>NC_051314.1:25737076-26362076 GCF_015220235.1 Choloepus didactylus | reverse complement strand
TTTAAGTGCCTCTTTATAAACTTAAGCCACTAGATTTCTCCTTCTGTGAATAGTTCATTATCATATTTTTTTTGCTTATTTTTCTATCAGGATTCTTATCTTTCCCTGTTATTTGCAGGAATAATTTGTAAGGTCTGGCCATTTGTCTTGTGTATTTTTTGGTCAGTGAAAATATCATCTCCCAATCTGTCAGTTACTGTCAACTGGTATCTTTCCTTGAGCAAAATATTGTAATTCTGTTGCAACATAGATGTGTCTTTTAAAATTTTTTATGGTTTGAATTCTTGGGGTCTTATTTAAGTAGTCTCCCCAATCCCTAAATTGCAAAGATATTCTCCTGTTCTTTCTTCTATCATCATTATAGCTGTATCTTTCACATTTAAGTCTTAAATTTATCTGTCATCTTCTTTGTACATGGGATATAGTAAAAACCCAGATTTGCTTTTTTTTTTTCTTTTTCTCCCTCCATATCATGAGCCAGTTTTCCCAACAGGATGTTATCAGAGACTTTTTCCTTTGACTTTTTTATTTTAGCGTTTTTGAGAGTGTGGTGAGATGAAAGGATTCCTTCTCAGAGATGCATACTAAGAGACACCACTTTGACTTTTGGTAGCACATATACAGTTTATGGAGTTCCCATTTATATGTGAGTCTGTCTCTAAGTTTAATTTTATTTGATTGGTTTTATGTCTTTTCTTGTGGCAGTATCATACTGCTTCTTTAACTACAGTATGGTTTGGTAGATTGCCTTAATATCTGGTTGGCAAGTCCTCCTTTCTTGCTCTTATTTTTTCACAAAGTTTATCTATTAATGCACATTCATTCTTCCATATTACAGCTGAAATTTTGACTGTGATAGCTTTGAATTTATTGGTTACTCTGGGGACACTTATTTCAAGCAGTAGCTGTAGGAATACATGCTAGATCCTAATCTTATTATAAATGCAGCCACAATTTCTCTATCAGCATTATACCTGATGTCGGTTTTTGAAGTTATAATCATCAAGTTTACAAAACCTCCTTTTGTCTCTAGTGTGCTGGTGTGTTTATTGTTACTTTTTAAAATCAGTAAGTACTGAATTTAGCAAGTACCTTTTCTGCATATATGTATACTGTGCCAGTTTGAATGTATTATGTCCCCCAGAAAAAGCCATATTCTTTGATGCATTCTTGTGGAGCAGACATTTTAGTGCTGATTAGATTGGAATTCTTTGAGTGTTTCCATGGAGATGCACCACACCCAACTGTGGGTGATGACTCTGATTGGATAATTTACATGGAGATGTGGCCCCACCCGTTCAGGGTGGGTCTAAATTCAATCACTGGAGCCATATAAATGAGCTGACAAACAGGCAACTCAGTGCAGCTGTGCATGACATTTTGAAGAGGAGCTACAGCCAAGAGGGACACTTTGAAGAAAGCACAGGAGCTGCAGATGAGAGACAGTTTGAAAACGGCAATTGAAAACAGACTCTTGCTCCGGAGAAGCTGAGAGAGGACAAATATCCCAAGTGCAGCTAAGAGTGACATTTTTGAGGAACTGCAGCCTAGAGAGGAACATCCTGGGAGAAAGCCATTTTGAAACCAGAACTTCGGAGCAGACGCCAGCCGCGTGCCTTCCCAGCTAACAGAGGTTTTCCAGACACCATTGGGCATCCTCCAGTGAAGGTACCTGATTGCTGATGTGTTACCTTGGACACTTTATGGCCTTAAGACTGTAACTGTATAACCCCTTTTATAAAAGCCAATCCATCTCTGGTGTTTGGCATTCCAGCAGTATTAGCAAACTAGAACATATACATACATATTTAAAATATATGCAAAAATATGTTTGAATTTATTGTTTGTTTCAATAATAAATTTTTGACTGCTTGATCTATTAATTTCTGAAACAGGTATTTTAAAATATCCAACTATCATTATTTTATTTCTCCCTTGAATTCTGACAATTTTATCTATTTGAAACTATCTCATTAGATGCATATATGTTTATGATGGTTATACATTTTTTATGTCTTGTCATTCCTTTTACCAATGTATATATAGTCAATTCTTATTATTATTCATGAATTCTATATTTGCAAATTTTCCTAACAAATTTATTTGTAACCCAAAATCAATACTTCCAACGCTTTTGCAGTCATTCATTGACATGCACAGAATGGTAAATATTTTGAGTTACCCAATGTTTCCAGCCAAGATTGAGCTGCCTTTTGATATCAGCTCCCATACTGTGAACAAATGTCCTTTGCATGGTATGTTTAGTGCCATGCCTTTTCGGTTTTTTTGTTTTTTGTTTTTCATTTTTGCATTTTTGTTCTCTTTTGTGGTGATTTTGCTATTTTAAATGGTCCCCAAGCATAATACTGAAATACTGCCTATTTTGCTAAGCACAAAACAGTTGAATGTGCCCTTTGGAGAAAATATTTGTGCTAGATAAGCTTTGTTCAGGCATGAGTTATAGTGCTGTTGGCAAGGCAGTTGTTACTGAATCAGCAAATTTAGTAAACATGGTGTTTTTAAACATGTAAACATGGTTTCTCTAAAAAGGAGCACATATAAAACACGGTTATATATTGATCATTTGAAGAAAATGCTGTGATCAGAGGCCTGCAGGAACCTACCATATTTTCCCTAGAAGCAAGCGTTCAATATTCACTAATTCAGTGTTCATGGGGACTTTATGGAACATCTCTACTGTGAGTAATGAGAATCAACTGAATATATATATATGTATTTATTTTTTTGTCTTGAATTATTATTTTTTGTATAATTAGTATAATCACACTCTTCTTTTGCTTCCTATCTGCCAACCTCACTGATATACAGTTTTGCATATTTTTATTTCCGACATTTGTACATCCTTTTAAGTCTGAATCTTATAGACAGCATATTTCTGAATCTTATTTTTTAATGAAATCTTATAGTTTCTGTTTTATATTACTAAGCTTAATTCATTTTCATTTATCATAATAATTTTAACATTAGGACTTATTTCTGCCATTTTATTTCATATTTTCCATTTTCTGAGCTGTTTATCTGTTTTGTTTTTTCTCCTTGTTTGCCTTCCACTGGTTAGATCACTTTTTCTTCTGCTGCTTTAAAGTTACCTTTTCTATTTTTAATTCCTTTGGTGGTTACTTCTAGTTTATTTGTTTATAAATTAGATATATTTTTTTTTTCATTTTTGAAGAGATGAACACTCACATGGCTCAGAATTCAAAAAGTAAAAACATAAGCAGTGAAAATTCTCTCACACTTCCTGCATGCCAGGCACCTGATTTTCCTCCTCAAAGCAACTGATGCTGTCCATTTCTTCCAGAGATTTTAAAGCAAATATGTGTTCGTGTTTGTGTGTACGCATGTATTTCTTCCTTCCTTTTCTTACACAAATAGTAGCATGCTGTTCATTATTCTAAATCTTGTTCTTTCAAACTCTAACTTAATAGTACATCTTGAGATCATCCCTGTTTACTCAGTGAAGATCTTCCTCAATCTTTTTTAATGGCTCCAGTGTATTTTGTATATGGCTCATCACAATTTATTTTATTAGTACTCTGTTGATAGATATTTATGTTGTTTCCAATCTTTTTGTTATTACAAATAATGCTGCCACGAATAACTTTGTACATGCATTATTTTATATATATGTCAGAATATGTATGCATGAAAAGTACTGCAAGTAGAATTTCTGGATAAAAGGATATGGGAATTTATAATTCTGATAGATATTGACAAATTGCCTTCCAGAGGATGACCAGATCATTCAAATTGGATTTTTTTTCAGTGAATAAAGGTGCTATACTTATAGTTACATTGAGGCAACAGTTGTAAACTGGGACTGTCAAGGGTAAATTTTTAAGTATGATTTGCCCATCTGTTCTAGTTTGCTAATGCTGCCAGAATGCAAAACACCAGAAATGGGCTGGCTCTTATAAAGGGGGTTTATTTGGTTACACAGTTACAGTCTTAAGGCCATAAAGTGTCCAAGGTAACACATCAGCAATCAGGTACCTTCACTGGAGGATGGCCAATGGTGTCCGGAAAACCTGTTAGCTGGGAAGGCACGTAGCTGTGTCTGCTCCAAGTTCTGGTTTTAAAATGGCTTTCTCCCAGGATGTTCCTTTCTAGGCCACAGCTCCTCTTCAAAATGTCACTCTAGATTGCGCTTGGGGGTTTGTCTTCTCTTAGCTTCTCCGGAGCAAGAGTCTGCTTTCAACGGCCATCTTCAAACTGGCTCTCACCCGCAGCTCCTCTCTCAGCTTCTGTGTGTTCTTCAAAGTGTCCCTCTTGGCTGTAGCAAGCTCGCGCCTTCTGTCTGAGCTTATATGGTGCTCCAGTAAACTCATCAAGGGCCATGCTGAATGGGCGGGGCCACACCTCCACGGAAACTATCCAATCAGAGTCATCACCCACAGTTGTGTGGGGCACATCTCCATGGAAATACGCAAAGAATTACAATCTAATCAACACTGATAAGTCTGTCTACACAAGATTACATCAAAGATAATGGCGTTTGGGAGGGTGTAATACATTCAAACTGGCACACCCTCCAATTTACACTCTAGCAGCCAAGTGCGTATTTCCATATACCTTCTCCAACCCAATGTGAAGTTGCTCACCTCAGTGTTGAAAGATGCTAGTAAGTAGGTTCAGAGTCACAGAAAGGCCAGACACTGACTAAGTAAATCAAACACAATGTATTTATCTAAGAGAAAAGAAAGAAAATCTGCTGAGTCAGGATACAGAGCAAAAAGGTAATCAATGTTATTCAAGGGCAACCAGGGGTATAAATTACCAGTCTGCAATCCTCATGGGGATTACACACTTGCAGATGATAGCATCTGAGAGAATGGAAGGTATATCAGGGTTTATAGAAGCTCAGCTCCCCGTTTCACGTCCAGCCTGGCAAACATGAGACTAAAACAGTTCAAGTCAGAGCCTTGCCTGCATACACTGCATCTGCACCAGGCATAACTTTTAGTCATATAGTGCACAGCTTAATGAAGAGTATATAACTCACACTACCCTTAGGCCTGAGCTAACTTCCTATTCACCATGTTCAACTTCCTCATATGAACATAAACTGTTTGAGCCAAGAGCACTTATAAATTTAGTGCTGTGGGACCAGAACAAATATTAGATACCCAGACACATACTCTCCTGAACTTACTGAATTTTTTAATCCTTGCCAATCTGGAGGGAAAAAAATCTCATTATAGTTTTAATTATATTAAAATATAAATTATAAGGAAGTTTGAGCAAGATTCCCACACACTGAAACAGTGTCTATTTACTTTTCTGCAAACAATCTGTATCTTGGTGTATATCCCTGTCCCTTACTTTTTAAATCACCAGGCAAGGCAGAGACCTAGGTTCATTCTGAAACCTCTTCTGAGTCCCAGCAACACTCCGTCATGGAACGTACATGTTCTTCATGGGAGCAGCTACAATTATAATTTGGTATTGGTGTCCAAATTCTGATTATTTCTCTAATGGGAATGTTTTTGTTTGTACCTTGGAGATTTCCTACTGGGGGCTTTTAAACATGGTTCCAGGGTTCAGGTGGTACCCCCTGACTTTGGGAGTTCCATCCCACAACAAATTCTCTCTGTTGAGGTCATCTCACCACTCAACATATTTCAAGAAACATATACCTTTGCCCTACCAGTGAGGGAGCCCAGCTTGTTCTCACTGCGGCCACCTGTCCATGCTCAATCTTCAAAGAAGCTACACAATTTCTTACCTTTATACATGAGTCAGACACAGCCCTTATAACTCCCTAATTCCAGATGACATAAGTCAAGCTCTTTGATAGGTTCTTTTTAACCTCCCTAATTTGGCATAAGGCAAAGAGGAAGAACCTTCTATACCCATTCAATAGAAATAAAAGACAACCTCTCTTTAATAAAATGCTCTCTTTCCATATCATTCATTTTAGCCTTAAGGTGAATGGAGAGTTAAGGGTTGAAAAACAACCTTCACTACCTCTTAGTATATCTCTTAGCTGTATAGAGGGTCTCAGACTCCAAATCAACAATAACAAAACAATCATATGTAACATATTTTTAGAGTAGTAGCTAGACCTAGGGCTTCCAAAAACTTGAGACATTTCCTTAAATATTCAACTAGACTCATGCATTTATGCAGAATTTAGAGAAGGAGTATATTAGGAGGCAATTTTACATGGCATTTCTACATGTCTTGGATTATCCAAGGACTAGCCTAGGAGTATACTGGACTATCAAGACAAACAGCTCTAGAAACTTGAGACACTATAAGACAAATGACTCTGGAAGCATGAGATAGTATCTCCCTCAGGGTCAGGGGATGGATTTGTTTCCTGAATAGTATATAAAGACTGAAAACATCTCCATCTTATTCCAGGAGAATATTTGCTTACATTCCAGAGTAAAGATAATGCCTCTCTCTGGAGAGGAGGATGGGAAAGCTGCCATCCATCCCTAGATAACATGAGAGTCTCCTAAGCTCAGTTTTCCCCAGGTATGACTTAGATTTGTGTGCTCAGCATCCACCTGGCCCCACTCCACATTGCATCTTAAGGGTCTTTGGATACAAGAGAAACCAATGTTAACATTAAGCTCATGTTCCCTGTTGTGCCCTGAGGAGTTTTGTCTAAATCCATTTAGGCTCATTGTTACTTTACTCGTCAAATTTATGCAGATACAGCAAGTCAGCCTAGTAGTTACACTGCTATTTAGGGACTGCTTGACCACTTAATGGGGATAAAAGGGAGTTGTGGCATATACAGATGGTTTCCCCTTTTCTTTCCTTCTGTCTCATAGAAATGGAAACTCTGAATATTAGCTAGGCCCAAGGCTTCCTGGAATAAAAACTACATTTCCCAGACTCCCTTGCAGCTAGGTATAGCTACAGGTTAATATCTTGCCAAAGAAATGCAAGGGGAAGTAGCCTATTCAACATCTGAAAAGTGTCCTTGAAGGACATTTAAAAAGTGTCCTCCATTTTCTCCTTCTTGAAAGGTGGGATGTAGGCATGCTATTAGGAGATGGAGATGGCATATTGGATTACCAGGTAAACTTAGAAGGGGAAGCCATACTTGTCAGAGCAAATAGAAAGGAGGCTCAAGATAGAAGGAGCCTGATTCTAGACACCATGGAATACCACTTCAGAAATCCTCGACTACAAACTTCAATATAGGAGAAAAATTGACTTCTCTTTTGTTTAAACCACCACTATTTTGGCTGTCGCTTATAGTAACCCTAACAATATAGGAGATATGGGGGAGTTATTTGATATGGATTCGTCTGTCTGAGAACCACTCTTTGCCAACCCCAGAATGTGGAGAACAATGGGAAAGCTTAGGATATCCACACCCTGCAATGCCAGCCCAGCTCATGAGCTTCTTCAGAACCTCATTTCTATGGCATGTTTCTTGTTAGTCTAACTTTTCCTACACAGATAACCCAGAAATCTGAAGATCACTATCAACTAATGCCCACATGAACTAAATGCAATTAAAGTATGAAGTCATAGTTTTTGTCAAAATAAGATTTAAGGCAGGCTATTCCAGGAATTCTTAGCAGAACTTAGACATTACATTGGGTCATAATAAAATCAGTTGGTAAATCAAATGCATTTGCTCTAAGGGCTATTAAAATGATCTCAAGACTCTGGAGTCAGTCTATTAGCATTCCATCTTGGCAACATCACAGTCATCCATATAGTCTTTCATTCAACAAATATTTGGTGAGTATGTGTTATGTGCCAGCACTGGTCTTGACAATGATAAGCATGACCAAGGATGCTACTGTCATTGGTTTCACATTCTATCAGGGACGTGAACAGTAAACAGGCAGACAAAAAAAAAGACAAGATAAACTCAGTACTGATAATGGCCAAGAAAAAAACAAAATTTTAAAAAGTGTTATTATAAAACAGATTAGCTGATTTAGGGAGTCTCTTTTAAGCTGCACACACAGGGATGACTTCTACAGCAAGGTAATGTTTGATCTGAGAACCAAATTATGAGAAGGCACCAAATACAAATATCTGGGTAAAAAAGGTTCCCAACGGAGGAAACACCTGCACAGAATCTCTGAAATATGAGCAAGCGTGTTTTTTTTTTTGTGAAGAACAGACAGATGCCAGTTGTGGATAGGGAGAGTGAAGGGAAGAGAGGTGTGAGATGCGTTTAGAGAGACGAACAGGATGAGATGATGTACACTGTAACCAGTGGTGTGTTCAAGGGCTCATACAGACTTGCCAGAGACAACTGTTAAATTTTCAGGAATTTTGTGAGCCTGTTGCTAAACACAGCCATGATTAAAAATTAAATTACATAAACTTACAATTAAATAAATTATATTAAAACCAAGGTAATAAATACTCAAAGCTCATTAGTTTCTCATTATCTTCTAAATTTTATTATCATTTATGCTTTTAATGTTATTTGCATATATTGTACCAGTGTGATAGAAATATTACATAATGATATGCTACTGCATATCTCTTTGCAAGTCTGTGCTCAGTGACATTATGTTGGTAGCCTTGGAATCTGCCACAGTGGAGATATTTATATCACAGAAACCAGCAAATTATACCAACTAGAGTTCTGTTTTGTTTTGGTTTTGGTTTTGATGGGGCGGGAGAGAGATGGTTGCTAAATATTTGTCACTACTCACTGGCAATAACCATGGCAAGAAGCAAGTTAACAAGAGAGCAGAGCAAAGCCATGAGTAAAACTGAATGGAAGCCAGATGACTCAGAAGGCAGGACACCAAAGTCACCCAGGAAGTGAAAACACTTTGGGGCACAGCGGGTTCAGCCACAAGTTAACAGAGCAGCAGGCATCAAATCCAAGCAGATCAGGGTGAGAGCTGCTTTCAAGACACATCCAAGATCAAAGCCAGGAGGGCTGACACTACCGAGAAACTAAGATATAAAGGTTGATATTCAACTGTTCAACCCAAGTACCACCTCTTCCAGAAAGCCTCCTCTGAATCACTGGCCCCACTCAGAAGTGGTCACCCTTCCTTGACTTAGAGAACATCTTACACTTTTCTTTATAAGTAAACTCACAAACTCTCATGTTGTCTAGTTTTCACTCTTCTACCTCTGCTACCTAGACTAAGAGATTCCAGGCCAAAGATTAAATCTTTATCTTTCTAAGTTCTCACTACTAAGCATAGTGCCCTGATGCACAATAAGTACTCAATTCATATTAATTTAATCAGAGATTTTATGGATGAAGAAATTGAGGTATTTTGGTCTTGTGGGATAGGTGGTGAAAGACCTGGGTTTGCAATGGTTGGGTTCAGGAAAGTCCCCATTAGCCTGTCCCTCTTGGCTTTGGAGTGAGGGCAGAGCTCTCTATGAAAGGTGGGGTGGCATAAACACCCCTGTCCACTCAGAGACTCCAGGCCCCCCAAATGGCCTCAGTAGGTTTGACTACTTGAAAGATAATGTCTTGGAAGCTACAGTCATTACTCATCAAGTAGTAATTCAGGAAAGCACATTCAGAGGCACATAGCCCTCCTGACCTCAGGTGCTCAATTTCTTGGTAACGCACAGAAATGAACTTGGTCATGAACTCCTCTAATTCCTCAGCATCTGTGTTACATGCTTTGGCATGACCTAAATGGGTGAATCCTGTTGTCACTCTCTGCTGGTATCTTGGCTTGGGCACTGTGATACTGGAGGAGGCCAGGGGCATGCAACTGTCAATCCCAAGATGGTGGCTTGCAAAATTTTTCTTCTTTGGAGAAAAGGTTTTTCCATTCATTTGCTCAGATATATAGTCAGCACACAAAGAGCAGTGCTACTTAATCTTGTGAATTACTGTATATGTACAGAACCATTAGACCCACATTCAAACACCTCATCCTTCTTGACTGTGAGTGTGTGTGCACATATGTTTTGCTTTATTTTTACAAAGTTACTTATCCTTTTTGGAATCCCAGGAGATTTTACTATTCTTTGGCCATTAGTAAAATAGATTCCCTTTTAGAACCACTGAGCTCCTAGTGATCCAATTTGTCCCTCCACTACTACCGCCATCTCCTTATAAGGGGAAGACAGGTCAGGAGGGTGGTGAGGCACATGTCACCCGAAAACCAGAACCTCTGTATCTTCTGACCTTCAGGGCAGCTCAGCTTGTGTCCTTTGCAGTCTTTTTTTTTTTTTTACCCCGGTGGAGACTTTTTCTTAGAGGCTGTTCAACTCTCCCTGCAGACCCCAATTGAGAACCCTAATCAAGGACAGAGCTCAATTCTTTGTCAAAGACTCCTAGGCCCCGTGCAAGTCAACAGATGAGACTGGAAACCATTTCCGAGAGCCCTTGAATATTCCTTGATAATTAAGATATCTTGGGAATATTCCTTGATAGGTAGATGGCTATTCTACCCCCAGTATACAGCACCATGATGGCCTCACGATAGACATCAGCATCGAGAGTCCAGATCAAACCCTGTCAAAACACACATTGACACCCCTAAATGTGATTTGTAAAATGCAAGAGCAAAATATGAATTCTGATGAGATTACCTTGCCTACCATTCATATTGGAAATATGTGTAAAAGTCACTTCAGAATTGATCTTCTCTTTCTAAATTACACATCTGCCTCCCTCCATGGTCAAGAATCAGCTTAGGAAGCAAATGTCTCCACCTACAGGAGGACGGTATTAATCATTGATTCACTTGTAAGAACAGCAGAAGAAAGAGAAGTTGTACATTCATTCAAAGAATATTTTTGAGAGGTTGTGTGGTGCCAGGGACTGTGCAACATGTGGGGATACACAGGGCAACAAAACTAGATGAGCATTTGCCCTTGTGCAGTTTCTAGTCCAGTGGGGTAAGTAGACATTCATAAAACAATCATGTAAATACATGTGAAATTGCAATTACGAAAAAGGCAAGCAGTGCTGCGGAAACAACAAGCACAGGATTTGACCTTTATAGTCAGGATAGAAGATGTCTCTCCAAAGAAGTGATGACAGAGCTGAGAGCAGAAGGATGTGAATAAACTAGACCAGCTCTAGCCTATAGAAATATAATGTGAGCCATATACATAACATGCAGCCTTTCACACCAGCAGAGGCCCCTATCTTATACCCTGTTCCAAAATCTGTCTGGTCCCAGTTGTAGGCCAGATCCTAAAGATACTTTGTTTTCTAAGTTCCCCAACCTGAGAAGCATGACCTCAATAATGCATCTTCCTAGATGTGTTCCTCAGGGACACATGTTGGTATATCCCTTACTTTATCAGATAAAGGCATAAATACAGGGAAAAAGTTGCTCTCTTTTCCAGGGACAGCAGTGGGGACTGTGTAGAAGACAGTGCTAGAAAGCGTGGTAGAAGGAAGCCCAGGAGCCTCACGGGGGTGATAGCAAGGCCCTGTCTTCAGTGACAACAATCAGGCAGCAGCAGCAGAGATTGTGGGGGTGGAGAGGAAGCTGACTGAGCCCCATCAGAGGTTAATGAAGA
The DNA here is from genome assembly GCF_015220235.1 of Choloepus didactylus. Classification (NCBI taxonomy): domain Eukaryota; kingdom Metazoa; phylum Chordata; class Mammalia; order Pilosa; family Megalonychidae; genus Choloepus; species Choloepus didactylus. The sequence continues at coordinate 26,350,607 of NC_051314.1, read as the reverse complement.
GACACGAAGTGAGTGAGATTCATCCATCCAATCTAAAAATATTTTTATTAGGCTCTTACTACAGGACAAGCACTGTTCCAGGTTACAGGGATACAACTGCCTCCCTGATTTTATATTCTATTTAGGAGACAGACATTTGTCAAATCACAGGAATAAATTTGCATTTACAACTGCCACAAAAGCCATGAAGGAGAGGTACATGATGCTCTACAAACCCTTCCCCAGAAAGTGTTCTTGATCTGAGGATATGAAGCAGAAAATATCAAAGGGAAAGGGGAAGGGAAGAACTTTCTAGATGGAAGGAGCAACATGTGCATAAGCCCTGTGGTGGGAACAGCGGGGGGACTTGGTTGGAGATAAGGCTGGACAGCTAGGGAGGAGCATGAGCACGCAAGGCCTTGCAGACCATGTCAAGGGGTTTTATCTTTATTCTGAAAGCACTGGAAAGACATTGATGTATCAGAGGGTGGCTCTATTAGGTTTGCATTTTATAAAGATCACCCCAGCTACAGTGTAGACAATGGAGTGGAGGTCGGATAAAAGCAGGTAAGAGGTGAAGGCAATCACCCAGGTGAGGAATGGCCATGGTACCTTGGGCTTAAGCAAGTAGTGCTGGTGGTGAAGAAAAAGGGGTGGATTTGAAAAAGATTTACAAGGTTCAAATGGGAGTCAGTTTAGATATGGTGGGCAAGGGTGAGGAACTGGTCAAAGGTGTGTCCTAGGTGGAGATGGTGCCATTCTCAGAGACGGCTCCATCCCAGCTCTTAAGGATCAAAGACATTCCTTTGATTTGGACTCTTCAGGCGAAACCATCGAGAAGAGACTATCCTTGCGGGACTCGGATTTTAAGTTAAAGGAGGAGAAATCACACCTTCCTGTCTGTATGTGTTGTACTTCTAAAGACAGTCTCTTTGTATTTTACTTTTTGGTTTACAGAATATTTTCATATAGATTGTTTATAAAATGAGGATTACTATACCAATATTGAAACATGAGGAAATAAACTCTGAGCAGTTACATGATTTGTTCAAAATCACACAGAATTACTAAGTCTCATGTTTTTTTTTTTTTTAATTCATTTCAGTTACTAATTCATTCATTCAATATGTGTTTACTACCTTCTCAGAGGCACTGGGAGGCAGATTCATCATGAAGCTAATGAAGCGCAAGCATCAGGGCACTGCACCTAAACAGACCCATTCTGAGGCTCTGGGAAGGACCCCAGCAATGGTTCACCTGGTTACATATTTTTGTAAATTTTGTAAAAGGAGACCATTTAAACCAAATCACTTAAAACTGCTATCTCTTTCTACTCTTTCTCACCATCACACTTCCCATGTCCACTCCTCTGGCCACAGACATCTTGGAGATCCAGCTAAGGATAAGATAGGTTGAAGATGCATTTAATTTTTATTTAGTGGATTCATTTATGTGATTTGCAGTCACTTTTGCAAATGTTACGGTATTGCTAGTTGTAGTAAGGTCAATGGAGGCACCAAAAGATATGTCCACCCAGCATCTGTGAATGTGACTTTATTTGGAAAAAGGCTCTTTGCAGATGTAATTGAGTTAAGGATCTCAAGATGGGATCATTCTGGATTAGGGTGATCCCAAATTCCAACGACAAGTGTCCTTTTAAGAGAAGGTGAATGGACATGGAATGGAGAGCACCATGTGAAGATGCCGAGGTTGGAGTGACTCATATACAAACCAAGGAACCCCAAGGACTGTTGGCAGCCACCACAAGCAAGGAGCAGGGCGAGGACCAGATTTGCCCGCAGAGTCTCCAAAAAGGAACTAATCCTGCCAACACCTTGGTGTCACACTTCCAGCCTCCAAAACTCTGGGGAATAAATATATGTTGTTTTAAGCCATGAGCCTGCGATAATTTGTTGCAACAGACCTAAAAAACTAATACACTATCGTTGCATAAGAAAGGTTTACAAAACACTCCCACTGCCCACTGAGCAGAGTCCAGTTCTACAGACTCCAGTTGTCATCAACTCCTAGTGGAAACAGAGTTTCTTTCTTTGTCTGGAATATACTTGAACATAAAACATAAACAATATAAACACATATTTTTTCCTTTTTTTGTGATAATTCTGGGAAATAGAATTTATCAGAATTCTCATGTTTGTACGACACAGAGATAGTATAGCAGTTTTACAAACTACTATACATCTGGGTGTGAAGTCATATGCTTTAAGCATACAAATATCCCATAATAAAAAGCAAATTTAACCAATCATATGCAACAGAAAAGATGAATTATTTTTCAATTCTCTCTACAGAAGGTAAAACTTATGGCAAAATGATCAAAGAGTACACACCAAAAAATACAGGAAGAGATACCACAGAAGTTAGGCAACTAATTAATAAAAATATTATTTTATCTGGAATTTGTGGGATTTTGCCAGCTTTTTAAGATGTGTAATTTGCTTGGAATGACATATTCATCCTTCTATATTTAATTTTGTATTTATAATTTTGTGTTCTTTCTTTAAGGAGAGCCCCAAAGTTTCATAAGCTTGGGCTCCCAAAATATGGATCAACCCCTGCACAGAAACTATCATGTACCCTGCTCTCACCCACTTAGGACCTTTCAGAGGACAGACAGTGAAACAAGCAGTACAGCAAATGGGATACAGGTTAAGCTAGGTGGAGGCCAAAGTGTTCTGGGAGCACACAGCAGGTGCCTCTGACTGTCTTTAGAGGTGGTAGCTCGAGAAGCGTGGTGAGTTAAATCATGTCCCCCAGAAAAGAACATGTTCAAATCTTAACCCCAGTTCCCATGGGTGTGACTCCACTTGTAAATAGAACCTTTTGAAGATGTTATTATTAGTTAAGGTGTGGCCAAATTGAACAGGAGTGGGTCTTAATCTATATGACTAGAGGCCTTATAAAGAGAGGAAATTTGGACACAGCCAGTCAGAAGAAGCCAGAAGAGCAGACTCAAAGAGAAAGAGAACACCATGTGACAGAGGATTTCCATCACCAGAATGATACTGACCCTGGGAGAAAGCATGGCCTTGTTGACATCTTGATTTGGGACTTTCAGCCTTCAAAACACATTGTACGGTATTTGTCATAGCAGTTCAGGCAAACTAAGACCATTGGGAAAATATTGAAATCAGGCAGTGATATTAGGGATAGACAGGAGGGAGTGCATTAAATACATATATACTTTAAAATTATATATATGTATATGTAAAATCATGTATTATCTTAGATTTCCAGGACTGCTATAACTATACCACAGGGTGGTTGGCTTAAACAATAAGAATTTATTGTCTCACAGTTTGGGAGGCTAGAAGTCCAAAATCAAGGTATCAGCAGACCATTCTTTCTCCAGAGTTTGATAGCATTCTGGTGGTGGCTTGCCAGCAATCCAAAACCCAATCTCTGCCTCCAACACATGGCCATCTGTGTCCTTCTGTCTCCCTCTCACTCCTTTTACTGTGTCCAAATTTATTCAGCTTATAAAGACTCCAGTTATACTGGATTAAGGCCTACCCTGCTTCAGATTGACCTCACCTTAATCAGATCTTCGAAGATCCCATTTACAAATGAGTTGATGCCCACAGTACAGGGGGTTGGTTAGGATTTGCAAATCCTATTTACAAGTGAGTTCATATCCTCATGACCAGGGGTTAGGACTTAAATACATCTTTGCGTGGGACATGACACAATCCATAACATACCTGTGTGTGTGCGTGTTCACGTATAAATGTCATGTTGCATTTGATATACCATTGGGATAATCCAACAGCAATGCTGATCACGCAGTATAAGGTTCCAGGGAGAGGTCCAGGCTAGACATAAGAATTTGAGAGTCATCAGCCGAAGTGTTGGAAGTGAAAACCCAAGGCAGCATGTGTTGTCAGGAGACTTTACACTGGGGATGGGAACTAGAAGCTAGTACTGAGAAACAAGTGGTCTCAGAGTTAAGAATCATGACAGCCAAAGGAGGAAAGAGAACATCAGCAATATCAAGAGGTAAGAAGTCAACAGTGTCAAATGCATTGGGGCAATCAAGTAAGTAGAGCCTGAACTACCTATTGCATTCAGCAAATCAGTCTACTGGTGAGGAATTCCAATGGCATTGAGCCTTAGAGGAGTGAGTTGAGGTCAAGACAGAACTGGGGATATAAACTACTCCTCTAAGAAATTTGATGAAGGGGGTGAAGGGGAAAGGAATGAGTTGGCTTGTTTTTTAGAGTGGGAAGGTAAGCTTTCCATAAGTTACAGGTTTATGGAATAATCATCAAATTCTCCAAACTTAGTACAGAAGAGGCCAGACTGAAAAGAAATAATTGAAGAGATTGAAAGTATTTTTATGGGAGTAGTGTGAATTCTTTATCAGAAGGGATTAGTTCTTCACAGATTCGAGTAATGGAGATGGTCTCCTATCACTCCAATTATCTCTAGAGAAGTAGTTTTCAATCTTCAGTGTACGAAAGGACTACCATGTAGCTTGTCAGAAAGGCAGATTCACCCAATTCTGACTTGGTGAGTCTGGGTGGAAGCTTCATTAGTAACAAGAACCTCAGATATTGCTAATACTGGTATTGTGAAGGACGCTATACAGGCGGCACGGTGCTCTGTGGTTGAACTGAATTCTATGGAATAGAATTAACAGAATGAATCGAATGGATTTTCACAGTCCCCGCTGCAGATAGGGAAACGGCCGGCAGGTGGCGCGCAACCCACACAACCCGCAAAATAGGGCTTCCACCTTCCCCTGCCAGCAACCACAAACCAAAATCTGCTCAAGCAGTAGCCAAGAATCCTATTTCCCAAGCAAAGCTTATAGTTACCATGATGAGCTGCATCCCAACGCATGTGAATCTCGATGCACCACGGTCCACCTCTTGCCCTGTTCCCTGCCCCAGAGCAGGGTCAAAGTCACACTGAACCCAAGACACAGCCTTCAGGCCACTAGGAGCCACAATCTATTACAGCAAGGACTGATCTCAGGTCATGCAAGCTGCGGCTGACTTCAGTGGCCCCTACGAAGGCTCTTGAGGAAAAGAACAGCAAAAGATGTTTGCTCAAAGAGAGGAGAGGCTGTTACCAAAGGGTCATGTGGTCTTGCCTGTATTACCTACACAGTCAGAGATGGAGGCAAGTCATCCTACACAGCCCCGTCATTTTGTAGATGGAGAACAGCAGGTGAGCAACTTGCCGGAGGTCACAGAGCTAGAAAGTTCCATTACCTGAAGTCTGTTTCTTGACTTTAAGAGACTTGCTTTTTCACTGCATCCAACACGTGCTGAGGTGTGTGTGTCTGTGTGTGTGTGTGTGTGTGTGTGTTCAATTCATTAGTGTCTGCTCACAAAATTGCCTTATAGGAGAAACTTAGGGGCTGCCATTTAGTGGGGGGGGGGGCAAGACTGGATGACTTTAGGATGTGTTTGCGTCACAAGTCCACCGTTTTTACCTAGATTGTGTATTTATTTGGGAGTGTATTAGCCTGGCAGTGGCTGGGGACAGGGTTCAAAGACTAATGGACAATTGGAGGGGCTTTCCATTGTTGCTCCCATTGAGAGTTTTAATGGACCTTCTTTTCTTTTACATCTGTTTCCATCTACTAAACTACTTTATTGAAGATAATGACTGTCTTTTTTATCTCTTGATTATGTTCAGTGATGTTTGGTGAATCAATGAGATCAACCTTGATCATTTTTAGATCTAAACGGTATCTTCTAATATTTTTGATGAATAGAATAAGCTACCTTTGATGTGTATCCATATGCCTGCACTCACTTAACAAAAGTGTACAGTATTCACTTAGTGCCAGCTACTGTTCTAAGCATTTTACAAATATTAACTCATCTAATCTTGTCTTTGTTGCATTTCTTTAAAGTTCCATGTCAGTGAACATCCACATATTAGAAACCACCCTCTTCCTTCCCTACCCACCCACCCCACCCTGCCCTATCCCCAAGAGAGAAAATGACTGAAAATCAGTTACTGGTCAGTCATGGCACTGCAAATATTAGGTCTAAGAAAGTTTCATGGTGTGGGATGAAAGGGTTAAGGAGCAGAACCAGGGGCCCGCGGTTTCCCAGGTAAACACCTCGGTTAAGAGACTGGGCAGCTGCTGCTTCCTCCCTAAGTGCTGTGAGCCAACTTTCCCCTTGGCCAGCGGAGCCAGAGCTGGCGTCCAGGCCTGCTCTGACTTAGAGGCGGCTGGTGACCACCAGGCTGATTTTTAGGGCCGAGCATTCCCGGGCCGCGCCGCAAGGAGTCGGGCTGCGCTCGGACTTTGGGGAGGTGATGATGGACACAGGACACGTGGCCACACAATGGGGACACACGACTGACCTCAGTCACTTCGGCAAACTGCCCCTGCTTTCGGAAGGCGGCGGGAGCGTTGCAGGAGCAGGAAGGCTCCGCGCGCGCCTGCGTTCCCCGTTCCAGCCCACAGTTCCCCTTGCCCGGCTGAGCGCAGACGAGCGCCCAAGGGCACACAGACTCCTAGGAACTCTCGGAGGCCCCTGACCCCAAAGTCCCTCCCTGAGGACGGGAGCCTTAGTGCATTTCACACTGTATGAAGACACACGAACCATATTCACTTGTGTGCTGATACTCGCCAGGGTGCGCTGAGAGTGAACTTTCCCGGTAGGACGGATATAGGCACCTGGAGGGTTTGTGAAGTCACAATGCAGCCGGGCCGGGTGAAAGGCCGTGGAAGGGTCAAAAGAGGGTGGAGTTTGCTCGTCGCGTGTGTGGCAGAAAGTGGAGGGAGATGTGAAGGAAGGGAATTCAGGGGATCGAGGAAGGGATTGGGGACTTACGGATTTGAGAAGGAGCAATGGAGTTCGGAGGGGTGGGGGTGGGGACTAGCAGGGCTTTATTTCTTCCCTCCTATATGCAAACTGTCCTTTCTGGTTAGCTTGAGCCCTTATCTGGCTCATTAGCATGAGCTGTGGCGAACACGCTTAAACCCTCTAATTATTTAATATGCCGTCGCGGAGCGGGTTGCAACTCCGGGACGCACTTGCGGGGGAGGGCGGAGCCGGGCACCCGCAGGGACTGGGGCGCAGCGCCCAGTCTGCCTGCGCGCTACCAGGGAGAGACCCCTCCCGGCTCAAGAGCCCCGCAGGGCGCTGTTTCTCCAGTCAACGCTGCAGAGTTGTTCGTGGCGGGTAGAGAATGCCCTCTCTCAAAATGCATCCCTGGGGAGGTGGTACAGTACTCGGCTCTCCCGTCTACAGTCGAGCCCGAGCGTGTAGACAGCCAACTCCAAAGACCGAGGTTAGAGCGAGGTGGAAGGGGATTTTGGCAAAAACGGGAGCTTGGTTGAGAGCATCTTCCAGAAGAACACGGGGGAGAACCTAAAGATTGTGGGAACCCAACCAAGCTGGACCGACAAGGCCTCCTTCTCCCTTCCCCCCATTTTTTTTTTTTTCTTTCTTTTTTTTTCCTCCTTCTTTCTTTGCCCGTTCCAAGTAGGTCGGTAAAGTTGGGGGAAAACGCATTGGGCTGAAAGCCGGCCACTCTCGTTCATGGTTCTATTCAGAAAACAGTTTCAAAATAAGTTAACCTCTCTAGGGATTTTTTTCTTTTTCTTTTTTTTTTCTTTTTCGTTCTCCCCTTCTAATTGTCCCCCTTTCCCCCTCCCTCTCCCCATTCGAGTCTGTTTTATGTTCCTCTGCGTTGTGCCAACTATTTTATCTTTATTCCTTGTCTCTCTCTCTGGCCATTCATTCCTTTTTTTGTGTGTGGCTTCTCGGGCTCATATGCGGCTGGTTACCACCCACTGCACGCTCGCTCCTGGGGCTGAGGTGTTTCTATACAAACTCGAGCGTCCAGTTGTCATATTAATTATTACACTGAGTAATGACTGAAATGGTCAAAATAAGGGGAGACTCAAGAGCGCTTTTTCTTGCTGCTCAAAGATTCAGCAAAGAAGCCGTGCAACAAAGCGCTAATTGGTCCCCAGAAATACTCTGACAAGGCATGGAAGATAGGTTTCATAGAGCCCTGTGATTGTGAAGGGGGGAAAGCTCTGAATGGACCCCACGCTTCTTTTCTAAACTCTCTTGCTGAGCAAAAAATGGACCTCTGTTTGAATACTGCCCTGATCCTTGAATACTATACCCAGCAGAGAAAAAAATGCACCATTTATTGTAAGTTTTTTTTTTTTATTTCTCCAGCTATTCATGGGTTCTCTGTGAAGAATCAGCTGGTTTTGTTTACCGTGAAAGACCTTTACTTTATTTTCATTCTTGGAGGAGGTTGGGAGGGGAGGGAAGGAGAGCTGTGTGCCTAGACTGCGAGGAGCTGGCCTACTGTAACAAAATAGAGTGTAACAAATCCCACAAAAGTTTAGAATGTATTGATTCTTTGGAGAGCTATATAGATTAACGACTTTCTTTATGCTTATCCCAGGAAGGTATTTAATCATAATGTAAATGGGACTTTAGAAAAAATAAAGCCTTAGCGTTACTTCTTATTTGGAGAACTTCAAAAGGACTTGTGAGGGTGGCTGCAAATTACCCCCACCCCCCACCACCTCACCTCCCGTCCCCTACAAAAAAGCCACAATAAAATAATAGTTGGTGCCTTTTCCATTTTGTTTTTCCAGCTTTTTTTTTTTTTCCTTTTTAAGGCATACTGAAAAAGCAGATAGATTTGTTAGAAGCCCAGATTCCTTTAATGCAGGTGCATGCCTGGCTGCTGTGACCAAGCTAAATAAATGGTTTGTGCTATTCTGCTCCCTGAACAGGCTATCCAGGCTGGTGCAGACCCAGCTCAGGCTGGGCAGCAACATTTTCTGAAGTCACCTTGGGAAGGGTATGGTTGGAGGCTGAATGCACATGTCTACCAACACAATAGACTGTGCAGTGATGAACTTTTCTTAAGGCACCATACACCCCAGGACAGAGGCCCTGTGTTATAACTACTGAAAACCAAGATCTGCTATGAATGCTCTGCACCCTCACTTCTCAAAGCACCTATGGCTTCTGTGGCTCAGTTTTCCCCCAAATCAAGTGTTGCACTAAAAATCTTGGGACCAAATCAAGAATACTAAGGCCCAGGCTCTTCTTTGTGCTCTCTGTGCCCTTCATTCAGGATCCATGATAGACGTAACATTATTAAATGATTTGTTCAATGAAAACCCTAGTTTAAGTTAGCTCCTCCCCACCTGAAAAGGAGCTTTTTTAAAGAGTTGAAGCTTATCTCCTTTTTGCAGAGAGAAGGTCTGGAACTTGAGGATACTGTGGGAACAAAGTTAGTTTTGGCCTGTCCTTCAGCTGTGAGTGAAAGTTAAGTGGCAGGGGAGTCAGGTCACCAGGGCCTCAGGTCTCCTGGGTAGCAGCTCTCCGTGTGGCACCAGGAAAGACATCTCCCCGATAGACACTGGTATCGAATGTCTAATCTGAGGTATGGTTTGGCTCCGGGATTCTTGGACATAAGAGAGTGACCTTCAGTGCAGAAATTAAGGCCTTTATTATATTAGAGGAGAAGGGGAAAGCTTCCTATTTTCTGTAATATCTATATTCTGAGTAATACACAGCAAAAGGGGCTATGTGCCTTACCCTCTCCATTGAAAGACAGAATTTTGCTTGAATGTTGCTAACTTGAAGGAAGGAAAAGGCAATCCTACATGGGGAGGGATTTGCAAATCAAGTTCTCTAACATCATGTGATCTAATTCCCACAGAAAATAGGCAAGGGGTGCTCCAGTATCCCATTTTGAGTGAAGGTGTCAAACCCTCTCCTTGTGAGTTGTTTTCTTTCCCTTCCACATACAGAGAAACGGGACCATATCTGAGTGTCTTGGCCAAGTAAAGCCCTTTGGACTTACCTAGAGTAGGCCAAATGGGTGGCACAGGTACCACAGGAAGCTGACATAGAAGTCAGGGCCAGAAGCTCTGCTGGTCACTCCCCTGTGGAGACCAAGGAGCATGGCTGCTTTTGACTTCCCTTGCTTCTGTTTGTTAAAACCTTGATTGGTCCCAATTACAAGTGTCACCACCCCCAGGAGCTGGGAAATGGGACAGTGTGGCCTTGGGTTTCCATTGACCTGAATGGTTCCAGGCGTAAGCCAAGGACTGAGTCTCCTCTTCCTACAGCCGCTGCTCCCTGGTTGGGCTGTGTGATGGTGACTTTTTTATTGCTTTAGAAAGGCTACCCTTGTTAATCTCCTATTTAGACCCAGCCCTGAGAGCTGCACACTGTGGTCATTTCTCTCAGGTTGGAGGGTGGGGCCGAGTTGCCATCTTACTCTAGATCTAGGCAGGGTTTTATGCTGCCTCTTTAGTCTCAGTTCTTTGCTTCAATTTGATAAAAACAGCCAGGAAATCTATTTCAGCAGAAATCTTCCTGGTGGTGTACAGTCCAGGAAGGGCAGGGGCAAACAAAGAGAAATTCTGAAATGTTTTACCTTAGGGTTGGAGAAGGTGGAGACCATAGTTTGGCTGGGAGTGTGTGGGGGTGGGGTGGGGGGTGGGGGGAGCATTCTCCTGGTTTTCTCAAGTTGGGAAGGAGTAAGGTGGGAGACCAATCGCCTGGGTTCTTGGAGAGAGTTGCAAAGCTTGGAAGGAAGCAGGCTTGTGATGCCCGAGAAAGGGTGGGTGGAGGGAGGGGTTTTGGCTCGGAGCTGGAGCGGGGAGAATAGGGACAAATGTTCAAATGTTCGGGTGGCTTTGGCCGGAAGGATCCCAGCGCCCGCTGTCTTTTCTGCTGGGTTGAGGCCAACATGAAGAGCTGCTACAATGCGCGGCTTCACAAGTTGGCGCTTCTTTCGGGCGCCCGTTTCGTGGTGCGCGCGCGTGCGTCCTTGTTGGAGGTAGGCTCTGGCCTTGAAATCACTGGCAGTTAGGATCTCTTTGCACGCGTGGAGCCCGCGCCGGAGAGGGAAACTGGGAACACGTACTGGCTACCGACAAATATTCTGCGCTCTTCGAGTTTCGAAATCAACTAGTGTAGGCCCTTCTGGACAGATCCGGAAATCGAGGCTGTAGAAGAAGAGGGACTTGTTCAAGGTTACAATCCCGGAATAGTGGCAGAGTCTGGATTCTGGATCTTTGTCAAGTGTGTAAATGATAATGTCTGCATTGGAAGGGAGCTCGGAGCACATGGCTAAGCTTAATATGAAGTGAATGGGCCTGAGAAAGCTTTCCCTAGACGCCTCCTAGCAGCTTGCACCCAGAGCTCACAGTTGGGGCTAGTGGTGTGTGGTGTGTGTGTGTGTGTGTGTGTGTGTGTGTGTGTTAGGGGCTGTGTGCCTGAAAAACCTCTATTTCACCAGGTCACTCGAGGCTTATTTGTGTTGGAAAGTGCAAGTTTCCCATGACCAATGATGTTACTCTGTTTTAGGCCTGATCACCGTTTATGATACCAGGAAGAGAAGACAAACAAGATTTTGGAGACCCCTTAGCTCTTTTCCGGGTGTGAGGGGAAAGGCCAGAGGTCTCAATAAGACCAGGTTCAGCAAAGGCCTGTGAGAGGGCTGTAGGCTAGGGTGAGAAGGGGTTGCATGGATGAGGAGGTTTGCAGGGCTAATATCTGTTGGAAGTGCAAATCCACTCTGTCTACAGAGAGGAAACTGAGGCAGAGAAGAGGGATATTCCACCTCTGCAGCTACCAATCCTGATCCCAACTGTTCTGAAAACTAATAACCACACATACCCAGTTTGGCTCCCTGGGTCACCCGCACGGGCCCTTTAGTAGGACCCATCTTCACAAAGGGAAATTCAGTTAGAAGCAGTAATCCGGAAAATTCACCATAATCATCCCTGCACCCAGGTCTCTGATCAAAATTGCCCATTTTTACTGGACAAATTAATCGGATGATTGCCCTCGGCACAGTTCTGCATATGTAGACACGACCTCAGACGCGAGCCCAGACTCCCCACAGAAGCGAGACAGAGGTGGGGCGCGTTACTCGGTGCGCTTTCCTCGTAGCACCGCGTCCCCAGACGCCCCGAAGCCGGACAGCGAGAGCCAAGGCCCAGGGCCCAGGGCCCAGGGAGGGCGCCTGGGCGGGAGCTGTCCAAGAGGCCGAGCAAAGGCTGCAAACGCCTCCCCCTCCCTCGCGGCGCCAGCACGCGGCCCCGCCGGGCTCAGCTCCCAGTCGCCTGCCACCGGCCCGCCGGGCACACGCCTGGGGCGGGATCGAGGCTGCGCCAAGGCCGCCTAGGTGTCTGCGGCGCCGCTGAACCACCAAGGACGCTCCTCCGACTCCCCAATCTCCATCACCCTTCACCCCCGGTCCTAGCTTCTTTTCTCCAGACTCTCCCAGAGCGCTCCACTCTTTGTGCATCCCATCCCTACCCCAGCAGGTCCGAAAATAATCCCCTGGTTGGGGGCGGGGAGGAGAGCGATGCTACAGGCTGATAGTAGGTCTTGGGGATTGGGTTGCCCGGTGTCCCTACCATATACACCCATCTACAGTGCTGATAGCAACCACCGTCAAAGCTCTAGACTCCCTTCTCCTAGCCTCCGTCTCCACCCTTCCTCAGTTGTGGGGAACACATCCGTAATTTTTAGAGCAGGAAAGAACATTATGGACCATCTAATCTAATCTTCTGTTGCTACAGATGAGGAAACTGAGGCTCAGGGAGGATATCACTTACCAAGGCCACAGACTTAGTGAGAGGGCGCGTTGGAACTAGAACCCAAGTCTTAACCTTGTCCAGTACTTCTCCCACTGCCCTGGACGAAGCTCCCTCTATGTCCCTGAGCTCCAATTCCTCAAATTTGCCTCAGCTCCTAAGGACAGCGAAGACGTCCAAGAGAATGATAGTGGGGAGAAGAAAACTGGGAAAATGGAGCCCCACTTCCCCCTAACCTACGCACCACCCCTGTGCCACTTTCTCTGCCCAAACTCTACCCCGCGCTGTGCTCCAAGTTCTTAGGATAATATCAAGGCACTTCACCCCAAACCTTTCTACCCATACACCCCAATTCGCAGAGTCATTGGCCCCTCCTGCGACGCCGGCCCCCCCTTTCTAGAGCCACCCCCGGCTACAGCCCGCCCTGAGCGCGCCGCCTGTTTATTCAGCCCGGAGTCCGGCACGCGCCAGGCGCACGCACTGCAACAACAAACCCGGCTGAATGGAGAGTTTGCAAGGAGCGAGTGCAGGCAACGCGCGGGGGGAGGGGAGTTTAGGGAGTGGGTGGGAGGGGGAGGTAAGAGGAGGGGGGAGTGGGGGCTGCAGCCGCTCGCTGCAGCAGCGGGAGTTGGGGGCGGAGGCGGGGCCAGGGCAGCGTGTGGGGGCTGGGTGTCCCATTGAAAAGGCGGCCGCACTCCGGCCGCCCAGCACTCTCTCACTTCTGGCCAGGGAACGTGGAAGGCGCACCGACGGGGAGCCGGCCAGGGAGGGCGAGTGAAAGAAGGAAACAAGAAAGAAAGGGGGTTAACAAAATAATAAAAACAGCCTGAGCCACGGCTGGAGAGACCGAGATCCGGCGCAAGAGAGCGCAGCCAAAGGGGGAGAGAGAGCGGGAGACTCAGCAGAGCGCGCTCAGAACCGACTTTCGCTTCTTCTTCTGCCTTTTTCTTTATTTCTTTCTTTCTTTTTTTTTTTTTTTTTTTTTACCAGAACGCGCTAGCTGCAGCCTCACACGCGAGCGCCACGCGAGGCTCCTGAAGCCAACCCGCGAAGGGAGGAGGGGAGGGAGGAGGCGGGGAGGGAGGAGGAAAAGCATTTGCACCTTCTTTGCTTCCACCCTAAGAAGTCTCCCTGGGATTTTGCAATTTTTAAACTTCTCTCCGGGCTCCCTTTTCATCTCTCCCCTTCTTTCCCTCTCTTGTTTGTGCACCCAAGTCCTGTCTGTGCCCTCGCCCCCGCCTCGCGCGCCCCACGTCCCCGCACTCTCGGATTCCGCGACTCCTTGGCGGCCGCTGCGCATGGAGAGCTCTGCCAAGATGGAGAGTGGCGGCGCGGGCCAGCAGCCCCAGCCGCAGCCCCAGCAGCCCTTCCTGCAGCCGGCAGCCTGCTTCTTCGCCACCGCCGCCGCCGCGGCGGCAGCGGCAGCGGCGGCGGCGGCGCAAAAGCGCGCAGCAACAGCAGCAGGCAACCGCAGCTGAGCCCGCGACCGAAGGCCAGCCCTCAGGGGGCGGTCATAAGTCAGCGCCCAAGCAAGTCAAGCGACAGCGCTCATCCTCGCCGGAACTGATGCGCTGCAAACGCCGGCTCAACTTCAGCGGCTTCGGCTACAGCCTGCCGCAGCAGCAGCCGGCCGCCGTGGCGCGCCGCAACGAGCGCGAGCGCAACCGCGTCAAATTGGTCAACCTGGGCTTTGCCACCCTACGAGAGCACGTCCCCAACGGCGCAGCCAACAAGAAGATGAGCAAGGTGGAGACGCTGCGCTCGGCGGTCGAGTACATCCGCGCGCTGCAGCAGCTCCTCGACGAGCACGACGCGGTGAGCGCCGCCTTCCAGGCCGGCGTCCTGTCGCCTACCATCTCCCCCAACTACTCCAACGATATGAACTCCATGGCCGGCTCACCGGTCTCATCCTACTCATCCGATGAGGGCTCTTACGACCCGCTCAGTCCTGAGGAGCAAGAGCTGCTCGACTTCACCAACTGGTTCTGAGGGGCTCGGCCTGGTCAGGCCATGGTGCGAGCGGACTTTGGAAGCAGGTAGGTTGCATTTGGGGATGTACGAGCTATGGCCTTCATCCTTTTCCTCCCTCCGAATGTCTGTGGGTGGGGCACTTCTCCACAGAGACGGGAGGTGGGGGGAGATTTTGGTTTACCATATTTGTTAAAGTTTGTCAATTTCAGATTCTACTTTGTTGGTTTCAGCTCTGGCTTCCGAGAGTGCGCTTTGCCCAAGTCTCCAGGAAGTGTAGGGTAGGGGTGAGATGGGGAGATGCTGAGGAACCAAGGGCTGGACGTGTCTAAAGAGGCGCTGTACCAGACAGACCCTCCTCCCAACCCCCCAACTCCCAATCCCCCTCCCCCGTCATTAGCCTGCAAGTTCACACTAACCTCTCCCGTTCTTCTCCTTATGTTATAGGGTGACCGCCAACCTGCATCTTTAGTGTTTTTCTCTTCAGCGACGTTGGGAGGGGGAAAAAAGGAAAAACAAAATAACAAAAAGTAGAAGAGAAGGAATAAAGGCCAGACAACCAACCCCAATGCGAACTAAGCGACGCATGCCGGAGCTGCAAGACTCTTAGAGAACAGGGATGCCCTCAGAACAGTATCTTTGCACTCCAACCGTTCACGGAGCTATAAAGAGCGACTAGGACCTGAGTCAACGCCAAAATGCAGCTTGTGTGCAAAAAGCCAGTGGGCCCCTGGCGGAAGGGAGCAGCACACGCCCTTGCGCCAATTCCCACCCACCACTAACAGGCAGATCTGAAAGCACTTGCTCCGGTGCCTCCACCTCCCCGCCCTCTCTCAAAGCGCAGTTCTTAGCACTCTAGAAATGGGTTGGTGTCTTTCGTCCCAGCCCCCCCCCCCCCCCCGCCGCAATCCCAATAAACTGCGGACATTTGTCTGCAGTGAAACTATGCTATTCTCAGTCCTTTGAAATCCCCTCTTTGAGGGATCCCTTTCCCCAAGCCTCACACACCCCTTCACTTGTCTTTTCTACCGTTTCATTATAGAATGCTTCCGATCTTTTGTGAATTTTTTTATTATAAGAAAAATCTATTTGTATCTATCCTAACCAGTTTGGGGATATAATAAAATATTTTTGTACATAAGAGAGAAAGAGAGAAAAAATTTATAGAAGTTTTGTACAAATGGTTTAAAATGTGTATATCTTGATATCTTAACATGTAATGCTATTACCTCTGCCTATTTTAGATGTGTAGTTCACCTTACGACTGCCATTTTCCATGTGGTTTTGTAAAAAACTCTCCTGATAGGTGAGGTCAAAAGGCCACCAGATGTACTTCAGCACCAATGTGTCTTACTTTACAGAGACTTTGTTAATGTATTAATGATGTTATTAAATCCTGTTCAAGAAGAACAAAGTTTATGCAGCTACTGTCCAAACGCAAAGTGGCAGCCAGTTGGTTTTGATAGGTTGCCTTTTGGGAAATTTCTATCACTGCCTCTTTTTTCTTACTATTTTATTACAAACTTAAAAAAAAAAAAACATGTATAACCCTGTTTTATACAAACTAGTTTCATAATAAAACCTGTTTTTTTTTTTTCCTTTTTTACAAATGAAAATAATCAGCTGCCTCCAAGCCTTCTTTGACTTGGCTGCCTCTGGCCAAGTTATTACCAAAATGACAAAGGGAAGGAGTGGGTGGAAGGGAGGGGGTGGTGCAAAACATGCCAAGTGGCAGAAATGACCAAGATAAGTGCTATGCTCAGTGGTGTCTCTATGATGAATGTAGGGGGAAAAGATATGTAGGCAAGGATTGTTTTCTTCCCCTTCTGTACTGCAAACGTGTACACATACACGTAGAGAATAGGCAATGATTAATGGTTGCATCATCCTTTGGTGAAATCACTTCAGCATTAAAAAAATCCCCCAAAGAGTGAACTAGAAAGGCAGCACCCCCCACCCCCACCCCACCCCCCACCTTTCTAACGCTGCCCCCATTAAGAGTTTCTCATTGTGCCACTAGCGCATGGCTGGATGCAATAATGAAGACTCAGGGGGTGGGTGTTAGTGCGGGAGGTGGGGTGGGGGGGTCTCAACATATAAGCCCCCCTATGTGGGTGTGTGTTCCTTTTCCCTCACTTCCAGGGTCACATTTTCTATTCCTTCTCCCCAATACACACACTTTCCATATTGATTTTAAGTAAAAGGCATGTCTGATACGAATTCCTGGCAGACGGAGTTACATTTGAAGAAACGAACGCTTTAGAACTATGTGGTCGCTTTGAGACACAGGCCTATGTAAGCGGTGACTCTATGCGCATAGCGTGAGCAGCGTGTAAAAGTACCCAATTACCAAGATTCAAAAAGAAATTGGTGGGTTTTTGGCTGGCTTGCTTCTTGTCAGTTAGCAAGGACGTGATCAGAATCCTACTCCGCCTCTCGCCGGTTCCTCGCTCGCCGCCTGCATTACTTGCAGATTCAGTTTGCGTGTCTCCAGCCAAGCGGAAAGCCGAGCGCAAAATGCATCTTACAAAACCCAACAAAGAGCCGGGAGCCAGCACGTCTTCCAGAGTTAAAAATCTAGTCTGTGTTGGTACATCTATACCATTTAGTGGCACAGAATAATCATTTTTTTTTACAGCCGCGATGCGCGGAGCACGCCACAGCGTCTGATGTCATTTTGCTAAATGACCCTCTATAGAATGCACATTGAGGCTTCAGTCCATTTCAAAGAGATGAGCGCAATTAAGAAAAAAAAAATTAGTAAATTCCTCATCGCCATAAATAATCAGACTTTCCCCCAACAGTGGGCCAATTTAGAGCTTACTTGGAAGGCAGCTTTTGTGATGCCTGCCTTTATTTTTATCTTCTCATTTGGAGGAGCAGAGCTGGTTCCCCTCCCCATTTCTTTTCTTTTAATTTAGCTCCTTTGCAAGTTTTCAGATAAGGTATGCAAAGAAAGTGTAGCAAGTCATTTACGGCTATGAATATAACATTAGGATAACGTTTTAGCCCCCACAAAGGGATTTTTTTTTTCCTTCTCCTTGTGAGGACAGGTGTTCTTTTACTCACTTCTGAATGGGAAAAATCCAGTCTTGTTAAACTTGAGGCAAAGTTAGCCGTTGTTTGCCACAATGTGAAGGCAAACTCGGAAAATTCACAAAAACACACACAATTTTGCCGAAGCTAGGAAAGGGCAAAGCGGGGATTGGGCAAAATCTCATTACATCTGCTCTAATCGCTTAGCAACACAAAGCCCGGGCTTGTGCGGCGAAGGGAAGCCATTCACTGCGCCCTGACAGGACGTATTCAGCCAGCATTAGTCAGCTCCATAAATCACTGCTGCCCATTGGCTGCGCGGCGGGCTTTGCGGCGGCCCTAGGCTGTCAGCGAAATACAAAATGTGGACCCTAGCGGCTGGCAATCGCGGCCTCTCTCCGGGTCCTAACCCCCACCCTACTTGTGCCCGGGGGTGGGATGGAGAGGAGGGAAGAGAACTGTGCTGACTTTATTGACCAAGAAATCTTACCAATACAAAAATGGTTGGAGACCACCAAGTTAAGGCTGGAGACAGTCTGAAATTGAGGAGGAGGGGCGGGGAGTGCCGGACGAAAAGAAAAAAATCCCACCCGCGGATGGCGACAGAACTGTTGAATGCACCGAGCATCAGAGGCCCGGATGGAACTTTTGGACACACGTTTCACCTCCCTGACACAGTCATTTTTATTTTTCTTTTTAAATTGGGAGTGGGGGATATGTATGGAAAAGAATCTATCTGAGATTCAGATTCAGGCCCACGAAGAAACACAGAAGAAACCATTCTTCTCTCTGCTTAAAGCGAGCTGTCAAAAGAGTGGGACTGAGATACAGGAGGACAGAGCGTGGAGTGTGCATTTGCACTTTCACTGTTTTTGCAGATCTGGAAATGTTGGAACACAGAACTCACAGCCCAAATCCTTCTAAGCGCTGGCGTTGTTGTTTGTAAAGTGAGGTTGATGATACCACCTAGTCTAGATGAGACAGCATTTGTGAAGGAGTTAGCAAATGGCCTCCTGAAGAGATGTACAAGTCATGTGTAAATGTTAGTCCCTGTTGTTCTTATTATTGTCTGCCAGTCCTATCTCTCATTTTCGTGGGAACTGGTCAGCTGATGCATCCAAATCAGTCTAGATTTCAGGTTTACCCAGGAACCATTTAGAAAGAAGTCTGGGAGTAGTTGTGGAGTCAGGATAGGCTCTCCTGGGAAGTCCAGGTTGCTTTACCTTAAATGTCACCTCCTCAGACAAGCCTTCTCTGACGACCCTGTCTAAAACAGTGCTCCATTCTCCACAGCCACTCTGTATACATTACCCTGTTTTTCTTTCTTGGCACTTACATCTATCTGAAAATACCTATCTGTATTTGTTTGTTTGTTTACATAATTGTTGTCAGTTGTTCCCTACTAGATGGTAAACTCCGGGAGAACAGGGAACTTACCTGTCTTGTTACCCAGTCCCTGGGGAGATAGGTATTTGTTGAATGAATGTATGGTCTGCTCTGTTTCACTGATAGCTATGTTACTCCTGCTTCCTTTCCTCCTTCAGATCCATCTCCATTTGGCTCTGCTCTGCTCTGTGTCTTATAAAGATGAGGCTGATCTTTATACTAGGAATTTATTACTAGAGCTCCCTTGCCCTCTGGCTTCCTGTTGGGTTTGGCCAGTGGGATGCACCAGCAGGAGATCAGAAGGTAGGAGGAGAGATGACTCTGAGGTATTTATATCCATGCTTCCTCACTGCTTGTCCTCAGAAGCGTTGGTAGGGGTTCTATTCCTCAGTCTAAGGCCATACTCCTCACAGCTACAGCTCTTGCCAAGGTCCAGTAACAGCTCCCTCTTCTGGCTCCCCTTGGCGGCTAGTCCCTGAGTGCTGCAACGTTTTGGTTTCCTTAACCCCATCCACATCTCTGCCTTTCCGTTAAACTCTTTTAACTTATCCCTTTAAATGTGCTGTCTGTTCCTGCTGATCCTGAATGATGTGTTGGCCATTCCCCCAACAGGATCTCCTGGACACACAAGTTTTGTATAAGCTTTACTGGGACACTAGGTCTATCAACAAGAAATTCAGGCAGTGGGTGAACCCTGGCCTTTTCTAATTCTGGAAAATCATTTCATCTTTTGAGCCAGGAATGACTTCTCTGAAAGTTTGCAAGAGAACTAAATCATGGTTTTCTCCTCTGAGAAAGAGGATGGTATCTTCTCTTGTATACATCATCTGGTGAATAGAAACTGTCAATGACTATGTCAATGCAAGAGATGACCACTTCTGAAACAGGTGGAGAGGTGGTGGTGGGGACTTGCCAACAGGCGAAAAAAGACACTGCTGCTGTGGGGAAGCCGTCCATTCATCTGTCCATGCACTCACCCATTCATGCACTCATTCAAAAAGGGAGGGATAAACGACTAAAGTTGGTCAACACTTCTAGGACTTAATTGTATCATCTAGAACGAGCTCCAGAAGTTATGTTTTATTGCAGTCTGTCTTTAAAACACGGTGTATTCTTTTCTCGTAGCGCCCGCAACCTTATTTCCCTTTTTACTGTTGCTGAAAAGTCTGAATTTCTTTCTCCCTCTTTCAACTGCTGGACCAAGGGATGATCCTTTGCGGATGTCCTCGGACCCGAAAATCCAAGTTACCAGATGTCAAAGGTGGGGAGGGAAATATATTTGCAGACGCAAATGTTCTTTTCCCCATGCGAATGCGAAGGATTTGGCTTTAAGGCAGGTCCAAGTTATATTCCTTCTGCCTTTGTATGCAAGATTAGGTTGTTACAAAAGAGGGTGTGTAGGTTAATGGCAGGAAGCAAGTTGCTGTGCCGAGCGCGGGCCGCGAGCGCGTGTCAGGCTTAATGATTTATTCAAGCTGCAGAGCATCGGGGCGTTGATTGGCTGCAGGCATGCGTCCGCTGTCAGCTGCGCGCGCCGGGGACTCATCCAGCTACCTGACTGCTGGGTTGGGGGTTGGGGGACCAGAGAGGTGGAGGGGGACCCTCCGGGGACAGGTCAGGAGGGGAGAGAGAGAGGTGAAAAGGAGGAAGAGGTAGGAGGTACGAGGGAAAGAGATGGAGGAAGAGAGAGGAGAAGAGAGCAGAGAGGGAAAGAAAAAAGATAGAGAGAGAGAGGAGAGAGAAGAGAGGAGAGGAGAGGACACGAGAGGAGAGGAGAGGAAAGGGGGCGGGAGATAGCAGAGAAGAACGAGAATAAGAGGAGGAGAGGCAGAAATGGAGAGAGAGAAAAGAGGAGAAAAAAGAAGAGGGAGAAAAAGAGAATTAAGGAGAGAGGAAGACAAGAATGAATGGAGGAGAACAGAGAGGTTGGCGGGACGAGTGGAAAGGGGAAGGAGAGCCTGAGTGTGGAGTGGGACTCGTTCCCAGAATGTCCCGCGTGCGCCCCCCTCCAGACAGTCCGCGGGCGGACAGCTCACAAAGCTGCCTTTGATGTCCGGCTACCGCTACCCTGGCTATTTTGGGGAAGCGCGGGGGTGGCGGGTTGGGGAAGCCGCCAACCCACACTTCTTGAAGGGAGTCACTTTCTGCAAAGTGTGTTGGAGAGGACCAGGCGCCGGGTCTGGGCTGTCGGGCAGGAAGGGGATGCAGGAGACAAAAGCTCCGCACCTGCCAAAAGCGAGCGCGCTTTGGGAGCACCTCCTCCCCCTCAGCCTCCTCCGGGCTGCCCCGCGGGCCGGGAGCCCGGACAACTGTGTTCAGCGCTGCCCAGCACCGCCGCTCCTGGCCTCCACGGCAGACCTCCTGAATCTTTTCTGGACCAAACCACTTCTGTCTGCTGCCTTTTGGTCTTGCTCTGTGAGTCTCTCTCTTGATCACTATGACCCTCTTCTTTTGTATGACTCTTTCTTCCTTTTCTTCTTCTTTCTCCTCTCCTCTCCTCCCCTATTTGCTCTCTCCTCTTTTCCCCATTGTTGTTTACAATGAAAAACAAAACAAAACAAAAACAAACACTTTTGGATTGGAGCCCTGCTCCAGCCAATGGGCCCTTTGGAAGAGGGAGTGGGGTAACAAGAAAGAACAGGGGAAGGGGAAGGGCATCTGAAAAACAAATGGGAAAACCAGCCCACAGTGTGCACTTTCCTGGATAAAGTTGTGTTTGGAAATTCAGCAGTCAGAGGGGGTTGCTTGTGTTGGGGGAGTTTGAAATTTTATCAAGAGGCCATCCCTCTGACCAAGTATAAGACAGAAGGGATACTGGAGTGTCCTGCCTCCACTCCCCCCGTGCGCAATACACACAGCCCTTGGCCTCCCCTCACTATCTCTCTTTACTAGGAAAAACAGTCTGTCTCCATTGTCCAGGTGCCAGCATGGCCTTTGGCAAAAGAGAGGCCGGCCAGCCCTCTGATCAAACTCTAAGGTTAGTTAAAAGACAAAAACAGCTGAAAGTCTTCATGAATAATGCTGGGCGAGCCCACCCCCACCCCAGCCCCCCAGCTCAGTGTAGTGCAAGCTACACTCAATGCCCTACCACTTTGTTATGCTGCTCGCCTAAGTCAGAATTTCACAGAAAGGCAGAGAAGAAAAGCTCCCACAATTAGGGGTCGCCTGTCAGAAAACATTAACGCCTTCCTCTCCCAGCCTGTCAGGCTTGCTGCAAATACAAACTGCCATGGCGAATTGGTCCTCCACCCGGTGAAGTGCCCGCCAGCCAAACGAGCACAGATTTGCAAGCCAAAGGAGATGGCTCACGCCTAAGTGCAGTTTCTGCAGTGTCAGTTTGCACAGACATACCCCAAGCTTCTTAGACTAGGCACAGGATGTCTGGGAGAGGTCATATGAGAGTCCTGCAGAGGGGCAGAGGGGCAGGCCCCCCAGACGAAGGCAGCTTAGCAGGGCCTTTTCCTGCAATGGAAATGGTTAAAATATCTACACATGGCCATACCATCAACTCCTCTTTACTGAGCATTTTCCAAGTGTCAGGCATTTTATTGTGTTTTATGATCAGAGCACTCCTGTAAGGTGGTGTGTTATTATGTCTACCTAACAGATGAAAAATCTGAGGGGCTCAGAAAAGTTATATGAGTTGTTCATGGTCACATGGCTAGGTAGTGGCAGGGCTAGGATTTTAATTGAGGCTTCTCTGTCTCCAAAATGCATCCTCTTTCTTCCATAATCCCATGGTTTTTACAATAAAATACAGAGATCAAGTCTGTGATTTTTTTTTGTTCTGAAAGTGTTACCAATACTCCAGAGTTTTGCTATCTTCCTTGTATTACCAAGAACATTCTCAGCTTCTAGAATAGTGTCTGGCACAGACCTGACACTCAGTAAGTAATTTGGAGGAAGAAAGAGGGAAGGAAGGAAAAAAAGAAGGGAGGGAGAAAAAGTGGGATTCCTTAGAAAGGTCCTGGGTTTTCTTTGAACAGAATTTTGTTTTGGGAGATACTAGGATTTGGGTCAGGAGATCTGGCTGGTATTCTTGAAACACTATCGATCAGCTAGGGAGTTGAACTTTCCTAATCTGCATGAGCAGAGATAATAATACCAACCTGCCAGGGTAATTGTGAGGATAGAATGGGATAAACTATGCAAAAGTGCCTAGCATGGTACCTAGCACACAGTAGGTGTTTAAGAAAAGTCAGTTGAAAATCAAATAGGATTAAATCTTTTATTTTTGTGTTATCAGGAAAATATATGCCATACAGGCAATCACATCTATGGGAGAAAAATGCTGTACTGTAGCTAAGTCATCAGGGAATTTTGTATGCTGTTCTGTGGAATTCATACCATCAGGATGGTTTGAGGCAAAGCAGAGACTGTTCATGGGTCTTAGGGAGACTGTCTAGGTGTGGAAGACTCAAAGTCTTCCAAGAAGTGAGCAGTTATCTTCCAGGAAGAGCAGAATGACTTGGCTGTTACTTACCGCTCCTGCATGAGGCAGGTAGGAAATTGTCATTCCTTTTTGCCAAAGAGAAAAATGAAGCCCCAAGTTCTGACCACTTTGCCAGCAGAAAGTACATATTGGAAGTTAGAACTGGTCACTGTGCTCCCACTCCAGGAGCCTTGTCCCCCCAGTGATCTGGTTTAATTCAGAACTTAGCCTCTTCCCTAGGCATCAGAGAACATTTTTTTCAGAAATCCATTAGTAGAAATATAGAAGGAAAGGCCATCATTTCCATTGCATCAGACACAGTGAGATTATTTAAATTTGCAACAACTCCCAAACTTACAGGATTGCTGTCATCACCTCCCTCTGACCTCATCTACCAATTAGCAATTCCAAGAGTAAAAACACTAATTTAAAGAAAAGGAAGGAAAGAAGGAAGAATAGAAGGAAGAAAGGATGGAAGGAATGAAGGAAGGAAGGAAGGACAGACAAGAAAAGCTATTGTTGCTATAGTTTATAATCCCAGTACTGTTTAATAATTCTGCAGAAAATGGTCAGTTTCTGGGTCAGTTTTCTTCGCTGATCCCTTGTTTGAATATTTTGGTTTCAACAAACAGAGATGAACTTCAACATTGTCCCTCTTTGTCTCTCCCAAATTTTCTTTTTCCTCTTCTCTGGGAAACTTTCTTCATCTTCCAGAAGACAGCAGACTATTGTGCACAGATTCAATACTTGACATATAATCATTACGTCATTGCACTGATGACCGAAAAGAGTGGAGGGATGTAAACACAAGGTCTATTCTGGGAATATTTTGTGAAAATATGGCATTGTCTGAATATGTTCAGAATGCAGTAATGTTTTGAAACATAAACCAGTCAGTTTTATAAGCACAACTTCTCCCCCACCTACACATGATATAAAATACTAAAGTGAAATCTATAGAGTTTGTATAACTACAGTGATAAAGCTATTGGTGGTTTATGTAATCTAGTGGTGAGTTCTTTTCCCTGGAAAAGCCATGAAACAACAGAGTGACCAAATACTGCAGCCCTGGGAAGACGGCCAGGCTGGACCTGTTCCCACTGGGGACACGGTTCCTAATGTCCCTGCTCCCTGAGCAGTTTGGAGCTTGGGAGAGAGTGCAGCACCTGCGCTGGGCATGTTCATTCTCCAGACAGTTTTTTTTTCTGTTGGAGCAGCCAGGAAGAGGCTTGCTCGATAGCCATCTTCCCATTCTCAGGAATGTTACCCTCCTTCAGTAGGACACAGAGATGAGGGGGATTTACTTTGTGGCATCTAAATAGGGTATACATTTCAATGAACAGCTAATTTGTTGCTAGAAACCCTCTACAGATGAAAATAGAAATGCTAATTCTAAATCTAAGTACTTTTTCTAAGGAATAAATCAGACAAGCTCAAAAGATAAAAGGGCAGGGATGTTTGCTGTAGATTTTTTTTTTAAAATATAAAATTGAAAAATCTAATGCAATCTGAAACTTTAACATTGGAATATTTGTTCAAATAATATTGGCAGGGCCATTTAATGGTATATTGTGTGGAATTTTAAATTACGATGTAGACTTATGTTTGTTAACATGGAAATATGTCTGTGATGTATTATACATAAGTGAAAAGAAGAGAATAGCCATCACCAAAATTCCACTGACTAGAGAAAACCACAGTAAACATTCTATTATCTTTATATTTTTGATGAAACAGCACCATATAATTCACTTTTCTGCTTAAAATATAAGCATTAATCAATTTAGTTATTAATTCAACAAATATTTTCAAAGTGCCTAGTTTTTCCCAGGCCCTGTTCTAGGCCCTCAGGACACAATAGTAAAAAAATCGGTACAATCCCAGCCATTACATTGTATGGGGTAAGATGACATTCAAAAATCCGGTGGTTATTTATTTCCGAATCATTAAGCAATATTCTGTAACATAATCAATAACTTTAGTCCTCCTGGAGAGACACGCTAGATAACCAACTTTCGAAACCACAGTTTTGGGACTGGTAAACCCACCAATCCCATAAAGGTGACTTATTTACTTTTCCTAAGTTAGAGGTTGAATGTTCCCAATGGTAAACTCTAGGAGGTGAATGCCAAAGATTACTTTTGACTCTGATTCCCCTAGCGTTCCTGCCTGTCCTCTCCAGCTTCTTCCCATTCACGTTGTTACCATAGTCCTGCCCCCCACCTGCTGCTGGCCTGGAGAAGAAAGCCATTTCCATTGGCCTTGGCTGCCTGGGGAGATCTATATTACTCCAGGAAAGACAAGAGCTGTCCCCATCTTGGTAAAGTGTGAAATTCGGTTTTGATTGCAAAGGGAAGCCATTTCAATGGGATTTCACTGTGACCGTGCAGATTAAACTCAGCCATATGGCTTGGGGGCACTTCTACCCACTCTCAGGTAACAGTGCACTGTTAATGACGTGGTGATGACATTTTCAAATAAAAAGTAAAGCCACCTGATTGGGAGTAAAGGAGGCAAAAAAAAAAAAAAAAAAACTAAAACAGTAAAACACTGATTAAGTATTAACAGAGCTCTGAATTCTCTTCTAGCTTTGAAGAAGAGACAGGATTTGCTTAATTTATTAGCAAAACCAATGAGCATGTGCATGATGTTATAAAAGAGATCCGTACACTTGGCATAGTAGAAAGCAACTCCCTGTTTCCATCAAAATGGGTTCTAGATCAGTTACCGTCACTTAGCTGCAGTTTATTCACATATCAAATGGGCCTAAAAGCACACTTCCCAAGGTCTTCATAAGAATAACATGAGTTATATGAAGGTGATTGCTGAACTGCTAACTGCTGTAGAAAAGTTAAAAAAAAAGAAGATGGTTTTACTCTCTGAGTGCTCTCAGTTGCAAGCAACAGAAGTAAACTCTGGCTGATTTAAATTGGAAAAAATACTCATTGAAAGAGTTTGGGGGTAGTTCATAGGATTTCTGGAAAGCTGACTTCAGGTTTAGAAAATGGGTTGGAAAAATGTGAGGCTGGGTAGCACCCAAAACCATGGCCAAAGTCATCTCACAGAATAGTTGAATGAAGACACAGCCACTAGTGCCTCTGAGCTCTGGACACCAGTTTCTACTGCAACCATCACTAGCACTGAACATTGGATGCCTCTGCTGTCCTGAAGTGTTAATTCCCTGGTCATTGTAGTCATAGCCCCAGCTGCCATGTGACAAGAAATATTTTCTGTCCTTTCTTCTTTGTGTCACTAGTTATTGAGTCTACCTCTGGGATGGGAGCTTCTGATTGGCTGAGACATAGATGCAAGGGAGGCTGGGAAAGTGATTTATCTAACTTAGTCTGCTTTTATCCTAGGAGTTGGGCTCTGCTTTCTACTAAAATGCTTAAGACAAGGAATTCCCCAAGGGAAGGGTGTACAGATGTTGGGCGGTCAAAACAAAGCAAAAAAAAAAAAAAAAAAACAAAAAAAAACACCAGGGCAAACAAATAGCAAACACAAGTATCTTTTAGAGCAGGGGTCAGCAAACTATTTCTATAAAGGGCCTTATAGCAAATATTTTCAGCTTGGCAGGCAGCTACTCAATTCTGCCACTGTGGCACCAAAGCAGCCACGGACAACGCATAAACAAATGAGCCTGGCTATGTTCCAATAAAACTTTATTTACAAAAGCAAGATTTAGCCCATAGGTCATAGTTTACCAATCCCTACTTTAGGATGATGGTGATGTTGCCAACTAAGACAACTTTAGAAACTGTTCTTTGACTCTGGATAGAAATATATGCAGACAGTGATAGCAGTTCCTGCAATTATGATGCTCTGGCAAGATGTTTCCCCTCATTCAGTTATCTAGCCCCTGGTAATTGCTGGTTTCACGTGAAAACTGTTCCTAGTGAGGAGGTTAATAACATATAAGCTATTTGCATTCAAATAGAATTTAAGCTCAGGTGTCTGAGCATTAGTTGAGGCATTCTCCAGGTAGGGAGTGTGGCAGAGAAGAGGAAACAGAAGAGGAGCCTCTCCCATATTCTGTCCTCCTGCATTATCACTCCAGGTTCTGACCCTGGGTCTCCCAGGAGCTCCTGTCCTCAGCTCTTCTGTACAATTATTACACCTTTTAGTATAAGCTTCATCAGTGCCTGTCTCTGGATGGTACCAGAGAGCGCTTCATCTACCCAGGAGCCTGTATCAACTTCTTCCTAAAGGCATGTCAGCCACATTTGTAAAATTCGTCAATTACTTCTTATGATTTCTATATGATGTTCCCACAGGTTGATTTATATGACCCAGGGAGGGAGGAGAGTCAATCCAATGGACTTAATGACTAATCATCAGATGTAAATGTTTGCTATCATATAGGTAAAACAACCCCTTATGGAAAATGAGTGTTTCTTTCTTTCCATCATTCCTTCAACCCATTGGAATTGTGCTTCTAAAGTATAACATATCTCTGCTGATCACTGGTATACTTTGTGATCTTGTGATTAAAATATGGTCTCATGATCTTGGTACTGAAGGATGTTCAATTAGTTTTTTTTTTTTTTTCATTTTATTGAGATATATTCACATACCATGCAGTCATACAAAACAAATTGTACATTCAATTGTTCAAAGTACCATTACATAGTTATGCATTCATCGCCAAAATCAATCCCTGACAACTTCATTACCACACACACAAAAATAACAAGAATAATAATTAAAGTGAAAAGGAGCAATTAAAGTAAAAAAGAACACTGGGTGCCTTTTTCTCCTTTTTTTTTCCCTTCCCCCATTTTTCTACTCATCCATCCGTCCATAAAACTAGACAAAGGGGAGTATGGTCCATATGGCTTTCCAATCACATTGTTGCCCTTCATAAGCTACATATTTATACAATTATCTTCAAGATTCATGGGTTCTGGGTTGTAGTTTGATGGTTTCAGGTATCTACCGCCAGCTACCCCAATTCATTAGAACTAAAAAAAGGGTTGTCTAAAGTGTGCGTAAGAGTGCCTACCAGAGTGACCTCTCAGCTCCTTTTTTTTTTCTTTTTTTTATCTTCATTTATTGAGATATATTCACATACCATGCAGTCATACAAAACAAATCGTACTTTTGATTGTTTACAGTACCATTACAGAGTTGTACATTCATCACCTAAATCAATCCCTGACACCTTCATTAGCACACACACAAAAATAACAAGAATAATAATTAGAGTGAAAAAGAACAGTTGAAGTAAAAAAGAACACTGGGTACCTTTGTCTGTTTGTTTTCTTCCCTTATTTTTCTACTCATCCATCCATAAACTAGACAAAGTGGAGTGTGGTCCTTATGGCTTTCCCAATCCCATTGTCACCCCTCATAAGCTACATTTTTATACAACTGTCTTCGAGATTCATGGGTTCTGGGTTGTAGTTTGATAGTTTCAGGTATCCACCACCAGCTACCCCAATTCTTTAGAACCTAAAAAGGGTTGTCTAAAGTGTGCATAAGAGTGCCCACCAGAGTGACCTCTCGGCTCCTTTTGAATTCTCTCTGCCACTGAAGCTTATTTCATTTCCTTTCACATCCCCCTTTTGGTCAAGAAGATGTTCTCCGTCCCACGATGCCAGGTCTAGATTCCTCCCCAGGAGTCATATTCCACGTTGCCAGGGAGATTCACTCCCCTGGGTGTCTGATCCCACGTAGTGGGGAGGGCAGTGATTTCACCTTTCAAGTTGGCTTAGCCAGAGAGAGAGGGCCACATCTGAGCAACAAAGAGGCATTCGGGAGGAGGCTCTTAGGCACAATTATAGGGAGGCCTAGCCTCTCCTTTGCAGCAACCGTCTTCCCAAGGTCAAGTCCTGTGGTAGAGGGCTCAACCCATCAAACCACCAGTCCCCTATGTCTGTGAGCACATCAGCAACCATAGAGGTGGGGAAGTCCAACACCCCTGCATTCTCCACCAGCTCCTCAAGGGGGCTCTGCATATTTTTTCCTTGTTTATTTTTTTAATTAACTCTTTTTTTTAAAATGAACTATATAAAAAAAATTTTTAAAAAAGCATACAATAAAAAAAGCATTTTAAACAGACCATAACAAGGGAGGAAGAAAAAGACAACTAACCTAAGATAACTGCTTTACTTACAACATGTTCCTACTCTACCCCAAGAAAGTAACCTAATATAGCAACATTTCTGTGAACTTGTTCCTACTATACCCATCAGAAATTAACAGACCATAGTCATTCCTGGACATTCCCAGAACGTTAAATTTACCCACGATAGCTTATCTGTACTTACTGGATTATCGTTCCCCCTTCCTTAATTGCTATCACTGGTTCCCCTACATTCTACATTATAAACCATTTGTTTTACATATTTCAATGTTCACATTAGTGGTAGCTTATAATATTTCTCTTTCTGTGCCTGGCTTATTTCGCTCAGCATTACGTCTTCAAGGTTCATCCGTGTTGTCATATGTTTCACGACATCTTTGTTTCTTACTGCCGTGTAGTATTCCGTCGTGTGTATATACCACATTTTATTTATCCACTCATCTGTTGAAGGACATTTGGGTTATTTCCATCTCTTGGCAATTGTGAATAATGCTGCTATGAACATTGGCGTGCAGATATCTGTTCATGTCACTGCTTTCAGGTCTTCTGGGTATATACCAAGAAATGCAATCACTGTATCGAAGGGTAACTTTATATCTACTTTTCTAAGGAACTGCCAGACTGTCTTCTAGAGTGGCTGAAACTTTATACAGTCCCACCAACAATGAATAAGAGTTCTAATCTCTCTACACCCTCTCTAGCATTTGTAGTTTTCCTGTTTGCTAATGGCAGCCATTTTAATTGGTGTGAGATGGTATCTGCTTGTGGTCTTAATTTGCATCTCTCTAATAGCTAGTGAAGCTGACCATTTTTTCATGTGTTTCTTGGCCATTTGTATTTCCTCTTCAGAGAACTGTCTCTCATATCTTTTGCCCATTTTATAATTGGGCTGTCTGTACTATTGTCATTGAGTTGTAGGATTTCTTTAAATGTGCAAAATATTAGTCTTCTGTCAGATACAGGGTTCCAAAAATGTTTTCCCATTGAGTTGGCTGCCTCTTTACCTTTTTACAAATTCCTTTGAGGTACAGAAACTTCTAAGCTTGAAGAGCTTTATCTATTTTTTCTTTTGTTGCTTGTGCTTTGGGTGTAAAACCTAGGAAGTGGCCACCTAATACAAGGTCTTGAAGATGTTTCCCTACAATAACTTCTAGGAGTTTTACGGTACTGTCTTTTATATTGAGATCTTTGATCCATTTTCAGTTAATTTTTGTGTAGGGTGTGAGGTAGGGGTCCTCTTTCATTCTTTTCGATATGGATATCCAACTCTCCCAGCCCCATTTGTTGAAGAGACCATTATGACCCAGTTCAGTGACTTTGGGGGCCTTATCAAAGATCAGTCGGCCATAGATCTGAGGGTCTATCTCTGAATTCTCAATTCAATTCCATTGATCAACATGTCTATTTTTGTGCCAGTACCATGCTGTTTTGACAACTGTGGCTTTATAATAAGCTTCAAAGTCAGGGAGTGTAAGTCCTCCCACTTCATTTTTCTTTTTTAGAGTGTCTTTAGCAATTCGAGGCATCTTCCCTTTCCAAATAAATTTGATTACTATCTTTTCCAAGTCTGCAAAGTAGGTTGTTGGAATTTTGATTGGGATTGCATTGAATCTGTAGATGAGTTTGGGTAGAATTGACATCGTAATGACATTTAGCCTTGCTATCCATGAACATGGAATATTTTTCCATCTTTTAAGGTCCCCTTCTATTTCTTTTTATAGAGTTATGTAGTTTTCTTTGTATAGGTCTTTTACATCTTTGGTTAAGTTTATTCCTAGGTACTTGATTTTTTTAGTTGCTTTTGAAAATGGTATCTTTTTCTTGAGTGTCTCTTCAGTTTGTTCATTTCTAGCATATAGAAACATTACTGACTTATGTGCATTAATCTTGTATCCCCCTACTTTGCTAAATTTGTTTATTAGCTCTAGTAGCTGTATCGTTGATTTCTCAGGGTTTTCCAGATATAAGATCATATCATCTGCAAACAATGACAGTTTTACTTCTTCCTTTCCAATTTGGATGCCTTTTATTTCTTTGTCTTGCTGGATTGCCCTGACTAGCACTTCCAGCACAATGTTGAGTAACAGTGGTGACAGCGGGCATTCTTGTCTTGTTCCTGATCTTAGAGGGAAAGCTTTCAGTCTCTCACCACTATACTCACTGTGGGTTTTTCATATATTCCTTTTATCATATTGAGGAAGTTTCTATCAATTCCTACCTTTTGAGGTGTTTTTATCATAAAAGAATGCTTGATTTTGTCAAATGCTTTTCCAGCATCTATTGAGATGGTCATTTGATTTTTCCCTTCTGAATTTTTTGTGTTTATTACATTGATTTTCTTATGTTGAACCATCCTAGCATGCCCAGGATGAACCCTACTTGGTCAGGGTGTAAGGATTTTTCAATGTGTCTTTGATTTCACTTTGCAAGTATTTTGCTGAGAATTTTTGTATCTGTATTCATTAAGGGAGATAAGCCTGTAGTTTTCCTTTTTTGTAGCATCTTTGCCTGGTTTTGGTATTAGAGTGATGTTAGCTTCACAAAATGAGTTACGTAGTGTTCCATTTTCTTCAATGTTTTGAAAGAGTTTAAGTAATATTGGTGTTAGTTCTTTTTGGAAAGTTTGGTAGAATTCCCCTGTGAAGCCATCTGGCCCTGGGCATTTATTTGTGGGAAGCTTTTTGATGACTGATTGGATCTCTTTGCTTGTGATTGGTTGGTTCTTCTCTGGTCAGTCTAGGTTGTTCATATGTTTTGAGGAAATTGTCCATTTCCTCTACATTATCCAGTTTGTTGGCATACAATTGTTCATAGTATCCTCTTATAATTTTTTTAATTTCTTCGGGGTCTGTAGTAATGTCACCTTTCTCATTCATTATTTTGTTTATATGGGTCTTCTCTCTTTTTGATTTTGTCAGTCTAGCTAGGGGCTTGTCAATCTTGTTGATCTTCTCAAAGAACCAACTTTTGGTGATATTTATCCTCTCTATTGTTTTTTTGTTCTCTATGTCATTTATTTTTGCTTTAATCCTTGTTATTTCTTTTCTTCCACTTGGTTTAGGATTGGTTTGCTGTTCATTTTCTAGCTTCTTCAGTTGATCCATTAGTTCTTTGATTTTGGCTCTTTCTTCGTTTTTAATATGTGTGTTTAGTGCTATAAATTTCCCCCTCAGTACTGCTTCTGCTGCATCTCATAGGTTTTGGTATGTTGTGTTTTCATTTTCATTTGTCTCTATATATTTAGCAATTTCTCTTGCTATTTCTTCTTTAACCCACTGATTGTTTAGGAGCATGTTGTTTAACCTCCAGGTATTTGTGAATTTTTTAAGTCTCTAATGGTTATTGACTTCTAATTGTATTCCATTGTGGTCAGAGAATGTGCTTTGAATAATTTCAATTTTTTTAATTTTATTGAGGCTTGTTTTATGTCCCAGCATATCATCTATTCTGGAGACACTAGACAAGAATGTGTATCCTGGTGATTTGGGATGTAATGTTCTATATATGTCTGTTAAATCAAATTTATTTATCAGATTGTTTAGGTTTTCAATTTCCTTATTGGTCTTCTGTCTGGTTGATCTATCTATAGGAGAGAGCGATGTGTTGAAGTCCCCACAATTATTGTGGAAACATCAATTGCTTCCTTTAGTTTTGCCAGTGTTTCTCTCATGTATTTTGTGGCACCTTGATTGGGGGCATAAACATTTATGATTGTTATTTCTTCTTGTTGAATTGCCCTTTTTGTTAGTATGTAGTGGCCTCCTTTGTCTCTCATAACATCCTTGCATTTAAAGTCTATTTTATCTGAGATTAATATTGCTACTCCTGCTTTCTTTTGGCTGTAGCTTTCACAAAATATTTTTTTCCATCCTTTCACTTTCAATTTCTTTTTGTCCCTGTGTCTAAGATGAGTCTCTTGTATGCAGCATATTGATGGTTCATTTTTTTTGACCCATTCTGTGAATCTATATCTTTTAATTGGGGAGTTTAATCCATTTACATTCAACATTATAACCATGAAGGTATTTATTGAATCAGCCTTCTTATCCTTTGGTTTATGTTTGCATATATATTTTTTCCCTCTCTCTATTAATGCCCTTTAACGTACCCATACTGAATCTCTTTAATACTGAACCTTTCTCCATGTCTCTCTCTCCTTTCTTTGTTTCTCTGTCGGTAGGGCTCCCTTTAGTATCTCAAGTAGGGCAGGTCTCTTGTTAGCAAATTCTCTCAGCATTTGTTTGTCTGTGAAAAATTTAAGCTCTCCCTCAGATTTGAAGGAGAGCTTTGCTGGATGAAGAATTCTTGGTTGGCAATTTTTCTCACTCAGAATTTTAAATATGTCATGCCACTGCCTTCTTGCCTCCATGGTGGCTGCTGAGTAGTCACTGCTTAGTCTTATGCTGTTTCCTTTGTACGTGGTGAATTGCTGTTTTCTTGCTGCTTTCAGAACTTGCTCCTTCTCTTCCATATTTGACAGTGTGATCATAATATGTCTCAGAGTGGGTTTATTTGGATTTATTCTAAATTCTCTGGGCATTTATGATTTGTGTATTTATGGTGTTTAGAAGATTTGAGTTTTCCCCAACAATTTCTTTGAATACTCTTCTTAGACCTTTACCCTTCTCTCCCCCTTCTGGAATACCAATGAGTCTTATATTTGGACATTTTGCATTATCATATCTCTGAAGTCCATTTTGATTTTTTCAGTTTTTTTCCCCATTCTTTCTTTTGTTCTTTCATTTTCCATGATGTCATCTTCCAGGTCACTGATTCGTTGTTCAACTTCCTCTAGTCTTGTACTATGAGTATCCAGAATCTTTTTAATTTGGTCAACAGTTTCTTTCATTTCCATAAGATCATCTATTTTTTAATTTACTCTTGCAATGTCTTCTTTATGCTCTTCTAGAGTCTTCTTGATGTCCTTTATATCCTGTGCCATGCATTTCTTCATGTCCTTTATATCCTGTGCCGTGGTCTCATTATTCATCTTTAGTTCTTTGATTAATCATTCCAAGTACTGTGTCTCCTCTGATCTTTTGATTTGGGTGCTTGGGCTTGGGTTATCCATATCATCTGGTTTTTTCATATGCTTTAAAATTTTCTGTTGTTTTTGTCTTCTTGGCATTGGCTTAACTTGATAGGGTTCTTTTAGGATTTGTAAACTGATTAAAACCCTTATCTCTAATTTGTCAGATCTACAGCTTTGTGGAGTACACTTTCTCTAACTAACCACCAGGTGGCATCTGCGAGCCACCTATTCCCCTCAAGCCAGTTCTCCCCTGCTTTGTCTTTGTGATGAGTAAGGGTGTGAGTCTTGTGGGGTCCAATTGGTGTACCAAGCTTTCATGTGTAGTTGGTGTTGCCTCCCCTATACATGGGATGTGTGTCTGGGTGGTCAGGGAGTGGGGGGTGGCTCCAACAATGAAATCTCCCTGGTGTTCCTGGAGATTTAAAGCTGCTGCAATAGCCTTCAGTTCAGTCCTACCAGTTTGTTTCTGCTGCTGACCCACAAGTCCTTGGTATTGGTGTATGGATCCTGAGACTTGTGAGTGGGTCCTTCTTCCAGGCCATGCACCCTGAGGTCCTTTGTTGAGGGATGACTGTGCTATGTCACAGGTGAGTGTCATCCCCCCAGGGCAGTTCTGGGCTGCAGGGCTGTGTAGGGAGTCTCCTAGTCTGCTGAAAGGATGGCTGAATGGGGCATGTTAATTCACACTGCTCTGCCTTCCCAACTCTGGGGCAACCAGCTGAGGCTGCAGGGAAGGCTAATGTACACACCAGATTTTGTGGTGTGTGTGTGTGTGTTATTGGAAGCACTTTCCATCACACTGGGTTGTCTGGGGCAGCTGTGGGCTGTGGGGCTGGCGATGGGCAGGAGTGTTCCCTGTCCACCAGGAAGATGGCTGTGAGAGGACACCCCCCTTTTCTTGGGAAGTTGTAGTGTTTATTGAATTTTCTCAGCCACTGGACTTATTGCCTTGTGTCTCAGAGCTCTCTTAGTTCTGCTCTTGTCTTGACTTGCCCAAATTGCATGTCTTTGATGCTTTCTGTATTGGGCTTCTTAGAGTAATTGTTTTAGAAAAAGAAAAAGATAAAAAAAATTAAAAAAAAAAAAAGGGAAAGGCCTGCCTTGCAGATCTAATGGGTTATTGAAATGCTAAGAGACAAGGCAATTAGGGCCATTAAGGAACAGTCCAGGGGGCAGAGGAACCAGTTTTTCTTCTGGATTTGCATATGAGCCTGACTCTGCCTGAGCTCTGTCCTTCCCTGTTCTATGTTCACCAGAACTCCAAAAAGCCTCCGCTTTTACTTTTTGGGTTTTTCTTGCTGTTTTTGCTGTCCCTATCTCCTCTCCACCAGGCTGGCTGCTCCCGGGTTCTCCGGTACCTGGTCTCAGTCTATCTATGATTGGAGTTTTGATCAGTAGAATGAGTTTCCAATAAGGGCTGCAGTTCTTTGTCCTCGTTCCCAGCATTGACAGCCTCTCCTCCCATGGGACTGAGTTTGGCGGGAGGGGCGCGGGTCCCCTGGCTGCAAAAACTTACAGATTTCGCTGATCTCAGCAGTTCCACACATTCATGAGTGTTCTATGAAGTATGCCCAAAGTCAAATTGCTCTGTGGTGTCCAGTCCACACAGTTCCTGGCTTTCTGCCCTGGAGGAGTAACTAAAACGTACACCTCACCACTCCACCATCTTGCCCAGCCTCCCTCCATCAGTTTTGTTAGTATTTATAAGCAAGGCTTTTTTTCATAGAAGTAGTGATTTATTATATCTGTGGCTCCCAAGTATACTAAATGTTGTGAAGAAATGAGTTAATTCATCACTCTATGGGGAGGGGTCAGTCATCACTTTTATCAGTAAGAAATAGGTTTGATGGCATGTGCAGAAAAGTCAACCTATGGTGGTGACACCAAATAAGGGTGTGCTTCTCTCTCTCTCTCTTTCTCATCTATCTAATCTATCTATCTCTGAGCAAGAATTCTGGATGTAAGCATTTGAGTTAATATAATTCTACAAAGATGCTGACTACCTTTCTACTCAGCCATCCCTGGCTTGTTGCCTTGTGGTCACAGGATGACTGCTCCATCTCCAATATCATGTCTGATTTCTGGGAAAGAAGAAAGGGAAGGATGAAGAGCAAAAAATTTGTGCCATATAAATCTGTTCTCTTCTAAAATGCTTTCCTGTAAGTCCTTTCAGTAACCCCCAATTATACTCTTTGGTCAGAACTATGTCAAATAGTTATAGCAAGGGGTAAAACAGACTCAGAATTGAGATTTCAAGCCAGGAATGCCACTGCTTCCAACACAAGTGAGACTCCATTAATAAGGAAGAAGGGAAAGACACTTATTGGGTCAGCAATCAAGAGTGTAAAGCAACCACTCAAAGGGACTCAAGGGTCCTCCTACAGTAGATTTTACCCCCAAAACCACTTTCTCCAAGTTAATAGGTCATACCCATAAGCTGGTATCTGCTCCCAGTCCTTTCAGTCTTCATTATTTGTCTGCACTTTCAAGTTGGAAATAGGGATCAGATTTCTTAACGTAGTGTCATAAGTTCCATTTATGGAGTTATAGAATGTTTAAAGGTGGAAGTACCTTAGAGGTCTTTTCCTTCAACCCCCTGAGCTACAGATGATGAAACAGAGGTCCAGAGATGTTAAAGGACTTTCCCAAGGTCACCTGGCTATTAAGTGGGATATCCAAGATTAGAACCCATGGAGACAGCTAGAGCTGAGACAAACATTTTGAAGACGGCTGTTGGAAGCTGATGCAGACATTTTGGAGAATGCCATTTTGAAACGGAACCTGGAAGCAAGCAGATGCCAACCATGTGCCTTCCCAGCTAACAGAGGTTTTCTGGATGCCAATGGCCTTTCTCCAGTGAAGGTTTCCAGTGAGTGAAATCCCAGAAGCTACAGCCCAACGTGAGGATGTAACCAAACATGGAACCCAGCCGCCATTTCGTTACAAGCCAAGATTGGAGAAGGAGTTAAGCAGAAAGGATTTTTGGAAAGTCCTATTGTCTGATGGCTTTGACCCCTGTGTGCTTCATGTGGAGCCAACAGAATTTTTGGAAGTTCTTTACAGACAGCTGCTGCCGGTCGGGATTGGAGGAGACAGACAAGGAACAAATTGAAGGAAAAATGTCTTCAAAGACAGAGCCATGGAGATTGAGGTTTGGAGTCAAGAGGTTTTGGGCTGGGAGAGTGGAGTAGCCCACATGCATGGAAAGGGTGAGTTTGCTCCGGAGGTCTAGGGTGGGCTTTCCACCTTGATGTTCAGGAAAAGTGCTGTTACCCCAGGACTCAGGAAGGGTGGAGCACATTCCCAGGGTATTGGAGAGAGCCTGGCCACCACCCCACTATTCAGAAGGGGTTGAGCATATGCTCCAGAGATGGAAGAGAATCCGGGTGCTGCCCCAATGTTTGAGGAAGGTGGGGCCAAACAGGTGGTCTCCCCAATGTGTGGATATGTTGGAGCACTCAACCCAGCATTTGGAGAGAAAAGGGCTGCCACAAAAGCCTTTGGAAAAGGTTGGACTCCCGCTCTCTCAAGCACCAAGGATAAATGACTCTCAGACTTTGAAGTCTAATGGAGTTTGCCCTGTGGGTTTTAGGAATTGTTTTGGTCCCTTAAACCCTGTTTTCCTTTCCATTTCTCCTTATGGCATTGGGAATGTTTACCCTATGGCTGTCCCTCCTTTGTATATTAGTTTCACAGGTACAGAGTCAGAGGGGAATTTTGCTTTTGGACAGATCATGCTTGTAACTGATTTTAATGGGATCTTGTACTTACCTATTGTTACCGAAATGATTTAAGTTTTTGTGGTATTGTGATGGGATGAATGTATTTTGTATTTGGGAAGAATATGTTTTTCTGGTGTCAGGGAGTGGAATGTGATGGTTTGCATATTTATGTCCCCCAGAAAAAGCCATATTCTTTAATGCATTCTTCTGGGGGCAGACGTATTTATGAGGATTGGGTTGGAACTTATTGTTTCAGTGCCCATGGAGATGTAACCACCCAACTGTAGGTGATAACTCTGATTGGATAATTTCCATGGAGGCACGGCCCCACCCATTCAGCGTGGGCCTTGTTTAGTTTACTAGAGCACTATATAAGCTCAGACAGAAGGAGCTCATAGCTAGCCAGAGCTGAGACAGACATTTTGAAGATGGCCGTTGGAAGCTGATGCAGACATTTTGAAGAATGCCATTTTGAAACAGAACCTGGAAGAAGCAGATGCCAACCACGTGCCTTCCCAGATAACAGGTTTTCCGGATGCCAATGGCCTTTCTCCAGTGAAGGTACCCTTTGCTGATGGACACTTTATGGCCTTAAGACTGTAAACTTGTAGGCAAATAAACCCCCTTTTATTAAAAAAAAAGAAAAAGAAAGAGAACCCAT
This sequence comes from Choloepus didactylus, assembly GCF_015220235.1. NCBI lineage: Eukaryota > Metazoa > Chordata > Mammalia > Pilosa > Megalonychidae > Choloepus > Choloepus didactylus. The sequence continues at coordinate 26,311,717 of NC_051314.1, read as the reverse complement.
GGAGAGAATGCCAAGTACCTTCTTTCAAAAGAGTATTTTCTCAATTACATTTCAAGATAGCAAGAATTTCAAACCATCACTGGGATGTGCATTTAAGCCCATAGCACTGGCATTGGCAGTTGAACTATATTTTCAGCCCTTCCTTTTTTTTCCATTCCTAAAGCCTCTAAGGGACTTAATCCAGCCCTCATTAGGTATTTAGTAGTCTTTGAATAAATGTTTATTAAAAGAACATGCCAAACTTGGTTTTCCATATCTTGTTATTTCTACCTGCCCAGGAGTCCTTTCTGTTCCTTCCCTTTCTTTCACCCTCACCTTCTTCAGCTGATACCCAGTCAGCATCACCAAATCCAACAGAGTCCGTGTGACATCTTAAAAGTCTAGATAAATAGGGAAAATTTTCAAATTATTTATTGAGTAGTGATTAAATACACTAGATTAGGGATTAGATACACAAAGCTTTAAAATTTAGAGATACTTTGCCTGTAAAGGTGTCTGAAGATTAAAGGAAATGTACTGAGCATGTTATTTGAAAATGTAACTAAAATTTTCTGGTTCCAGACATTTTAGATACCCTATATCATTCAGGCACTGTGTTGTGAAGAATTGCTTCTGCCTTTGTTCAGGCCCTTATCGTTTCTCCCCTGAACACCTCTTGCACAGGCTCTTTTTCTTGTGTCTCCAATCCATTATCTACATTGTAGCCACCCAAATACTTTGAAAAAAAAAAATGCAGACGTTATGACCATCACCAAAGTGGTCTTTCTAAAGGGTAATCATGTTTCACTCCTGTTTACAACATTTCTTTGGTTTCCCCACTGTCCATAATAGCTAATTTATTCATTCCACAAATATTTATGGAGCTCCTACTAAGTGCCAAGTACTGTGGTAAGCAATGCCAGTGCAGCACTGAGTAGGACAAGCATGGTGGCTGCTGTCACGGGGCTTCCATTCTAATGAATGGCTGATAAACACTTTGGTGACTTACCTCAGTCTGCAGCCCCAACCTGATCTACAGCCATGCCCTTTATTCCCCAGCAATACGAAACTCTTAGTCTCCTGCCCACATCCTGCTTTTTCTCCTCTCAGTACCTTTGCACATACTCTTTCCCTCTTTGTTGGCTTGGTATAGCCATTTATCTTTCAAAATCCAGCTTGAACTCCAGGAAGTCTTTCTTGACCCCACCCTGCACAGATTAATCACTTTTTCTCTGGAGTTTTACATATTCTCCTATTCTTTAGTTACCCATATCACAATATTCACCAGTTTATATGTTTACAGCTCTGCCTTTCTTCCTAGAGTGGAAGAAATGATCAAAACAAAAGGACACTGCATTATGTTTATAATTCAGAAAACTAGAACTTTTATGTATTTTCTGTATTAAGCAGACTCTGCTGTATCAAGAAGAGAAAGGATGAAATTTTTCATATTGACAACCAGGGATTACACTGAGCTTTTTGAAGTTCTGAGAACTGTAGCTCTTAAGAGGAGCTAGGAAACACCATGATGTTTCATCTAACTCAACTCCCACAATTTGTGAACCATCATTCATTTTCTAACAATGTTTCACAAGTCTTAAAATTAACTAAAACAAAAGAGTCTATTCGTATGTGCTTCATAACAGGGGGAGACCCTCAATTTTCAGAACACAAGAAGGGAACTAATCTGCTTCACTTGTTGAGTGTCAGAAGGTTGAGAGAACAGAAAAGGAACAGTAAATAGAAAACTGCAAACTAATGTGGAACTTTTCTTCTTAGCCTAAAAAATCCAGAGAGAAAGAGTGGAGAGAGAAAATCTAAGAAAAACAGATTCATGTGTTAAAGGAGAAACTTATATTTCTATTTTATTTTTTTTCCTGAAAGAGGGGGCTTATGTTTTGTTTTCAGTCTTGATTGTTAGATATTTTGGAAAGGGACTATGTTTTATATTTTCAGCATCTAGGGCAGCAGCATAGTAGGTGCTCAATAAATACAGATTTTAGTGAAATCTATATTGAAAACATTGTATATTTGATGACTGTTTTGATGGGAAAGGATCTAAAATCTAAAAGAGGTGACAAAATATGGTATGAAAGAAACATTGACTATGTAAAACCATAGGCCCCAGGGTATTAGTGAATTCTATATTTTAGGGGAGGTGAGACCTGAACCCAGCACCGAGAAACCTGCAGTCTGTGTTCAGACACATAGCGCAATAATGGGTCACATATATACCCCAAGCTTTGTGCCTTGCAACTGTTAGGCTCCATGACTGAAGTCCTGTTTCTCTGGTAGTTTCCCTAAACCCCTTCTCCTTTGTCGCCTTTGCCAGTAATATGGAACTTTATTCCTGCATTTTATTTTCAACACTTTTCTTTTCAAACAACCTCAGGGAGTCCCAGGTGTAAAGGAAGAGTGGAGAACCTCAGCACTCCTCTGGTCCACTTAGGAAGGAGGTTTCAACTTCCATTCTTTCTGGCTCCAATTCACAATGTTTTATTTTGTTCTTGGAGCCCTCTTCTTTATAAAGCCATTCAGCAATTTTTTTTAAAAAAAAATTTATACAAATTCAATGTCTGTGTGGGTTTTGGGTGGGCTGTGGAAATTGATTTACGAGTCAACCACTTTTCTCTTTTCTTGCCATCTCCCGCTTGAGTGGTTTGTCGGCCCTGGGCCTTTCTTTCACTCAAGGAGAATAAGGTTGTCTATGGAGGAGGTCAGCATTTCAAATTGGTGGAGTTCAACTGCACAAATGACATAGAACTGACAAGAAAAGACAGGGGGTTTGGAGGTCACAGACTGCATAGGTCTCGCTTAGGGTTTTTGCTTTGTGATGGACCCTGGCACCAAAATGAATTAAATAACAGGCTTAAGGACTATTGAGGGAGGACTGAATGCAAATCAAAGATAAGTAGAAGTTTTCTTTCCTAAAAGGGGAATGATTTTTTTCCTGCCTCTCCCCCTTCCATATCTGCGCCGGCAAGGACTGCATGTTAAACATGATTTCGCTGGCATTCTGCTGGGTGCTTTCACTCCACTGCTGCAGCGATAGCCCATCTTGGCCTATGATTAATGACCTGCTAGGCAATTTGGAAGCCATAATAACTCCGCGGTCCACACGCAAACTATATATTCGCATTCCTTTTGCGGATTTGCCAAGCTGTTACCAAGGGGCCCGAATGGGAGCTGGATTGCTTGAGAGATAGTGAAGCATTTCTGCAAATGCCATTTGGGTCTTATCTTGCTGCAAAGTGCAATGAGCAGCAGGCTTATTTACAGAATTCAAAGCCCAGAACTCACGGCTTCTTTATTTCAGTCCAGATTAGGGAAAACAAAACAAAAATGCAAGCAAAAATCCTTTCCCCACCAGAAAAACAAAAGCTGGCAAAAACCAATCCCTCTCTGTGGTCTCCCAGTGATTCCAAAGACAACATCCAGTGACGGTCCCAAATTTTGAATCGGAGTCATGAAGGCCTAACGCTAATATTGCCTTCTAAAAGCAAAGAGTGGATTTTTCAAAACCCTACACAGAGACAAAAGGCTACTCATCTAGGTTTGTTATTTGGAACTGTCTGTATGCTTGCATCTAAATAGTAAATCTGCTTCTTAGAGTGAAAGGGTATGGGGCTGGGAGTCAGGGGGCTGGATTCTAGTTCCAGTTCTGTGACTGATTGGCTCTGTGAACCTGAATACATTTATTTTCTTTTCTGAGCTGCAGTTTTCTCATTTGTCCAAGGAGAAGTTTGGATTTGGCAAGCAATCAAACAGGTCTCTCTGGCTCCAATTTTCATTCACTTAACAGATATTTATTGAGTGCCTACAATGCACCTAGCTGTTTTTCAGGCTCTTGAGCTATTTTGGGAAGAAATTCTGTGCTCAAGAAGCTTGCATGCTGGGGGAGGGGGAGATGATCATTAACAATAAAGGTAATTAGTAAGTAAATTCTATGATATGTTAGAAGGTGATAAGTGCTTTGAAGAAAGGAAAAAGTTGGACAGAGAAAGGGGGAACAGGAGTGTCAAGGGTGGGTGGGTGGGTGGGACTATGACAGCAAATGACAGTATTAAATTCTGTGGTCAGAGCAAGCCTCAGTGAGAAGATGAATTTGGCCAAGATCTGAAGGAGATGAGGGAGTTATCCAAGCAGATATCTGGGGTAAAAGCATTCTGGCAGAGAGAATATTTCTAGGGCAAAGACCTTAGCCTTCTATGAGTCTACTGAATCTGTCATTTGAGGTTAGCAGGTGGGGATTGACTAGCTTCAGAAACTAAGCTTGTTGGTAGCAACCTCATCATCCAGCTCAGTGGTTCTCAACTTTTGCTGCATGTTAAGACCACTGAGGGAACTACAAAAATACAGAAGAGTGGGTCCCCCTTCCAGAAATTGATTTGATTGGCCTGGGGTTCAGCCTGGGCATGGAGGGTTCTAAAAATAATCCAAGTGATTCTAATATGCAGTCAATGTTGAGAACCATGGATATAAAGTAAGCAGGTCAACTCCACTATAATCTTTCCAAGAGCTATTTGTCATAGAGGAAAATTGTCTTACAATTTACATTGTCAAGCTAAGTTAATTATCACTGTGTCCACAAACAGTATCTTAATCCAGAAACTTCTATGTACCAGGCTTTCTATGCAGTGTGTGCCATGTAAAGGAAAGCAAGATGGTGTATGACATTTGGGACTTCACAGAATATGAAGAAGACAGACATGTGAAAACCAGCCTTCAGGCACTGAGTTTGGTACTTAGCAGTAAAACATGAGATGCTAAAGGTCAGTTTCTCCCAAACTTAACTCACTTGAATATGATCTTCATTATATTTGCCATATCCACTTACCATGTAAAAATTGACTCATATCATTTATTTAAATTCTAACCTTCACATTGTCTTAATATCTGTGAAATCACTTGATTGATATGCTAATTATTAATATATATACATAGATTATATGCATATATATAATCAATTCATAAGTGTGAAAATAACAAATGTTCTTCTATATGCTATCTAAAACCGTCTTACAGATGACTAGAGGAAGGTGAACTGCGTTTTTGGAAATACATCTGAATGAGATGAGGTTGTGATAAGGAAGAGAGAATTTGAAACTGAGGGATTCATGGCTTCTATTCTATTTACATATGAAAATGACCCATATTGGACAAAGAAGAATCAAAGTTAAGTGGTTGGGAGAGGCTTTGTAACTCTGCAATCCATTAATCAGTTTTAGACCATTTGGATGATAAGCAGATGGATTTTTCTTTGGAATTCCCAAACATCAAGAATCATTTGCTTTTGACCGTATGGCCAGACTCCTCTTTGCTCTTTTTGTGTCAAAGCATTGTGCTTGTGAAGCCAAGGTCATGCCACGTGAACTCAGCCAAGCCCAAGTCATGCACTTTAGTATGTTTGGAAGAAACATGCAGATGGTTCCTTTGGTCTGCTCATTGTATCTCACTGACAAACTCACCTTTAAAAAAACAAGATCTTTTTTTTTTTTTAATTAGGCTTTGACTATAAGTGGAGGCAAATTTCCATGTTTTTCACACACATATATATAAATATATATATTAAGTTAGATCCCCTTTTCCTTCCTTGCCTATACTAATTAGGAGGCAGCTACACAACTTTAGAATTTGTACAGCTTTCAGTAGCATAATGAATACATTTTTACTGGTGATTCTTTAAGAAAAAAGTATTTTTATATTTAACTAGCCAATTAACAAATAAATTAATTTCATGTAGTTTCACACTTTGCAGGAAGTGTATGCATTGAAACCTTCTCACTGCCTGTAGTGGGAGTAGATTTGTTCCCATTGTTGTTTGCAGTCCAGGGAAGTTAATGCTAAAAATGTTTAGAAAATTAAATGTCTCACACAACTGTAGAAGTGTAGTAAGTACAGGGCTGGTATGGTAGATCCATGGTGTTAGAGACACAGTCTCCTTTATCCTGTTCCACTTTCCTTAGGGTGTTGTCATTTTTCATCTGAACCAAGATGGCGAACAGCCATATCCACATTCCAGTCAGAGAGAAGAGGAGGACACACCAGAAGTTCATAAACAGAATGCAGTCACATGGCCACATCTATCTGCAAGAGAGTCTGGGAAATGTCCTCTTTTGTGTGGCCATCCACCCAGCTAAAACATTTAAGGTTCTATTACTTTGAAAGAAAAGATGAGAACAGATATTGGCAGACAACAGCAATCTCTGCTACCTCCGTCAAAAGGGCCATTACATGGCATCTCAACAACAGCAGAAACAAAGGCAAGTTATATTTCTAGAGTCACTTATATTTTAAAAAGAATATTCTTAGAGAATGTTAAATTTTGCCCTCACATAATTCTATGAGTTAGACAAGAAATTGTATTATCCTCATTTTACAGATTGAGCCTAAGATAGGTTAAATGACTGTTTCGGTTTGCTAAAGCTGCCAGAATGCAATGTCCCAGACATGGGTTGACTTTAACAATGGGAACTTATTAACTTAAAATGTACAGTTCTGAGGTCATGGAAATGTCCCAATTAAGGCATCGACAGGATGATACCTGGACTGTGAAGACAGGCTGCTGGCATCCGGGTTTCCTCTGTCACATGGAAGGCACATGGCTGGGGTCTGCTGGTCCTTTGCTCCCGGGTCTCAGTGCTTTCAGCGTCTGGTTCCAGTGGCCTCCTCTCGGAGCTTCTGTGGGTCCTCTTGTAGTATCTCTAGTGCTTTTCTCTCTCTCAGCTCTCTGGGCTTTTTCTGTCCTTATCCTCTCACAAAAGACTCCAGTAACAGGATCAAAACCCACCTTGAATGGGGTGGGTCACATCTTAATTGAAATAACCTAATCAGAAGGTCCCACCCACAACAGGTCTGCACCCACAGGAGTGGATTAAAAGAACATGGCCTTTCCTGGGGTGCATAAGAGCTTCAAACCAGCACACTGACCAACCTAAGGCCAAAGCCAGAAGAGCTAGTGACGAGGGGCACACATGAGAGGATCTTCTGATGCTGAGTTCAGTGCTCTTTCCACCGAAGACCTTAAATATTCTGGCTAATTACCTAGCAGCCACTTTCTGGTTCTCATGATTGAGATATCTTTCTCTTTGTTCTTGAAGTATTAATTTTAAAAAGTATAAAGACTTTGCCTACCATCTTTATAGCTTTAAGGTGTTTTGAAGGCATGTAAATTCCTTGATAAAGTGTATCTTTCCATATAGGCCAAATCATCAGGGCTTACTGGTCCCTAAACCTAGTAGACTTGAAAGAGTCCTCTTTCCAGAGTCTAGTGAGTCCTCATAGAGTTCTAATGGTAGAAGAAAATACTTCCCAGCATCTCTCTTTTTCCTATTATTTTTGTCCCCAGCCCCAAGTCAGGGTCCCGGGCAATTTCTCCCAGCAACATAGAAGGGTGAGAGAGCAGGGCCCTGGTCCAAACCATCATGTACTTAGCTGTGGCATCCTAAGCAGTCTGTATTTTAGTTGACATTTCTAAACTGAGGTTGTTGTGATTCTGGAATTCCATTGTACACTGTACTTAAAGTGCTTCTGAAACTATGAACAATTAATGGCATTATTTATCTCTTTTAAAAAATGGTGTATCCCTGAATTCAGAGTGAACACAGGATAAAGCAGATACAGGAGAAACCTAACTATGAAAATGTATGCAAATGCCTCCTGCATTGTTAGGGAGCTTCGAGGACGTGCCCATGTGGAATAACTATCATTTTCCTGGGGATTTGCTGCTAACAAACACTTTCACAAACCCCATCTCTCTTGAGATGGAGGAGAAACTGCTTTCGCCAGAGCAGAGGACACAAGGACCACAGTGGCCCCTTTGGACAATTTTCCCTTAGATTCAGTCCCTTCAAGACTGAACTCAGATCTCAGTGGTTCCCACTGTAACCACCAATTGTGTGCAGTCTTTAAGGCTTAGAGAGTCGGAGAGCCCAGAAAGAGAAGGTGGGGTTATCGCCCTGAGTTTTGAAGGAATAAGAAGGCTGGGATGCTGGTCCAAGCAAGATCTCTGGACTTTTCCAGATCTTATGAGAATACCTCCTGCCCTGTGTGGGGCAAACAGGCAAAAACGGTGGGTCAGCTTCCCCACCACTCTGTAGAGAGATTAAATGATGTTCAAAGCTCAAATAGCACAAGGGGCAGGGTGGATTGTCTTCTCCTTGTTTTTACTAACTCATAATTTTGATTTTATTCTGAAGAGGCAAGTCTCATTCTGTTTGCAAGATAAGATTCTAGACTGGACTGGCCTAAATGTTTAGCTTTCATTTCTCCCATCTTTAAAATCTGTCAGTGACTAAATGGTACTGGTATTCTCATTTGTTAAATTTTTTTGTTTGTTTTCTAATTTTTCTTCTCCTTCTCCTTGTTCTTATTTTGTATAGAGCTTTCAGGTCATTAGGAGAAACCAGGAAGGGAGAAACTCAAGAAAGCAACCGAATGGGCAGTTCAGAAAAGCACACTAAGATCCTCCATTGTCCATAGCTAATTTAAAAGCTTCTTTCTGTCATTAATGGGACACACTCCTATTGTCCCAAATTCTTGATTCTGCAGGAAAAGATGCTATTTCCAGGAGATGTGGAAATCTTTCATTTTAGGATGCAGAAGTAAAAGCTGGTTGGTAAATCTATGTAAAGAAGAAAGATGGCAGATTTTGAAGAGGTTTTGAAAAGCTCAGCAGACAAACAATAGGGATGAGTGACACTTTGAAGGGACACATTCAATTATCTCATATGATCACTAACATACTCAGTGCCTTTTGTTGGGAATCACCCATCACTGATGGAGTTCTAGTCTGACACTGACGGATGCTTAAGTGTATGTCAGAGAATAGAATGTCAGTGTCTATGTCATTATTCACTTCAGGCTTTTTGTTAAACTTGAAGTCTCTAAGTAAGGAGAGATAAGATATTATAATCCCAAAGAATTACATGAGGAAGGAAGGAACTTAAGTTTATTGACCACCTACTACGTGCCTGACACTGCTAGCAGAATCTGGTGGAGGATATTCTTTCAGTTTTACAAATAAGGAAATAGGCTCGAAGAAGTTGTGGTCACATGGCATAAAGTCAAATGGTTCATGGCTGTGGAGCTGGGATTTGAACCTAGCCTGAAGATGTGTTCTGATGAACTTGCACAGTGCTCAAAATTTTAAATGACATATTTAATAGGATTTCACATAAAAATTCATCTTTCTGGATTCTTTTGAAAACTCAGAAAGACTGTGAGCAAGGGTTTACCCTCCACATGGCAGCAGTTGGTTGGAGCCGGTAGTGCCAATCCCTTTTGGAAGGGAGAGAGTCCCCAGCTGGCCACAGCTCCACCTGGGCCAGGGTACTCATTTCTGTTACCTCCATTCCTAAGGAATGAGGGGAAATCTGGGTAAAATGAAATGATTGGGAGAAATAGCAAAGAGGTCGGTGGAGCCTGAGGACGATGACCAGACCTGAAGGACTGTCGGATGTCTGGCAAAGGCTTCCATGAAGGGCTTTTTTGGAGTGTCCAGAAATTGAGTCACCTGCAAGCTGCTAATCTCCAGCTTGAGTGAGCATGATCTACCCACCCATGGTGTCCCGGGACTATGAGTTGCTCTTCTGGCAAGAGGCTGCCTGCACCTTGCCTTGTGCAGTGTGCCCCAAGACTTTTCTCCTTCCCAGTGTGTGTTACCCCATGAGGACAGCTTTTTACCTAGATGTCCCAGGACACTTGTAAATCCAAGAGAAGACGGGTGAGATTCCGGACACCCAGCAGTTTTGGGATGGGAGAGAAGGAAAAGCTCCTTGTCCTATAATAGGGTAATTGGGAGGTGGGGGCTGGTAAGAAGGACTCAGCAGAACTTACTTGAGTAAGGTCTGTGGCTTTCTTTGAGGTGGATTGTTGATAAAAATGGCTACTACTATTCCTTTCCCTATGTCCAGGCCTCTTTGCAACTTGACTTTGCAGCTCTCCCCATCAAGAGGCGGAGTTCACTTCCTCACTTCTTGAATCTGGACTGGTCTTATGACTTGTTTGTCCAATAGATGTGGCAAAAGTGATGTGTCAATTTCAAATCTAGGTATCAAAAGGCTTTGTGTGCTCCTGTTCTGTCCTGGAATCCTGCCCTGCTAACCATTGCAAATAGTCAGACAAGCATCCTGGAGGGAAAGATATCCACTAGTACAAGGGCAGTCATCCCAGCTATGGCCACCAGAGATCAGCTAGTCCCTGGCTGGCCCAGCAGCTGATTGGAGATGCATGAATGAGCCCAACCAAGACTGGAGGAACTGCTCAGCTGAGCCCAGCCCAAATTGCTGACCCGTGTATTCATGAGCTAAATAAGTGGCTGTTGTTTTTTTAAATTTATTTTTATTTTTTCACATACCATACAATTATCCAAAGATCCAAATCGTACAATCAATTGCCCCTGGTACCATCATACAGTTGTGTATCCATCACCACAGCACTATTAGTTATTCTCACAATGTGCTACTGTCACCTCCGTTCATTTCCAAACATTTAAGTTCAACCTAGTTAACATTCTGCTCATAATAAGCAACCGCTCCCCATTCTTTAGCCTTGTTCTATATCCTGGTAACTTATATTTCATGGCATAAGTTTGCATGTTATAATTAGCTCCTATCATTGACACCCTGCAATATTTGTCCTTATGTGTCTGACTTATTTCACTCAATATAGTGCCCTCAAGTTTTCTTCATCAACCCATTTTTTTTAAGATGGATTTGTTCACACACCATACATTCCATCCTAAGTAAACAATTGATGGTTCCCTTTATAGTCAAATATTTATGTATTCACCACTCTCACCACTATGTGTATAAGGACAACTCCATTTCTTTCACAAAGCAGGAGGAAGAGTCAAAGAAGGTAGAGACAAGAGAAAAAGAAAAAAAGAGAGAAAACAAAACAAAAGAAAAAGAAAAAAGAGAGGAAAAACAAAACAACACATGACAGCTAGGAAGGAACAAAAGGAAAGATAGCATTAAACTAAAGTAGAATAAAGAGTCAGACATCATTGCCAATGCCAAGAGTCCCATACCCCTCCCTTATGCCCCCCTCTTACATGCATTTAGCTTTGATATATTGCCTTTGTTACAATAAAGGAAGCATAATACAATGTTTCTGTTAATTACATCTCTAGTTTGCATTGACTATATTTTCCCACCAATACCTACCTATTTTTAACACCTTGCAAGGTTGACATTCATTTGTTCTCCCTCATGAAGAAACACATTTATACATTTTATCACAATTGCTGAGCACTCTAGGTTTCACTGAGTTATACAATCCCAGTCTTTATCTTTCCCCTTTCCTTCTGGTGTCCCACATGTTCCTAATCTTCCTCTTTCAACCATATTTATAGTCATCTTCGTTCAGTGTACTTACACTGCTGTGCTACCATCCCCCAAAACTGTATTCCAAACCTCTCACTCCTGTCTTTTCCTATCTGTCTGTAGTGCTCCCTTTAGTATTTCCTGTAGAGCAGGTATCTTGTTCACAAACTCTGTCATTGTCTGTTTGTCAGAGAATATTTTAAACTCTCCCTCATTTTTGAAGGACAGTTTTGCCAGATATAGGATTCTTGGTTGGTGGTTTTACTCTTTCAGTATCTTAAATATATCACACCACTTCCTTCTTGCCTCCATGGTTTCTGCTGAGAAATCTGCACATAGTCTTATCAAGCTTCCTTTGTATGTGATAGATCACATTTCTCTTGCTGCTTTCAGGATTCTTTCTTTGTCTTTGATGTTTGAGAATCTGATTATTAAGTGTCTTGGTGTAGGCCTATTCAGATCTATTCTCTTTGGGGTATGCTGTGCTTCTTGGATGTGTAAATTCATGTCTTTTGTAAGAGATGGGAAACTTTCATTATTTCCTCTATTATTGTTTCTGCCCCCTTTCCCTTCTCCTTTCCTCTGGGACACCCATGACACATACATTCATGCATTTCATGTTGTCATTGAATTCCCTGAGACATTGCTCATATTTTTTCATTCTTTTTGCTATCTGTTCTTTTGTGTGTAGGCTTTCAGGTGTCTTGTTCTCCAGTTCCTGAGTGTTTTCTTCCACTCTTGAGATCTGCTGTTGTATGTCTCCATTGTGTCTTTCATCTCTTGTGTTATGCCTTTCATTTCCATAGATTTTGCCAGTTGTTTATTTGAACTTTCAATTTCTTCCTTATGTACACCCAGTGTTTTCTTCATCCCTTTTGCCATGTCTTCCCTAAACTTTTTGAATTGATTTAGCATTAGTTGTTTCAATTCCTGTATCTCAGTTGAAGTGTAAGTTTGTTCCTTTGACTGGGCCATAACTTTGCTTTTCTTAGTGTAGGTTGTAGTTTTCTGTTGTCTAGGCATCTGGTTTCCTTGGTTACCCCAGTCAGGTTTCCCCAGACCAGAACAGGCTCAGGTTCCAGAAGGAGGAAATATTCAGTATCCAGTTTCCCTGAGGGTGTGTCTTAGAAGATTGACAAACCCTGTGAGTCCTCAAGCTGCTGTGCTTTTTGTAACCTGCCCAGCAGGTGGCACCTGTCAGTCTGTACCTCCTGACTGGTGTAAGGAGGTATGGCCTCCTTAGTTTCTGTTTTGGCTGTTTTCCCCCAGGCTGTGGTGTCTGGTTCTGAATGGAAGGCTGGTAATAGAGGTAGGCACCACCTCTTTCCTCTTAGGGAAGTGTGCCAGTTTGAAAGTATTCTGTCCCCCAAAACGCCATTATCTTTGATGTAAGCTTGTGTGGGCAGACATATCAGTGTTGGGTAGATTGTAATTCTTTGAGTGTTTCCATGGAGATGTGCCCACCCAACTGTGGGTGATGACTCTGATTGGATAATTTCTATGGAGGTGTCACCTCACCCATTCAGGGTGGGTCTAAATTAAATCACTGGAGCAAAATAAATGAGCTGACAAACAGAAGGAACTCAGTGCAGCTGAGAGTGACATTTTGAAGAGGAGCTACTGCCAAGAGGGACACTTTGAAGAATGCACAGGAGCTGCAGATGAGAGACAGTTTGAAGATGACTGTTGAAAGCAGACTCTTGCTCCAGAGAAGCTAAGAGAGGACAAACACCCCAAGAGCAACTGAGAGTGACATTTTTGAGGAGCTGCGGCCTAGAGAGGAACTTCCTGGGAGAAAGCCATTTTAAAACCAGAACTCTGGAACAGATGCCAGCCATGTGCCTTCTTGGCTAACAGAGGTTTTCCAGACACCATTGGCCATCCTCCAGTGAAGGTATCCAGTTGTTGATGTGTTACCTTTGATGTTTTATGGCCTTAAGACTGTAACTGTGTAACCAGATAGACCCCTTTTATAAAATCCAGTCCATTTCTGGTGTTTTGCATTCCAGCAGCATTAGCAAGCTAGAACAGGAAGATATACTCCCTAGGGAGTTTTCATTTGCATTTAAATAGATTCTTGCCTCTCTGACTCTGCTGTCTCCATCCTTGTCTGGGTCAGAGTGCTGCAAGCTGAAAATGGCTGAGGCTTTCTCCACTGAGCCACTTAGGTTGGCAGAGAGGAAAAGGTACAGAAAGCCCCCTTTCAGTGTCAGTCCATGGCTCCCAGTTTCACCTGTCGGCTAGAGATAGCACCTGGCACTCTGGGCTCCCTCTCCCAAGACAGAGAAGTCCCCTGGCTCTTCAAGGTCAGTCATCACTAAAAGCCTCTGTCTGCTTGTTGGGGATTTGCAGCTTGCATTGAGCAGTCCATGTTTGCCAATTAAAACCCCAGTTGGAGCTGGACTGAGGAATATTTGCTTGTTCAGAGAATGCTGCTCTCTATCACAGCAAGGCTTTGTGTTCAGGCTGCTGTGAGGGGAGGGGGCTCCTTGCTTCAATCCACAGTTTCTACTCACAGATTCCATGCTGCAATCTCAGGCATTCCTCCCAATCCAGGTTGGTGCACAATGTGTGGACAGTCACGATTGTCCCCCATCAGTTATTCCAGATCATTTACTAGTTGTTCCTGGTTGTTTATTAGTTGCTCTGACGGGACTAACTAACCTCCACTCCTCTCTATGCCTCCATCTTCTTCTGTCTCTGGCTGCTGTTTTAAAGCACTAAGCTTTGTGGTGGTTTTGTTTCTAGGCAGCTAAAGCTGACATGCAGTATAACACCCAGTAGGATTGTTCATATTGGAAAAGTCATTCAGGGTTCCAAATAATTACTAAAGGGAACCTTGGAATACCATCCATTGGTAAGTTGGAACTCTTCTCTCTAAGTATATATCTATGGGTTAAACCTGTGACTGTGTGTTTTTGTTTAGTTCAGTGGAATGAACGGACACTTTGGAGAGGAAGAAGGAAGATAACATTTATGATATGTAAGTTGTCTCATTGAATCCTTCCAACTCCCCTTTAGGGTAGGGATAATACACCCCATTAATAGCTCAGAGAGGTTCAGAAATGTGCCTGAATCACACGGTGAATATATAAAACAGCAGGGATTTGAATACAAGTCTGTCTGATTTCAAAGACATCATCTTTCTTCTGTACTTTGGTGCATTTCCTTCAGTGTCAGAAGATCTGGACTCTAGTCCTGGCCCATTTCCCACTAACTGGTGTGACCTGGAATAAATTTCTCAATGTCTTTATTTTGCTGAAACCACTTTTCTTTAAAATGGAATGAATAAATGTTATCCTCATTGATTGGTATCCAGAGAGATGATGTAGGATGTGGTTGCTAAGACTGGATTTGGGGCTTAGACAGCCTTAAGTTGTTGTCTAAGCTCAAACTGTTTGACTCTGGGCATATTATATAATCTATAAGCTTCAATTTCTTTATCTTTAAAAAGGGGATAATAATATTTCCTACTTTTAAGGTCTACTGCAAGGATTAATTAAGATAATTATGTAATACACTTAGCACAGTATCTGGCCATAATAAGCCCTCAAAAATATTCTAAAATTAGGCATTTCATAGCACTTCCTAAGGTACAAAGTTCTCAAGTGTGAAGTTCTAATTAATGCCAATTTTTATACTTGTATTTTATTTTGGGGTTAATCTACACATACACTTCTTGAAACCTGGATGATTTCTCTAGGCTTTTTTAAACTGAACATCACCCAGGTTGGGCCCTGTGCTGTAACACACACTTCTGGTCAATCCTAAAGGCAGAGTTACTCCTTTGGCTGGAGAATTCCCACATGGGAAGAGAAAAACTCCTGCCACAGAGGTCCCCAGGCACTCTACTACAAGGGTAGGGGAAGAGCTGTCAGCCCCTTCTAGGCTGTATGAGATTGCGGAGTCTCTGAAAGTCCCTCATTAGCTCATCTTGTTTGCACACTGTGTGACCTGTACAGTTTGCATCAACTCTGTGGCTGTTCCAAGTTATCATGTGACTAGTTTCTGTGGACTTGTTTCAGCTTGAGCAACTCAGGGCAAGACAAAATGTCTATCAAACTATTCACCAGGGCTCTTTAATAAGTCTTGAAAACATTTGCCTTTCTCCCTTCCACCAACCCTCCCTGGAAATTCCTCATTTGTAGACTTAGCCTTTCAACCTCTCTTCCCATCCATTCTCCATATCTTACCCTTGTTTCTTTCTCAACCAGACAAAGGCTGGTACATGTGTGGAGTTCAAGGCATCTGCCATACCTACAGCCCCTTCTGAGGGAAGTCACTTTATGTATGTCTTGAGGCTGTCTACCCACAAGAATTTGACCACTGCTCTTTAGACCAGGAGACAGTCCCTAAGGGATGCTATCTCTAGGCAGTCTATAAAGTAGTGTGGCTTAAGATTTCTAACCAATAAGGGGGCCCTATGTCTTACAGTGATCACAGAACCTAGGTCATTCTTCTCTCTTGAAGAGGTTGAACTAAAGATACCCATAGGGAAGATAGACCCTGAAGGAGAATGAACTGAGTCCCACTGAGGGAAGGTAGTAAGCAGAAGCCATTAGGAAGCAGAAACTGGGCACAGAGGAAAGGCATGTCTTGAGAGAAGTAGAGTCAAAGCAGACAGAAAGTGAATGAGTCCTGGCTATGGTGGCATTGAGGGACCATCTGAGGGGACAATTACTTTGACAGTTGGGTCATCAGAGATTTAATTTAGACAACTTGAGTTTCTGATGCATCTTAAATAATAAGGTCAACTATATTATTTAGTTAGTAGACTGAAAGTAACACAAATTAACTCTAGTAACTTTAGGAAAAAGGAAATACATTAGGGAAATATGGGAAAGTTCTTAGAATCAAAGAGTATTTGGAAAAACAGGCTTGACAAAGGGCAGAAGGCAGCCTCTCTGGGGATTCAGGAAGCAAGGCCCCCCTTGGAATTCTGCCACTGCAGTGAATGAAGTTCAACTCCAATGTCACTCCACTCAAGAGTTAAAATCACTGAGCGAGTCTGAATGCCCCATCCTACGTCTGTCCCTGGGTTACAGAATTGTAGGAAATCTTGTTTGACAGAACTAAGCTTCTTTTATTAATATGGAGGCCTGGATACTGATGCTGCCAAGGAAATAGTCAACTGTTTCTCTGAGGCCTGGCTGTGTGGTGCTGACACTGATTCCTGTACTTTAATTTTTCTGTTTCACCTCCTATCACCGGAGCCTACTTTGAAGAGCTGTTTTTCCTTTATCTTTGCCAATTTTGCAAATCTTACCCATTCTACAATGATACTCATTTTCCCTCCTTTTCGTTGGTCAGTTGTTGGTAGACTGCATTATTGTTCCCAATTTCCCTCTTCTTGTATCCGCAGCTATTGTCATGGGACTTTCTAGTTCCTCCCACAAGAGGCTGAACCCTGCAACTTGCCTCAGCCAGTAGAGTATTTGCACACATGATATGGAGAGGCTTGAGTTGTGCTTGAGCAGTTGAGCTTTCCCCATTTGCACTTCTGACATTCTCAGGAAAATAACATAGTCTTGGTAGCTGATCTCAGGACATTGGAAGTCCTATGGAATACACCAGAATGAAAGCTGCAGCTAGGAATCAAGTCCAATCGAACCCAGCCTATGTCAGCCATCCTCCAGCCCACTTGCAGATGAATGAGCAAGAAAAAATGTTTAGTTTTGCGATGGTTTGTTATATAGCATTTTTACGGTAATAGCTAGCACATACAACTTGTCATGCAGCAAGGGGCATTGGAAATAACACAGGTTATGGAATAAGACAGACTTGGTTTGGAATCCTGGATCTAACATTTACTGTGTGACTTTGGGAGAAATTACTTAACCTCTTTGAATTTCAGTTATCGGGCTAACGGAAATTGTAATCCTTTCCCCACTTCCCTATTTTCCAGCAATCTCTTTTTAAAAATAGCATCCTTGGAAATTTGTTCTATAACTACATGTTAAATTGTAATTTGAAAGCTATCACCTTTTTGTATATATGTTGTATTTCATAATAAGGAAATAACTGAAACTATGGTACTGTAACTCATAACAACTTTGGAAATTTCCTGTGTAACTACTTGATAAATCATACTTTGAAAGATACTATCTTTTTGTATGTATGTTATATTTCCAATAAGAAAATAACTGAAACTGTGGAACTGTAACCCATAACATTCTTTGAAATTTGCTCTCTAACCGTTTGTTAAATTGCACCTGGAAAGTTATCACTTCTATGTATATATGTTATATGTTACAATAAAAATATGGAAAAATAGCATTATTGAGGTATCACATACTGTAAATTGCACACGTTAACTATGAACAATTTAATTAATGTTGGCATATGTATGCACCCATGAAACCATCATCACAATCAAGGTAATGAACATATCCATCAACCCCAAAGGTGATTGTTCTTTGTCAGTACAGACTAGTTTGCATTTTCTAGAATTTCATTAAAATGAAAACAGCATATACTCCCTTTTTTTTTTTTTTTTGCTAAGCATAATTGTTTTAGGATTCATCCATGTTGTGTGTACCAACAGTTCATTGTTTTTAAATTCTGAGTAGTATTCCATTGTATGGATGTGCTACAATTTGTTTGTTGCCTCCTGATGGACATTTGGGTTGTTAACAGATTTTGATTATTTACAAATAAAGCTGATATAGTCATATAAATAAATATTCATATAAAATCCTTGCATGACAAAGTCCTTTCTCTTGGGTAAATAATTAAGATAAAATTATTGGATTATGTGGTATATTTGTTTTTGTTTTATTTTTTATTAAAATTTTTACTGAGAAAATTATAGATTCACATGCAATGTAGTAAGTATGATGGAAAGTTTCCATATGTATACTCACATAAATATAAAATCACATACTATCACAGCCAGCATATTGACATTGATACAATCCACCAATCTTATTCAGTGTACTCATTTATGAGAATACCTATTCTTGTTCTCAGTTGTATGTGTGTATTTAGTTCTATACAATTTTGTCACATGTGTAGGTTTGTGAATTCACCACCAAAGTCAAGATGCTGACCAGGTATATTAATACAAGGATCCCTGGTGTTTCCCATATTTTATAACTGCATCCACCTACCTCCTGTGCTTACCTTCATCCCTAACCCCTGGCAACTACTAATCTGTTCCCCACTTCTAAAATTTTGTCATTTCAAAAAATGTTGTATAAACAGAATCACACAGTATTTAATATTTGGGGATTGCTTTTTTTCCTTCTCATTCAGCATAATTCCCTGGAGAGTTATACAAATTGCTGAGTGCATCAACAGTTTGGTCCTTTTTATTGCTGAGTAATATTCCATGCTGTTTATGTGCCACTCTGTTTAACCATTAACCTATTGAAGATAGGCTGATTCCAGTATTTGACTATACAAATAAAACTGTGTACAATTCTTGTGTGTGTGTGTGTGTGTGTGTGTGCATGCAAATAGTTTTCATTTCTCTGGGATAAATGCCCTGGAATGGTAATTGCATGTTTAGTTTTATTAGAAACTGAGCAATTATTTTCCTGAGTAGGTGTACCATCTTACATTCCCACCAACAATGTGTTGAGTGATCTGGTTTTTCCACATCCTTACGAGTATTTGGTATTGTCATCATTTAAAGTTTTACAATTTTACTCATTCTGATAGGTGTACATTGAAATGTCATTTTGGCTTTAATTTGTATTTCTCTATGTAATGATAAGGAATATCTTTTCATGACTTTTCTGTGAACTATCTGTTTATGTCTTTTGCCCATTTTCTAATTTAGCTTTTTTTTTACTACTGAGTTTTGGAAATTCCTTATATATTCTGGATCCTAGCCCCTTGTCGAATGCATGGTTTGCAAATATTTTCTCCCAGTGTGTGCCTTGTCTTTTCATCCTCTTCACATGGGCTTTTCAAGTAAAAGTTTCTAATTTTGCTGAGGTTTGATTGATCAAATTTGCATTTTATGGATCATGCTTTTGATGTCAAGTCCAAGTACTCTTAGACACCAAAGATTTTCTGCTATGCATTTTTCTAAAAGTTTTATGGTTTTACATTTTACATTTTAAGTCCATGTCCTATTTTCAGTTCATCTTTTGAAAAAGTTGTGAGGTTTATGTAGAGGTTCATTTTTATTACTATGGATGCCCAATTATTTCAGAACCATTTGTTGAAAAGGCTTTCTCCATTGTTTTGCTTTTGTGCCGCTGTCAAAAGTTAGTTGGGTGTATTTGTGTGGGAGTATTTCTGGCTTTCAGTATTTCTGTTCCATTGATCTATGATTCTATTCCTCTGCCAATAGCACGCTGTCTTTACTACTATAGCCATAGCCATATAGTAAAACTTAATATTAGATAGAGTGGTTCCTTCCACTTAACTCTTTTTCAAGATTATTTTAGATATTCTTCATTTCTAGAATCCATGGTCGATAGTTCTTTCAGCACTAGAAAAATGCCGTCACTTCCTTTTGACTTCCATGGTTTCAGAGGAAAAATCTGCTATCATTTGAATTGGTGTTTTTCCACACGTAATGCATCATTTCGAAAATTTTTTCTTTGTCTTTAGTTTTCAAAAGTTTAATATATTGTGTGGATTATTTTGGCATGGATTATTTTGGGATTCTGTTAGCTTCTTGGTTAGGTCTGTACCTTTTGCCAAATTTGGGAAGTTTTCTCCTAGTATTTTTTCAAATCCTCTTTCAGTTCCCTCTTTTTCTCCTCTCTTCCTGTGACTCTAATGATATGAATCTTGGATTTTTGTTATGTTTTCACAGGTCCCTGAGGATCTCATCAATTTTTTTTTCCAGTCTATTTTCTCTAAGTAGATCAGATTGGGTGAATAATATTGATCTGTCTTCAAGTTCACTGATTCTATCCTCTGTCATCTCCACTCTGCTATTTAGGCCATTCATTGAGGTTTTTATTTCTGCTGTCCATTTCAGTTCTATAATTTTCATTTAGCTCTTTTAAATAATTTCTATCTCTTTGCTGAGATTTTCTATTTTTTCATTTGTTTTAAGATATTCTGTAATTGATTGCTGAAGCATTTTTATGACGGATGCTTTAAAATCTTTGTCAGAAAATTCTAACATCTGATTCATCTTGGACTCAGTAGTCTTTTCTCATTCAAATTGTGATTTTTCTTGGTTCCTGTATGATGGTTAATTTTATTTATATTTTTTTTAGTGAAATTTTCTTTAGTATATTTTCTTTAGTGAAATGTCTATTCAAATACTTTCCCCATTTATTCTATTGATTTTTTTCTTATTACTGAGCTTCCAGAGTTTTTATATCTTTTGGATTCAAGTCCTTTATAAGAAAGATTTTCTCCCAGGCTGTGGATTTCTTTTCATTCTCTTAATTTTGATGAAGTTAAATTTATATTATTTTCATTTATGGATCATGCTTTTGTCATCCTCCATAAGAAATTATTGCTTATCCCAAAGCCACAAAAGATTTTCTTCTCTGTTTTCGTCTATAAGTTTTATAATTTTAGGCTTTTTATTTAGATCTAGGACTCATTTTGAGCTTTTTTTTTTTTTGCTTATGTTGCAAGGTATGGATCCAAGTTAATTTTTAAAATATGGCTATCCAATTATTTCAGCACTGTATGTTGAAAAGACTACCCTTGTCCCACTGTATTGCTTTTTTCACCTTTGATGAAAATCACTTGATTGTAAATGTTTGGATCTATTTCTAGCTTCTATTTTGTTCCATTGACCTATTTGTCTTTCTTGATGAAACACCACACTCTTTTCATTATTGTAGCTTTATATACAAAATAAACCTAAAATCAGGTTATGTGAGCATTTTGAAGTTGCCCTGTCTATTCTAGATCATTGCATTTCCATATGAATTTTAAAATAAGCTTATCAGTTTCCACAAAAAATACATGCTGGGATTTTCATTGGCATGGATTTGAATATATAGATTAATTTGGGGGAGAATTGACATCATACAATATTGGAAGTAGTTTGGTCTTACTTTTTAATCCAACGTGACAATATCTGCCTTTTAATTTTGGTGACCATTTGCATTTAGTGTGACTATTGATATGTTTGAGTTTAAATTTACCATCTTGTTATTTGTTTTCTATTTGTACCGTCTGTTCATTTAATTTTTACTTTTTCTGCCTTCTTTTGAATAATTATTTTTATGCTTTAATTTTACCTCCTCTATTGACTTATTAACCTTAACTCTTTGCTGTGTTATGTTAGAAGTTGTACTCATCTTTAATTTATTAGTCTGTCTTCAGTACTATTATATTTATAAGAACATTATAACAGTAAACTTCCATTTCTCACTTCCTGTCCTTTCTCCTAATAAATAGCACAATGCAGTGTTATTATTTTTGCTTTAAACAGTCAATTATCTTTTAAACCAATTAAAATAATAAGAAAAACAATTTTATATTCATTCTCATGGCTGCCATTTATGAGGTTCTTAATTCCTTCGGTAGATTCAGTTTCCATTGGTGTAACTGCTTCTATTTAGAGCAATCCTTAACATTTCTTATAGTGTGGGTCTCTAGTGATTGATTCATTTAGCTTTTTTATTTCTGAAAAATCTTTATTTCACCTCTGATTTTGAAAATATTTTTTACTGAGTGTAGAACTCTGGGTTGACAGTATTTTCTTTCAGTGCTTTCAAGATGTTGCTCCATTGTCTGCTAACATATTTTTTTCTGATGAGAAATCTGCTGTACATTTGCTCTTCTGTATGTAGCATGCCATTTTTTATCTATGATTGCTTTTAAGATTTCTTTCCCCCAGGTGTTAAGAAATTTCATTATTCTGTGCCTTGCTATAGTTTTCTTCATATATCTTGGCTTAGGATTTGTCAAACTTCTTGGATCTGTTAGGTTTGTAATTTTCATCAAATTTGGAAAATTTTTGACCATTATTTCTTTAAACATATTTTAGGCCCTCACTCCACCTTTGGGATTCAAGTAGTTTTCTCTTCTGCAGTATACTTCTCTGTGACCTCTTCCTGCCCTGGCTTTCCAGACTCCCAGTTTCTTGTCCTCAACTCAGATATAGTTCTATGCTCTGCCTCCTTACCCCCAACAACGCAGCCTGGAAATTTGCTTCCGGTGTGAAGTTTGAATAACTGTAGGGATTACCTTCTTGATTTCCCATTTTAGTTGGATTGCTGTTCTTCCTTGTCTTACGTCCAATGTTTAAGAGCCATTGTTATATATGTTAAGTTTTTAAAGTTGTTTTAGGTAGGTGAGTAAATCTAGTTCCTGTCACTTCTCCTTATTTGGAATCTGAAGTCAATGCCCTTGTTTTTCATTAGGTATCGCTCTGTGCCCCAATAACCCATGTACTTCAGAGGATTTTCATCTTACCAGGCATGAGCTGGAATGGTCCAAGTATTATCTCCATGAGCTCAGACATCTTGTCAATCAGTACATGGCATCCCCCTAGCCACAGAGATTGTTTCAGGAATGGACCTACAACTTAGGTTTGACTTATGAGACATAAGGAAAGTTTTCTGGGGGATTCTCATGAGTTTTCTCATTCTTAAGAGAGCACAAATGAAAACAATGATGTCTCTTCTTCTGGATGTGGCTGTGAGCATAAGTGAAGCCTGGAAATCCTACAGTGAAACCAGGGGAGAATGGAGCTATACAGTCACAGAAAAGCAGATACTAGAATGAACTATGACTGATCAAATCTTCATCTACCTCTGTCAGTTACATGAGCCAATGCATTTCCATATTGATTTAACCGGTGTAAACTTGTCTTTTGTTACCAATAGATTATTAAACTTTTTTTTTTAATATTTACATGTTCTGACTCCTCACTTAGTGCTTAAGTTTAAGTTCTTATAGACAAGGAGTGAATATAATAATTTCTTTGTGGCTCTTCCTGCAACTAAATGCACTAAGTGGCTAAGTGACTTTGGAAACTTTTTTATCCCCTCTGAGCCTCAATTTCCATGTGTATAAAAATGGAGCTAATATTGTAGGGTTATTATACGGATGAATAAATATTAGTCTGTATCTAAAGTATCCTAGTATATTTCACAAATTATGGGTGTTCCGGATTGCCCATGCTGCTGTTATGCAAAATACCAGAAATGGATTGGCTTTTATAAAGGGGGTTTATTTAGTTACAAATTTACAGTCTTAAGGCCATAAAAATGTCCAAACTAAGGCATCAACAAGAGGATACCTTCACTGAAGGACAGCCAATAGCATCCGGAACACCTCTCTCAGCTGAGAAGGCATGTGGCTGGTGTCTGCTGGTTCTGGGCTGTGTTTCAGCTCCTCTCTCAGCTCCTATGCATCCTTAGCTTAGCATCTCCAAACTCCCTTCTATCCACAACTCCAAGCATCTCTGAACATCTCTATCAGCAACCAAGCATCTCTCCAAAGGTCTCTGTCAGCTGCTTTTGGGGGCATTTTCTCTTATCATGGCTTCTCCAGAGCAAGCTCTGGGCTAGCATCTCAAAATATCAGCAAACATCTGGTGTCTGAATTGGCTCTTAGCTCTTTTAAGGACTTCAGTGATCTAATTTTAACCCACCCTGAATAGGTGGGGCCACACTTCCATGTAAATAATCTAATCAAAAGCATCACCTACAGTTGAGTGAGTCACATCTCCATGGAAACAAAGTAATCCAAATATCTCACAAGATTGGATTAAACATGGTTTCTGGGGGACATAACATATCAAAACTGGCACAATGGGCTTAATAAATATGATTCCTATTTTCTTCTGTGCATAATAGGTGTTCCAATAAACACTTCTATAGCCCTAGAGTGAGGATTCACCACTGGTAAGCTATAAAATATTTAACAACTGACTTACTAGGGAGAAAAATCTCTCATTTGTAGCATTTGACAATATTCATCGTGAAAATACTTCCATCATGGCTGATTTCAAGAAATCAACATTACATCACTGAACACAGAGTTGGGAAGAGATGAATAGTGGTATACAATTTTACAGTATTTTTTCTATGCAGATACAATAGACGTAAATAACCTCAAAAGCATAAACAAGAAAATGTAGAAAAATAATAAGGAAGTGAATAATTGACTATTCATTACAATTATTTTTTAATATAATTAATTTTGTTGCAAGTTTATGTCATTTAATTTTTAATAATGGGCTGTATTCAGGACTGGCTCACAAAAGTTATGAAAATTTAGCAATTGGCTCTCTCAAGTGGTTATAAGCTTGCTCCAGCACTCCACTGTGTTTTGTATCTTGTTTGCCCAGCTTGCTTTCCCAGGCTGAGTGACAGAGAGTACATGACACTGAGGCGCAGCTTCCAAAGGTCACTTCCAGAGAAATATAAGAGTAAAACTCCAGTTTTTCCAACTATATAGAAAAACTGCAGGATGCCACCAAGGAATGGGTGAGGGGTGGGCCACTCTCTGCCCTAACTGGCCTGCCCCTTTAACCTCCACAGCCTCAGGGGTGGTGATGGCTTCCCTTAACAAATAGTAGAGGAGTAATTAGAAAAAATTACAATGTTGGAAGGGAAAAAAATGGGAGGTTGTATGATAATTATGACTTTTCTAAAACCCAGGGGAAAGCAAATAAAATGCTAAATCCCTCATTTTATTTTTTTTTTGGAATTCAAGGGTATTTACTTAACATTTACCATGTACCAGACATTCTGTTAGCATTTCTAAAGTGGGCACATCCCAAGGTTTGAACTTGGCTAATCTGTATTTTTTTTAACTTTAAAAAATTTTTCAAATGTACAGGATATTTACAAAAATAATACACACCCCATGCAGAGAACTCCAACATGCCCCTACGTCTAGATGCTCAGATCCACCAATTTTAACATTTTACCACATATGATGTAACATTCTTTCTATCTGCCTATCTATCTATCTATCTATCTATCTATCTATCTATCTATCTTCCTATCCATTTTCCTATATTTGAGTGTAGGTTGTATACATCATGCTCCTTGAACTCTTAATACCACCATGTGCATTTCTTAAGAACAGATTTTCATTTATCTTCTCAAGTTCAGGAAATTTAACAATATAAAGTGTACAGTCTATATTCCAATGCTTTCATATTGTCCTTTTGAGTCTTTTCTCCTCCATTCTTAGACCCCCTCCAGGATCATGTATTGAATTTAATTGTCATTGCCTCTTTAGTTGTACTTTCTTTCTTTATTTTGTAATTGTGGGAACATACATGCACACATATATACAACTTTTTCATCTTAACCACTCTCAATGGGATTAATCATATACACAAAACTGCAGTACCCTCATCACCTTCCCTTAGTAAACTTTCTCCCCAAGCAGAAACCCTACACCCATTATGCATTAATTCCCCATTCCCCCTGCTCCCTGCCCCTGTACTTGTACTTTAATTCCTGTTTCTGTGAGCCTACATATTCTCCAATATTTGCTTTGTAGTTATCACGGAGCTTAAATTTAACATCCTAAATCTATAACAATCTTGTTTGCTTTGTTATCAATTTAACCAACAGCATACACAAACTATATTCCTATACCCTACCTTCTCCCCATCTTTATGTTGTTCTTGTCACAATTACATGTTTATATGTTATGAGTCTGAAACTACTGATTTATCATTACATTTTATGCATTTGCCTTTTAGATTCTATAGAAGTACAAAGTGGAGTTGCAAAACAAAATACAATAGTACAGGTGTGCCAGTTTGAATGTATTATGGCTCCCAGATGCCATTATCTTTGATGTAATCTTGTGTGGGCAGACCTATCAGTGTTAATTAGATTGTAATTCTTTGAGTGTTTCCATGCAATGTGCCCCACCCAACTGTGGGTGATGACTCTGATGAGATAATTTCCATGGAGGTGTGGCCCCACCCATTCAGGGTGGACTTTGATCAGTGGAGCCATATAAATGAGCTGACAAACAGAAGGAACTCAGTGCAGCTGTGAGTGATGTTTTGAAGAGGAGCTACAGCCAAGAGGGACACTTTGAAGAAAGCACAGGAATTGCAGATGAGAGACAGTTTGAAGACGGCCATTGAAAGCAGACTCTTGCTCCGGAGAAGCTAAGAGAGGACAAATACCCCAAGTGTAACTAAGAGTGACATTCTTGAGGAACTGCAGCCTAGAGAGGAACATCCTGGGAGAAAGCCATTTTGAAACCAGAACTTTGGAGCAGACACCAGCCACGTGCTTTCCCAGCTACCAGAGGTTTTCCGGACACCATTGGCCATCCTCCAGTGCAGGTACCCTATTGCTGATGTGTTACCTTGGACACTTTATGGCCTTAAGACTGTAACTGTGTAACCAAATAAACCCCCTTTTATAAAAGCCAATCCGTCTCTGGTGTTTTGCATTCCGGCAGCATTAGCAAACTAGAACAACAGGCAATTAAATATTTTTCATATTGTTACCCTGACTGGAGATTTCTATTTCTTCATATGGCTTTGACCTATTGTCTGTTGTTCTTTGCTTTCAACCTGCAGAACTCTCTTTAGCATCTCTTGTAGGGCTAACCTGGTGGTGACAAACTCCCTTAGCTTTTGTTTATCTGGGGATTTCTTACTTTCTCCCTCTTTTTTTTTTTTAGATCAGTAATTCCTTATTTTTATTCTCCTCTTACAAAAAAGACACTTGGAACAAATAAATATAAAATGGTATGTCTTATTTAGCAATGGGAAAATACAAGTTTTCTTGTATTCTCCACAGTAATACACTGAAGTTTTCAGAAGCATACTCATCCTACTACAGTCTACCCTGTAGAAAAAGGTCAATTCTTTTAATTCTCTACAATTTCTAACAATGGATTCTCTAATCTAAGATGGACTCAGGAACTAAGACATCTGAAACAACAAGTTAAAAAACATTATATATATATGTGTGTGTATATATATATATATATATATATATATACACAAGATATGATATAGGCCAGAAATTCCAGCTAATGAATATTCTTAAAGATTTTCAGTTTTTATAATTTTCATGAATAAAAAGCATTCCATCTCTTTGCAAATCTTCATGGTGAATAAATTCCAGAAATCTGAGTATACTACATACACTTCCCTGTTGTAAGAGAAAATATAGGTATATTTAATATACAGTGACCATGTCATGTATTTTCTTAAAGCCAACAGAATCCTAATTTTCTATACCTTGAAGGTGATGCAGCAGAAAGCAGATAAATACCAAAACCATTTATGATCAAATTTAGCTAATTTAGCTGATTACATACACCTGGCCAGTTTGGCTCATGATACACTAGTTTAGGCAGTGATGAATATCCAAGTGTATGTATTTCATTAAAATTTATCTTCAAGGTAATACATGAAGAGCTTTGCTAATACTTTGAATTAAATATTCCTATTTAAATGATTTATCCAGAAAAAAAGGGGTGTTTCTTTCCCCTATCCTTTACTTGGTGCCTTATCACTACTCTTCACTTTATGAAGACCACATACAAAGGCAGAAAATGATATAAAATGTGTAATGGGTCATCATCAAAATAGCCAAGTGGATTTTAAATTTACTTTTTGTACTTTCTGTAGTATCTATCTGGGTCCTGTGCTAATTAATTACATTTTACTGGGTCCCTGTAATGTTAGAAAGATGAATATTAAAATAGAAAAACTGACTTTTATATTTTAAAATAAACCCCCCACCACCTTCACACCTACTTCCCAAGTATTTTGAGCAGAAAATCAATCTGGTTGTTTTAGGCACTGATGTAATATTTCCTAAAAAACAATCCCTATAAGCCCTTCAAACCTTTTAGGACCAGTACCAAACTCAAGGGATTTATGCACTCTGAGGTTTCTTGGAAGATGGGAGTACAGAAATGTCAGTACAAGAGAAACCAAATGTAAGAAAAAGCCGCTAAAGATGAAGGAAAGACAACGCTACAGCTCTGACATCCTACCTGTCAGTGGTAAACCATGTTCATGTGTTTCCATGGACAAGAAAGCATAAGTTCTCCGAAAGTACAAGTTATTTTTGTATTTGGTTCTATGTTTAGTACTTTCTTTAGTCTTCAAAAGTCAATTAAATTTAACTTTAGAGGGGGAAGCATTAAAAACATTTGTGGGTGATAATCATTAATGTGTGAGATCAACTTCCTAGATAACAAGTTGCAACTCTCCAGAAGTACAAAAACATCAGAAAATGAAGAGCCAGTACCTCACTCGACATGCACAATCAAGGAATCATATGAAAGTCACAAGGTGTTGTGATTCAGAGGTTTAAGTTAACTTCCTCATGGTAGAAGACAGTGTTTCCTGATGCAAGCAGAGTACGCCCACTGCTCATTGAGACAGACACATATCACTACTGCTGAGGTACCACTTTGTGCCAATTTAGAAATCCAAATTTAACTCCAGAAAATATAAACCTGGGATATGAATGTGAAGATAGACAGTACAAACAGCAATTAGTTGAGTGATATTTGCCTGCAACAATCTTTTATTATTTTTCTTTTAAGGCTACAGAAAATCTGTACATAAACAAGGCAATTAATTCTCATAATAAAGATAACCCACTACTAACAGCCAAGGTCTCCAGTCAGATTCCATGGTGAGTATATGTTGTATCCCATTCTATTCCACACGTGTACTTTCTTGTGAGTCTGCAGGGTTAGGATTGATTCTTTCTGGAAATATAAGCTTCTCACAAATGGCCTCTTTTATTGGTAAATACTGGGGCATTTCATTAGGTTCTGTGAAGAGGAAAGGTGAAACATACATTAAATTAGCAATTTTGCTCTCTCATAATGTATATTCTCATAACATATAGGTCTTGTCAGCCTCCTGGTAAAGGCTCGTGTCATTCACCCCATCAATTCTCAAGAAAAACCATTATAGCAGGAAAAAGCTAGAAGGCATTACTCTAATTTTCACACTCAGGCTTGAAACTCCATGATTCTGACGTTCATCCTCAAACAGGAGAACTTCATCAAAAAGCTTAATCTGTTTTCTGGCTTTCAGTTTCTCTGTATCTATATGATCTGTTGTAGGTACAACCTTTAACTTAAGTGATTCTCCAAGTAATGCTCCCTTATAATCTGTTGCATAGGTCCAATCATATGGTCTAATAACATCTTCGGAGTGTTCACCTTTCATCCTGCTTTCCTGCCACTTTTCAGCACAGGTTACTTTGAACATTCCTTGGTAGTTACTTACACATCTTAAGGCATCTGTAGCATTGAACTCAGTACCCAAACCAGAGCCATGCTGGATTCTTAAAATATTGCTTCTAAACATCATTTCTGGGAGAGATGGAATAGACAACTCATTGGCTAACTTATCCATATCTGCTGACTTCATGATGTGGGTCTTGACAGCTGTCAACCTCCAGGTCTTAAAGGGGAAGTCCTGGTGGCTGCTCTGGAAGGCATGGATTATCATGGCTGAGATGGGGCCTACAGGAGCCATGCAGAACAAGCTGGAAAACTCCCTAATTTTTGATAGTTTTGACAGATGCAGAATTCTTTATGGGCAATTTTTTTTGCCTTCAGCACTTCAAATATGTCATCCCACTGCCTTCTTGCCTCCATGATTTCCGATGAGAAATCAACACATACCTTATTGAGGCTGCCGTCTACGTGACATGTTGGTTCTCTCTTGTGGCTTTTGGAAGCCTCTTTTTATCTTTGGCATTTGACAGTTTGATTATAAATGTCCTAGCATGGGTCTATTTGAGTTTATTCTGTTTGAAGTTTGTTGTATATTTATGTCTTTTGTTAAATTTGGGAATTTTTCAGTCATTATTTCTTTGAATATTCTTTATGCCCCCTTCTCTTTTCTTTGTCTGGGACTCCCACAAAGTGTATATTGGTATGTTTGATGGTGTCCACAGGTTCCACAGAATATATTCACTTTCTTTCATTCTTTCTTCTTTGTGTTCCTCAGACTAAATGATTTTAATTGTCTTATCTTCAAGTTCACTAATTCTTTCTTCTACTAGCTCCAGTATGCTGTTGAATCTGTCTAGGGAGGTGTTAATTTCTGTTACTGTGATCTTCAGCTCTGTTTGGTTCCTTTCAATAGTTCCTATCTCTTTATTGTTATTCCCTTTGTGTTCAGTTATTGTTTTCATTATTTCCTTTAGTTCTTTGTCCATATGCTCTTTGAGCATATTTAGGATGACCTTTTTAAAACATTTTTTATTATGAAATATAACATATATGCAAAAAAGTGATAAATTTCAAAGTACAGTTTAACCAATAGTTATAGAGCAAATTTCAAACTGTAGTTTAACAAATAGTTACAGAGCAAACACCTGTCAAGAGTACAACATTGCTGACACCCCAGAAGCCAACTTTGTATCTAATTTTTAGTTTCATTTTTAAAGTCTTTTTCTGGAATGTCCCAGGTCTGGGTTTCCTCACTGACAGTTTCTTTAATCTTCTCTTTTGCCTGACCCATTGCTTCATGTTTCTTTGTTTGTTTTGCAACCTGGACATTATGATATTTTAATGTGTTTTTGCTGGAATTTAGACTCTGAGGCATCTGTTCCTTAAGCTTGTATCCAAATAGTGCTATGACAGAGGTTTCTTGAATGCCAGGAGTAAACAAACCAAAAAATTAGAGCTAAAAAAAGAAAATACCTTTCCCAGTCTTTGTAGATTGACCTGTACAAGTACTCTCCTTCAGGGCTTATCCATACAATGAGTTTAGAGAACAGCTCCAGGCCAAAGCGTAGGGGCCTCCCTGATCCTTTCCACACATATGGCTTGTATTGGGCATGCATGTGTGGCCATAGGAATTCCCCATTTATATGATTCAAAATGTCCCATCTTCCATAGGAAACACTTCCCTCACAGCCCTTGGCATTGCATTATATATCCTTTTAGCCAGCAGTTCTTTGCCCCAGGCAGTATGACTTGACTTTCTCCCACAGCATTCTGTAAGGGAGTTCTGTGAGCTGCCTTTGTATGCAGGGCAAGTTTTGGGATAGGGAGTCCCTCAAGCCACCACCAGACATATTGAGCCAGATATACCTGCTCTAAGTATGCATATGAGGGTCCCTCTGCTCCCTCAAGAACTGAGACCAGTGATCTGCACAGTGGCTGGCTCTGGGTCAGCTGGTAAAAAGTCGGGGAAGGATCAGCCAGGGTGCCATGAGATCTTATCAATTAAGTAGGCTTTTTCTTGATTCAGTGCTTTCCCTGTTACTGCAGCCCTTTGTCTGTTTTCTGGAGCTTTGAGAAAGATGTTTCTGCCAGTTCCTGTTGGTTCTTCAAAGCTGGTTGGTGGGATAAAATCCTGAAGTGTCTCGCTCTACTATCTTGATAGCAGCACATTTACCTAAAGTGATAGCAGTTTTAATTTCTTATTAAGCACCTATTTTTTCTAACCTCTTTAATAGGAAATTTTACCTCCTGCTTTCCAGGAGGACTCTTGTTCCCTGATGTCCTCACCTTCAGTAATCCTTTTCTGCAACTTGTTATCATTCCATCTCAATCATATTCTAGATGAGGTATGTGGGAGATAGGGCTTTTTAGAACTTACAGAGATGATCTCTGACACCCCAGATCCCATAGAGGAGGCTGAGCTAAGGTAGATTTGAGGCTCCAAATGTCAGAAGATTCCTGAGCCCCATAAACCTTTTAGATTTGGTTTCCTTGGAGAGCACTGCATCAGTGTAAATTATAGTCATACCTATTGATTTTTCTGAATATTTTCTAGGTAGTACACATTTGCCTGCTTGATCAAGCATATAAGCATAACTCCAGAGGACAAACATTAATTTTCAGTGTTATTGAATGACAAACCCATAATGAGGAATAAAATGTTTACCCAATGGTCTTATAACCTGCATGGCACCTTTTGCCATGATGTCAGAAAGTCACATTGTCATGCAGAGAAGTTGAATCCTTTGTTTCACTCTCTATTCCCATTGCTACTAAATTATACCCCCTTCTGCCTTTCGAGAATAAGAAACATGCTCATTGCTAGTCCATTTCTCACCTTTGGCCTCTCACAGGAAAAGGTCAAGGTTGCAAAGCAAATTGGGATTCAGGCTCTAGGAGTAGAGAGATGAAACAAGGCACAGTCCTTGTCATCCAGGAGATTACATTTCCATGGGAAAAAAACAGATGTAGAAATTAAAAAGTGTGATACACTGGGATACTTTCCATACCAGAGCATGGGTGTATTACTTAGGGCTCTCTAGGGAAACAGAATCAATAAGAGGTGCCTATGACAATAAAATTTAGAAAAGTGACTCATGCAACTGTGGGTATGCACAAGTCCAAATTCTGTAGAGCAGTCAGCAAACTGTCAACTCCAAGGAAGATGTCCAATGAACTCCTCAGGAAATGAACCGGCAACTTCAACGAACTCCTCAGGAAATGAACTGGGATCTTCGACAAACGTGTTCGACGAACTCCTCAGGAAACACTTCGCTGGGCAACCGAAGAAGAAGTGAAGGTCCTCTATCTGTCTCGCTTATAAGTTTTCAACTGATTAATTGGATTAAATCCAGCCAATTGCACTCTCTCATTGTGGAAGACACGCCCTTTGGTGAGCCATCAGTCATAGCTGCAGTCAATTGACTGATGATTTAATAAACCAGACTGTTGGTTTATTAACCAGCCACAAATGTCCTTGCAGCAATTGTTAGGCCAGTGTTTGCTTGACCAGACAGCTGGGTACAATCACCTGGCCAAGTTGACACATGATCCTAACCATCACAGTGGGCTAACTGGAATAAAACTATAGAATGGACACTTCATCCTGGCTGGGAAATGCAGAAGGGTTGGGGAAGGCTTCATATTGGCATCAGACAGCAAAGGATCAGAAGAGGTTTGCCTGGCAAAGAAGAGTGGGAGGCAGAGAAAAACACATGTACACAGACATAGAGGCCTTTAGTAGGGAATTTTGAGTAGTCTACTGTGATTTGTGTGTGTGGAAAATGGAGAGACAGAAAGAGAAAGAATATGATGGAGAGAGAGAGAGAGAGAGAGAGAGAGAGAGAGAGAGAGGGAGGGAGAGAGAGAGAGAGAAAGAGTATGATGGAGAAGGAGTGGTAAGAAATATGACTAAAATGTTTGGGGCAAGTTGCCAAAGATATTTTAATAATATGCTAAAGAATTCGGGCTTTACTTTATACATGTGTTGCTCTTAGATATTATGACTAATTGATGCTTTCAAGTAAGGAATGATATGCTCAGTTATCAGGGATAACCTTGTTGGCATTGTTGAGTATGATTTGTTGGAACCCTTGGCGGCTGGGAGCCAGATAAGAGGTAGTTGGGATAATCTTTGCAGCCCCCAGCACAGTGCCTGGTCCATAGGAGGGACTCGATAAACACTGGTTGAGTTAATGCATGAATGAACATAACAATATAGTTATGTCAGTCCACAGTCTACAGATACTTTTACTGTAGTGTTGCAAATACTGCAGTGTTGAATTTTTAATGAAGACTTTATTTTTGGACCTACTCCAGTAGTAAAAGTTTAAATTTTAGACTTCCAAGTCAGCATTTTAGTAATCCTACCTCATCCTCACACACTGGCTTTGGAAACCATCAACATCTGAAAGCTTTTGTATAATCTGATTAAAAGCTGAATAAGGAGAGGCAAGGGGTAAATGATTAGTGGTTTGACACCACATTTACTTAAAGTGAAAGGATTTTTCTAAAGAGCTTAAAAAACCTTTGTGAAGTATGTAATATGAGGGTTGGGCTTGATGCCCAAAGTTAACACTTCCACCATCCTTTTTGCCCATTCTTGTCATTCTCTATGGTCTGAGTGTTTCTACACCTGAGCTCTGGACAACTCTTTTCCACTTTCATCTGAGTCAGAATTCATTCCCTGGTGTTATAGCACCATTGGAAATATGTACGTGTTTACTGTGAATGACTCCATTGGCTAATAACAAACATTCTTAAGGGAAATGATGTCACTCCCAAGAGGAGAAAATTAGTTTTTGGGGGGAGCAATCTTGGACATTACAAGGATTTGTGACTTTCAAGGGGTCACAGAACATAAATAGGCATATCTGTGGTAATTTCATGGGGACCAATTAGGGAAAATACATCTAAAAAGGCCCCTTAGGGGTTGATAATAGCAATAAAAAGAATAATTTTTTAAAGGTTGAGCAACACTGGATTATAAGATGGTATTTAAATACACAACAATACCTTTCCTTTTTTCATCCTCACAGAACCTCAAGAAAAAGTAAATCATATTGGGAGTTAGAAGGCTTGAGTTCCAATTTTCATATCTGCACATTCATGCACTTATTCATTCATCAAATATTTATTGAGTATCTTCTAAGTGCCAGATACTGTACTATACTCTGGAAGTATGGTGATGGACAAGCCAAGGCCACTGTTCTCATAGAATTTACACTTGGGGATGGCACAGATAATAAAAAAAAAACCGAAATGTCTATAATAAATAATAATAATATAATTATAATAAATGTCTATAATAAATATTGAATAATTATTTTAAAAATTATAATAAATGTTATAAGCTAATTTCAAAAGGACAATGGAAAAAAAGCTTTCAGTTTGTGGAAGGAGATGGCTTCCCTGAGATAGTGACTTATGGGCTGAGTCTCAAATGGGGAGAAGGATCCAGCCCCCCATAAAGATCTGGGGTCAGAGCTTCCCAGACAGAGGGGAGAGCAGCAGTGGAGGTCCTGAGGCAGGGGTTAGCGTGTAAAGG
Organism: Choloepus didactylus; assembly: GCF_015220235.1. Taxonomy (NCBI): domain Eukaryota; kingdom Metazoa; phylum Chordata; class Mammalia; order Pilosa; family Megalonychidae; genus Choloepus; species Choloepus didactylus. The sequence goes on along the minus strand of NC_051314.1, from coordinate 26,276,779 downwards.
AGACAGAAGGGAGATATGGCAAGAAGGAACTGAGTTATAAGGAGAGGGTAGAAGTGAGGCAGGAGGTGTCAGGGACCAGATCAGAGCTGAGTTTTTTTCTAAGTATTATGTGACTTTGAGCAGGTCATTCAGTTTCTGGCCAACAGCAAGTGCGGGGTGATGGGGCTGCAGGAGCCAAAGAGCCCTCTTCAGATTCAGGACCTGGGAGAGATGCCGGGAATATTCACGGTAAGGGAAGTAAGGTAGCAAGTAGAACACATCAACTTCCACAGATACTCATCAACTACCACAGATGTTCATCACCAGAGCTGGGGCATATTCATGCTGCTGCTGAAAATAAGACTTCTACCCTGTGAATCTTGGGCCAGCACTTGGGACTGGGATGCATAGAACTTTTCTTCTAGAATGAGAACCTGCTCCTCCTTCCTCTTGATTTTTTTTTTTTTTTTCATTGAGGTGCACTGATTGTGTTTTTCTCACTCTGACAATCCCCTTCTCCCATTAGGAGAGAAAAACAAAGGATGGGGGGACCCTGTCTGTTGCTGAATAACTACGAGAACTGAGCCAGCCCATTCCTGGATCTGGGTTTCCAGACCCTCATCTGGGGACCATCATTAAGACTCCTTCTAGAATACAGACTCAGTGATTCTATTATTTTCCTCCTGCCTGAGATGGGGAGGAGTATAAACTCCTGCATACAAGGGTATCAGAATTGTCCTAAAATAATGAAGCAATTTCCTTTGAAATGGTCAGGAAGAAAAGTCAGGAGGCCCTTGCAGAATATAATGAAACCCAGTCCCAGCTGAATATTAAGTTAGAGTGGGGTCTGCGTCTGGGATGGGGGGTTGGAGAGAGAAGGGAGATGCCAGGGATGGGGAGAGAGAAATTTTCATTGCAATTGTTTGGCCTGCTGATCCTAAGCAAATGACAAGAGCCCCTGAGCAGCCTCAAACACAGATATTTGAAAAGCAGAGACGGCTGGGAAATGGCTTGGCTTCTCCCTCCCTTCTGAGGCTGTTTGAGGGTCGGTCTGCAGCGCTGACAAGCACAGGTTTTGGAGGCCATTGAAAAGTTTTGGGCCTAAATAGGGTAGGCAGCTTGGCTTAAGTGTTGCTAAGGAGTACCTGGCAACCAGCAACAATAGGCCTTTTAGAGAATCCAGGGCAAACAGTGACCGTGGTAATGGGGTGGGCTTGAGGGTCTCCTTGCCCGGCTGAGCCCCTCCTCTCCTCACACAGGGGCCTGGGCACTGGGCTATGTTCCGGAAATACCCTGCACAAAGCCCCATTCAGTGGGAGGAGGGCCAATGCGTGTGCTTTTTTTTTGGGGGGGGAGGTGTGGGGGAGAGGCAGAGGTTGGAGAGGGCGGGGGAGGGAGTGCCGAGAAGGAGCTTTACTGCCAAGAATAAAAAAAACAAAAAAAACAAAAAAAAAAACCTCTCAAGTCTCTTTCTTCTCGAAAAGACTAAAAGAGGCACAGAAAGTGCTAAGTTTGTAAAAGAGGCTGAAAGGGTTCAGAAAACTGGCATAAAAGGGGCTGGGGAACGCCCCGTGAATTCTGAACAGAGAGCAGAAACGGGACCCTAAAAAGCAATTAGTGATGCTGTGGGCAAATGAAGAGGCAGCGAGGTTGGGGCGGGGAGCTGAGCGCTAGAGGTAGGTGTGCAGTTTTTGAACCGGTAGGAGGTGGAGGAGATGGGAGTAGTGAGTGTGGGCGTGAAGTGGGGAGCGCGTGAGGGGAAGCGGGGAGTGAGGGGTGGAGGGATGCGAAGTGAGGAACTGCGGATCCAATCCCAGCTCTACCCGCACGTCTGCAGGCTGCTCTCGACTAGCGCCTTGCAGCTGTCCTGGCCTCTCACATCTTGCCCCCTGGTTAAGGCAGCCCCGGAAAGACAGTGGGGCCTGAGACAGTGGTCTAAGTTGTCCTTCCAGGCCCTTGGGTCCAGGACAACCACAATGGAAGCCTCAACCTCTGAGTATGGACGGCACTATCTTTGCAGCTGAGTAAATGGCAGAATGCTCCGGGGAGCTGGGTGTCTGCCTGAGCTCCCCGGGAGGCTCAAATGACAGCCAGGGGCGGAAGGGGAAAGAGCCAACAAATTAGCGCTCTACGAATTTCGAATTCCACGGCGCCCGTGCTGCATAACATTCAATCTCACACACCCTACTCAAAGGCTCTAAAGATAATAATTTTACATTTCCAGCAGAATGTGCAGAGTGACAATTATCTGTATTCCTACTGTGTCGCGGCATCAACCGCTAATCAAGAGAATTATGTTCTAGTTGAAAGCAGATTTAAATAAACAGACACTAAATGGGATCCAATAATAGATGTACCAAAATAGTTCAGGCAAGGAAGCAGCCATTCAAAAGCGCTGTTAGTGGAGGAGAAGGTACGAGGCAGGCAGACCCCAGGGTTGTCTGTAGCTTAGCCAGTCTGATTCTTCCTAGCTGTCTCTGCAGAGCTGACAAGAGGGCCACCCTAAACCAATTCTTCCTTCCCTTCTTTCTGGACCTTCTCCCCCTCTTCATTCCTTTCTCTCTTCTTCCTTTCTTCCCTTCTTCCCTCCCCCTCTCTCCCTTCCTCTTTTCTTCAACGAACATCCACCTCTCATTACCAGCTCAGTGTTTTTAGGCACCATCAGAATTCATAAACCCATTCTTTGATTTTTGTGTCCCTCTGCTCAAGATTCAAACTGGGTCATATTGACCCCTGTATAGCACAGGGAAGGAGGACATTAGCTCTTTAAAAGAAAACCAAGGTGCTGTTTCTATAAGAAGGGAAAACATGATGCTATGGAGGCAAAATAATGAAGACCCACCATACATTCATTCAACCACTTAATATTTATTAGGATCTACTCTGTGCCAAGCACTGTCTTAGGTCCCGGGAATTCAAAGATGACATTTGCTGTCTTTGAAAAGCTTCATCCTTGCAGTGGGAGCTCACCACACTCAATGGCAAGCAGGATGGCTGTGTGCACAATGTACAGTGGGAGCATGGAGAAGATCTCTTCCATAGTGAAGCAAAAGAGTCTTCACAAGGAGACAGCTAGGTCTTGAAGGAGGAATAACAGAAAAATTTCAGGACAGAGATGTAGAGGGGGAGCGTTCTTGCTGGAGGAAAGAGCATGCACAGAGGCATGGAAGCAAGAGAAAGACTGTGTTTGGAGGCCACTGTAAGAACTTCAGCAAGCCTGGCTTCAGGGCAGTTGGGGTGTTGGAGAAGCCAGTGACAGAACCATGAATAGCTTTATTGATATGTCTATGTTGGGGGTGGAGTGAGGGGCAGGAATCTCATTTCTGCTGTCTTCATGCTTCCATGTGGGGGACCTCCATAAGCATTACTCTCCCTGTTTCTCTCTGACCTCTCACTTGTTTCTCCCTAGGAGTGGGGAGTTTAGCCTCATTTTTTCTCCTATCTTGCAGAGAGCAACTCATCTGGGCTGCTCCTGGCCATGCCATAAAAGGAGTCTGCCTATCTGTGGGTGTCCAGCTGGGAGGTGGTACAGGATTAGGAAACCTATTGTTTACCCAACTCCAAGCCTGGTTATCAGACTGCATTTTCATTAATAAAGCTGACATTTTGATATCTGTCTGTATTTGATTTCTCTCAGTGGAGTAGAAAAGAAGGGTACTATTTTTAACTCCTTAAAATATTAATGTAAAATAAAGAGGTTAGAAACTATCCTGGAGGAAAGAGGACTTGCTGAAGGAGTGTGAACAGGGGAATGGCATAATAAGATATTTTATGTTCACAATTTCACTTTGGCAGTTGGCTGAAGGCTGGATTGGAGAGAGTAGGGAGACCAGTTAGGAGGAAATAGATAATGAAGACCTTAACTAAGAAAACAGTGGCAGTGGAGTGTTTAAGTGGAGCAAGAGAGGGGACGTCATGGGAGACATATTTTGAAGGTAGAATTAATAGCAGTTGGGGACTTATTGGGTGCAGGGGTAAGAAGGAAACTAGGCTTCTAGTAAGTTAACAGGAGTCTCATTTGCTGGGATATGGAATGGTGAGGAAGTGCAAAATTGAAGGGGAGAAAAGGGCAATAATGAGTTCAGTTTGTGACATGTTAACTTTGAGGGTACAGACAAGTCATTAGGCAATGAGATATATAGGCCCAGAGCCTATACACCCATTCCTCTGGCGTTACAAATGCAACTAGAAATAATTTTTGAAGCACAGGAATAAGAGAAATTGCCAAGAGAAAGGGTGCAGAATGAGGCAAAGACAAGGATGGGAGGAAGGAAGCCAACGATTGAGTTGACTACAACAAAACATACTAAGGCCCTAATGAGAACCAGAGAGACTATTATATTACATTTTCTTTTATCTTCAGGGCTTAGCATTCCTTGCATGCAATAAAGACATTTGATATTAATATAATATCTAAGTTATCACATAATATACCTTCCACAATTCCCAAGAAATCAGTTCTTACTTGGTTACCAAGAATGCAAGTATTGTGGTATGGATCCATTACTACACCTAACTATCTATCTATCTATCTATCTATCTATCTATCTATCTATCTTTTATGTGTATATATATATATATATCACCTATCTATATCTATTATCTATTTACCTATTCTGTTAGCTATTTACTAGCTATATATGTCACATAAATAATATATAATAACTAACACTTTAGAATTATAATGCATCATATTCCTTTCTAAACTCCTTGCATATTACATACTATATAAAACAGGTACTGTTAACCACATTTTACAAATGAGGAAACTGAAGTTTAGAGCTGTCTAGCAGTCCAAGCTTTGAAACTGGGCTTGTCTGACTGCAGAATTCATGCTTTCAACCACAGGTATTGTGACTTTTTTCTATCAAAGAAGATGCAACATGAGTTCAGATGTTTAGAATCTTGCTGCCTGGTTACAGAGCTAGAGCAGCCACCTTGCAACGATGGAGGAGAACCACAAAATGATGAGTGAGGACAAACTACACTGGTTAGTTTCCAAGAAAACTGCTTTAGGAAGGATAATACTAGACACAAAGTTAGATAGGCTTCAACTTGGATCCGGCAACTTATTTATTGTGCAAATTTAAGTGTTATGCTCATCAGTTTTTCTAATGTGTAATATAAATGGGCAATACCTTTTCCACAGGCACATCTTCTACCCCATGGGGAAGCCAGGTTAAAGAAAGCTCCCTTACCACCATGGCCAACCACACTGTAGAAATGTTTCTTTTTCTCCTCACTTTAACAGTAAAAAAAAAAAAAAAAAAAAAAAAAAAAGGAGTCTAAAATGTGCTGCAAAGAGAGTGTCAAGAATATAGAATTACATTTATGTGTTGAAGTATTCAAAATAAAGAGAAGTGACATGATTGTGAAAGGCTCCTATTCATAAATATCAGTAAGAAAAATCTAACAAAGTAGATTATGTGACAATATTTAAGCTTTGATATGAGAGTTATATATTTTCTTTGTAATAAAACTATAATTAAGGTCAAGAAGAAGATTAGACAGTATACCTCCTGTTTAGTGATTTTTTTTCCTGTTTGTATTTATTGTTACTTAGTAGCTGTACATTAAAGCTATCTGCCAGAATAAGGAAAGCAATCTGCTCCATTAATTTATCTGTTCAGTACTAATTAGAGTTAAGGAAGATGAGATTAAATTCTCTGCCTGTATTCAGAATTCTTTTAGTAATAGTTTTGTCTTTATGAAAAAATCATTGCTGTAACAAAAGTAAATCATAAGAAGCATCCATGTAGTTAAAGATAGAATTTTCAGGACCACAGACAGCTCAGCCAACTCTTTGCCAATTTATTTTATTTCACAGTGAAAAGTAAAATTACATATGCATTCTACTTATGCAAGCTTCATCTTCAAATTTGTATTTTTGTATTTTTGCCCTAAAAGAAGGCATGTCTAGGAACACTAGGTCTTCATTTTTGCCTGACTTCATTTTTGGTTTTTCTCAATTTTAATTACTCAATATTATTTAGCAATGAGTGACAAAATTAATCAAGATCTAGATTTTCCTCAAATTCTTCCTTCAAACTGTCCAAATTCTTCCTTCAAAACTTGTGGTACCTGAGGCTGAATGTGTGCTTAAAAGTGAGATATAGAGAAGATGGGTGGCTGCAAAAATACAATTCAAGTTATTGTATTTTTTAAAGTTCCATATAGACAGAGGAGGAGATGAAGATAGTCAACTCTACCAACACCCCACCACTACAGGAGTTTCTCCACAGGTACAATGAGGAAAGGACCTCTCAGATCAAGAATTCAGGGTGGTGTTAAGAAGGAAAAGGAAATGTAGATAGAGAAAGTTCAATGTAGGTAGGTATCATTAGCTGTATCATTTAATTAAAACTCTTTCAGTTGTTAGTGAAAGAAACCCAGATAAAACCCATTTTAGCAATAAAAGAAAATCTGTTCGTTAAATTAGAAAAATACAAGAGTATACCGCTTCAGGAAGAGTCGTATACAGGTGCTCAAATTATATGCTATTGAAACTCTTTTCCTCCATCTCTCAGCTTAGATTTTTCTCTTCATTGGGCTTAACTTTCAGTCAGGTTCTCCCCTCATGCTAGCAAGGTGGCCAACATTTGCTCTAGGCCTATTCCCTATCAGGATAGCAACTCCCGAGAAGGATTCCAGCAAAAGTCCTTGATCTGTTTTCATTAACCAGTCACTGCGGTCAGGGGATAAGACACACTAATTGGTTAGGCCTGGGTCTGTGCTGACTCCTGGAGCTAGGGATTGGATCAGATCCAAAAGAACCACATTGATTGAAAGGAGGGAAAGGGAAGTTCCCCAAAGGAACCAAAGGGAAAATGTCAATGACAGGCAGGTGAAAACAACTAGTGCCCTTACATTAGATCTACTTTCTTTCCTGGTCAAAATAGTCTCTGCTCTTTTGATTTAATTATTTGTTATAGGAAGTGATTTCCACCTAGAAAGCATTCTTTTGGTAGAGGATAGGGTTGGATCTCCAGCACCATACCCTCCAAGCCTAAAGAGTATGATGAAAATCACATAGGGAAAACAGATTTCTTGTTTCTCTTAAAATACAGATGTATGCTTGTGAAACTGTTACATAATTGTGCACGAGTTAACTTTGCAATAGTTTTGTAGCTCTCAAATTGTTGTTCCAAGGAAATTCTCCATAACAAGAGTAATTCCCTAGTCAAATAAGTTAGGAAAATGTTTCATATATTGTTCCTCTCTCAAAGAATTATAATACATTTTAACATATTTTGGTAGGTTGCATTAATGTCTCCAATTATTCAGGTGTCTCTGTATCCATGCCCTTTGCAATGTAACTTTGAAACCCTTTCCATCAAAAGGTAGATGATATTTTCCTGCCCCTGGATCCTGTGTTTGACTGTGTGACTTATTTGATACACAAGGTGTTAGCAGACTTGATGCTAAGAGAGTCTTGGAAAAGCTCTTTTGCTTTTTTTTATTCCTCTATTGCTTTTCTGCCTTTCTCTTCTAGTCTGTCTGCTAGAAGATGCAACAAGTGAGGCAGAACCAAGTTGCCCATGTCATCATGGCTGAGACCATCCTAGAGCAGCCAATAGTCATCGAATTCCCAGATGTGAGCAAGCTCAGACAAGATCAGCAGCACCCTCTAGCCCACCTGTGGAATCATGAGCAATAATAAGTATTTGTTGTTTTAAGCCATCAAGTTATGGGGTGTGTTACTCACCATTCTAGCAATAGATAGCCTACATATATATCAAAGTTTCCAAGAAGTCCTATGGTGAAGAAACACCTTTAACCTGGTTTAAACTGGTGCTTCCCAAATATATTTTTATGGTATAATGATTAACATCCTGTAGAACAATGCTGTGGATCTCCAGATTAGGAAATTCTTCCATAATTTTATCCAAGGACAACATGAAAGTAATAGAAAGACTTTTTTTTTTAATCCCAGGTTATTAATAACCATGTCTTGTGGACATGATGAATTTCTTGGCCTTTAGAATCCATTGCAACCCCTTGCTAAGAGTTTCCTATATGACAAGAGGCTGAAAGCTGAACACCCTATTTCTCAGAATCCCTTGAAGTTAGATTTTGAATGCAAATTATATTTCACCAGTTAGATACACTTTTCTGAGATTGGAATGTGTAAGTGAGCAGGACAATTGTCCTTTTGGCTTTAGCCTTTGTTGTTGCTGAGTAAGACTTGTTTTTCTGAAGCAACATTCCATTGTCAAGTCACTAGCTTCTGGATGTTTCGAGGCATTTGAAGTGGAGGTATCTTGATTTCTCCATCTCCATCTCTACTATAGTATGCTTGAAGCAACAGTTCCAGGCAACTACTCCCTTGGCACCAGTTTTCCAGGAGTTAATACTAGAGACCAGTCTAAAGCTCACTCTTTCAACTCTCCTAATGATATTCAAGATTCCTGAATGAAATCTCTTTCTTCCTAAAATAACTAGAGCGGGCTGTTCCCTGGACTGAATGATGACTGATGCTACACAAAATTCACTCAAGCCTAAGTTCCAACATCCATAAAAATTAAGGTTAATATTTTCCTTGAAGAATTATTGGGAGGGTCCATGAAATAAAGTGGCTCTCTCTATACCTCGCATATAAAAGATACTCAATGAAAGAGATTCTTCTATTATGACAGGACATTTTTAAGAAGAACTAATTTTATGTTCCTGCTTGTTGCACATTTTAGCAGCAGGAGGAGGAGTCAGTAACAAGTTTATTGCATACATTTGTGAGATGAAAATTACCATTATCTCTGTGCTTTTCTCAGTTGACAAGGGCAGGTATTGTGCATGTTGTGCCCAGAATTGCAAAGAAAATGCGTATAAAATAAAGCAAGAGTGGGACTGAAAGTGGAGTGTGAGAGTGAGATGACTCCTACTCTGTCACACTGTTGCCACCTTCTTTCACAGTCCTCACGCCATCAATTACTTTCTCCTTTTGCTGAATTATAAATATCTCCCTCTCTGTTGGTCTCTTACCATAAATATTTACATATATGTGAGACTTTCTAATTTAAAAACAAAAAATAAAATTAAAATCTTCCTTCTACCCCACTTTCACCTTTCCCAGCTTTTTCCCACTCTTTAGAGCTGAAAGTCTTGAAAGTGTTGACTATTTCTTCACCTTACATTCATATCTCAATGTCTGACAATCTAGTTTCTTCCTCACTAATACCATAAAAACTGTCATCAAAATCACCAGCTATCCTTGTCATTAAACCCGGCAGCCACATGTCAGCCCTTACCTCATTTGGTCCATAAGCTTCAACTGGTAAAGTTAAGTATTCCCTCCGTTTAGGTACACTTTTTCGTTAATCAGCATGACAGATACTCCTAACTGTTTACCATTAATATTTCCTTTCTTTCTTGGCAAATAGCTAGGATACATTTCCTCATCTCTCTTACAGTTGAGAGAGTTCTGGTGACTGAATTCTAGTCAATGGAATGTGAGTGGAAGTGACGTGTGCCATTTCTGTGCTGAAGCTTTTAAGAAGCAGGTAGGACCTTTCATGCTCTCTTTTCCATTCTATTGGTTGGATGAAGTTGATGACAAGGCAGTAAGGGATGGTGGATCCACTAGGTTACAGGAACCTGGGTCCTTGAGACGCCATTTGGAAGAGAGTCACCCAATAACTAGGAACGTTTCTCTCAGCCTGGTATGTATGTTAGCAGTAAACTCCTATTGTGCTTGGCCATTATATATTTTTAGTTATATTTGTTACAGAAGTTTAACTTCCCTACAAATAGTTGAACAGATGTACTGTTATAATCAAAATCTAAAATATGTGTCAGTGGCTTAGCATTGTTTGTCAGATGGTGAGGAAATACATGTGGCAGATGGAAGACCAGAGATCCCTGGTGCTGGAGCAAAACACTTGATAGAACTGTTGCCTACAGTCATTGAATGACAGATGAAGTACTGTTGGAGACTGTGCTGTAAGAGAAGAGTTTTGAAGAGCCAGATGTTAGTGCATGTTGGCTGATTCTGGGTAAATTCCAAGAATGCTAAGAAAGAAATGTATTTGGGCAAGAACTGAAAAGAAAAGAAAGGGAACAGAGATAGTCCAGAAATGTGGGACCTAACAGGGTGGAAGGGCTATTTACATCTGAATCCCAAATGGTAGAAAAAAACAGTGAGAAAGACTTGCGTGACAAAGGTCAATTGAGATTTCTCCACCAACTCAAAGGACCCAATCTTGCAGCAATATTCAGATTAAGGATGGGCTTTCCAGCTCAGCTGGTCTCTTGAGATGGCCTCCAGTTAGCCATAAACACTGAGTTGAGAGGAAGAATGAGACCGTGGGGAAGTAAATAATAAACCAGCTTGAAGACCACGTCTAGGAAAGAATTTGGGGTTTGTTTACTGGCTCTTGTAACTGGCTGAAAGCAAATAGATCCTAGACATACTGAGGATCAAATCAATGAACTTTCTCCACTACCAGGTCAAGGGTTTCACAGTTGATAAGAATTAGGGGCTGCTAGTTCCTCATTCTTCTCAATGAGTGGAGGTTTTTATTGCAGTCAGCCTATCACCATTCTATACTGACAGGTGTGCATGTGTGTGTGTGTGTATGTGCACACACATGTATGTGTGTGTGGTACGTGAGCTAGGATAACTTGCTTTTTAGTTTTCAATTACTGGATCACAAGGAGTCACATCTGGATCTGATGATGAAGAGGACTGCACATCATCCAGATTTGAACTTTGAGCTGGATGTGGTAAATGAATGGGGCTTTGAGTTGCTTGTCTTGGGGAGGGGTGTAACTTTTTTACATGTGGGAAGATCCTAGGGATTGTTGTGGAGAGTTATTATATTTCCTTGCTTGACATCTTTTCCATTTCCTTGCAGGAATGCTTAATCACTTGGTCCTGCATCGCCCATTGCAGAGATGCATGTATGATGCAGGCTGGCCAATCAGACATGTCATCATCCTGGACCCAGTGGTTGGTTCAGTCAAGCACATGGCCCAAATCGGGTCAATCAAGTCCTTATTTAGGTATTTATATGGATACTGAGAGAGGGTCTCTCTTCTTTTGTGACCTCTAGTGTTAAGGACCATGTAGCCATGGAGTTGGGGAAAGCCATCTTTTCTGGCAAATAAATTGAATGTACTATAAATAAATAAAAATAGTATCAGATAGAGCTGATAGATGCAGGGAAAGAGACAGAGTCCCAAAGCTGTTGTTTGAACACCTGGATACAATTGTACCTGAAATTAGAGCCACCCTGTTGACTTCCAAATTAAGATAGCCAATAACTTCCCCTTTGCCATAGCTAGTGGAAATGGGATTTTGTGACTTGTATCTGAAAATGCCTTGAACTGCTTTAGTGTTGAAGCGGGGACTAGAACTCAGGAGTCTTCTAACACTAACTCAGTGCTCTTTCCCTTACGTTATGATTGTTTATGAAATAGCTGTCATGAAATTAATAAATAACTTATATGGAATGTGGCCACAAAGACACTATCTAGCCAGCAGACCAACATTTGCAGAGAAACTAGGAGAGATCTCTTTTGAAGAGGTGGAATGAGTATGACCTTGGAAAGTTGGTAGGAAGTATAACCCCACGGCTTGTACCCCAGGTTCTGACTGAGACCTAAGGATAAGTCTGGTGAAAATCTTATGTCAGTCTTTGGAGACTGGGGTCAAATAGTAAGAAGCATAAATCCAGTGGGGTAGGGCAGTGGGAGGACCCTGTCCTGAAATTGACACAGTGATAATATTTCAGATTCCATGCCCAGGCTCCCCAAGTTTCAATCCCAGTCCCTTCACTTACCAACTTTTTTACTTTGGGCAAATTTATTAACCTTTCTAAGACTTAGTTTCCTCATTATAAAATGATACATTACTTGCTGCATTGTAGTAAAGATTAAAAAGATATAATCCATGTAAGGCACTTAATATGCAAGTTTTGGTACGTAAGAGCTCAATTCATATTCATTACTATTATTATTTTTTTTTGCTATTGGGCAGAGCAAAGAATAGGAGGTGTCAAAGTCATGGATAGGGTTCCAAGAACCTCAGTGGAGAGAAAGAAAGAGCTACTGAAGCTTAAGGCTGATGAAAGAGGCAATGTGTCAGTTTGGGTCGTCTTAGAAGAAGACACCAAAATGAATTAGAAGTGTAAGAGATTTCAGGAATAGGTGAGAAGTTCTTCAGACCATGATGCAGGTGTCATATCTGTGAAGGGAGAGGGGGAAAGAAGGAAGGAGGACTGGGTAGGAAGAGCCTCAGGCTGTAACGCAGCTGGGAGGAAGCCTCAGCCAGAGCAGATGGCTTGTGAGAGAAGTCCTGTATTAGACAGGAGTGGCCTGGCTCCAGTGCACGTGCTGGGCTCTGTCACTGGCCTGAGACGGCCTGGGGGAGCCGAGCCTCAGTGAAAACTCTGCTGCAGAAATCACAAAGGTGCAGCAGCTGGAGGTTGCCAGCTAACTGCACCCCTTGCAGTAGGTTCTTTCTTGAAGGGAGATCTGAGCAAGGCACTTCTATGGCTGCCTACCATACCTAAGAACAATTTCCTGGGAGGCTTTTTCCTGCTGGGTATTTCCAAGATACTTGACGACATGGCAAGGATAACAGGCAGCGACAGAGGCAGAACCAGCCCTCTTTCTCATCTTTCTGCCGATTTCCCTCCATCTCCCCACCATAAACTAATATCATCTTTTGCCACATTTCATTTTGTCTATTATTTTTTGCCTCCTATCTGGTTTTTCAGCTTCAATTCTGAACCCTTGTTCAGTCTATTCTCAGCACTACACCCAAAGCGGTACTTTTAACATGTTGAGTCGGATGACTCTTGAAGAGCTTCCATTTCACTCAGAAAAGCCCCTGTACTGGCCTGCATGCCTGCCTCTGTTTGGCCTCCCGTTACTCTCGACTTCCTCTCTTATTGCTTCACCTCTAGCCCACCCAGTTCCAGTCATGTTAGTTAGCTTTTTTGTTATTCCTCAAACAAACCAGGCAAGCCCCCACCTCAGGATAACTTGCTGCCCCCATGGCCTGAAATGCCCTCCCCTAAGAACATGCAGGGTTCACTCCCTCACCTGTGCAGATCTTCGCTGAACTGCCACCTGTTAGCGAGGCCTCCTTGGACCACTCAAATTAAGATCGCAACTTCTCGGCACCCTTTCCTGGTTTGTTTTTCTGTATAGCACTTACAGCCTTTTCACTCAATTTGTGCATTGTCTGTCTCTCCTCCTGGAATGTAACCTCCAAGGGGCAGATATATGGGTCTGTTTTTTCCACTGATTTTTTTATCGAATGAATGAATAAATCCTGTGAACAACAGGTGAGCACCAGAGGTAGAAACCTGGGTCTTTCCTGCTGAATGGGAAAAAGCACAGGATTCGGAGTCAGTGAGTCTGGGCTTGGATCTAACTTCCTAGCTGTATGACTTTAGAAAAGAAGCCACTTATTCTTTTCAAGCTTCACTTTCCACATCTGTAAAATGAAAATGAATAAATATCTCACTAATTGTGAAAGCCAGTGAATATGAAAAGACAGCTGTTTTTATTATTATCACTATGGCATCTTGTGTCCTCACCCTAAGGCATTGGAGTCATGTATAGTTCCTCCAATGATGTTTTACACAATGGGTGAGTTATTGTTAATAAAATGCTGGTTTCTAATCCCAACTCTGTACTCATTCACCCTGCAGATTGAGGATCAAATGAAATCCACTTTGTGAAATCCCTCTGAAATCTGGGAACTTCTGCACAGATGTGAATGATTTGTGGTGGTTGAAGACAGGGCTTTAAGTGCCTGAGTCTTCTATCCCCAGATGCACTGAAAGGACTGCGAACAGGAATTGTGACTAGGAAGGTTTCTGTACCCTCCTGTCTCCTGAGCCAACTCTGTTTCCAACACAAGTTCCTAGCACAGGACTTATTGTCCCTGAGCACTCCTTCAATGCTTGTTGGTAGTTTGAGAAGCACAGATTTTGTATATCTGTGGCATTCCTGAAATATTTTTACAGTCTTTTTTCCTTAATCTGTTAGGCCTACCCTAATATGTTTGGCTCGTGTACGCATGGTTGGGCAACCTTCTGAAATCATTTTTAATGAATATATTATGAAGGATTAGTCAGGATCAAGGGAAACCTGGTTCAACTGAACACTATCTTGAGTTGTTTTCCATTATAATTTATGATTTAACATATAGCTATTATAAGTTTTGGGCTCTTCATTTCCTTTTTTTAAAAGCTGTACTGTTTTATGGCTCTGATTAACTCTTGGATGGTTTTGCTTTTGTTTGAGGACAGGCCATCCCTCCCACCATTACAGCTTGGAGTCCACAATGGACACCATGTAAATGGCACACTGTTATGTGTACATGAAAAAAGATGACCTACATATACGATGTTACACTAGCATATTAAAAGTACAGTTTCAACCATTTCTCCCAATTAAGGCTAACTCATCTGTGATTTCAGCCTTCCATTTGAAATAAAAATCTGACATTAATTGGAGATAGCACAGAGCTATTCACCACTGTACTTCAATCTGAAAATAATTGTCTTTGTTCAATTATGAATCTGCATTTTCATGCCAGTCTTCACAAATTGTTTTGAATGGAGAATACACTCTGATTAAGAGCTAGCCCACTTGGGAGGAAAAAAAACAGCAGCCTGAAGTCTTCATCCCCTTGTTGGATATAACATTTTTTTTTCCTGATAGTTTGAGAAGGATGTCATATAAATGACTTTTTTTTAATATTTAAATTCAAGATGGAATAAAATCTTGCACATTAATATAAGGCCTTTTTGTTTTAAGCCATATTTGAGATGATCCTCTAGAGTGGGGCTTGGAAAGGTGTCAAATTTTCTGAGGCCTTCAATTAATTTGTTGCTTGATAATGACCAGGTTGTTATAGGGCGTAGAATTTGACCATCATTTATTTCTGCCATTTATAAAACCACTTACTCTCCTACGTGATTTTCAAAAATAACATCTTACACGATCTAGTTCCGGTTTGCTAATACAGACATTTTGCAAAATACCAGAAATTGGTTGACTTTTATAAAGGGGGTTTATTTGGTTACAAAGTTACCATCTTAAGGCCACAAAGTATCCAAGGTAAGGCCTCAACAACAGCATACCTTTACTGAAGGATGGCCATTGGCATCCGGAAAACCTCTGTTAGCTGGGAAGGCATGTTGCTGGCGTCTGCTTGCTCTCAGGTTGCGTTTCAAACTGGCATTCTCTAAAATGTTGCTCTTGGGGTATTTTGTTCTCTCTTAGCTGCAGCTCCTCTTTAAAATATCACTCTCAGTTGCTCTCAGCTCATTCTGTTTGTCACCTGGTTAACATGGCTCCAGTGATTTAATTCAGACCAGTCCTGAATGGGTAGGGTAACACCTCCATGGAAATTATCCAATCAAACATCTCACTCACAGTTGATTGAGTCACATCTCCATGGAAACACTCAATCAAACGATTCCAATCTAATCAACCCTAATATGTCTGCCTCCACAAGATTGTATCAAAGATAATGGCATTTTGGGGGCCATAATACATCCAAACTGGCACAGATCTTTACAACAAACCTTGGGAATTAGGGTTTGTTATCTCCACTCAATAAATAAGGTCAATAAAGGTCAGAGAGGTTATGTAAATTGCCCAATGTCATCCAATGATTTGATTTGTTGGTGAAACCAACAGTCAACTCCAGATCTGGCTGGCTCTAAAGCCCAAATTCTCCCTACGGTACCTCAAGTCTCTTGTATATTATTCTTATTAATTTAATAGAGCCAAAAGAAACTGATTCAAATCAGTTAAAAATATCTGTAGACAGAACTATGAAAAATGCCAAACCAATATAAGTCTTTGCTATCAACCACCCTGCTCCAATAATTCTGAAAGTGTCTATATTTAGTATTTCTGACTGAAAATGAAGTGCCTAAGAATTATGAAAACATTAGCACAATGACAACTTTCTTAAATCATATGAAGTGCTATGTGCATCATTCTATACTTCAATGCTTTCTCCTAAGACTCCTGTAGAAAAAAGGCCATGTATCCTCCATTTTTGTGTCCCTTCAACCAAACATATTTATTATGTGACAAAAGGACTGAATTATCCTTTTAATAAACACAAGCAGCAAGTAGGATATATAGAATCCACGTATTGTAGATCTATTGGGATGTGTATGCATGTGTGTATGCTTTAACATACGCATGCAAGTCAAAAAATCCCATCAGTACAAAAAAAACTCTAGCCAAACCTTTCATTATCCCTTTTAGAAACATTATACAGGTATTGTAAACCTCCACCTTTGAAGCAAAGTAATTTCTTTTCTTTAACAGTACTCTGGTAAACCTACACAGGAGTGTTTTCCCATTCTTCTCTGTCTTTGACTATGCTGTTTCATAAATACGAAAAGAAGAAAAGACTTACTTAAAGCACCTGGATGCAAAGCGATAGCTAACCGAATTTTTCTTTTTAAAATATAAAGTTAGTATTTGAAGGAGTTTGGGTCAAATGGCAATAACTTCTACATTTCATGCTGAATTTGATTTTGGCTGTGAAGTGTTTGTTTGGGGCTGTGTTGGGAGGAATGCAGCAAGTTCTTTCTTTTTATCTACCTCTTCCATAGGCTGTGGCAGGTGTGGAGATTAACTTCCCAATAATGACTGGAAGCAATATCCCCACCTTCACAGGAACTTACCATCTGGCTCTGAAGGCCACAGATAATTCAGTCTCTAAGTTAGGTCAGCTCTAAGTCTTCCTGAGTAAAGACTGATAAATGAGTCAGATTACACCGCCCCAAGGCAGTGTCAATAACACATCAATATCTGGGCACTCTGAGTTAGCTTCAAGTGCCTTCAGAAAAGAAAGTAGAGACTTGATTGAATTAAACTATCTCAAACCCAAGCCATTACTTAAGGAGGTTAAGCCTGCTTATGAAAGCTACACAGAAAAACTAAAAATGTATTTGCATATTATGTAGGTCTTTTCCATTTAACCTTTGGTCTCCTACAGTAAAATGCCAGGTTCAATTTTGGCCTTGTATACTCTGGAATGAATAATATTTATCCATGAAAATTTTCTTCCCAGTACAAATGGTGACTAAAGCTGAAAAATTACTAAGTTGCCCAGCTAATAAACTAAGAAACTCTGTGGCTTAAAAATAAATAGGTTGTGTCTATAGAACAAAGAGAATATATAAAGCTGTGGGATGAACAATTTAGAACAAAGGCAAGCTTTGAGAAGAAGAGACAGTTTTTATTCCTGGCCTAATTATCTGGACTGGCTGCAGAAATTGATAAAATTAACCAGATAATCCCTTAAATCTCCATTTTACTTTATCAATGTGACCCTAACCATCTTGGGATGGTTACTTTGTATAACCAGACTAGAGAATTATGATTTGATTGAGAAGAGAGTGAGATGCTTAAAACGCGAAGCATTCAGCAGGACCCAATTTCCCAGGGTCCCCTGAGATTATGTGTAGCAACAAGATGACATAATTAAATTAAGTGGCACGGCAGTAAGTATGAAAGTAACCTGACAAGGCTCTGTCTCCTGGGAGAATGTCAGCTTAAATATTTTTAAAGATGTCTTATTAAAAAGAAGGTCAACAAACCGAGGTTATTTCTACATGGGGAATTAAAATACAGTTTCTTTTGGGAAAACAGAATTTTCTTCTTCGGAGGAAGCATAAAGAGAGGGAAACCTCTTCTGGAGAGTGAAGACTACTTATCCCTTTAAATTTTAAAGCAAATAGATATTATTTGTAGAGTGGAAAGTGAGTGAGATGTGGGCAGTCATCAACTGGAATCAATGCAAGAAAAGCTATTGGCTGGTCTACAACCAATCAAATTCTCACTCTGAGAAATAAGAGCTACAAACCAAATTTATGGAATAGCAGAAGTGATGAATGAAGTAAAAATAAGGGGAAGCTACTCCATAGACAGATTAATGGGGTGGATACCAACAGATGTAGAGCCCAGTTCCCAGTTCTTTCCCAGTGAGGCTACCTGAACTTAATTTCCTTTTAAAGGTATACGAGCATGCCTCGTATCATTTTAACACCCCTTACTTTCCTCACTTTTGTTTTTATTTGAGCGACCTTCAACAGGCTTTTATTAGTTTACAACTAATTAATCCCTCAATAAGACAAAGAATGAATACCAAAAGAGAATGTGCTCGGCCTTTGAAGACTATTCAAAATCGAAAATGAGGAGGGAAAGGAACTAACACGTATTAAATGTCTTCTATGTACATTTAAGCCATTGTTAGATGCTTTGCATATTTTCATCTTTTAAACAATGACATATCTCAAGGATATTTCTAGCTTCCTTCTAGAGATGAAGCAGATGAGTCACAGAGAGCTTAATAAACTTGATTAGCATCCTATAGGGTCAAGATTTAAATTCAGGATCACCCTGCTCCGAAGATCCTTCCCTTTACTCTGCCACCAGGCTTAGGAAAAAATGCGAATTTTTTTTTACCAGGTGATTCCAAGACTTATGAAAACAATGAAGATATTGGTCACCCTAGAAAAGGCATAATCAGAAAACCAAGATTGCAATTGCTCTAGTCTGAGTGTTTGATATACCCTCCAGCCTTCTTATACTTACTGTTGGCATGGTGTATCTATTTCCATCTTTTAATTTTCAACATATCTGTGTCTTTATATCTAAAATTTGTCTCTTGTAGAGAGTAAATAGTCAGGTCTTGCTTTTTAAATACATTTTGACTATCCCTATATTTTAAAATTATTTTTATTTACAACACTCTGTATCCACCATTTACTCCCCTTCCTATATTTTAATTGGAGTGTTTAGTTCATTAATATTTAATGTGATTACTGATATGATTAGATTTAGACCTATGATTTTACTGTTTTTTCTGTTTGTCTTCTCTGTTTTTCGATCCTTTGTTACTCCTTTCCTGCCTTCTTTTGAATTAATTGTAGTTTTAAAAATCTCATTTTAATCCATCTATTGGTTTTAAACCTATATCTTTTTGCATTATATTTTAGTGGTTGCTGGGAATTATAATTCACATCCTTAACTTTTTAAAATCTGTTTGAGCTAATGTATCTTCTTGCAAAATGTACACAACCATAAAGATGTTATAGTTGTCATATGTATTACATCTACATATGTTACTAACTCTATGATACAATGTTATAATTATGGCATTAGTCATATACATTCTTAAATAAATCAAAAGGAAAAAATAGTGTTTTATGTTCACCTCCATATGTACCATTCTCAGTCCTCTTCATTTTTTTTAAAATTCAATTTTATTGAGATACATTCACAAACCATGCAATCATCCACAGTTACAATCAACTGTTCACAGCACCATTATGTAGTTGTGCATTCATCACCACAATCAATTTTTGAACACTTTCATTATCACACACAAAAGAGAATAAGAATAAACATTAAAGTAAAAAAGAACACCCAAAACATCCCATACGCCCCATCCCTCCCTATTATTCATTTACATGCTGTCCTCATTTTTCTATTCATCTGGATGGAGGGAGTGAGAGCACAAGGTTTTCACAATCACACAGTCACATGGTATAAACTGTATAGTTATACAATCATCTTCAATAATAAAGTTTACTCAGTTGCTGTTCAACAGTTTCAGTTATTTCTTCTAGCTATTCCAATACACTAAAAACTAAAAAGGGAGATATATATATATAATGCATGAGAATAACTCCTGAATGACCTCTCAACTCTATTTGAAATTTCTCAGCCACTGAAACTTTATTTTGTTTCATTTCTCTTCCCTTTTTGGTCCAAGAAGGGTTTCTCAATTCCATGATGTCACGGCCAAGCTTATTATCCCCATAAGTCATGTCCCACATTGCCAGGGAGATTTACATCCCTGGGAGTCATGTCCCACATAGTAGGGAGGGCAATATGTTTACCTTAAGAGTTGACTTAGAGAGAGAGGCCACATCTGAGAAACAAAAAACATTCTCTGGGGTGACTCATAGGCACAATTAAAAGTAGGCTTAGCCTCTCCTTTGTGGCTCAGCCTTCTGAATTGATAGTCCCCAATGCTTGCAAGAATATCAGTAATTCTCCAGGTGGGGAAGTTTAATATTTCCACATTTTCTCCCAGTCCCTCAAGGGGGCTTTGCAAATACATTTTTGTTCTCTGTGCAAATTACTCTGGGATGTACCGGGGCATCACACTAACCTATACAAACCAACTAAATTTCACTCCTTATTCAAAGTTCCATGTAATCATGATGTTTGAATAAACTGACCATATAAGCTAAATTATATAGTGTGCTACAAAAAATATAGATTTTGCACCTAATAAACATCTCTTCCTTTGGTCTCACACAGAAGTTGAAGTTTTAAAACACTGTCAATATCATCCTTTATCCCTGAATCGAATTTACCTTAGTCTTAAGCAAGTCCATTTTGTTCATATCTCTAACTGAAGTCTGATCTCTTCTTTTTTTTCAGACTCTTTAATATTTGCTATATTGGGTAATGCTGATATTCATAGCTGCGGGACTCTTGTTCTGAGTCTTAGGTGTCACACAGATACCCAAGATTCCAGGGACCAACCAGGTTATACACAGAGAGCTCAGCATCTCACAATTTAGAAATAGCCGTTACAACTCAGGAATACATGTAACTGCTCTCTTCATTATTTTTTGAAGTTCTGTTTATATCTGGTATCATTTCTTTTTAGCCTAAAGAACTTCTTTTAGCATTTCTTATAGTATGTATGTGCCACTGATAATTTCTCTTAGTTTTCTTGTATCTGAAAATGTCTTTATTTTGCCTTTATTCTGGAAGGATGTATTCGGTGGACATAAAATTCTGAGTTGACTTTTTATTGCAAGCATTTTAAATGTGTAATACTAACTTCTGGCTTCCATTGTTTCTGGTGAGAATTTAACAGTTATTCAAATCACTGTTACCTGTGTATGCATTGTTATTTTAATCTGACTTCTTTCAATATTTTCTCTTTATTTTCAGTTTTCATCAGTTTGGTAATGATGTCCTTCAATGTTATTTTTTAAAAATGTTGTCTGCTTGGTATTTGTTGAGTTTTTTTGAATCTGTAAACCCATGTCTTTCACCAAATTTGGAAAAATGTTGGCCATTATTTCTTCAAAAATGTTTATGCCCCATTCTATGTCTCTATTCCTCTGGGACTTTAATTACACATCTGTTAAACATCGTGATATTGCTTTGCTCATTTTTAAAATCTTTTTTTCTCTTTGTTCCTCATCTTGGAAAATTTCTATTAATTGATTAATCTTTAAAATTAACCAAGTATTATTTCACCTCCAACCTGACATCAAACCCATTCAGTGAATTTTAATTGTACATATTATATTTTTTAGTTATAAAATTTCCATTTGAATTTTTGTAATTTATGTTTCTATACAGAGATTTCCTCTCTTTTAATTCATTATGATCATAAGAGCTGCTTGAAAATCATTGTCAAATAATTCCAAAATCTGGGTCATCTCTGAGTCAGTTCCATTGATTGTCTCTTCTTTTCTTTATGGGTCAGATTTTCCTATTTCTTTGAATGTCAAGTAATTTTGGATTGTATCCTGGAAATTGTGAATGATACATTGTCTAGACTCTGAATTCCATTATACGCCTCTGAGAAGTATTGATTTTTATTCATTTGTTTCATTGGACAGTTAACTTGTCTCAACTCAAACTGAAAACACTTGTCTCCCTGCAGTGGGTAGCAGCTGTGATTATAGTTTAATTCTCTTAGCCTTAGATGGGATGCCTGGAGTTTGCAGAGGTCAGGCAGAGATTCGAGGAGAATTTATACCCAGAATTTGGGGCTTGCTCACTCTCTCTGCTCTCTTCATCCAAGGAATTCCTTCCTTAACTTTCAATTCCTGTAACTGTTCTGAATTCTGTCCTCTGGTTCTTCAAGTCAGAAAAACTGTGGGTTTCTTACTGAGTATTAACTGCCCGCATGGTTTGTGCTGTGGCTTTCTCTCAAGCTAAAAGCCATAAAAACAGGAAATTCATCCTGTACCATTCTGTTTTTCTAGGAGCCAACCCTTCTCTAGAATCTTCCTGCTTCAGGCGGCTTTGAAGAGTTTTCAGGTGGTTGTTTCTTATATTCTGTCCAGAGTTTACAGTTGCTATTTTCAGGAGAGTTAGTCAGATAGGAGCTTGTCAGCCATGACCAGAAGTGGCAAGCTAGCTGGAATGTTTGTCACTAACATTTGCAAATAACTCTGCAAACTCTTGGGACATATTCTTCTGGCTTTTCAGGAACAAATGTTAAGAAGGTTTAGTATTCAAGGACTTATTTCAAATGAAGCCATACCAATGTCACACTCCAATAAATGGTGAAACAGGTTATCAGACACAAGCTGCTTTAAACTGGAATTTCTTTAATTCCCAAATATTGAATTTCTGGTTTAGGCAGTAGCACATAGAAATAAGTAAATTATATAGCACATTAGAAAGTGATAAGTGCTATGAAAAAGGAAAATCAGAACTGGGTAAGGGAGATTGGGAACCAGGTCTGTAGCAGGAGGCTGTTGAAATTTTAAATAAGGTGGTCAGGGTAGGCTTCTTTGAAAAGGTGGCTTCCAGGCAGATTCTTGGAGGAGATGAGGGAGTTCACCTTGCAGATATCTGGATGAAGAGTTTTCTGGGAGGAGGGATCAACAGCATTTACTACATATCCTAAGGGTTGCACATTTAATTCTCTTAGGAAAGAGGTTCTATTATCCATATTTTATAGATATAGAAACTGAGGCTCAGGTAGGTTAGGCAACTTATCTGTAGTCACAAGGCTGGTAAGCAACAGAGTCAAGTTTTAATCCTAGGCATTCTGTCTTCAGAGCCCACCTTCTTCTTTTTTTTTTTTTTAAAAATTCAGTTTTTTTGAGATATCTTCACATACCATACAATCATCCATGGTGTACAATCAGCTGTTCACAGTACCATCATTTAGTTGTGCATTCATCACCCCAATCTATTTTTGAACATTTTCCTTACACCAGAAAGAAGCAGAATAAGAATAAAAAATAAAAATGAAAAAGAACACCCAAATCATCCCCTCCATCCCACCCTATTTTCCATTCAGTTTTGTCCCCATTTTTCTACTCATCCATCCATACACTGGATAAAGGGAATGCGAGCCACAGGGCTTTCACAATCACACTGTCACCCCTTGTAATCTACATTGTTATACAATTGTCTTAAAAAGTCAAGGCTACTGGGCTGGAGTTTGGTAGTTTCAGGTATTTACTTCTAGCTATTCCAGTACATTAAAACCTAAAGAGTGTTATCTCTATAGTGCATAAGAATGTCCACCAGAGTGACCTCTCGGCTCCATTTGAAATCTCTCAGCCACTGAAGCTTTATTTCGTTTCATTTCACGTCCCCCTTTTGGTCAAGAAGATGTTCTCAATCCCATGCTGCTGGGTCCAGATTGATCCCCAGAAATCATATCCTGCATTGCCAGGGATATTTACACCCCTGGGAGTCAGGTCCCACATAGGGGGGCAGGCAGTGAGATCACCTGCCAATATGGCTTAGTTAGAGAGAGAGGCAGAGCCCACCTTCTTAACCACTCTGTCATAGCACCTGTCTACTGGATTCATGATCATTCATTCAGACAGTAAATATAGAGTACGCTTTTAATTGTTGAAAGACCTAGTCCCAACTCTTGAGGTGAATGGAGTATAGTGCATGTGGTCACAAAAATAGGTAAATTGCAGTACAATGTGGTGTGGGTTATAACAGAAGTTTACAGGGACCTGGAGGTAAAGACATCTTGCACAATTCAAGTGGGAAGTTGACTAAACCAAGGAACACCTGAAAATCCACCATTTGCCATGTTTGATGGAGTAACTTGTGCTTGTGTAAACCCTAAGGTGACTCACCTCATAGTTCTCTCTAATGCTGCACAAAGCTGCCTTGGATCTGCATTCAGGACATGTCTCTGCAAGAGAGGAAGAAAGAAAAGAAGGAAGGAGAGATGAAAAGAAGGAAAGGAGAGAAAGAGGGAGGGAGAGAAGAAAGAGAAGAATTCCAATGAATACTTGATAGAATTCAGATATTTAAGCTACCTTTATGTAGGTCCATCTTCCTTAAGTTTTGCAAACAGCTTACGTCTCCAGGTGAGCTGGTAAATGCTAAATATCGATGCTGAGTGTCACCAAGATCCCAAACTGAAATTGTTTACCTGAAAGAACCCACCCATGTCACTCTAATAATTATTTTCTTTTGTGATCTAAGCTCACATATCTCCATCTTACTTCACTATTCCAAGATTCCCATTCTTTATTTGTAAGAAGGGAATTACAATACTTCTTATTTCAGAGATCTGTTTTGAGTATTAAATGAGATAACACAAGTCTCACCACATATTAAGTGCTCAATAAATGACAGAGGTTACTATTTCCATTCCAATCTGTTTCTTTGCCATTAATGTGCTCAATAAATGCTTGGTGACAATGGACTTTAAACCTTATTTTCTGGACAGTTCAAGTAAAAATATTTGGAAATGAAAGTTGTCTAGGATAAGTAGTGGGGAAAATGGATTTTTTTGGACACAGAAGGACTTGATTGTGTTTCTGGTTCTTTTAGTTATTAGCTAAAGGGACTTTTGGAAGTTATGAAACCTCAGTTTCTTCACTGATGAAACGGAGAGCACAAACCTTAAGTATCAGTAATAATAAATAGCTACAATTTATTGAATGCTTACTATTGGCCAGAGATTGTTCTAAGTATTTTATGCCATGAAATATTTACAGGGTGAATTAGTTAGGGTTCTCTAGGGAAACAGAATCAATGAGAGGTGTGTCTGACTATAAAATTTATAAAAGTGACTCATGCAACTGTGGGTATGCACGAGTCCAAATTCTGTAGAGCAATCAGCAAACTGTCAACTCCAAGGAAGATGTCCAATGAAATCCTCAGGAAATGAGCTGGCAACTTTGACAAACTCCTCAGGAAATGAACTGGGATCTTTGACAAACGTGTTCGATGAACTCCCCAGGAAACGAACCAGCAACTTCGATGAACTCCTCAGGAAATGCTTCGTTGGGCAGCTGAAGAAGTGAAGGGCCTCTTTCTGTCTCGCTTATAAGTCTTCAACTGATTAATTGGATTAAATCCAGCCAATTGCATTCTCTCATTGTGGAAGACATGCCCTTTGGTGAGTCATCAGTCACAACCACAGTCAATTGACTGATGATTTAATAAACCAGCCTGTTGGTTTATTAACTAGCCACAAACTTCCTCACAGCAATTGTTAGGCCAGTGTTTGCTTGACCAGACAGCTGGGTACAATCACCTGGCCAAGTTGACACATGATCCTAACCATCACACAGGGCAAGTATCCAAAGAGAAGATGATGACTGGAGAGGTGTTAATCCTTGGTATTCCTGTGAATTCTTAGTTTCCTTTGGAGTTATTTTCTTATCTCCCTTTGGAATATCCCAAGACTCATACTTCTTTCCTGCCTCTGCCCTATCAATTCCCCCCTCCTTTGGGGAATTGCATCCTATCCCACGGCCTTAAATACCATCTATTAACTTACTATTTTCAAATTTATATTTTTCAGCCACAATATCTCCCCTGAGCCTCAGATGATCATATCCTAGTGTTTACTCATTATTTTTAAACTCAACGTGTCCAAAATGGACTCTTGATCTTTTACCCTAAAACCTATTTCTTCCACAGTGTACCCTATCACACTTTATGGCAATTCCATTCTTCCAGTTGATTAAGCCTAAAATCTTGCAGTCATCTTGACACCCCTCACATCCCATGGCTAATCTTTCAGCAAATACTCTTTGTGCTCTTTTCAGAATATATCCAAGAATCAGATCACACGATATTTCCACTGCTTCCACCTTGGGCCAGGCTCCCACGTGATCCCCCTGCTTTGGCCCTGAAGTTCTTCTTTTCCATTTTCACCTTCATGTACTGCTAAAACCTACTCTTAATCCTGTAGCAAAGGTGATTCTGGTAAAAGGTGAGTCAGATCACATCATTCCTATGCTCAAAACTTTCCACTTAAGGGTTTCCAGCTTACTCAGAGAAAGGCTAATAGTCTTTACAGGCCCTACATGATCCCCAACCCACTGTGACTTCTGCCACTTTTCCTCTCTGCCTCACTCGCTTTGCTTTTTTCTTGCTGTTGCTGGAGCACACTGGACATGCTTCCACTTCAGGACTGGCACTTGCTTTCCGCTCTACCTAGAATGCTCTTCAACCAGATTTCCTTATGGTTTCTTTCCTTCTTGGCTCCTTTAGCTTTTTGTGCAAAAGTTAACTTCACAGTTAAGTCTTCCCAGCAGGACTGGCTACATAATTTTCAGGACTTAGTTCAAAATGAAAATTCGGGGACTCCTTGTTTAGAAAAAAATTACAAAGAAAGTTTCTGAGTAACCTAGTAGTAGTAACTTTATTTAACTCAAAGCTATCCAAACTTATTTGAGCCCATTCTATATAACTGTTCACAATATTTCTATGTAACATATTTTGCAAAACACCTGGCAAAACCCTTATTTAAGGTGTCTTTCAACTCCAACATTGCATAAATCTATGTTCAGATCATTATTAATATGCTATAAAGTAATATAATTATTTAATTATGTTTCAAAATACATAATTTAATTAAATAGTATGAATTGTATCATATATGTATAATAAAATAAATTTAGAATATATTTATATCACATCATAAAAATTTGGATTATTAATCATTTTCCTATAGCTTTATGTGGCATTTGCCATGCAAATGTGAAGATGGGGAATTTGCCCTTTGAGTCATTTCTGTACCCAGTAACTTTGCAAAATGACAAAATAGACTTTGAATGTATATGTTTTAAACTTTGTGCATCCTTTTAGCTTTTCTTTCCTTAATGATTTTGTAAAATACCCGTGTTTTGGCAGAGAATGTGAATTCCACTCTTTGGTACTAAATCCCCAAGACTCTGGAGATGACAGCCTCTAAAGACATAAAGGTGGAAGAAGATTCTTTCTAGAGAGGCAGAAGAGGTAGGGTTTTCAAGGCAGACCTCCTTTTCTGAGCATAACTGAGAACAAGGCGAATCCACCTGTATGTTTGCCTTAGTTTTTCCAGGCTGTGATCACAAATACCACAAAATGGGTTGTGTAAAACAATGGGAATTTACTGACTTACAGTTTTGAGGCTGCGGAAATCCATGAGGCTTCAACAAAGTGATGCTTTCTTCCTGAAGACTGTGGCATTCTGGAGCTGGCTGCCCGTGATGCTTGGGTCCCTGGCTTTTCTGTCACATGGCAATGCACACGGCATCATCTTCTCTGTTCTCTTCAGGGTTCCATTGACTTCCAGCTTCTACTCCTTCCTGGTGGCTTTCTCCCTAAGGCCTTCTCTATAAGGCCTGCCGTAATAGGATTAAGATCCGTCCTGATTCATTTGGCCACATTTTAACTAGAAATAACATCTTCAAGAGGTCCTATTTACAATGGGTTCACACTCACCTAAGTGGATTAATATTAAGAACATGTTTTTCTAGGAAACATGATTTGACCTCCACAATGCTCTTTCACCTTCACACTAGGCTGTTCCTGAATAAAAGAGTAAAGAATCTGCTTAGCCATGTGTATATACGTTAAGTGCATATGCTCTGTCTCAGTGTTTCTCAGGATGAAGGTCCAGGTTTGTTTTTTTTTTTAATTATTGAGTTATACAACAGGACAAAGAGAGGGCAAGTATATCAAAGAATCCAGGATATCAAGCTCGGTAATGTGCTCAGTTTAGTCGTTTTCTTACTGCTGTCTAATGCCCTTTACTGATTTTTTTATCTTTAGCTTCAGGATAAGTTGTTCCACTGCCATGTATTAACTTGCAGCTCAATATTCCATAAAAATTTTTGCTGGGATCACAAGGAGTGTTCTAGTTTGCTAATGTTTCCATTATGCAAAATACCAGAAATAGAATGGCTTTTATAAATAGGGTTTATTATGCTACAAATTTACAGTTCTGTGGCCATAAAAGTGTCCACACTAAGGCATCAACAAGAGGATACCGTCACTGAAGAACGGCCAGTGGCATCCAGAACACCTCTGTCAGTTGGCAATGTGAGTGGCATCTGCTGTTCCTTTGCTCCCGGGCTGTGTTTCCAACTGGCTTTCTCTTCATAGCTTAGCATCTCCAAATGTCCTGCTGTCCGCATCTCCAAGCTTCTCTAAGAATCAGCAAGCATCTCTTGGGGTGTTTTGTCCTCTCTTAGCTTCTTCGGAGCAAACTCTGGACCAGTATCTCAAAGCGTCAGCAAGCGTCTGTGCCAGCTCTTTTAAAGGACTCCAGTAAACTAATCAAGACCCACACTGAATGGGTGGGGCCACACTTCCAGGGAAATAATCTAAAGTATCACCTACAGTTGGGTGAATCACATCTCCGTAGAAACAATCTAATCCAAATATTCCACAAGATTGGATTAAAACATGGCTTGCCATGGGGGTGGGGGGTGAGGGGGAGGCATAATATATCCAAACTGGCACAAGGAGCAAAACAGATTGGTTGGAAAATACAAAGATCCAAATATGCTTATGCAATGTAAAAGAACAAAACTACAATGATACAACAACAGACTGGGATAATATATTTGCATCTAGGTGTTCATGTTACAATTTGCAAAAATTCATTCAAGTTTATATAAGAAATCCACACTTGAATGGATAATTTGGAAAAATAGATATAGATCAGGCAGTTCGCCTAAGAGAAATTATAAACAGGAAATAAAAATATGGAAAATTTTAATCCTTGCTAGTGTTTGAAGAATTGCATATTAGAGAAATTGATATTTAAAAGACATCAATTTAGCAATGCTAAATTATATAAGAAAGTTAAGATCTTAGAATCTTAAAAATCCATTACACTCAAATTGCACATTTGAAAGGAAATTGTAAGACACACTTCTCTTGTATCAAGTTGGTAATTCATAAATTGATAACAGTCAGAAAAATCTGTAAAGATATCCATACCATCTGGTCTTGAAAACCGATGGAGGGATTTTATCCTAAGGAAATAACTCAACAGAATCAAACGGCTAAAAGCATGAAGCTATTACAGTAACTAAAGAAGAGAAATTTATGAAAAAATAAAGGAAGATTAACTAGTCAATAAAATCAGACTTTTCAAGACTGCACAGAATTTAAAAGGATAATAATTATATACTATTAAATGAATATAAAAATATAAATAATTCCACCTATTTGAAAACCATATGTATGTGGTGATTTGCAAAATTAAAAATATAGAAGTTATTTTGGAGTGATAGATTAAGATACCTACTCCCCACCCCACCCCCTTTTTTTTTTTTGCAAACTTCCATACTTGGGTTATTTCACCTATTCAGTGATATTTTTTTCCTAAAATTTTTTTCTAAGGAGAAAGAAGGAAATTATTATTATCTGGAGAAGATACACCCCCATCTCACCTAAAATCAGACTTCTGCCTACATTCAGTTTCCTTCAGCCCTGTCAGCTCTTTTTGGGAGGAGTTGATGTGTAGCACTAATCCCGTCTGCTGGCTGCCTCCCTATTCAGGAGGGTATGCAAATACTTCCAAACCAGAGCATTTTAGACCTATTCAAGGCCCAAGACAACACACTTTTCATTAGCATTTGAAGTGCAAGGGCTGAAAAAGGGGAATGGACAACTTTTTTCTTTCTCTCTCTCTCTTTTTTTTTTTTTCTTTTGGCTCGAAGCTTTGGGGAGACTTGAAAATGTACGTTTTTCATCCCTTTGCACACACCAGCATCAGCGCTAAACTTCAGAGAGACGCATTGACTGCCCTCAGGGGAAAGCATTCAGCGGGATTTTTACACATACACAGAGGGCCATCGCCCGAAATAAATCACAGAATGGGACTGGCGGAGATGAAGCGGAGAGGGGTTCTGTGGGATAAGCAACGCATCCAGAAGCATGAATTTAAATCACGATTTATTTTCTTTTCATTCTGCCCCTCCGTGAACCTCAGTTCTTAATCTTCAGCAACGGGGAGGGGGTGTTGGGGAGAAATGACACAATATTTAAAATGCAAGGCAAGCCTCTCCTAAAACATGCCTCTGGAGCTGCTGTGTCTGCAACCAGGAGGTTGGAGCCTGGCGCTCTGAAGCCTAGGTCACAAGTTCAATCCCCTTCTGGGTCAGTTAGCTTTTCTCTGTTCCACAGCCACAGACTAAAGGCCTGAGCCCCTTATTCAGGCCCAATGTCTGATAAAATGTGTGCCCTTGGTCACTGCACAAAACAGCACAGCCAGAGCGTAGCAAATCCATCCTCCACCTTGAGGGACTCATCAAGAAGCTGTCACTGGGTCCTGCAAATCCAGGCAAGGACAAGTTGGGAGGCAGTGGGGGGAGTTGTGAAGAGTGGGTGGCTGCTGGAGACAGCCAGACCTTGGAGAAGATCCAGGGAGGCAGCTTGCTGTGTGACTCTGGGTAACTTACTTAACCTTTCTGAGTCTCAGCTGTAGATGGGTAACTACCTCCTAGGGCTGTGGTGATGATTGAATGTGTTAATGCACATCAGGAGATTAACGCTGTGCCTAGAACACAGTAGACAGACAATCTTGCTAAAATTGTCATCACTAATCTCCATCTAAAATGGTGCTCTATGGCCATATAAGGATATCAGTGGGGTGAAGGTGCATGTGTAGACAAGACAGGGAGTTCTCTGGCTAATAGCATCAGGACTGAGTGCCTGATATATACTAGGTACAATGATAGAGTTTTTTGGTACGGGGCATTAAAATATAATAAATAACAAAACCCATATGGCTCTTGTCCCCAAGGAAATTTTAGAGCCAGATGACCCAGGTATATATCCTAACTCAATCACTCACCAACTGACTCAGTTATCCTTTTAGTGCCTGTTTCCTCAACTGTAAAACAGAGGAAATATCTACCTACCTCACAGAATTATTGCAGAATTCAATGTATAATATATGGAAAGCACTTAGTATTTATATTAAGCCTATAAATGAAAGACTATTTTGATTATGAGAAAGTAAAATGTTTTTGTCACTTTTTAGTTTTAAAGGCATCATAGCATCCTATTGTAAGCCAGATCACAGCTTTAGTATTTTTAATAATCTGATCCTACCAAACCTCTCAGTTTGTTTGTGCCCTTCTGGTCTCTCCCTGCAGAACATACCTCATGGCCCACTTGCTTTCACATGTGTCTCCCTGTCTAGCATTTCCCAACCTTGTTTGCACACTTAGTGAATGAATGCTCGAAATGTGTTTCCTCTGGAAAGTCCTACTTGATCTCCCCAGAAGAATTCTAACTATTAGTTTTTATGTGCCCAAGGATAAATGGCACAGATCTACTTAAAATGAATCTACTTAAAGCAGGAGACAAAATTTCATGAAAATAATACAAAAGAGTTTCTCAATTGAGAGAGCAGAGCATGAAAAAACTGAGGACAAGGGCTGCTATCCTGTTCTAATTATAATGTCTTGTGTCCACCCACTGAGACTGTTGCCCCTTATTAGCAACCCTAGTTGTACGTCCATGACGACTCCATTTTGTACTTGATTATTATCAGAGCTTCTCCTTTTTCAGGATGAGTGAATGGAGGAGGAAACCTGAAGCCCCCCCTTTAGCAGATTTAGCAATTGGTCCTTTTTAAGTCCTAACTGATTGGACTAAGATGAATGGAACTGAGAAGTTCTGCTAGCTTGAGAGTAATTGTGAGACTGCATCTGCAGGAAAGAGTGCTGTGGTGTATTAATGATGTCTGCCCTGGAAACCAGAAAGGAGAGTGATTTCACTCTTGCTACATACTTGTAAACTCTGCCTAAAACGATATAGTTTATTCCTAACACTTGCCTTATACTTCACCTAGAAATTTGAGGCCAAACTTCAGATTCCTTCTTCTCTACTTTACTATTTCATCATTTCTTCATCTCGGCTATTACATAGCCATCTTGAGGGAAAAGAAATGTTCTTTCTCCAAAGCTAACTTCTCCCCTTATTCTTGATTCAATCCCCTCCCATCTGCCTCCTGATCTCAAAAAATAAAACTGTCTTCCCCACTTCCCTTACAACATACTTATAAGGTTGGTAATAGTTGCTCTGAGAAATATTTAAAGAGGACAAATTCTGAGCAGCTGCAGAGCCCTAAAAGAAGCATAAACCTAATTGCTGATTAATTTTAATGCAATGTCCAAGCTTTGGGAGAATGGGGTGGAAAGACAGTCAATGGTGGCAAGACAAGACTATAACAAGGAAACTATTCATTAGTTATTGTGGCTAACAAAGCACCCCAAAACTTAGTGGCTTAAAACAGCAGCCATTTATTTGGCTCATGTGTCTGTGGGTTGAATTGGGTGGTTCTCCTAATTCGGGTTTATTTATGCTTAAGAGTCAGATGCTGGGTCAGCTGGGGACTGGTTCATCCAGGATGGTCTCTGCTGGGCTGGCTCACCTTTCCTGGTTGGGCAGTCCTTCAGCAGATCAGCCCAGCTTGTTCACGTGGCATTGGGGTAGAATTCCCAGAAAGTGGGTGCTGGTGAGGCATCTTGAGGCCCAAGCTGAGAACTGGTATAATGTCACTTCTGCCACATTGTAATGGCCAAAGAAAATCATAAGACCAACCCAGATTTTGGAGGATGGGGAAAAAGGCTTTGTCTCTTGATGGGAGGAGCTGCAAAGTCACGTGGCAAAGGGGCCTGGGCACAGGGAGGGAATAATTGGAACTGTTTTTTAAACACTCTACTATAGTCATTCACTGAAAGGAATGACTCTGAGCTGCAAGCTGGTCATAGGCAAATGAGGCCAGCCAAGGCCTTGCAGATGGAGACTGAGACTGGGAGGATGGTAAGAGAGCAAGATGGCAGAAGGAACAGGAGAAGTTTCATTAATCTGATTGAGTGGAAGGAGGAGAGGATAAAGCCAGCAACCTCTATTGGCAAATGTGCTGTGGTCAAAGGAATCAACCTCTCCAGGGCTTAGTTTCTTCATCTATAAATTGGGAATAATAACATCAAGATGGCAGGGTTGTTGTGAGATTATGGATAAATTGCATGAGGGATTTGACACACAGGAGGGACTCAATACACACATACAAACAAATACACACACATGTTAGATTACATGTGTGGGGCCCCAGACCAAGAGTCCAAAGACCTGGAGCTTGATCCTGGTTCTAGTTTTTATAAGCCAGTGAACTTGAGCAAATCACTTAAATCTCTGAACTTCAGTTTTCTCGTCTTTAGATTGGGGATAATATCAACAATCTCTAAGTAACTTTTCAGGGGGTTGAAAAAAGGAGCTGCAGATCTCTCTGTGTTCCAGATACGACCACCCATCCTTGGCCTTGACCTCCACCCCTCCAGGAGAGGAGTGAAATATAGGTTTCAGAATCACACATTTTCTGGTTTCCCCCACAATGCTCACAGCCTTGCCACCTCTTTCAGTCTTAAGAACATCAGGATTGATTTTATTATACCTCTATTCCTGTTTGCCTCAGTCATCTCAGGAAGCCCAGAAATCCTGGGATATATCTCATCCTGCAGCCTCTCAATTTCACTGCTCAGTAGCCACATGCTGACTAGTGGCAAACATAATTGTGCAGGTTTAGTCCCGGGACCTTTTCCCCTTGCTATCTGTATTCACTTTCTTGTTGCTCTCCTCCAGTCTCCTGGTTTTAAATGCAATCTTTATGTTGGTGACTCCAAAATACCTATCTGTAACTCAGTTCTCTTTTATGAACTCCAGATGCATATATCCAACTGCCTACTTTGTGTGTCCATTTGAAAGGCATCTCAAACTTACCATGTCCCAAACCCAACATCTTTTCCTTCTCCCCCAAACCTGCTCCTTTCATTATCTTTGCCATTTCAGCAAATGTCAATACTATTCTTTCAGTTGATCAGACCACAAACCTTGAAGTGATGCTTGGCTCCTTTTTCTTTCAAACCCCTTATCTGATACATCAGCAAATCCTCTTGACTCTCTTCAACATATATCTGAATTCAACCCTCTTCTCATCTCCAGTACCACCCCACTAATTCCAGCTACCATCATCTCTCACCTGGATTAGGATAATGGCCTCTTAACTAGTCCCCAGCATCTATCTTTCCTCCCTACAATTGTTCTCATCTCAGCAATGCCTTTTAAATATGTCAGGTCTTACCATACTTCTGCTCAAAAACCTTCCAAATGCATCTCTTCCTTTCCCAGAATAAAAGCCAAAGCAAAACCCTTTAAAATCTATGACCCCATCTTTTAGTAACCTTTCCTTCGTTCACTCAAGTTTAGTTACAGTCCCTCCTTGCTGCTCTTGGGACATATCTCAGAGCCTTTCCACTTGCTATTTCCTCTGACAGAATCGCTATCCTCTAGATAACCTGTTTGGATGATTCCCTAATTTCTTTCAGTTTTTTGCTCAAATGTCAACTTCTCAGTGAGTCTTTCTCTAATCACCCTGCTTAAAATGGCTTCCACCCCAACCTCTGGTATCCCCTACTTCCTTCCCTGCTTTATTTTTCTCTGAAGCATTTCCTTCATCTGATGCTCCATGTGTTTACTTATTTGTTTGATTAGTTTTTCTCTGTCACCCCACTGAAATAAGAGCTACATGAAGGTAATGACTTTTGTTGTTTTGTTCTCTGTGGTATTCCATGGACTTCGAAGAGTACCTGGCACAGAGTAGCCAATTATTAAAAATTTACTGAGTGAATAAATGAAATAATGAGTATAACAAGTTTAGCTCTGTTCTGTGCCTGGTACACAGCAGCTATTCAATAAATGTTATTTTCATTTCTCATGGGCTTTTCTGAGGATCAAATGGTATAATAATTGAGAAAACATGTTATATTTTTATAAACTGCTACACAATTCTAAAATTCTAGGATACTACTACCTTTGTTTATCACAGTACCTTGTACTTGGCCCATGCAGATTCTGAGCAGAGATCTGGATGAAATCACTGCTAGAAGCAGAACTAAATGCTTCTTATCTGTTGTAGGCTAGAAATCCAGATGCCCAAGTAATTATGATTATGTTCAAAATAAGAGTAAATATTCCTATTGTGTTTTCATGGGATGTAGGTGATAAATCCTACATATAATAGCCATCAGGTTACAAAAATCCACCCGAAGCCATTTAATGCCAGGGCAAGCACCCTAGACACCTCATCAGCCTCAGGTGTGTCACTATAGAGATCTAAATAACCAGTTACACTAGGCATCAATGCAGGGAAATATACATTTTAAGAACATTTCCATACCCAATGATGAAAACTTTATAAAAATAATTTTTGAACCTTGTAAGATAAGCTTCGAGCCTCCAGAAAATTAATTTATGTAGATTCCTTCAGTTTCCAAAAATAGTGCTCAAAGTTGGCATTATTATTTATACACTACACATTGTCTTAGAAATGTGAGAAAATGAAAGGCTTAAAACCTGATCTATTCTCTTTATCACTGCCTTTCTCCTCACCAGCTCTGTTTTCTACACTGACAGTCATTTATTTTTGGTGCTTTTCTGAATGAGCCATTTGATATTTTTTAGGGCATTAAAAATGGTTTTCCTTCAGAATTTTGTAAAGGATGATTTTCTGGAAAGAAGGTAATACCAAGAGTGTCCTGTGGTGAGCAGTGATGGGATAAAGTAAGCAAATCCGAGTAAAATGAAAATATAGCAAGTTTGTGCTAAAAGCAGCCAGATACCATTCAATGAATTGAAAGGGCCTGCGTTTGACAGTCAGCCAGGCTTCTAAGTTGTGATAGCCTCTGAGGAGGTGGTGGTCAGATGATGCATGTCCCAAATACCTGAGCACTCTTCCTTTGGTTAGATTAGGGTTCAGGGTCTGGGAGGAGAGTTTATGACCCTTAAAGGGAATAAAGACCAACATTCCTCTTTTCCTCTCTTCAGCCCTGGGCAGGCTGAGCCCCTCTGGAGAGATTACCTCAGAGAGGTAATGACAGCCCTCATTGCAATCTGTCCCCAGAGATCCGGAAACACAGGGCTGCTTCTATTTTTTCAAATCCATAATTTCCCTTTTAGGACTAAGCATTGCCATATAAAGCATGCATATTGTTCTTTTAGGGATATTTATGTTCCAGCACCAAAAGAAGACAGTCAAAACCAATCATAAAAAGCCATCAGCATGTGTGTGACTGCGCCAGCTTCCTGATTATGGGTGTCAGACCGGACACCAGCCGATCAGTGAGAAGGGTTTCAGGGAACATAAGCCCTTGAACCCCTTTCTTCTTGCCCCTTCTGTGACCTGGTTTCATCAGTCTACTTCTCTCTCTCTTGTCTCTTCAGTCTCTGACAGTCTGCTAGAGGCAAGCTCACATCTCTGCCATCCTGAGAAGACCAACAAGCAAAGAGAGTTCCCTCTAACTGCTCTCCAGTCCATTTCTTTTTCTCTTCCACTCTTTGCATAAGTGAAGTCATGCCTATTTCCTCACTTTCCATTCCTGCCTTAGCCCCTCCTGGCTGCCTTTCACCCCCTGGTGGGGTGAAACTGATCTTGCTAAGGTCATCTTGACCTCCTAATAGACAATCCAATTACATTTTTCCAGCCTTATCTTATGATCTCCTCTACTGAATTTCATACAGTCGATCTCTCTCTGCTTGAAGCCCCCTATTTCCTTGGCTTCTGTGAAAACACGCTTTTCTGATTCTGCTTGCAGCTCTCCTTCCCTTGTAGTTCCATATCCTTGGTGACTTGTGCAGGGCTCCATCCTTAGTCTTCAGACCTTACTACACACTTTCCCTGGAGGACTCTCATGCATTTCCAGGGTTTTGGTTAAGACCTACATGCCCATGACCTCTCTCAAGTTGACTACATCTCAGGCTCAACTTGGCTGAAATGGAAACCAAAAAACTACCCCCTACCCTGGATCCCTCAGTGTTTATTTTACATGCCAAATATTTATAGAGCGTATACTCTCTGTAAAGCCTCACTTTAAGCACTGTAGAAATACTTATTTCATCTTCACAACAACCCTATAAAGTAAGTGCTGCTATTACCATCATCCTTTTTACAGTTGCAAAAACTGAGGCACAAAAGATTGCACAACTTGCCAGAATGCATAGAATTAGTAACAGAGCTGGGATTCAAACCAAGGCATTCTTGCTCTGGTCGCCGTGCACTGAATCACTAAACAAATTGTCTTTCGGTACCTGTGCCACATAGAACAGCTCCACCCTCCGCCCAGTCACTCAAGCTAGAGACCTAAATGATACTTTTCTTTATTGACCATGCCTAACAAATTACCAACTCCTGAAATTTTTTTGAAACATATTATTGATGTAAAAGGACATGCAGAAAACTGCACATTTATGAAGTGAACAGATCAATGAATTTTAAAAAGTGAGCACACCTATGTAGCCATGCCCAGACCAAGGCAGGGGAAGGGACCAGCACCCTGCCAGCCTCCCTTGTGCTTCCTTCCAGTCATTACATGACTACAAAATATGGCTTTGGCTTTTCCTGTTTCTGAACTTTAGTCAATAGAATTATATAGTATAAATAATTTTTTCATGATTGGCTCTTGCCCTCAATGTTTTATACATGCAATTCATCACTTCATTTATTAATATTTTACAATTTGTGCATTTTAATATTGATGGACTTGTGTGCTGTTTCCCATATTAGGTTATAAAAATAATGTTGCTGTGAACATTTTGCATATGTCTTTTGGTGTCCCTATATGTATATTTCTGTTGGACATATACATAGGAGTGAATTTTCTAAGTATGCTGCCAAACAATTTTTCCAAGGGCTTTACCACTTTACACTCCCACCAGCAGTTTATGAAAGTTTAGATGCTCCAAATCTTCATTAATTCTTGTTTTTTAATCAAAAATTTAAATTTAGACCTTCTGTTGAGTGTATAATGTTTTTATTTTACATTGCTCTGATAATTAATTATAGTTAGCATCTTTTCATGTTATTGTCCGTTTTGACATCCTCTTTCGTGAGAAGCCGGTTCAAGGCATTTGTCCATGTTTTACTAAGTTGTCTGAATTTTTTTTTCATCTGGATTCAGAATATAAGCCCTTTGTTAAATACTTACTTTGCAAATATTCTCTTTGTGATTTTTCTTTCCACGTCATGACGGTGTTTTATGATGAATATAAGTTCTTAATTTTCATTAAGCCCAGTTTATGAATCATTTCTTTTATGATTAGTTCTTTTAATGTTCTGTTTAAAACGTTTGTACCTGTTCCCTCTTTTTCCTCTCTTTCTGGGACTCTGAAGACCTGAACATTAAATCTTCTGTTTTGGTCTTACAAAGCCCTAAGAGTCTGCTCTTTTACCCCTCTCTCACCCATTTTCTCTCTGTTGTTCTCTCCACTGGGCCTCCACTGGTACCTCCGTGGCTGGAAGGGGAAGGAGTGTCTTGTTATGACTTCCCACATCATTGCCTCCACTGACGCCACAGACAGAGGTGGCCTCTTTAATGCTGGGTGGTGGTGAAGACCCTGACTCAGCTTAGGCTTCCTTTTACACTACCCATTGCAGAGAGGGACTGACCCCCAATATTGGCTGAGGGTGGAAGTTCAGGCTCCCCATGTAGTCTCCACTGAGAGCTGAGGTGGGGGGCATTGTTACTTTCCAGAGGAGAGGAAGGTCCCGCATCCATCCCTTTCTGGCAGCACTTCAAGGATGAGGGTGTTGGGGTATTGAAGTGGCTTGCTGCAGCCTGGTACAGGTAGAAATCTCAGCTCCCCACTTGGTCTTTGCTGATGTGGGGATGACATAAATTTATGTTGTATTTGACTGGAGTAGAGCAGTTATCATCTAATTTTCTGTCTTACTAGGCTTTCCCTTTCCTGCTCCCTTGGCTTTGTCTGCTTCTATAGCTTTTTTCAGGTTTCTGACTTCTTCAGCTCCAAGTCTGGGATATATGAGGCAAAAAGAAAACTCAGGGCACATATTACCATGTAGTTCTTTGGGTCTTGAGGACCCTAACCAGTCCACCTCCACCTTTCAGAGTCTTTTTGTGTATCCAGGGTTTTTCATTGAACTTAGCAGGATAAATAGGATGAAAATGTCTCCTCCATATTCCCAGAACATGTGCTTTCAAGAACCAATTTTTGTTGTTTTTTTTAATTTTTTTTCTCTATTGTAGCTTTCTATTTCATTGCTTTTAGCTCTTATCTTTATTATTCCCTTTCTTTTACTTTTTTGGACTTTATTTACTATACGTTTTGAACATCTTGAAATGGAAATTTAGATCGTAGCTTTTCAGCCATTCTTTCTTAATTCAATGCTATAAATTTCTCTCTAATCATGGCTTTAGTAGCATACCACAAGTTTTGAAATATTGTATTTTGATTACATGATTCAGTTAGTTTCTAATTTTCATTGTGATTTATTTTTTGACCCATGGGTAATTTAGAAGCATACTATCTAATTTATATACATTTGGGGCTTTTTGCTACCAATTTCTATCTTAGGTCTATTGTGGTTGGGAGAAATACTCAGAACGATTATAGCCCCCTGAAACTTGTAGATACTTGCTTGGCTAAGAATATGATCAGTTTTGCCAAGTATCTTATGATTACTTGAAGAGAATGTTGATTCTGTTATTGATACAGTGTTTATATATGTCAATTAAGGCAAGTGGGTTAACTGTGTTATTCAGGTCTTCCCTGACCTTATGAATTTTTTCCTCCTTGTCTTTTCACTTCCTGAGTAAGGTGTCTCCTACCATGACTAGATTTATATATTTCTCTGTTTCATTTATTTTTTTTCTTTATACCTAAAGCTGTTTTATTGGGTATGTACAAATTTAGAATGTTTATACCTAAGTGGTGGATTGACCCTTTTATAATTATGAAATACTTTTATCTCTGCTGAAGCATTTATCTGATATTAGTGTAGCTATACCAGCTTTTTTTGGTTAGTGTTTGCATGTGTATCTTTTTCCATCCTTTTACTTTCAAGTGACCTTATATTAAAAGTGCATCTCTTTTATAAGGAACACACGGTTGTGGTTTTGAAATCTGTTCTTTAAATTGGAGTGTTCAGTTCACCTACATTTCATATAATTACTTATTTAGTAGATTTTATATATACCATCATGTTATTATTATTTCTCTCCTGTTTTATATTCATTTTCTTTCTTATTTTCTTTTAATTAGGCATGCATTTTTATTAATCATTTCTCCCATTTGCTTGCTAGTTACACATTCATTTGGTATTCTTTTAATTGATTCCCTAGAAATTATAACTTTAATATGTATCATTGACTTATTATAGCCCAAAATAAATGCAGTGCAATGATCTTAAAATTCCATTTAGCTCCTCCCAACTTTTCTGCTATGGTTATCATGCATTTTAATTCTACCTATAATTTAGACTGCATAAAATTTTATTACTATTTTATTACTATTGTTTTGTACAGTCACTTTATTTATATATATATATTCACTTTCCCTTGCTGTTTATCTTTTCCCTTGCTGTTTATTCCTTTTTGAAGTTCTGTATTTCTCTGTGGTGTATTTTCCTCCTACTTAAAGAAGAACTCCAATTTGTATTTTTTAATATGGCTTTTCTAAATTTCTCTTTGTCTGGAAATGTCTTTATTTCACCTTAACTTCTAAATATTTTTGTTTGGTATTGAATTCTATGTTGGCAGTTATCCTTCAGCATTTAAAAAATACTACTTCTTTGCCTTCTGGCTTCTTTCATTTCTATTGATAAGTCATCTGTCAATCTTAATTCTACTCCTTTAAGTATAATTGTAACTTTTTTTCCTTTGGTTGCTTTTAAAATTTTTGTTTGAATTTTGTGTCCAGCAGTTTTACTACCCTGAGACCAGATGTGTTTTTATTAGTTTCTAATCCTGCTTGGGGTGTGCAGTGCTCTTTAAATCTGTGGCTTGAGGTCTTTCATCAGTTTTGGAAAATTCTTAAAAATTTCTTCTACAACTATCACTTCTGCTCCATTTTCTCTCTTCTCTTCTATTACTTGAAACGTACATATGTTAGATCTTTT
This sequence comes from Choloepus didactylus, assembly GCF_015220235.1. Taxonomy (NCBI): domain Eukaryota; kingdom Metazoa; phylum Chordata; class Mammalia; order Pilosa; family Megalonychidae; genus Choloepus; species Choloepus didactylus. Next base: position 26,235,849 of record NC_051314.1, on the reverse strand, counting down.
CACCATGTCTTATGTGTCTCTTATCCTCTTTTCTGGAAGTTTTAAGAATTCTTTTTGTTTTCTATAACTCAGCATAGATGTTTTCTCCTGAATATCTTCCATTCTACTGATCCTTTTTTCTTTGGCTTTCATTCTGCTGTTAAACCCATCAATTGAGTTCTTAAGCTCAATTGTTGCATTTTTAAGTTTTAGAATTCCCATTTGATTATTTTTTATTTTTTAATGTTTTTTAAATGCAATTTTATTGAGATATATTCACATACCAGATACTCATCCAAATTGTACAATCAGTAGTTCACAGTATCATTATATAGTTGTACATTCATCACTACAGATAATTGTTGAGCATTTTCATTACTCCAAGAAAAATAAAAATAAGAATAAAAATAAAAATAAAAAAAAGTACACCCAATCCAGTCATGGATGTCCCCCATCAGTTGTTCCAGACTATTTACTAGTTGTTTCTGGCTGTTTACTAGCTGCTATAGAGCACTAACTAAATTCCACACCTCCCTATGCCACCATCTTATTATTACTTTTTATAGATTGTGATTCTCTTGTAAAATTCCTCATCTTGAAATCTATTTTCTTAGATATTTTGATTACAATTATTTTAACATTCATATTCAACATCTCCTGTAATAAGCATCTGTGGGTCTGTTTCTATGTTCTATATTTTTCTCTTGGTTCTACTTCTTGATATTCTAGGCAAATTTACATGAACTACTGAACAGTATGTATGAATAATTGTAGAAGTTGTGAATGAAGTATTCTTACTCCAGAGAGGTTTCACTCTATTCTCTGGTAATAGATCAAACAGGGCCAGATCCCAATAATAAAATCAGAGGCTGATCAGACTCAAGGCAGGTTTGGTAAAGCTCAGTTTTATTGGTCCACTCCTTATCCCTAGGATATAGTTCTTCAAGAGTTGCAGCAAAGAGCCTGGGGTTTTTATTAATGCACCTTCTCCTTGGTGGATGCCAAACTCCAATTTTTGCTTTCTTATCATCGTAGACTCCCCAAATTCTGTGCTACTTATCATGAGACTTAGCTTGCTTTTGCATCCTGCAAAAGAGAATTTGGCATATGTCTTTAAGTGGAAAACCTCAGAGTGACAGGCTCACTTTTCTTTGGCTCTCTTTTCTCCAGGATCTTGCACCCTCTAGTTGTGTCTTCTTTGGCAGTCCTTAATCAAATTGCCATGTTTCTAGCCCTGTGAGTATGGCAGAAGCTTTCCCAGATTCTCTGCCTTTTGGCCATGGTTTCAGCTCAGTATCTTGGTACCCCAAATCCCAATGCTAAGACTTTTAGGGAAAATATCAGCTTGCAGAATGTTGACTCACCTCTCTCCAATTCCATTTTCTCTAGGTTCTTGACCTTGAAATCCTAGTTGTTTCAGCAGCTCTTTGATGCCTTCAAATATTCAAATGCATGTGTACACACACATATATACACATATACACAAATACATGCAGACATAAATCCATACACATACAAATACATACAGACATAATCATATATATATACATACATACATATATACATATAAAATATGTATTTCAGATTTTCTAGTTATCTGTGGCATCAGGATTAATCTGCTGTGAAGTTACACCATTATAACTTGAGAAGTCCTGACAATTTAATTTCTAAAATATTTCTTTCATCTTTTTTCCCTCCATGCCTTTCTCAATTCATATAGTTCAAGGTATCATCCTCTGTCACCTGCGCTATTGCAATAGTTCATCCTATTTCCAGCAAACTCCTATTCAGGGTGCACCATGCGAAGAGCACTGTGCTAGGTGCTGGCTCTTCAGAAGGTAATGAAGCATTCGTGGTCTCTTGAGTTCATTGATTTAGTAGGAGAGTCATAAAATATAGTGTCAAATATCTCCAAAATATAAACTATACACACATAGAATTACAAATTGTGGTATGTGCCAAGAAGGAAAAGAACAAGTTCCTATGAAAACAATAATGTGGTGGAGAAGAGAAAGGATCTAGTTTTAATTGGGTGTTCAGGGAAGGTAGTGGACTAACACCTGTTTCTCTGTCTCTATATGGTCTTGCTATATATGGGTAACCTCTCAAGTGTTTTATGGAGAGTTAACATGAGATTGTTGATGACATTGAGAATATCTACTCAAGAAAGAAAATTGTTAACTGAACAGGAATTGTGAATAATGTTTTTTAAATCTACCATGATTTTATTTTTCAAGAAGTGAAATGTTCAAGAGGTATCTGACTGTATTTGCTTCAATCATCGTGGTTACATCAGGGTGAAGTGAAATACCATCAAGGCCACATTTTCTGATTCCTTCTCACCTTTTTAGGAGATAAGTATAGGGAGAAATGACTCCATGAAGACTCAAGGTAAGGACTAGTATTTCACCCTCAAATCACTTGCATTCAAAATTATCGTTTCTTTTCTGCATTGGAATCTTTTTTCCTATGTTTACCCAGAAATTTTAATTTCCATCCTAAACCTCTTTTCGTTTTCCTAGTCATGCCTTCCTCCCTGAAGAATTCCACAATATATTAAAAAAGATGTTTTCTAAATGGCTAAAGGCAGAAAAATTCCTTACAAATGAAAAGAGAAAACACTCAAAGGAGATTCCCTCTATCTGTACCCTCAAATGCTCACCCACCCATGTGGAAGAATTGTCAATTCCTCCTACCTCTGATTGAGGGGTTGAAACACACTCATCACCAAGGAACACCCCTAATGTCAGCAGTGACCTGTGGTTTGCACCCAAACCCCAAGTAGGTTAATTAGGGCTTACTTTTGATAAACAGGCAGAAGAAATATTATCACAGAAATATGTCAGGTTCCATCCCAGCTGCCTGTTTTCCCTCCTTTCTTGGCTCCAAACACTGTGCAGAGTTTGGAGATCCTTCTAGCATTGCATCCATTGGGCCCTGTTAACATTTAGAGCCTCCCAAAATGAGAGTGAGAGCCAGTCTGTGATTCCCACCTCTTGTCTGGAACTCCTTTGCAATAATATCTTTCCCAGCATGACTTGCAAAGTAAACCTCGCTCACTTGTGTCACTTCACTATCATCTTGCCTGCTAATCTACACATGGAATGTTTATCGATCATGCTTAATTAATTTACTATTGTTTAAAAAATAATAATAGAGTCAGATATTTCTGACCTCTTTTGTGAGAATTAAATATTAATGTGTAATTGACTCAGTCTCTCAGGCCTCGCCAGGCTGTGAGTTCAAATTCAGTCACATTTACCTTACCTTAGAAATCTCACTAACTCTGAGCCACCAGCTGTGGATGCAAGCTGATAGCCTACATCTCAGGGTTTCCCTAGATATTTTAGGAAGCCCCTGGGGAATGTTTCATTTGTGCATAGAAACAAATCTCTTCCTGTTCTGCCTCAGCCAATTTGGTGATCTGCTCACCGAAAGCTATGTAGTGGAGGAACCCTGTTATGGCACAACTTTCTGGAGTTCTCTAAGACAGCAATGCTCCTCCAGGTACCACAGTTCTCTTGATGCTCCATGGGAGGAGACACTCTGCTGCTTGCCAACCAGAGCTTTTGGGGTACTGAATCAGCATCAGGGTCCATGATGGAATTTGGGACAAAATGCCCCTCTCTTATGCTCTGTGTTACACCTTGTCATTTGAGCCCTGAGTCTGCTGATATCCAAGTTCTCACAGAGTCTTTTGCTGTGTCAGAAACTACTAGTTGTATCCCAGTGTTTATTCTCTCCTTCTTCTATAGAGATAGAGCCCTCAGTTTTTAAGTGGGCACATGGATAATCATATAAACAAAGTCTACACTTCCCAGGCTCCTTTGCACCTAGGTATGTCCATGTGATAAGTTCTGACCAATAGGATGCGAACAGAAATGATTTCTGGAGCTTGCCCTACAGGAGGGAAGATGTATTGCTCCTCCCATTTTCTACTTCCTACTGCCTAAATGAAGACATGCTGTAGAGACAACCTGGAACATGTGGGTAAGGGAAACACCACATGATGGAGCAACAGACAGAAGGATTCAGGGCTTTTTCACAGAGCAGACCTGTCTTACTGCTTCAGACTGTTATGTGAGAAAAATATATTTCTATCTTGTTTAAGCCTCTGTTTTTTGGATATTTTTCATTCATGAACACAACTCCTTGCCTACCGTCTTTTTCCATTCTGGCTTAAAACAAGTCCCTCTAGATTGATGAAAGAATGAATCTCATCCCATACCATCTGTGCCAGTTTGGATATATTATGCCCCCCAAAATGCCACGTTCTTTAATGCAATCTTGTGGAGGCAGGTGTATTAGTGTTGATTAGGTTGGAATCTTTGGATTAGGCTGTTTCCATGGAGATGTGACCCACCCAACTGTGGGTAATACCTTTGATTAGATTATTTCCCTGGAGGTGTGGCCCCACCCATTCAGCATGAGTCTGGATTAGTTTACTGGAGACCTATAAAAGCTCACAAACAGAAGGACCTCAGAGTAGCTGCAGATTAAAGAGACATTTTGGAGAATGCCATTTTGAAACACAACCTAGGAGCAAACAGATGCCAGCCACATGCCTTCCCAGCTAACAGAGGTTTTCCAGACCCCAATGGCCTTTCTTCAGTGAAGGTACCCTACTGATGATGCCTTTGCTTAGACATTTGGATGGCCATAAGACTGTTACTTTGTAAACAAATAGCCCCGTTTATAAGAGTCAATCCATTTCTGGTATTTTGCTTAACAGCAGAATTAGCAAAGTGGAACACCATCCATTCTCCTTGATACTTCTTGAATGCCCCTATATAAAAAAAAAAGCACTCTAGTCTCTTTTCTTTCAATCAAACAAACAAACAAACAAATACCATGAAAGAACTGTTCCCAGGCATCTCATCTCTTGGAATAAGCAATTTTAGTAACCAGTTAATTATTTCCACAATATCAGTACAGTCTAGGTATGTGAGAGCACCCTGCCAGATGTAAGATGAGACTCACAGGAGATCCAAATATTGGAATGATCAGAAATGAACTTTAAAATAAATGTGGTTCAGGTGTTTAAGAAATTAGGTAACAAGATAGAGAATTTCTGTAAAGAATTAGAAAATATGTTTAAAGTGAAAATTCTAAGAATAAATTAGAAGACAATAGATGGATTTAATATCAAGTTAGACACAGTGAAAAGATAATTAGCCACAAGATAAATGAGGAGAAATTAGCCAGACTGAAGCATGAAGAGGAAAATATTATAAAATAAAGTTAAGAGCATAAAAAAGTAGATGGAATACAGTGGAAAGATCTACCAGAAGTATATTTGAGGCACCAGCATGAGATTAGAGATAAATATGGATGAAATATTATTTAAATCAAGAAATTCAACAAATCCTAAACAGAATATATACACAAAGAAAATTTTACCAAATCACTTCCTGAAAAACTGAAGTAAAGAAAAAACAAAAAGACTATCTTAAAAGAGGTTGGAGAATTGTGAATGTAATTAATAGCACTGAAATATATATATATATATATATATATATATATATATATATATGTATTTAAAATATGTCAAATATATTTTATATATATATATATTTCCAAATGTAGTTAAAAGGGGGAAATGTTAGGTTGTATTTGTGCTAACAGAATGAAAATTTAAGTTTAAAAATTTCCATGGAACTACCTAAACAGTGAACCCCAAGTTAAACTAAAGACTATGGTTAATAGTATAATTATAAAAATGTACTTTCATGAATTGTAACAAATGTTCCATAGCAATGCAAGATGTTAATAATAGGGTGGTATATGGGAATCCTGTATTTTACACATGATTGTTCTGTAAACCCACAACTTCTCTTAAAGAAAAGAAAAAGAGGTTGAAAAAAAGATATTACTTTCAAAAAAAAACAATGATAAGATTGGCAATTGACTTGTCATACAGAAATGATGGAAAGCAGAAGATAATGGAATATTGTTTTAGTTTCCTTGGCTTCTCAAACAAATACAATGAAATGGGTCAAGTTAAACAATGGGAATTTATTTGCCCATGGTTTGAGTCTGGGAAAAAGTCCAAATCAAGGCATTATCAAGGTGATGCATTCTCCCTGATGGCTGTGGCATTCTGGGACTGGCTGCCAGTGGTCTTTGGTCCTTAGCTTGTCACATGGCAAGGCTTAGAGTGGTGTCTCCTGGTCTCTCCCTTCTCCTCTGGTTTCTGTTGATCTTCAACTCCTTACTTCCTGTGGCTTTTTCACATCTCTGTCTGAATTTCATTAAGCGTACAAATGGCTCTAGTAATAGGATTAAGACACATCCTGACTGAGGTGGGCCACACCTTAACTGAAGTAACCTCATCAAAAGGTCCTGCTTACAATGGGTTCATAGCTGCAGGAATGGATTAGTTTTAAGAACATATTTTTCTGGGCTGCATATGGCTTCAAACCACCACAAATATCAATTTCAAAAGTAATATAAGAAAATACCACCTATGTAGAATTCTATATTCAGGGAAAAACATCCTTCAAAAGTTGAGGTGAAATAATGACATGTTCAGGAAGTAGTAACATGACCCTAAACGGAATCATAGAAATGCAAAATATATAAAGTGCAATGAAAATGGTAAACATAGGAATCAATATAAATGTATATAGACCACATAGAAAAATAACAAATATTTTATGTGGCTTAAAATTTACATAGAATTAGAATATAAGACAACAGTAGCACATAAGGAGGGCAATGGTGATAAATGGAGAAAAATGTTTTAAGATCTTTTTATTTTTAAGACATGGTTAAGTCCTAATTTATGTTATACTTTAATAAGTCAAGACTGTTATAGTCTTTAGGGTGATCACTAAAAGATTATAAAATAATATATAGCTAACAAGCTGATAAAGCAGAAATTTGCATAATAAAAATAATCAATAGAGGAAGGCAAAGAAAGGAAAGAAAACAGAACATTGAGACAACTAGAAAATAGGTGGTAAGATGGGATTTTTTAAAATTTAATTTTATTGAGATTTTTCACATACCATACAATCATCCAAAGTGCACAATCAATTGCTCATGGTACCATCATACAGCTGTGCATCCATCACCATAATTAATTTTTTTTTTCAATTTTTAGAACATTTTCATTACTCCAGAAAAGAAATAAAAACAAAAAAGAAAACTCAAATTCTCCCATACCCCTAACCGCACCCCCTCCATTATTGACTTGTAGTATTGGTATAGTACATTTGTTACTGCTGATGAAAGAATGTTAAAATACTACTAACTGTAGTACATAGTTTGCAATAGGTATATTTTTTCCCTATATACCCCTCTATTATTAACTTCTAGTTATAGTGTCATACATTTGTTCTAGTTCACAAAAGAAGGATAGGATTTTTAAACCAAAATATAAAGGTAGTTGCATTAATTATAAAAGACTAAATACTCAGGTTAAAAGACAAAGATTGTCAGACTGGATTAAAACAAACAAACACATAAACAAAAAACTACATGCTGATTACAAGAAATATACCTTAAATATAAGAATACTTAAAGGTTAAAAGAAAAGTAAAAAAGCCTGAATGTTTAGAAATTAGACAATACATTTCCATACAAATCACAGGTCAAAGAAGAAATCATAATTGACATTAGGACAATATTAAGAACCAAATGATAATAATGATATAGCATAAATGTTGTATACAACAAAGGCCATGCTTACAGGGAAATTTATAACCTTAAATATGTATGCATGTACAGAAGAAAGACTGAAAATCAATGAAAGTTTCTATACCAAAAATTAGGAAAATCTCCTTAAGGGACTGTGCCCATTCTTTATAATGTTGTCATAAACTACCCTACAGATTTTCACTATGTGAGGGCTCCAGAATGTTGGTAGCTGTGCCAGTTTGAATGTATTGTGTCCCTCAAAATGCCATTATCTTTGATGCAATCTTGTGTGGGCAGAACTATTAGTTTTGATTAGATTGCAATTCTTTGAGTGTTTCCATGGAGATGTGACTTGCCCAACTGTAGGTGATAAGTCTGATTGGATGATTTTCATGGAGTTGTGGCCCTGCCCATTCAGCATGGGCTTTGATTAGTTTACTAGAGCACTATGTAAGCTCAGACAGAAGGAGCAAGCTTGCTGCAGCCAAGAGGGTCACTTTGAAGAATGCACAGGAGCTGAGCAAGGAGCTGCAGCTTACAGAGCAACATTTTGGAGATGGCCTTTGAAAGCAGACTTTTGCTCCAGAGAAGCTAGGAGACGACAAATGCTCCAAAAGCAACTAATAGTGATATTTTTGAGGAACTGAAGCCTAGGGAAGAATGTCCTGAGATAAAGCCATTTTGAAACCAGAACTCCGGAGCAGATGCCAGCCACGTGCCTTCTCAGCTAACAGAGGTTTTCCGGACATCATTGGCCATCCTCCAGTGAAGATATCCAATTGTTGATGTGTCACCTTGGATACTTTATGGCCTTAAGACTGTAACTGTGTGACCCAATAAACACCCTTTTATAAAAGCCAATCCATTTCTGGTATTTTGCATTCCGGCAGCATTAGCTAACTAGAACAACAGCAAAACCCCAAAAGAGCCAGAGAGGCAGAGGAAGTGCTCATAGATGCAGTGGTGCTCCAAGAGAGTGGCAGAGCAGTGACCTTTTCCTCAAACACTAGTAAGGCTTCCCAGAATATTTGTTGGTTGCTTTATGGGGGGTTATCATTCTGTGTGATCAGATGAGGACAAAAGCCAGAGAAATTGGGCTCTCCCTATTACAGGGACCACCCAAACCCTTTCTGCAGGTCTAGGCTTATGAGACCAGGTAATGTGTGGTTATCTTTGGTCCAGAAAGTCTTTCACATGTTCACACTAGAACTGGGCCCAGGCCTTTTCTACAAAGTCACACGAAGTACTTACACAATGATTCTAGTGAATGGGTCAAGTCTCTTCTGGCTCTGACAGATGAGGTAGGGGAAAGTCCAGTGAGAATTAATTGGAATTATTCTATTCTATGCTAGTCACCCTCTGTACCATCCTAATGATACCCAGTATTATTTATATAATTAAGCAATGTGTATATAGCATTCACAACATAGCAGGCTCTGTTCTAAGTGCTTTACAAATACTAACCCTTGTGTTAACTAATCCTCATATCAACAAAGGTTAAGTAAAATTTTCAAGATCATAGAGATAGTAAGTAGAGGCATTGGGATTCAAACCCTGTCAATCTTACCCCAGAGCCAATGCTACCATTCATATTAGCCAATCAATTAACTCAAACCAAGCCTTTAGTTTTGAAAAAATAAAATTGTAACTGCATATAAACTGTGTTTATATGATACTTTGTTCTAGACCCATTTGACCAAAGTATGTTCAAATTAATATCAAATTATTAGGATTTATATGAGGAATGAAATTGTCTATTTATGCCCTCCCTTGTCCCCAAAATAATTGAAGTAATTAATGTGATCTACAAATCAGGAGGCATTGAATTTAAATTGGTAGTTGGATTACCTCATGTGGAAAACATCCATCAAGCATTGCAAAATGCCAGCCAAAGAGAGAAGAAAGGTCCAAATATTTGGGGGTTGGAGATTTTAAAGTCATGATAGACCCACACTTTGGAGGATGCCTGATGATATTAGTAATAGCGAACATTCCACTTAACTGTGTTCCAGGCACTAATCTAAACACTTTACATGTAGGGATTAAGTTAGGCTCACAACAGCCCTAGGAGTTAGATACATTTATTACCTAGTTGATAAGAGAAACTAAAGCATATAGGAGTTAAGTAAGTTGTCCAACATCATGCAACCAATAAACGATGGAACTGGGTTTGAAACCAGGCAGTTGATTCCAGATTCTGTGCTCTTAAACACTATGCTACACTGATACTCACTAACTGTTCTGGTTTCCTAATTTGCCATTATGCAAAATACCATAAATGGATAGGCTTTTTTAAAGGGGATTTATTTGGTTACAAATTTACAGTCCTGAGGCCATAAAAGTGTCCAAACTAAGGCATCAACAAGAAGACACCTTCAGTGAAGAATGGTCGATGGCATCCGGAACACCTCTGCCAGCTGGGAAGGCACATGGCTGGTGTCTGCTGGTTCCAGGTTGTGTTTCAGCTCCTCTCTCAGTTCCTGTGCATCCTTAACTTAGCATCTCCAAATGTCCTTCTGTCTGCAACTCCAAGCATCTCTAAGCATCAGCAAGCATCTGGGTCTGCTGCTTTTAAAGGACTCTAAGTAACCTAATCAAGACCCACGCTGAATGGGTGGGGCCACAACTCCATGGAAATAATCTAATCAAGAGTATCACCTACAGTTGGGTGAGTCACATTTCCATGGAAACAACCTAATCCAAATATCCCACAAGATTGGATTAAAACATGGCTTTTGGGGGGGGGGGGCGGTGCATAATGTATCCAAACTGGCGCACTAACCATATAGCAATTAGTGATGAAAGAGGAGAGTGTTTTGCACCCTTGACTCAAGGCTCTCTAGGATAAGTCCTACAGGAGCCAAGGGAATCCCTGGAGAGATTTGGTGACAGATAGTCCCTTTAAGATATAAAAAGCAATTCGTGACCAACTTAAAATCTGGTGAGGGTGAGAGCAAGGTTCCATGGTGTCACTGGCATTATAGTCCAACTGAAGGGCATCATAGGTGGGACTCCAACTGGCCCGTTTGTACTGTAACCCCAAGGTCAGTGTTAGGCAGCTAAATTCTGGATTTAGAGTCTGGAATAATTCCCTTCATCAGTGATATTCATTCTCAAGCAGTCACAACTTGAATTGAATCAATCCAATTTCCACCATTACAGTGAGAAAATTAAAATGTAGTTTGCTAAAAATAAAAGTACATCAAAAAATTGTAGATAACAATTTACACAAGATTAAAGGAATACTAAATTGAGAGTCAGAAATAATGCCTTAGCTCTGTCATTCATTAGGATGATTTTGGAAAATTCTCTGACACTACACTGGTCTTCCTTTAATCATCTATAAAATTAGAGGAGAAAAACTAACAGTTATTGATTGCCTTCATGTATAAGGCACTACAATAGGTAATGTACATACATTGACTCATTTAATCCTCACTGTATTACATATTATTATGCCCATTTTTTACAGTTAAGAAAACAGAGGCTTAGAGAAGTTAAGCATTTGTTTAGAGTCACTCAGATTCAAAGCATTGAAACGTATTTTCTTGCACTTCCCTTCCCTTCCCTTTCATCACTGCAAATCCATAATTCCAGAATTGTAGAAGTACAAAAGAAAAAATATGGTGTTGTTGCTCTTCTGTAAATTCTAATGTTACCATTTAGGTAAACACCATGTTATCTTATCTTTATTCCATCTCTTGAGAGTTCTCCTTGGGTTCTGATTTATTGGTCAAGCACAATGGAAAATTGGTTTTATTTTTACTAGCAAATTTTAGTTAACCATATGATAGCTGCATGTACTGTGGTTCATATAGAGCGTCTATGGTAACGTATTAAGGGGAAAAGCTTGAATGCCATCCCTTAGTAAGTTAACGTATGTCTAGGGAGTGACAGGTATTGGGGGAGAAAATTTGATTATAGGTATTGTTTGCATAGTCTATTTTAATCTTGAAATATTTGAAAAGACTTGGTCTTAAAGACAAGAAGGGACCAGTTTTCAGCTGTGGGGGTTTTCCATTCTTATGAATGTAATTTTGTCCCTGCTGAAAATGCAGAAGTTGCTTTGTCCAGAAGGACAATGACATCGTATACCATGCTTTATTTGACATCTTATACTGCACGCTAAACCATGTTAGCCAAACTTCAAACAGCTCAGCTACAGGAATGTAGATCTGGTTTGAAAACTGAGGTCAACTCCAGTGTGCTTCCTCATATTGCTCCCTAAAGAGTTGAAGACATCCATGAACACATCTCCTCATTGCTTTTGTTTCCTTTCATTTTTATAAAATGGCCACCAGATACCCAAGCACTTCGACATCTTCCATAGTACTCAGAGATTATCATCTTGGTGGTGGCTATTTTGGGTATTAGTAACAAAGACAAAATTGGACTCAATGACTTCTAAAAAAGAATGTGAGTGGGATGGATCATTACAATAATTTGTAGTCTGCTGAGGTAAAGTTGCTCCACACCAATCTCTAGGATAGTGATGGTCAGTTTGCCAACGTAATACTAAGATAAAGAGACATTTTTTCTCCTGCAAGGATAAAAAAAAACAATGAATGATATTATCAAAGGTGTGAGCAGAAGCCCAACATGCACAGTCATAAATTAGAAAAAAAAAAAATGGAGGGATTACAGCAAAGAAAGTGGGCAGCTGTGCATACTACTAACTAGAAGTTCCCGTAAAGACCTATTTGGTGTTCCTTGAAAACTCCAGGCATACTTTTGCATCAGGGGGTTTGCACTGGCTCTTTCCTCTCCTTAGAATACTTTCATTTAGATGTCCACATGGCTCACTTATTAACTCCTTCAAGGCTGTCCTTAAATATCACCTTCTGGGTGATGGCTACCCCGACCAGCCCCCATATCAGCTTTCCCTATATTTCTTAACTTGTGTAATTTTTTATGGTGTTTATTACCCATTCCTGTACTATTCTTCCTCCCACCTCCCAACCAGGATGTCAGCTCCCAGGGGCTCAAATCTTTATCTGTTTTTGTTCACTGCTCTATCCCTGGTGTCTGACACATAGTAGGCTCCCAGTAAATGGTCATTAAATGAATGAATTCATAGGTATTATGAAATTTTAAAATTATTGCATATAACTCATGTAGACCAGGGTGCCAGAATTAGATCCCAAGGGGCCAATGGGAGTTGAGTATCTTACTCTAGCTAACCCAAAAATGAGAAGAACTGTAAGAGGTGTCTAAGGCAAATTTTTATGGAAGAACTTAGAGTCAGGGTTTGGGGAGACCAAGCATAGGGGCCAAGCCTAACAGGGCAGGAGTGGGGATACTAATGAGATAAGAGATGGTAACTAGTCAGACATAGACTCTGAAAGACTCTAGGCCAAGGAAAAATAAGGGGCATCCAAGAACAGCTTTCTGGAATGACATAAGAACAGCTGCACTTACAGTTATTAGCTGATAACTAGGTTTGTGTATTGCTGGGCAAGTTCAAAGATGTTTGTTATACAGACGAGTGCTATGGTGGGCATTAGTCATGTTTTCACTGCCCAGCACCTGAATCACCTCTATCAATCAGAATAGGCAAGGTTAAGCTGCTGTAACAAACAACCCGTGAATCACCATGGCTTTAAACAATGACGCTCATTTCTTTTTCATGCTACTTGTCCCCCGTAGGTTGGCAAGGAGGCAGTGCTCATCATAGCCACTTAGGAACAACAGAGGCATCATCACATGTCTCCACATTTGACAGGGAAAATAGATGGGGTTGAACCATATGTTACCTCTTAGTGCTTCTATCCAGAAGTGACATTTGTCATTGTTATTTGTATTTCTTTGGCCAAAGTTAGTCACATTGCAATGCCTGAGTCAGTGGGGAGTAAATAAATGTACTCAGATAGGGAGAGGTAGTGAATATTAGAGAATTTGATAACAGTTTATTTCATATTATTCTGTAATTGGGAAATTCCCTGTCTCCTCACCCTTGAAAGGAGGCAGAGTCTGCCTCCTACTACAGGAATTATAAATACCGGACAATTTGTCTTCCCAGGATCCCTGTCCTAATCATATGCACTGGGGTTGGACTTTAAGTGGGACTGGTGACATAAAGCAATGGTGTGGTGGGGGTTCTTTCTGGCAAGGCTGTGATGGTATCAGCACTTGATTTCCAGGGATAGCTATGCTAGTGATGGCATGCAGGGGATAGCATCCAGTAATACATGTGAAAATCAGGGTATTCAAAGTCCACCAGAGGCAAATGTGGAATCTTCACTTGATGGTATGTGGTGTGATTCAAGATGTAATTTTGGCCATGTAACTTCCCTTCATACCAAAACATTGTGAAGTCGAATTCTCCAGCATTCCAAGCAGTTCTATGGAGTTCCCCAACATCTTTTCAATTAAGTATTTCTCTATTTAAATTAGCTTAATCAATTTCTGTTGCTTACATCTAAAAGCCACGATTAATACAAGTGGTCTGAAATAACGGGTACTCTTCTTGTCCATTTGTCATATTTTCAAGCATTTGAACATACGTTGATTTATCTGGCAGTTGACTAAATGGATAATTCCAGTCACTTTAAATTTAATTTTTGTTTTTTAAAAGTTAGCCATGGCACAAAATAAAAAAAAACAAATTCTTCAAGCTATGAAAAGTGACAGTATTTCTCCCACTGCATCACTTCCCTCCCCTACCAACCAATTTCTACTTTTTCAACTGACTCTTTTGATATTTGCCTCCATATATCTAATAACATTATTTTTATAGCCAACATTTCTGTGGTGTTTATTGTGTGCCAAGTACTGTTCTAAGTGCTTTAGAAATTAAGTCCCTGTAACAGTGTTATGAGGTAGATACTTATCCCCAATTTTCAGATGAGAAAACTGAGATGCAGAAAAGTTAAGCAACTTACTCAAGGTCATCTGGCTAATAAGTGATGGCATTGGAACTTGAACCCACAGAGCCTGACTCCAGAGTGTACTCATTTAACCAGTATGTTATACTGCACATCTATATGTACTTATACATTTATATTTTGCTTATTCAGTTTTAAACCTTTATCTATTGACTTTCTATTTGATGAATACCTCTTTTCTCCATGACTCACAGGTACACTTGCCAACCTCCATCTTCTACCAGCTAGAAAAATATTTAGTAATTATGTCTATGCAGATGTTATTCACAGATGGGCCATTGATTTAACATCAAAACTTTCTCTCAATACATTCACGTTTGTTAGATATTCTATCAATTTCATCTCTTGAATGTAGAATAACTCTTCTGAGTTACTCTAATCTGAATAGGTTATTCTTAAAGCCTGATATAGTGCTGTTGTTTGGGATCTGTCTTCATGGGGAGATTGTCACGGAGTTTCCCTTCACCTCTCTCTTATATTGGATCATCTATTTCTAGGATACCATATCTTTGATTTTTTTGTTGCATTATTTGTTTTGGTAAGACATCCTTCAGTAACTTCCTGAGGAAGAGTTCATGGAAGGTAATTTTTTGGAAATATTTCATTTCTGAATGTGTTTTTATTCTGTATGCACACTTGATATTTTGGCTAGGTATAGAATTTTTGGGTTGGAAATAATTTCCCTCCTAATTCTGAAGGCATCACTCTGTATTCTTTAAGCTTTCAATGCTTCTGCTGAGTGGTATGCTTCCATTGTGGTTCTTGATCCCATGTAGTAAGTAAATCAGACAATAGACAAATAATAAAATGATTTTCATTGTTATTAATTTAATTTAGTAACGGTGATTTGGTTAACTCTACAGTGAATACTGCTGCATATTTGTAACATTTCATAACATTTTTGAAGCTGTTATGGGCTCCAGAAGAGTCATGATCTTTTAAACCAATCTCGTTGAGTGGAACATTTTGATGATTGTTTCCATGGAGTTGTGACTCACACAACTGTGGGTGAGAACTTTGATTAAATTATTTCCACAGAGGTGTGGACCCCACCCATTCAGAGTGGGTCTTGATTGATTCACTGAAGTACTGCAAGAGAGCTCAAGAACCAACACAGATGGTGACACTTAGAGACACTGGGAGATGCAGACAGAAGGATGTTTGGAGATGCTGAGCTAAGAGATAAAGCCCAGAGTTTGCCCCAGAGAAGCTAGATATATTTTGCATTATGGTTCAAATATGAATCTTCCTCACTCTTATTGCTAACACAAATGTATAGGTCTCTCTCTACCCCCATAAATCTAATTTGTCTGAGCAGAAGCTCTTTTAATGTTATTTTTTTCTTCCCCCAGTGTAAAGTGGAAACAGGTTGGCACAAAGATGGGGAAGGAATAGGTGAAGATATTCTAGGAACAGGAAATAATCAATACTAAAGTTAGAGGTGAGATAGAGTCTATTTGGTTCAAACCCTTTATTTTATAGAGAAAAAAACTGGGATATTTTTCTAATGTTGACACTAATATGTAGCATGACCATATATCATCAGAGCTAGGGAACTTCTGAAAGTGATAGCAGATAATATTAATAATTCAGTAGAATGACATGTGTAAGCCAGATAGACCAGGACTGATGTGGACAAACTGGGAAATATGATCACTCTACTAATACATAACCTAACCAGTCATGGAATTCAGGTCTATAGTGTTTTTCTCCCATATTCCTTTATTTTGTGCTAAATTCCCCTACATCCAATCTCTCTTTAGTGGTTTATTCTCCCACATCACTTTCATTCATTCATTCAATAAATATTTATTGAACATCTACTTTGATCTCTGATCCTAAAAATCATCTCTTTGCTTATAAAGATTATCTTTGATTTAAAATAGCTCATGCATATTAAGGCAGTAAAAATCTTTAAGAGCTATGGAAGAAACTGACACCATCATATTTTATTTCAGAAGTAAATAGGTAGGTACATTTTGCCACTATTTGGTAACATACTGACAAATGAGCTAAGTCATACATGACACCTAGTATGAATTAGACACACAGCCAGCAAAGAGAGTAGGTGACTGTGCTGGTTCAAAACTGTTATGGGCTCCAGAAGAGTCATGATCTTTTAAACCAGTCTCATTGAGTGGACATCTTGATGAGTGTTTCCATGGAGATGTGACTCACCTAACTGTGGGTGAGACCTTTGATTAAATTATTTCCATGGAGGTATGGACCCCACCCATTCAGAGTGGGCCTTGATTGGTTCCCTGGAGTACTGCAAGAGAGCTCAAGAGCCGACACAGACGGTGACACTTGGAGACACTTGGAGATGCAGACAGAAGGATGTTTGCAGATGCTGAGCTAAGAGATAAAGCCCAGAGTTTGCCCCACAGAAGCTAAGAAAGGACCCCCAGATGCTTAGAGAGAAATGCCCTGGGAGAAAGAAGCAAGGACACGCAGGAGCTGAGAGAGAGGAGCAAAGACAGAAGCCCAGAGACATTTTGGAGAAAGCCATTTTGAAACACAACCCGGGAGCAAAGGGCCAGTAGACACCAGCCACGTGCCCTCCCAGCTGACAGAAGTGCTCTGGACGCCATCGGCCGTTCTTTAATGAAGGTATCCTCTTGTTGAGGCCTTAGTTTGGACACTTTTATGGACTTAGAACTGTAAATTTGTAACCTAATAAACCCCCTTTACAAAAAGCCTATCCATTTCTGGTATTTTACATAATGGCAGCATTAGCAAACTCGAACAGTGACTAAGCAGGTTGCTGTGAAGGCATTGGAATACTTGTTCAGTGGCGGTTTCAGGGACTGATACTCCCACTGAAGTTCAGGGAGTGTATCAAGTAAGGATTGAGAGAGACATAATGTGCCAGTGTGAATGTATTGTGTCCCCCAAACACCATTATCTTTGATGTAGTCTTGTGGGGCAGACGTTTTGGTGCTGATTAGATTTGCTTGGAATGTGCCCCACCCAGCTGTGGGTGATGACTCTGATGAGATATTCCCCTGGAGGCATGGCCCCACCCATTCAGGGTGGGACTTGATCAGTGGAGCCATATAAATGAGCTAACTCAAAGAGAAGGAACTCAGTGCAGCTGTGAGTGACGTTTTGAAGAGGAGCAAGCTTGCTAGAGAGGAACATCCTGGGAAAAAGCCATTTTGAAACCAGAACTTTGGAGCAGACACCAGCCACGTGCCTTCCCAGCTAACAGAGGTTTTCCGGACACCATTGGCCATCCTCCAGTGAAGGTACCCGATTACTGATGTGTTACCTTGGACGCTTTATGGCCTTAAGACTGTAACTGTGTAGCCAAATAAACCCCCTTTTTATAAAAGCCAATCCATCTCTGGTGTTTTGCATTCCACAGCATTAGCAAACTAGAACACATAAACTGAAGCCCAAAATAGAAAATAGGTAATACAATACAATGCAATACAATACAATACAGTACAATACACTGTGAAAAACAACTTCAAATTACAATGTCTAGTCTGATGCCCAGCGTAGTTTTTCAGAGTAGAGTTTTCTGCTTTGATCAATAACCATACATGTTAGAACTTCATTTTACAGGAAATGTATAAGTCCAGGCCAATATGATCCATCTTTTTGCTGGAAATTTAATGAAAGTCCTGGCTAGATTCTTGAGCTGTTGCCATCTGTTGTTTAATACAAATTGTTTTTCATGTCAGATACTGATTTTAAAATACATTGTTATTTGGATAGACAAAATTGCAGTTTATGGTCTCATGTATAAAGAGCTAAGATTAAAACTTCCACACACCAATATCAGGTATTCTGAGCCTTCCAGGGAATATATGTACAGAATATTTTTATTTTGATCCAATAAATGTACTGTATTGAAAAAAGGTATAACATGGTAATGTGAGCTAGATCTTTAGTTACTAGACAATCCTGGGTGAGTCATCCAACTTTGCTATTTGGTGAGTCTTTTGGTAAAACTCTTAACTTTCTAACCTCCAAGCTCCTCAACTAGAGAAAAGGAAAAAAAAAAAAAAAAAAAACCTACATCAAAGGCTTTTTGGAGAAGTCAATGTAATGTTGTACACAAAGTGTTTAGCAGGGTGCTTGATGTATTAAGTACTTAATAAATGACAACTGCTGTTTCTAATTCTCAAATTTTTATATAAACAGATAAACTATTTTAAGACTCTGTTGTAAATGTATGTAAATGTTTGGATTTTTTTCAAATAGTTATATAAATAATTATCTCAACATGGCTGGCAAAGTCATTTGATTAGTGTGGGATGGAATTCAGGGTGTGTATTTAGTTCTTGGAAGGACCTGCCAATGACTTGGTTTCATGGCCAAATGTACTTACAAACTGCCTCCTGTAGTTGTAAGTAAAGCTCTTTGGCAACCATTTTATATTGATGGGATGTGTTTGAGGATGTGATGACCTAATGACAGTAATAAGAAAAACAATACAAACAACAGCTAAACATGAATTGAACCATTGTCATTAGCCAGGTGCTAATTTTAATACTTTACATACATTACATCTGCTAAAAGAATGACATACTCGACATACTCGTGGTACCCCTGAAAGACCTAGTAACTAGAGAGTATTTTCAGTTTCTTGGAATCAAACTATTCAAGTAAAGTAGAGACTGTGTGATCACCCAGGTAGCCAAACACTCTGTGTGTGCTACTCATCTCCAGGAGATCTGGGTAAGAAAGAGTAGAAGAGTTGGTAGAAGTGAATCACCATTACTTAAGGAACATTAAATGGAAATTAATCATCTTTTTATAGCAGTCCTAGAACATTTACATTTCTGAAGCTAAATAATCGAGAAGTTTTTTTTCTTTTCTTTTCTTTTGCAAGTAAATTGTGACAAAAAAAATAACTCAGTGTTAAATGAATAGAACTTCCAATACATTGGAAAACAGATACTTTTTTGGGCAAATTATATAATAGAGTCCAACTGAGGATGTATAGATTTCATGAGTTCCTACACATTTGTTTCTAATTCTAAGCAAGCCTTCTTTAAAAAAAAAAGTTTTAATCCTTAATTTGTGTTCACGAAGCCCATTTATCTTGCCATTTTCATTGTTGTTTTGAAGGGTGGTAGCTGCATTTTTTTTATCCTTTGTATTTTGAAATACACCAATTTCTCAAATATGAATTCATTCAAATCCAACTCATTTTTTCTCTCCAGCAGCAGGTCACACGAGTAGACAGGAAAAAAAATAGATTTCAGAGAGCACAATTCTTTTAAGGAGTCACTGTGCCTGCTGCAAAATTATTCGAATGAAAAGATTTTTTTTTTTTTTGAGGTAAAATGACAATTAAGGTCAACCTCCTCTGCTCAAATTAAAAAAGAGAAAAAGGAGTGTAATGAAGAATCTGACTCCTTCCTCTAATTTTACAAGTTCAATGGTAATCTAACCGTGCCATTCATTTACAGAAACCATTAATTTTTCTATGTGGCTGAAAGTAGTAGGCCTCAGCTTTCATTCTCTTACTTTCCCCCTCCCTTAGTCTTTGTGTGTGCACCTGTTGGGGCCACTTTAGCATCCCATTTGTAAAACTTTGGGTAATCCTCTGGCACCAACCCTGGTGTGATAATACTTCTGTTATTCAGCAGCCTAATTACAAAGGACAACACAGATAAAACACTTCAGTCCTATTTTTTAATAGCTGATTTGCCAATTTCTCCAAGCTCCAAAGAGAATGGTTTCCAAACCTTGCTGGATTTAAATTTAATCTGAACTTGTTCAGGACATGGAACTCCAATATCCTAGAGCAGACCTTCTGTTGTTAGTTTTCTGGACACCACTCCTACACCCACCTTCACCCCTTTTAAATAGTGATATTAGGAATCCACTTGGTTTTTAAAGTATAGTTTCACAGAATAATTGGAGAATTTTTAAGCATTCTCCAGCATCCTTTTGAGACAACTGTTGACACCTTCTGACACAAAAAAATAATCAGAATCAGAGCTTTAGACACTATTTAGAGTTACTTTACTTAATTAATCTAAATGAAAAATGAGCTAGTCACACTTTTTAATTTAACACATTTTTTTCTGAGGGTGAATATATTGGGAATTGGAGTTCAGTAAAGAAAAATATGTTTGAAATTTTTTTACTGGTTTAAGATGGAAAAGAGAGAGGATTATTTCTAATTTATGGCAAATCTAAGGAAAAGATCATTACTTCAGTACAGATAAGCCTCCCAGCATCTGGGTACTTAACTCTGTTTCTTTGATCTAGAAATGGGCTAGAGATCTGGCCTTAAGAGACTAGTTTGTGAGTTCTGGGTACTTTCTGGGCAGTTAGAGAAAATCTTCAAGTTTTGAGGGATCGACTAAATCTTTCCCACAAATATGTCTTGGAGGTTTCAGAGGGCACTCTGAAACTGAAGGGCAGCTCCTGTCACGTTTTTTAATCCCTTGATTTTGAAACCCCAAATAATTCCAGGGAAATTTAATACATATGTTTCTGATTCGTTTACGCTGCTTCATCAAAACGGTGTTTCATAAGAGCTATTTGATACCTAAGAAGCCTTCTCAGTCTTCTTTCTAAGCCTTTTATTTTGCTCCAAGAAATCACATTTCTTCGTGCTCAGCAGAATTGGAAGCAGGGGAGGCTTAAGTTTGGTTCTAAAGGCCATACTCACAAAATCTGTAGAAGTTTGGAAGTTGGCAAAATATGTTGTCTCTTCTGTTCTGGCACCAGACAAGTGAGAAACCTGACAAGTGAAAAACTCAAGGTTATTACCAAAAGGAAGAAAACATAGGCTAATTTCATTGATTATAACAGTTAATAATTTTCATCAAATTGTTCAATTCTGCTAAGATTCTGTCATGTATTAAATGACCTTAGAAGATAGAAGACAAATAAACAGATTCATCCCATTTTATAGATGAAAACACTTTAGTCACAGACTAAAGTGACTCCCTTTCAGTACAAAGTGACACTAGAATTCATTAAAAATACCAGTTACACATTTCTGTGCCTGAGTCAAATAAAACTGATGAAAATCAGAAGCAATATTTACTTTGGATCACATAGAGCCCTATTGAGATATATTCACATACCATACAATCATCCATGGTGTACAATCAGCTGTTCACAGTACCATCATATAGTCATGCATTCATCACCCCAATCCATTTCTGAACATTTTCCTTACACCAGAAAGAATAGGAATAAGAATAAAAAATAAAAGTAAAAAGAACACCCAAATCATCCCCCACATCCCACCCTACTCTTCACTTAGTTTTTGTCCCCATTTTTCTACTCATCCATCCATACACTGGATAAAGGGAGTGTGATCCACAAGGTTTTCACAATCACACTGTCACCCCATGTAAGCTACATTGTTATACAATCGTCTTCAAGAGTCAAGGCTACAGGGATGCAGTTTGATAGTTTCAGGTATTTACTTCTAGCTATTCTAATGCATTAAAACCTAAAAGAGATTATCTACATAATGCGTAAGAATGTCCACCAGAGTGACCTCTTGACTCCATTTGAAATCTCTCAACTTTATTTCATTTCATTTCACATCCCCCTTTTGGTCAAGAAGATGTTTTCAATCCCGTGATGCTGGGTCCAGATTCATCCCCAGAAGTCATATCCTGTGTTGCCAGGGAGATTTACATCCCTAGCCCTGGGGAATTTTCATGCTTTTAGGGGAAAAGTTGCAGTTTTGAAATTTGAATTCTTGATTATCACTGCAATTCTCCGAGAGTGATAGCAATTGAGAAGCATCAAAGTAAAACCAGTTATCTGTGAGTATTTTATAATAACATGCTGACATATAATAATAACAGTTATTGAGCATTTTTTATGGGCCAGGCACTGTGCTAAGTGCCATAAAAGTTATTTCATTTAATTCTCACATAATCCTATGAAGTAGGTGCTATTTTTTTTTTCCCCACGAACCAACTGGTGTTCAACAGTTCAGATTTGGTAGTTTGTGCTGTTTTGGTCATCTCTTATATTAGTGCAAAGTTTTTATCCAATGGGACATGATTAAAATGTTCAATTTAATGAATAGTCAAGAATTTGCACATAAAATACTCTAGGCCATGTTACGAGTTGGATAATATACAGCCTGAGGACCAGGAGTTATCACTACTATGACAGAATTAAATACTGCATGTCACCTTTTATAGTTATATGCTAGTCCAGTTGACCTTTGCCAAAATGTCCTTCCCTGCACTAGCTGTGCAATGTATCTTATTGTCTAACACTTTCCGGGGGCTGGTAGGCCCCAGGGAAAACGGCAACTGGAGTAGGTTCACAAACAAATCAGGCTTCCCCTAAGGTTAAAATAAAGTCTCCTCAAACCTGGAATATTAGAAGAGTTTTCCATGAGGGAACACTGCTTTACAGGTACACTTCTGTGAAGGTAGCAGGTAGAATTGCAGAGAAGGTACATTCTAGATATTTTTTTTCCTTGTTTTTACCCAGCACCTGGTACAGTGCCTGGCAGGACACAAGTCCTCAGTAAATTTTTGTTGAAAGAAAGGATGAATACATGAATAAGAAAAAGGGGCCTTCTGTATTCCTTAGCCTTGAGTTGGACATGAATAAAAACTATGTAGGGTTTAGCTTGCAATTTTTGCTCCTGAGGTCTCTGCTTTTGCATAGATTTATATATTGACTTTACTGTGTTGATTGAGTGGGAATTACCGCTTTCCTTTTTCCACCGCAAACAGTATTAGAGCCAAGAGGTCTGCCACGGAGTTTGTGACATCCAGTTCCAAGATGGCTCCTGGTGATGCCCTCTTCCTGGCATTCATAACCCCTCCCACAGAGAACAGGGCTGACCTATGCAATGAATCAGATATGAAGAAATGATAGAGTTTGATTTCTGAGACCAGTTCTTAAAAAACATTGGGACTTCCACCTTGCTCTCTGTTGGATCATTTGCTGTGGGGGAAGCAGTCGCCATGTTGTAAGGATGCTCAAGCAGCCCTATGAAAGGTTCTGTATTGTGAGACACTGAATTGCCAACTGGACAGCCATGTGAGTGAGCACTCTTCAAAACAGATCTCCCAGCCCAGGCCAGCCTTCAGACTGCAGCCTCAGCTAACAACTTATAGCAGCTCCGTGAGAGACCCTGAGCCAGAACCACTCTCTTCAGCTGCTCCTGAGCACCTGACTTACAAAATCCGTGAGGTAAAAAATGGTTACCATTTCATTAAGCTGCTAAATTTTAGGGAATTTGTTTCACAGCAGTAGCTAACACAGAGTGGTATTGAGTTACCTGGAGTCAGGCTTGGACACTTAAGAAAATAAATATGTATGTCAATAGGCATATCTTTATATCACTTCTCTTCTTCCTACTCATATTGGCTCATTAGACAGCAGTCAATGAAACTCTAATCCTTCATATAAGAATTGGGCCTAACAATATCTTTTTTCTAGAGATGCTTTACATGGGCCAGGGTGTAATTTATGCAGATTTCATTAGTCGTGTATGGCTGTGTTTATGTGTATATGTGTGTATGTGTGTGCATTTGCATGTATATGTGCATGTGTGGATGCTTGTGCATGAATGTGTGTATGCATGTGTGCACTTAAAGGCTCCCGTTATCAATTTTCTTGATATGTGGTAAGAATAATTCTGAAACATAATGAAAATTGCATCTGGGTGTCAGGTCTGCTCTGTGATGCTCTCTGAATCCTGGTTTGCTTATTTGTAAAATTGAAATGTGTTAAAGTTTTTATGCAGAAAGTGGGCCAGTGTCAGTACTCTTGGATTTTAAAAATGGGTACATGGAATCTTAGCATGTCACTAGTTGACATGGAAGAGATTTTGTTCTAAAGTGAGCCTAAGTGGGTGTGCCAGTTTGAATGTATTACGTCCCCCAAATGCCATTATCTTTGATGTAATCTTGTATGGGCAGGTGTTATCAGGGTTGATCAGATTGTAACTCTTTGAGTGTTTCTTTGGAATGTGCCCCACGCAGCTGTGGGTGATGACTCTGGTGGATGGTTTCCATGGAGGTGTTGCTCCACCCATCCAGGGTGGGTTTAAGTTGATCAGTGGAGCCATATAAATGAGCTGACATCACGGAAGGAACTCAGTGCAGCTGTGAGTGATGTTTTGAAGAGGAACAAGCTTTCTAGAGAGGAACATCCTGGGAGAAAGCCATTTTGAAACCAGAACTTTGGAGCAGATGCCAGCCACGTGCCTTCCCAGCTGACAGAGGTTTTCCGGACACCATTGGCCATCCTCCAGTGAAGGTACCCAATTACTGATGTGTTACCTTGGACACTTTACGGCCTTAAGACTGTAACTGTGTAGCCAAATAAACCTCCTTTTTGTAGCCAAATAAACCCCCTTTTTATAAAAGCCAATCCATCTCTGGTGTTTTGCATTCCACAGCATTAGCAAACTAGAACAGTGGGATACCATCCCAAAGGTTCTTGGTATATTGCTATCCCCAAACACCATGTTAGAAGCTAGCAGGGCACCTCCTGGCATGAATCCCAAGGAGCAGCAATGTAACAAGTCTTCAGTGTAGACAAACTACATTTTGAAGTTTAGATATCAACAACCAAATTTTTCACTCTAAGATTTCATTTTTCCACAACTGATTTAGAAGAGAGTGTGATCTGATGCATAAAAGGGGAATTCAAGCCTCCAGAAAAGTTTATTCCCGGCATCAGCCAGAGCATGCTCTCAGGCAGTTTCCTCAGCCCCTTTATGTGAACATTTCTGCCAATTCTGGGGAAGTGGGTGGCTGGGGCATTGAATGGGATCTTGGGTGGATACACAACTACCACTGAATTAAGTGTACAAGCCTTGGGGAGCTTCAGATAAGACAAGGGCCACCTATAAGAAACAGAAACTAGAAACTAAAATTGTGTGATATAGGGAGTTTGAACACTTACTACCAAACTTACTGGATGTGTGCCTTTGAGTAAATTATTTAATCACTCGAGTGTCATGCTGCTAAAATGGAGCTTAAAAATAATGGCCACCTCATAAGGGTGCTGAAATATTAAATGAAATAATCCACATAAAGCCTTAAGTATAGTGGCCAGGACATTGTGTTATCTGAACAACAATATCCAATGCCACCATAATTATCCTTATATTTCCATCTCTGGTCTGGTGATTTCACTATGTACATTCACTCTGGGGATAGGTTTTGGGGGAGACTAAAGCATCCCCCCCTCCCCAGAGAGACAACTACATTTCAACTGGGAGTTATAGAATATTTGAAAATCCCAACTCTGTAGCAGACCAGAGAGAAGACATGAATTATTTCACAACAAGAAAAGCAGAAAATGAAACAGAAATGCATGGTTTTAGAAGACCTATTTCATTGGGACCAATGGATAACTTTTTGTTTCTGGAAGGGGGAAGGCTCTCTGTGTGAGAGACAGGCATGGCATTATTCAGGCTGTAAACCAGCCCTACTTCAACTGCTGGTCCTCACAATGCCTACAAGTGTAATAAAAAAAAAGAGAATACAAAAAAACCACTTGCTTCCTTTTTTTATGAGTATTGACATTCTTGTGCAGTATTAGGAGAGCTAATTTAGCTTCCAGTTCTAAGAATTTTTGAATCTATAGCCAGTAATTATTGGCATTCAGGGGTACAAAAGAGGAAAACAAAGCCTGCAAATTCTAGCACATTCATGTGGGATTGGGAGCTGAATTAGGATCCTCACACCCCATTGAATGATCAGCCCCCCTATTAGAGCCTTATTAAAATGGTAATGATTATATGCCAGCTATAGGCAGGCAGCCGCACCTGTCAAAAACTACCCCGATTATCCTGTTCATTCAACAGTCTGGCTCTTGAATCAGTGTCTCAGGTTTACTTTTCTGTGAAGTTTTTTTTTTTTTTTTTTTTTTTTTCCATCTTAAATAAAAAAAGATACAAGAACAGTTTCTTGGGGTCACAGAACACTTGTCATTTATTATATCTCCTCATTTTCTGTTTTGGTATCTGGTATGGCAATATGATACTGGAGCTATCCTTTCTCTAGTTTTGGATAGAAACTGGAGAAAAAAATAGAAGAAATGTAAATTCTCATCTAAGAAATTCAAATGTTTGCCAAAGAAAATGCAAATCTATAATTAATCTGGAAACTGGGATTATTCTATTGTCAGCCACGCGTACTGTGATCAAGGGATAGATTCTTGTTACTAACTCAACACTTGCCGAGACTAGAGATCTGCTGTCCTTCATTTAAAAGACACTGAGTTTTCATCCATCTTTTGCTGTTAAAACACATAAAACAATAATGTGTTTTTTATTTAAAATACTTCTTTCCCAAGATATGCTATACCACTGGCTGCATAATGTTGTTTTCTTATGAGGCTAAATCCTGCTCCCAGTGGGAGGAAAGGCTCTTTTAAACTGTTTTGCCTACTGGTTTGTCAAATTCCATAATATAAAAGCATATTGGTGGGAGGGGGAGCTGGGAAGTTGGATGTTGTCAATAGTGCTTGTGAGAGATACTGTGATGATAACCGTCAGAGCACTTGGGGAGAGGATCAACGAACAAAGAAGAGGAGATTTGTTTTTTGTTTGGTTTGTTTCTGTTTGTTAGAGAATAGCTTTCTCTGATTCCTAGCATTTGTTGGGGGTACCACAAAGGATGTTAGCTTCCTCCAATACTATAGGAGTGAAGAGATTTCTATTACCCGCCAGCCACAAGACTCAGTCATCAGAAAATAGAGCTGGAAGCCCACCAGTTGTTCCTATCATCTCCTTCTAGTACAACACACCCCTGGATGTGCTTTGACAACACTAGGAGCTAATGATAGACAGAAATCTCAAACTCCTTATACATACTCTCACATTAATTTGCTAGAAGAAAAACAGAATTCAAATTTGGGATTTTGTGACACTCACTGAGCTGAAAGTAGCCTTAGATTTCTAGGCCCTTTGATATTACAGGTAAAAATATTCACCACTAGGTCTAAGTCAACAGACTTCTTAATTACACTGAGTTGCTGCTTCTATTGCTGCAACGACAAAAACAATGAATCTTTTACAGCAATTCACAATTCATCTGAGACATTCTTTCTCAGAAGGCTATTTATGTATCCAGTGATTGCAGTGCAATATATTTTCCCACCTCCCCCATACCCACAACGCAATCTACCCCTAGCTCTCAGCCAGCCACTATTAATTGAAAATCATGAAATATCAACTGAATAATTCTGAAACCTTTGCTGCAGCACTTTTTTAAAGAGGCTGTATTATGGGATAATCACACACTGAAATAATTGATTACTTTGCAGGCAAGATTATTATTAGGGTCTTGGAGTGGCCAAACCCTTCACAGTCCTTAAACCCCTTGACGTTATTGCAGCAGGCCCAACTCTTTGCCCTTCTGTCCTGGGCCACTCATCCTGCCATGCCTGTGATGTGTCACCATCTCGGGTCTCCTCCTAATTCTCCTTGCACTCCTTCTCCAACTCCTCTCACTACTTCTTGTCCCCACATCCCCATGTAGACCTTCCTTAGGGTTCTGTCTTTGACATATTTTTTCTCTTTCCTTATCTTCCATAAGGCTCTGCTGTTTGAATCCTTCTCTTTGCTTCCCATAATTTTCCCTTTAGCAAACTTATGTTCTCCCATATTTCCTAGCATTTCTTCTATCAAAAAAAGAACTGTTGAATCTCAACTTCAAGCCAAGACTCCTGCGGTTGTTCACTTCCAGCATCTGGTTTCTCATGTCTTCAAGAATGTCTCAGCCTTACTACACCTGAGTTAGTCGTTGAAACTGCTCCTATTTTTGTAGCATTCTCCCTTTCCAAGTGGGCACCTAGGGCTTATATATTCAAACTCTGCAGCATCTTACAGCACCCCCCAATGCATTTCCAATACATCCTGTCTTCCCATGTCCATCTTGCAAGTGACAGTGAAGGGATACTACGGAAGAAATAATTCTTGGCCTTTGGGCTAAAAAAAAAAACAAACAAAACAAACAAACAAAACAAGACTTCAAGACAACTCAGCGTATAAATATTCATATTCTACTTGATGAAATTTGCATCAGTTCAAGCCCCCTTATCCACATCTACTAGAAAAGGTTATTCTGGGTTACAAGGAAGGATGAGTGGAACAGAGAGAACTTGAAATAAGATGAAAAGTTGGTAGGCTCCAAGATATGGGGACCAGGATTGAACACATTCAGGTCTCCTGTGGGGATCACCCTTAGCCAGGCTAGTGAACCATGGGAATCTGAACCAGTGCCCACTGTTCATAAAAGCTTCATCTCCGTGAGTTATATATGTGGTCTTGTTGGGCAGCTCTATTAATGGCCCTTCAAGATGGCATCTGGTGCTCATCTACGGAGAGTAGCAATGGATGACACCCCTTTATGTGCTCTGACTTTGTTCAACCTCATCCAACTTACCCCATGTGGGCAACTTCCTTTCATTGACTTTGTAAACCTCTACAGTCTTTTCAATCTGTGATCTTGTTTTCCCTGTTACTACCCTATACTAGGTCTTTATTACCTTCTCAATTTGCCATGACACCATTGATTTCATTTCCCTCCCATCCTTCTTCCTCAAGCCTGAGAACCACCATGTTAGTTACCTGTTGCAACAGCTTTTGTGGTTCTCCATTTCATGTTGAATCAAGTCCAAACTCCATTCATGACAACACTCTCAAAATCAACTTTCTTATTATACCTCCCATAAGTTCCAAAGGGAATCACAGATTCCTGGACTGCAGTGGCTACTTTTCCTTCTTATCTGGACAGGAATAATGTTCTGTCTGTTCCTAAAGGTACATTTAATTCATGAATCCTCTTCTGTGATACCCAAAGCTAGAAGTCATTTCTTCCTCCTCTGTCTTTTCATGACACCTCATTCTTGGCCCTTTTATTGGTAAACGTTTCATATGTATGTGTCTTATTTCCCCTCCTAGATTGTATGTCTCTTAAGGGCAGGAGCAAAGTCTGATTCATCTGTAAATTACCAGAAACACCTAGATCTTGTTGGGTATTTATCAGAGAAAAGATAATTATTTTTCCTTAAATATCAGTGGTTTGTGTTATGCATCTGATTGGATTGATAACATCTAAAGTAATTTCCTAGTAAAATTGCTTTTTAGCTGAGATAAGAAATATTGAGTATGAAGACTGCAAAAATAGAAACACTCAAATATCATAGTTAATTTTGTTATGATAATCATTGAGTGCTATCAATTTGTAAAATAATTTAAAAACTGTAACATTTAATTTTTTTCATTATGAAAAAAATTTTAAACATCATTTATTGTGAAATATAATATATTGTATGGATCATTTTTTATACATATTTTATTGTGAAATTTAACATATATACATAACAGTGATAACTTTCAAAGTACGATTTAACAAGCAGTTAGAGGGGACGTTTCAAAGAATGCTATGGGTTACAGTTCCATGTTTTCAGTTATTTCCTTCTAGCTATTCTAATACCCTAGAATCTAAAAAAAAGTTACTTATATAAAGATTCAGTACTTATATTCCTTTATTAAATCCTACCTTGTTTCTTGCTACCCTTTCCTCTTGTTTAATCACTTTCTTGATCTTCAGGGGTGTCTAGGCAGAGACCACCCTAACTTGTTCATATTGGAAAGGGGTGTCAACATTATGGGGAAGGGGGTTACATCTGATTGTTGTTCTTAAAGAGGCTATTGTCTTTGGGTTTTAGGCCTTGTCTGGCATAGGAACACTCTGATGGATTTAACTTTCTGAGAAAGAAACTTTTAGTGAGTGAAACTTTCATAGAATCGCAGATAGGGCGTAGGTATTTTGGGACTACTGTTGGTTAGGGCATGGCATGCTGTGGCCATTTGGGATGCATAAGAGTAACCTCCAGGATAGCCTCTCAACTCTATCTGAAATCTCTTAGCCACTGTAACCTTATTTTGTTACCTTTCTTTTCCCCTTTTGGTCAAGTCGGTCTTTTCAATGCCAGGGCCAGACTCATTCCTGGGAGTCATGTCTCATATAGGGAAGAGGTTAATGAATTTATTTGCTCTTTTGGGCTTAGAGACGGGCAGGCCACACCTGAGCAACAAAAGAGGTTCTCTGGAGGTGCCTCTTAGGCATAATTATAGGAAGGCTTAGCCTCCCTTCTACAGCCATAAGTTTCACAAGAGCAGGTTTCAAGATCAATGGCTTGACTTATTAAGTAGGGGGTTCTTAATTTTACATAGCATATATTCTGCCCAAGATAAACAATCAGTATCTCACATTATCTTCACTTAGTTGCACAGTCATCATCACTCCCAATTTTAATCAATTATCATAACACAAAACATCCCAGAGCTCTTATCAGCTGCTAATTATTAATTCCTAGTATTAGTATAGTGCTGGTAAGATATCCCTATTAATTAAATATAGTCTATAATATGCAAGGAATAGTTTTTCCATATACCATTCTGTTGTTAACTCTTTGTACCACTGTCATACCTTAGAAGTATATCATGTAAACACTTATTTACATTTATAGTATGATTTTGTGGGATATATGCCTTTAAACAACCACTTTCAATCATGTTTGACTTCATTGTGGCACTGATACTTATAATCCCATTAATGAACCATAATCTCCCCTGTCTATTCCCATACCTTTAAGTTCACCCTCATTATCATATTTGTACATATTAGGTTATCACTCCCCCTTCACTAGCTTCTGTCTATCTCTATTTGCCCTATATTCTACATTATAAGACACTGATTTTACATTATTTAGGGAGTTCACATTAGTGGTAACATAATCTCCTTTTGTGTCTGGCTTATTTCACTCAGCATTATGTCTTCAAGGTTCATCCATGCTGTCATATGTTTCAGGACCTCATTCCTTCTTACTGCTGCAGGGTATTCCATCATATGTATGTACCACATTTTGTTTATCCACTCATCTGTTGAAGGACACTTGGATTGTTTCCATTGGTAATTGTGAGCAATGCCACTCTGAACATCGGTGTGCAAATGTCTGTTCATGTCACTGCTTTCAGATCTTCTGGGTTTATACTGAGAAGTGTAATTGCCAGATAGTAGGGTAACTTGATATCCAGTATTCTGAAGAAATCAATTTTAAGAGAGTTAAGTTCACCCAAGGACTTGCACCCTATCCTGGAGAGACTTAGTGTGCTTCCAGTTGTAGCAGGACAGTGGAGTATTGTTAGGCAAAATATATGTCTGTTTTTGTTCTCTACTTAGAGATAAAGTGTGCTTTAAGGTGATGTGTATAACTGTCAAGTTGACAAGGGGTGGACTGTAATGGTTAGGTTCATGTGTCAACTTGGCTAGGTGACGGTGTCCAGGTGTCTGGTCAAGCAAGTACTGGTCTAACCATTACTACAAGGACATTTGTGGCTGGTTAATAAACCAGAAGGCTGGTTTATTAAGTCATCAGTCAATTGACTGATGCAGCTTCAATTGCATCAGTCAATTGAAGGGCGTGTCTTCCACAATGAGAGAATTCAATCAGCTGGATTTAATCCAATCAGTTAAAGATTTTTAAGCAAGACAGGTAGAGGACCTTCACTTCTTCCTTGGTTAGCCAGTGAAGTGTTTCCTGAGGAGTTCATCGAACACCTTCAATGAAGTTGTCAGTTTTCTACCTGAGGAGTTCATTCAACACCTTCATTGGAGTTGCCAGTTTGCTGCCTGCTACAGAATTTGGACTCATGCATACCCACATTTGGAGGAGACACTTTTATAAAATCTTATATTCATAGATATCTCTTGTTGAATCTGTTTCCTTAGAGAACCCTAACTAATACACCACCACAGTGGCTTTATCATTTTACATTCCAAACAGCAATGAATAAGAGTTTGTATCAATCATTTTTATTCTAATTTGTCACCTAAAATCTATTTTCAGGAATCCAGAAAACAATCTCTCAGAGCTTCAGGTCGCCTTTACATCCAGCTGCCAAATGAACAACTGCACCAACCACCAACACTTAGCTGAATATTTGTCTGCCAATCCTTGTCATAAGTTCTGGGAGACTGGAAAGAAAATGACAGTTCTCACAACATAGGAATCTTCAGTCCAGGAGGAGAGACTGCCGGAGGGGATTGATAGCAAGCAGCCTTGCTTTCTGCAGTGAAAGTGCCTCTGTAGCATTTAATTTTTGCCTCAGGTCCCAGATCTTGGAATCATTTTGACTCCTCTCTTTCTCTCTCATTCCAGAATGCATCAGAAATTCTGATTGGCTCAACCTTCAGGACAAATTCAGAATCCCAGCCTTTCTTACCACCCCTAGTGTTATCACTTTGGTTTAAAGTGCCGTCAACTATCACCTGGATTGGTTGATTGGTTTTCTGCTTCTACCCCTGCCCCATAGTCTATTCTCAATACAGCAGCCAGAGTGATTCTTTAGAACATGTCAGATCGTGTCAGACCTCCACTCAAAACCTCCAATGGCTCCCTGTCTCATTCAAATAAAACCCAGGATCCTTTTTGTCTATAAAGCTCTACCTGCTCTGCCTTCAGCCCTGCTTCATCTGTGACCTCTTTTCCTACCACTCAACTTCTTGACAGGTCTTTTCCAAACACACTGATTTTGCTGGTTCTTGAATACACCAGATACTTTTCTACCTTACAACCTGTGCCTGATGCTTGCCGGTGCCTGAAATACTCTTCTCCCAGAATTATGTAGGACTGTCTCCTGACCTCCTTCAACTCTCTGCTTAGATGTCACATTCACAATAAGATCTATTCCCAATGATCTTGTTTAAAGTTATAATTTCCCCCACTCCTGATTATCCCACAACTTCCAACTTTCTATATAATTCACTTATTTCTTGTATTTAATTTTTGTCTTCTCCCACTAGAATCCAAATGCCATGAAAGCAGAGATTTTTGTCTGTTTCATTTAGTGATGTGTCCTAAGAGCTTAGATCAATTCCTGACCAATAAATATTGAGTTAATTAATGGTACAATAATAAGGGAGGATTCTAGCAATCTTCTGTTGTGGTGGTTCTAGACCTGGAATCTCTGAAAGTCATAATGGCATCTCTTAGCTCTTCCCAGAAGTTTCAGAAACCTTCACAAAGTGAAAATAAAAACTTTGGTCATGATACAATTGTCTAATCCTGTTTTCCCCAAACTATTGTAGAGGAGCCCTGGGGACGCTGCAGTGAACTCATGGGGACACTACAGGATAGTTTTTAATTTCTGAAAAACGAGGCAAAGCACAACATTTGTCAGGTATCATGCAAATTTCTAGCTCATGGTAGGTCACAGATTCAACATCAGATTGTACTACTTTTCTTTTGATAGCATCACATTTTTGTAAAACTGAATTTTCAGCATTTGCCGCAATAAAAAGCAACCAAGTACCTTATAAAAGTCAATATGGAAAAGGAAATGAAGGTGGCTGCCCAATATGATTCCAAGGTTTGACACATGCATCCTATTAGTAAATAATTCTGGTTTTATAAGAACAAAATAAATTTCTTTTTCTATTTAGGTATATTATTTTTCCAAATGACTGCTAAGTTATTAGAACATAAATACCTAGTAAGTTGTTTGAACATAAGTACTTAATGAACAGAACTGTTAGGTATTTCACTGGGCCTTGGAGCACCATGAAAACAATTTTGAGAACCTAAGGGTATATGAATGATAAAATTTGATCCCCTCTGGCCTAGGCTTACTAAAATGTTATGTTCTTGGTTTCAGTTAGAATCATACCAAATTAGTGTGCTAAATTCAGTGGTCTCATGTTAGTGACAAGGCCTGATTGGCAATATTATCGAGATTTTTGATAGAAAATAAATCATTACTGAATGATAGCAAATTAATCATTAGTAAATGGTCATTGTTAGCCCAAGTCTTTAAAACATAAAGAACCTGAGGAAAAGATACTTAAAGTGTCCTTGGTGGGAGATGGACAGAGAACCCTAGATTTTGTCCAAAGCCTGGTTTGACACATGAGGAAACTGAGAAGGGTGAGATCACCTGACATGATCCAGCCACATGGGCTGGTGACAGAGGAGCCAGGCTCATCATCTAGTCACTTGCCCCTTTCCCAGTGTAGATCACCAGGCCTCCTCCCTGGGTCTGTAAGAGTGTATGGAGGGATTTTTGAATAGATTTTGAGATTTTGATAGGCAAAAGATCACTGTACCTGCTCTCTAGTAAGGAGTGCACTTTCCTCTTAATGCTGTATCCTTTGGGCCTGGGATATTTCTTGAACCATATTCAAAATTGCATTCTAAATTGAATTAATAGTGATCATTTAATCTACAGATCATCTTTCTCAGTCTGAGAAATACATTGATGACAATTAACCTATCAGAGAAGTTAGTAAAACTACTTAGTTTATAGAAGGAAGGAATCAGTACTGGTTAGAGTGTCAAGGTATTAAAAAATGAATGTGTGAGCAGCTTTATTAGGAGATAACTTTATTTCACAGCACCTCTTGTGAGATGATAGAGAGAATATAGCACTGGAGAGCTATATATAGAACTCTCGATTAAGAGAAATTTTTAATTAAGAAGTCAAGCCTTTATTCTTTTTTATGTAGCTCATGTATTAGGATTTTAGGATAAAAATATTTCAAATTTCATCCTAGGCAATAGAAATAGCAGTTTCGTTCATCAAATCGAAGTCAGTAATTTGAGCATTGTGTTTAATTAGTAACTATAAGTATCCAGAGTTGTATAGAAACTTGTTATAAATGAATGAGAAAATGGAGGAAAAATGCCTGCTTCTTTGACATTTTCCACTCCACAGATGGTCCCCCAACCCACGTCATTTTCTTTCATTTTGATGATATGGGCTGGAAAATGTCTGAACCAAATTAAGCTAATGGAGGTCAGTGTGCGGTCCTTGCCATTAATTTGAAGAACAAGGAGATAGATAGAGGAAAGACAAGGTAATGATTTGTGACAGGGGGCCCCAAATTTGATTTAAACAATTCAGTTACCCTTTTTAAAGTCCCCCAAAGAAATGTGCTACAAAGCCCTCCATTCCCTACCCATGTGGCCTGGACACAAAAGCTGCTGCAATAATGGTTCTATATCACTTTCTCTGTGACATGCTGTGGGGTTTGGAAGACAAAAACAAAACAAACTCCAATGTGTCCTATTGTGAAATGTTAGAGGTGGTCAGATGGTGAAGAGTTATTCTTGTACGGCTTGAAGAACAGGGGACAGCCTTCCTAGCTGACATCCTGCTTCCTGCATGGCCAGTATTGCCGAAGCAGCCTATACATTACAAGAGTTGCAGTTAAGGAAATTTCAGTTGGTAATTGTGAAGGGATGCAAGGTTAATTCAAGCTTCAGCCATGGCCTCAGAATGGGAACCAGTGGAAGCATTTACTCTAGTAAGTACACAGGTCCTCGAACCAGACAGAAGGAGGTTCAGACACTAGCTCCATGGCCTACTAGCTCCCTAACTTTGGGACAAGTGACTAACCTCTTTAAGCCTCAATTTTTTTCATGTGCAAAATGGAGATAATCCTTATAAGGATTAAATGAAATAATTCATTTAATAAACAAATCACACTTAAGATCAGAGCTAACCTACTATGGATATACCAAAGAAACATTTTTAAAGAATCAAACTATAAATAGTCTGTATTTGGATTTTCTTATCTTAATAATTTCTGAAAACAATTCATAGTCTGAGTTATTGCTATCATCTGGGGACTTACCTCTGGAAGTCAATGTATTCACCTCTCACCCTAAAAAGGAGCTTATCTTGGCATTGTGCATCTTCATCCAGAACTTTAAAACCCATGTGTGAGTTAGTGATTTCCTGAAAGTGCTGTATGAGAGAGGCACCAAAAATAAAACCAGAGAGGCCCGTTAGAAAACAGAATTTCCTTAGCCTTTCATATCATTTCAATAACAGAAACAAGACACCCATAGAGGTATTTCAGACTCTTTTTATAAATTCACAGCCTTTGTGAGGGACTGCAGCTATCATAATGCATGGAGAGACTGTAAACACTTCATGCTCTCCTGCATATTCATGGAATCATCAAAGTAGCCAGGCAGAGTTGAAAAAACAGAACTTTGGAGCCATTGATTGTGCCTGGCACACAGTAGTGCTCAATTATTGGAAATGATGATGATGATGACAATGAAAACAGATATAATGGAAGAGAAAACACATTTTAAGAAGAAAACACACAAAAAAATTCAGTGACATGTTGTTTGTTAGTTAGAAAATGGATGTTAAAAATTTGCATATTTTACTGAAAATAATTTGATCAAGAAATGATTCTTCTCTATTAATCCTAAAGCCCCAAATCTGCAAGGAATATGAATTGAATGTAATGCTCTATATTTAACAGCCTGGTCCCAATTTGTGACACCACCAGGTTGAAAATGCAAAGGCATAGTTTCACTTTTTGACAACTTCTGATGCTAATAACTTAATTCAACACACAATTATTGAGCAGCAACTCATCTATAGGTGCTGAGTCAACCAAAGTGAACAAGAAGGTGAAATAGCTTTTTTGCATCTCTCAGGCTAGCAATGAATACAGACACACAAACCATTAATTAAAAATCTAGTGGAGTCAGGGCTAGAAAAGAAGTACATATAAGGCTTGAGGAGCACAGAGAGGCCCAGCCTGGGGCTTGGAGGATGAGCTGAAGGAGTTCAGGATCTCTGTCACTTCAACCATTGCTTACTTTGCCAAATGCAAAATTAATTACAACACACACTTCCTCCAGAGAGCTCTGAAAGAATAAAGAAATCTTTGTATCTATAGAGGAGCGATTTTGTTCTTTTTAGTTAAAATAGTAGGTGCTTTTCCTACAGCTATGAAATGCTGTATTTGGAGATCCAATTTTAGTATGTCTGTATTTCAAGCAATTGTGAAATATTGCACAAACAGGCATATCATTTCCTTTCTAAGAACCTGAAATAGCTTAAGACGTTTTCAAGACATTTTGTAGACAATTTTCATTTCCATGTACTGGGAAATCATAATAAGTTGTTCAGAAATAAAAGAATATACACCCTTTGATGGATAAACCTATTGCTGATTCAGTGCAATTCTCCCCTTTTCCAAATTATAGAATATTTTTGCCTGATGTAATAATTTACCCAAACTTGCCACACCTGCAATTTTCCTAATACGCTCAAAGTATGTTCTTAGCCCAATTCCATGCATGCAATTTTGGTTGCCTCTGAGATAAGGAAATCAACCCTTGTATGTCTACACTATTGTGATCCCAGAGGTAGGCAGAATAGACCTGGGGTTTTGCCTCTGATCCACACATGCCATGCCACAGGACTGGCCCAAAGTTTGGCGGGTACCCCTGCCCGCAGAATTGGTGGGCTGATGATGAATGGCTGTGAAGGCTTTGTGATTGTTCAGGATCCTTTGTGGGGCCAGACAATGCAGGAGGACACAAGCCTGGCTCAGGAGAGCAACGGATAAAACTGCTGGGCACGACCACTTGTTGACATTGAAAGGATTTCACAACAACTGAGCAGAAATAGAAACGATTCTGTTTGGTGCGGCTATTCGTTGCAACGTGTGGCACCGGAGCGGTCACTCACGATGTCTGTCCTCACTAATGAGCTCTGAATGCCCATTAAACTGGGCTGCTATAGGCCCAGAGCCACCCCAACAATGGCATGCATGAATGACTTCCCCTGTTGCTATTGGTTGGCCCAAGGAAGAAACAACTGGTATCACTCAAATTTAAACAGAGTTGACAGTATAGTTAAAGGATCATTCATTAGAGTTTGTAGGCAGATAAAGCTGCAGAGCCATTTCTAATGACAAGATAGGTTTGCCTGACTCACTTGGGAGCACAGAGCAGTCTGGCCTTGTCCTATTTCTAGGGCCATGTGGATGGGCATCCATGGGATTTTATATAGAGTAAAATAATCTGTATAAAAGCAAATTGGGAACACCGGAAGAAAGCTTTATAAAACATAGGAGATTTTTACACGATTGGTAATATTTCACAAGGTAGTGATGGAACTGAATTTGATTATATATGTGAAAAATACTCTGGGATGTGGTAGCACAGTAGGAAGTGAGTAAGACTTGCAGTTAGAAAATGCAGGTTTGAATCCCAGCTCTTCAGTTTATTCACTGAGTGACTCCAGGCAACTTATTTAATCAGGAGACTTTGTTTTTTCCATCTGTAAAATAAGGAAAGTTGTGATCTCAGCTTCACAGGGTTATCACCTGAATCACATGAGGAAGAACCTGGTAAGTTAAATTGAATTAGACAGATGCTGGTTATTACCACTTTTGAGCTGTATGCATTACATATGGATATGACATATAGATTGGTAGGGTGACCTACAAAAAACATAAAGATAAAAAATCAGCTTTGTTTTCCAAAAATTTCATTTGAAAGGAATGATTTATGCTGCTCAATACCTCAGACTAGCCCAAGAGAAACATCAATTACTCTT
Organism: Choloepus didactylus; assembly: GCF_015220235.1. Lineage (NCBI taxonomy): Eukaryota > Metazoa > Chordata > Mammalia > Pilosa > Megalonychidae > Choloepus > Choloepus didactylus. Next base: position 26,196,984 of record NC_051314.1, on the reverse strand, counting down.
TCAGAGACATTTTCTTTTAGTAATTATTAGTCTCAAGGTAGTTTCTTCTCAGGAATAATAGCAGGAGAGCTGAATGGAGAACAATATTTGACAATACTGATTATCATCAGAAAATTAATATCCTGTTTAGAAAATAAGAAATATCCCCATGTACATCCCTGACATCATTGGCCATCCCTAGGCTGACCGTGCCTAAATCTCTATATAAAGCTTCATCTGCTCTCCTGTGATCTAGTTCTACAATCCAAACTTTCTACTGAGTGTATCTAAATGGATATTTCACAGGTGTCTCAAGCTCAGAATATCTGTAAAAATTAACTTTTGCTGAATAATAAGCTATCCTAAAACTTAGTGGCTTAAAACAAAACCCATTTAATTTAGCTCATGATTTTATGAGTTGGCAATTTGGACTGGACTCAGTTGGATTCCTCTGATCTTGATTAGATGCAATCATGTGTCTGTGGTCAGCTGCCTGGTAAGATGGTCCAGTATGGCCTCAGCCAGGATGGCTTGTTTCTGCTCGATGTGGACTCTTTTCCTGCAGTAGCCTGGCCTAGGCTTGTTCACCTGGGGAGCGCATTGTTCCAAAAGAAAGAGCAGAAGAGTTCAAGGCTTCTTGAGGCCTAGGCTTAGAAGTGACACACCACTACATCCTCTGCATTCTATTGGCCAGTGAAAATGTCAAGACCAGCCCAGATTCAAGGAGAGGAAGAGAGAGGTGGAACTGCAAAATCTCATTGCACAGGAGGCTGGATACAGGAAGAAAAACAACTGAAGCCATTTTTGCAAACAATCCCAAACTGTCCCAAACTGAACTCATTATGTTTACAAGGAAACTTTTTCTCACCCGTGTTTCCTCCCAGTTTGGTTAAAGGCATCAAGAGCTACCAAAAAACTTTATGGTCATTTTTTGGGACATTCTATACTAACATGAAGTGGGTGACCAAGTCTTACATCTATATTCTTAATAGATCTTTATTCAGTGCTCTTATCACCTCCATTCCATAAGATTCAGTGTTAATTTTGTTTCTTCTCATTTCAGCCCAAAGTATTACAATAACCCAACTGGTCCCTCAGTCTCAAGTATTACCTCTGTGTTAGTTTTTTCATTGGTGTGTAACAAATTACCACAATTCCAGCAGCTTAAAACAGTACCTATTTATTCTCTCACAGTTTCTGTCAGAAGCAGTTACAGGATAACTGGATTCTCTGCTCAGTATCTCACAAGGCTAAAATCAAGATGTTGACCAGACTGCAATCTTTTCTGGAGCCCAGGGTCCATTACTAAACTCACAAGGCTGTTGGCCTCTGAGGTCTCTGTTTTCTTGCTGACTGGTAACTAGAGGCCTTTCTCTGCCCCTAGAGGCCATCTAAAGTTCCCTAACATAGGCCCTCTCCACAACAAAACAGTTGCTTTCTTCTAGGCTAGTAGGACCACATCTGACTGACTTTCATCCCCCACCCCACCCCAGTCTGCTAAGAGAGAGTCTTACATAATCGTAACTTAATCACAGGAGTAAGTACCCATCATCATTTGCCCTATACTGTAACTTAATCAAGGAGCACCTAGCCCATCATATTCACAGCTACTTTCCACACTCAATGGTAGAAGATTACATGAGGTGTACATACCAAGAAACAGGAATATTAGCTGTCATTTTAGAATCCTCTCTACTACACTTTCCTCTATTCTATCTTCCAAAAGTAGCTGTATCTTCAGAATACAAATTGGAGTATGTCATTCCTCTGCTCTTAACCCTTTCATGGATCCCCATTGCCTAAAGGATACAGATCTTCCTTGATAGATTGAATCTTTACCTTTAAAAGCTTTCTTACTTAAGCCAGGGCACAGGGAAAAGTCTTTCAGCTTTGAATGCAGCACATAAAATCAGAAAAGTGACCAGACTAACAGATGAGTGGCAGCAATATAAAATGATCTATTTGGGCTCAAAATATACTATCTGTTTGATTATTTGACCTTATTTAATTATGGACCACAAGGACACTAAACATTTACCAGAAAGAAGATATTGTGGGCCAAATGGATCTTTTTTCCCCTTTATGATTCTGGAGAATAAAATGTAAGTGGACTATATACAAACATAAGTGGTGAGTCTGGGGTGTCCGTAAATAAAGATTAATAAGGTAAAAACAAATAAGTAAATGAAAAGAAACTGACTGCAATAATTTCTAAAATTTGTAGTTATAAATACCTAACTCCATAACAAAACTTTGCCAACAGTACTCAATCTTACTTAGTCAATAGCTAAGATGTACTATATGGCTACTATAATAGTCAGGTGCTGTGCTTAGCTTATACATCATTTTGTTTAATCCTTATGACAATCAAATGAGGTAGTTTGGTGTTGGGGATTGAATCATACCCTGACAAAAGTCATGTTCAAGTCCCAACCCCTTGCCCTGTAGGTGAGAACCTATTTGTAAATAGAACCTTTGAAGATGTTGCTAATTAAGGTGCCCAAACTGAAGGAGGGTGGCCTTAATCCAGTGTGGTTGAAGTCTTTATAAGGAAAGGAAATTGGACTCAGAAAGAGAAGCCACAGGGAGCAGCCAAAGCTGGAAGTCAATGGAATCTGGAAGAAAAAGGAGAAGATGCCGCCATGTTCATAGCCATGTGACAGAAAAGCCAAGGACCAAAGGTCACCATCAGCCAACCCCGGGTACCACAGTCTTTGGGGAGAAAGCATCACTTTACTGACACTTCGATCTTGGACTTCTCTTACGCTCAAAACTGTGGGCTAATTAAATGTTTAAGCCCACCCATTAAAAGGTATTTGTTCTAGCAGTTAGGATACTAAAAAGTATGATTAACACCATTTTTTTTGGATGAGGAAACTGAGGCAGAAAGAAGGTAAATAGAATAAGTGGCAAAAATGAGATTCAAACATCTGTGTAAGAGAGGTTACGTGTGAGCACTTCCAGCTCTGGCACTGTAGACAGCACTAGTGCAGAGCCCCTTCCTGTACTACACTGGGTTTAATTAAACAGAGATGAGTTCAAAATTAAGAAAAAGAAACTCCCAGATACCTATATTAACAGCAAGAAAGAACACTGAACAAACGAATGCTACAACAATACAGGGTGAGGCCAGATTTTGACACATATCCCAGTTGCGAGGAGTTGGGTTTTTTATGTTCACAGAGGGAGAGAAGACAGAAGATATGGCCTTGGGTCTGCCCAAAATGTGCAGCTGAAACTGAGTCATCTGCGTGAGGTTCTAATCCTGGTGGTGATGTGTTGCCATGTAAGGGGGAAGAGAAAAGTACTACCCACAAGGCCATAAAATAAGAAAGGATGTTTGTCTCTGCTTGGTACTCTAGACAAGACAAAAAGGGCCCTGGTATTCCCCATGAAGCATCAAAATTCAAGCTTGTACTTTCTGCTTGTTTGGCCTTTGAATGTGCATTCCTACATTGTGCTGGTCTTTCTAAGCTAGAAACACAGGTCAGGATTGATCTTAAATGGAAATCCATGGGACACCCACCATAAGCAGATTAACCCACTCTATTATGATATAGAGAGATTTCTACCCTGGCATGGAGAACCCCAAATGAAGGAAATACAGATAAGCTAACTTTACAGCAAAAAATTACAAGCCATATGAGAGAATGATGCACCATAAGGGAGACTCAGCAGACACAATGAGGAGGAAGATGAGCATCTCCATCACATCAGATATTACATCAGAAGGTGATTATAAATTAAGAAATAAAAATCTTAACTTAAAAAAATGGACTAGAAAAATAGATGGCAAATTTGAAGAAAAACTAAGTGGAACTGCTTAAAATGTAATGCATCTTATTTAAATAAAAAAATCTATTAACAAATTAATAATAGATCAAGTCCAAGAAGAAAACAGTGGTTAGCTGTAGCTAAATATGAGGAAATTACACAGAATGCAGCACAGAGGGATGAAAACGCAGAACATTTTAAATTTCAAAGGGATGTTAGTGACAGCAGGTTATGTGGGGACATGTGGTTATGTAATATGGTGATATAACAAGAATATGGTGATATAATAAAAATTCAATAGCGATTTCAGAAGAGCAGATTACAGAATGGGTAGGAGGAAATGTTTATTGGAAACATGAATCCATATATTGAAGAAGTATGTTACTACCAAGTAAGGCAAGCAAGAATAAATCCACTTTTGATACATCATGGTGAAACTGCAGAGAAAACTTATTTTAATATAACTATAAGGTAAAACATATTCCCTCCTAAGGAATAGTGATTAGATTGGCAAAAGACTTCCCAGAAATGAAAATAGAAGTCAGAAGGAATCAATCAATAATGTCTAGCTCAACTAAAGTCTAAAGATGAGAATAAAATAAAGATATTTCAGATATGCAATGATGGAGACAGTTTATTACTAACAGATGTTCACTGAATAAAAAGATTGCTAAAGGATGTGCTTGAGTAAGAAGAAAGCAGAAACTGAAGGAAGTGGGATGCAAGAATCAATGGTAGCACACGCACTAGGATTGCTATTTTTTTTAAAAGGAAAATAAGAATTGGTGAGGACATGGAGAAATTGGAAACCTCATACATTGCAGATGGAAATGTAAAATGGTGAATCTTCTCTGGAAAACAGTTTACTGGTTCCTCAAAAAGTTAAACATACAATTACATGAAACAGCAGTTCTGCTTCTAAGTATATACCGAAAAGAATGGAAAATGGGGACTCAAACAGGTACTTGTATACCGCTGTTCACAGCAGCATTATTCACGATTGCCAAAAGGTGCAATCAACCCAAGTGTCCATTGACAAATGCATGGATTACAAAATATGGTATATCCACACAATGGAATACTTTCAACCATAAAAAGGAGTGAAATTCTGATATATCCTACCAAATAGATGAAATTCGAAAGCATTTTGCTGAGTGAAATAAGTGTGACACAAAAAGACAAACATTGTATGATTCTACTTATAGGAAAATACCTAGAATAATATATTCTATTTAACTCAATATGTTATCAAAATATAATTTCAATGTATAATTGATATAAAATTATCAATATTTTCTATTTTTTAAATTTTTACCAAGTTTTCCTGCTTACAGAACATCTTCATGCAGATCGGTTACATGTCTAGTGGTCAGTAGTGTTTATACAGCTAGTCACGACCATTTTAGTCAGTGTTGCCCTAGACTGAAGGATTTAATGCATTTAAAACACCTAGCACACTGAAAATCATTCAACTATTGTTAGCTATTGTCTTAATAGGGCCTCTTCCTCTACTCTGCCTCCTCCTCAGGCAAATATTCTGTAATTCTCCTTCCTGGCCCAGTTTAGTTTAACTATGGAAAAAGAAATCCACTTTCAATGCAAAAAAAGAGAGAAAGTAATGGTGGAAAATAAAATACAATATGTGGGTAAATAAAAACAAACTGACTGTTTTTAAAGAGCAATTTGGGGAGGTTTTTAAAAAGGAAGCAGTATGGAATTATACTTTTAGAAAAATAATAACATAAAACATGGGTGAATAATAAGTTCCTTTTAGTCCAAAGGATTACAAAAATATTGTTAAACTTTAGCTGTGTGAATACAGAGTTAAAAAATTATTGGTAGCCACTAAAAGTATGAAAATAATATAAGTGACTTCTAAAGCATCATGGTGAAGAGAATAAAGAAAGCTCAATTAATTCGAAGAAGGCATGAAAAGAAGGGGAAAAAAGAAGCACCAAAGAAATAGCATAGTAAAAATAAAGTAAAAATTAAACACTGAAAACAAATCATATATCTGAATAATCAAAATAAAGATGCATTGATTAAACTCCCTAGTCAAAAGACAGATGTTCTCAGATTGGATAAAAATATAAAATCATACTAAGGCTGTTTCTCAGAAACACTACTGAAATAGTACGATAATGAAAGCTTGAAAGTAATCAGAAGGAAACATATATACCAGGAAAATATTAACCCAAAGAAAGTATGTATACCAATAATATTGATAATAGACTAATTAGCCTTTATGGAAAAAAGGATTATTAGGGATAATGATGAAAGGAATAATTGACCAGAAAACTGTAGAACTCATAGAAAGCCTGACTTCTAAGTACCACACCATATAGACCACACTATATAAAGCAATGTTAACATATCTCCTTTAGAAATTGATAGATCAGGCAAGCAGACCAAACAATTAGCAAAGTCACAACATTTTGAAAAACAAAACTCTTGAATAAAATATTGCATACTGGAAACTTGCACCCCAAACTTAGAAAATATTTTCTGTTCAAGCACACATAGAGCATTTACAAACTTGAGCACCCACAAGATCATAAAGCAATTGTCAAAAAGAACCAAAGAAATAACATACAGATCTGTTTTTTCTCTCCATGAGACAACAAAGTACAAAAAAAAAATAAAATTATACGTGGAAACTTCCCATATGCTTGGAAATTAACAAAATATATTTTAAAATAATTCATTAGATAAAATGTGTTATTGAAGTTACAAAATATTTAAAATCAAATGAGAATGAAAGTAGCATATATATATATATATATATATATATATATATATATATATATCAAAGATTGTGAGATGGAGCTAGTACTTAGAGAAAATTTATGATCTTTAAAGCACAAATTAGAAAAGGAGGAAGATTGAAAATTAATGAGCTAAACATTTAAATTAAAAAGTTAGGAAAAGAATAACATTGCAAACCTAGAGAATATATTAATGAAAAAGGAAAACAAAAAACATAAAAAAACAACCAAACCAAAATCTGTCCCATAGTAAAGACTAATAAAAGCATCCTCTAGCATAATTGCTTAAGAGAAAAAGAGAATAAACAAACAATATTAGGAACTTTAAAAGGGCACATAGAACATATTTAAAAACATAAAGTGATATTTTGGATAGCTTTTTGCCAAGACAATTGAAAAAAATAATAGTCTAGAAAAATATAAACTACCATAATTGACTAAATAAAAACTGTAAGACATAAGCTGATTTATTTATAATCATTTTATAAATTTAATCTATCACATGAAACATCCTTGTTATAAAAAAGAACCAGACCAAGACAATTTTACTGGTGAGATCTTTTAAACCTTCCAGGAGCAGGCAACTGTGTTATATAAACTGTTACAGAGAATAGCAGAAGAGGGAATGTTCCTCAAATCATTTCATGATGTTAATGAAATCTTGATACTAAAAAGCAGACAAACTAGTATTAGAAAGAAAACTCGAAAGATGAATCTCATTCATTATATACAAAATTCACAAATCAAATATTGGTAATTCAAATCCAATACAAATGTCTGTGTATGTGTGTTTATATGTAAGGTTTACCTGAAGAGGGCAAAGAAGACTTAACATTAGAAAAATTTGTTAATGTAGTTCAACACATGAGCAAATTAAAGGAGAGAAAATATGACAATTCAGATCAATATAGAAAATACAACCCAGTCATCATTAAAAACTTCTAACTAAATGGGAATTGAAGGAATCTTTCTTAGTTTGACAGAGAAAATCTACTCAAAGCTGAAAGCAAACATCATAATTATTGATAGGAGCATTCCCTTCGAGATCAGGAACAAATCAAGGATTCCCGTTGTCAACTGCCGGTATTCAACATAATTTGGAATATACCAGCCCTGCAGGTTACAATCCAAAGAAATGTGGATTGGCTACAGGCAGAGAGAAAATACTTGTAAAACATTTGTCTGATAAAGGATTTGTATCCAGAATGCATGAATAATTCTTTTAAAACACAGTAATAAGAAGACAATCCAATTTAAAACATAGGCAGTAGATTTGAATATACATTTCAATAAGAGAAATGTACAAATGGAAAATAAGCACATGAAAAGATGTTCAACATTATTAGATGTTAGGAAAATACAAATTAAAACCACAATGAGGTACCACCATTAGAATGGCTAAAATTAAAAAGACTGAAAATAACAAGTGTCAGAGAACTATTGGAACTCTCATACAGTGGTGGTGGGACTGTAAAGGTGACAGAAAGGAACAAACTTCTGGAACACACAGCAACATGGATGAATCTTAGAAGTATTATGCTGTATGCAGATATGATTCCAGTTATATGAATTTCTAGAAAAGGAAAAGTATAGTTACGGAGAGAGAAGACCAGTGATTACTAGGGGAAGGGGTTATGGTTGGGAGGGGAGGAGTTTGACTCCCAAGGGGCATGAGGAATATTTTTGGAGTGATGGAAAGGTTCTGTAACACAATTGTAATGGTGGTTACATTTGTCAAAATTCATTGTATTGCACATTTAAAACTGGAGAAATTTATCAACAAAGCTGATTTTTAAAAAATGAGAATTGAATATCGGAAAGGAAGAAACAAAACGCTCAATACTCACAAACTATATGATTGTCTACATCACTAATCCAAGAGAATTTACAGGCTGCTGGATTCTAGATCATTTTAATAAAACAACAGCAGGAAGCAACCAAGTAGGAAACATCATTCATAAAAATGATTCTATTTTAAAATAACAACTATAACTGTAAGCTATCCAGGAGTAAATCTAAGAAAACATGTACAAGACCTTATGGAGAAAATTATAAAAATTTGTTGAAATACCTAAGAGAAGACCTTAATATTTGGAGAGGTACGTGATTATAAGAAGACAATATCACAAAGATGTCAATCTCATGTTACAAATTATTGATTCAATGTAACTAATCACAATTCTGACAGAATTTTTCTCGGACTTGATAGAAAACTAACCCTAAAATTTATATGGAGGAGTAAAGGGCTAATAATAATCAAGGCAATTCTGAAGAAGAATTAGGAAGGGAAATTTGCCTGGTCAGAGATAAAGACTTATATAAAGTGGAGTGATACTGATGCAGGTGTAGAAAAATAGACAAACAAAATAGAACAGAGAACCAAATCTGTGTGTGTGTGTGTGTATGTGTGTGGATGTTCATGCTTGTTTGTAAAGCTGGTATATGAGAGAAGGAGCATTGTGGATGGCGGTGGGGGTGAAAACCATTTGCTAAACGCTGCTGGCACAATTGGTTTACCTTAAGAAAAAGACCAAATTAGACCCCATTTTAACACCTTTCACAAAAAGCAATTCTAGATGGATTAAAGCTCTAAATGGGAAATGCAAAACTTTAAAACTTTTAGAAGAAAGAAATAGAAGAATGCATTCATAATATCTTTATAGAGGTTAATATCATAAACAAGACACAAAAAGCATAAACCATAAATGAAAAGCCTGAGTAATAAATGGCACTACATTAAAATTTAAATAGCTATATAAAAATAGGCATCATAAACAAATACGAAAGATAAGCCACAGATTTTTATTGCAAATTAAAAGATTAAATACAAGTTATTGGCATCCAAAATGTATAAACAACTTCTATTATGTTAAGTAAAATGACCAATAACCCCACCTCCACACTCCATCTGGCAGTCTGGCCATGAGAAAAGGTCATGAATCAACAATTCACAGAGAAGTAAAAATCCCAATAATAGCGTCAATAGTAATCAGAAAAATTCAACAAAGCAACAGTGGGTAAGTGTAAGCACCACAACTTGTTAAAAGCAAAATGTCTGATATCGGGTGTCTGATGGTGTCCAGTGTAAAGTTTTGATACTGGAATTAAAATGTTCTATACACTCTTGGTTCAACCTCTTTGGAGAGTAATAAGCCACATACCCATCAATTAGGAATAAATATATTAGACAATGAAATATTATAGGGCAGAGAAATCAGTGAAAGATATTTATAATTATTGACATAGTTTAAACTAGAAGAAACTTTGTTGATAACAAAATAATTATTAAAAGATGGCCTTGAATACGGTACCATTTGCATAAATCTCAAAACATGCATAACAAGATTATATATTGTTTATGGAAACATACATGTGTACAAAAGTACAGGAAGGACACATAGAAGCATCAGAGTAACGGTTATCTCTGAGAGTAAGGAAGAAAAATTGGATAGGGAGGGTGTTTTAGTCTCCTGGCTGCTAACACAAATACCATGCAATGGGTTACGAGAAATCCAAAATCAAGGTGTCATCAAGGCAAGGCTTTCTCCCCAAACACCGTGGAGTTCTGGGGCTGGCTGTCGGTGATCCTTGGTCCTTGGCTTTTCTGTCACATGGCAATGCACACGACGGTCTCTCCTGGCTTTTCTGGGTTACTTGACTTCTGGCTTCTTCCTGTGGCTTTCTCTCTCTCTGTGACCTTCCACATAAGGCCTTCAGTATTAAGATTAAGTCCCATCCCGATTCAGCTGGGCCACATCTTAACTAAAGTAACCTTATCAAAAGGTCCTACTCACAATGGGTTCACACCCACAATAATGGATTAAATTTAAGAACATGTTTTTCTGGGGCACATGGCTCCAAGCCACCACATGATGTTAACTTCCAATCCATTTTATTTAAAACAAAAGCTCTGAAGCAATGATGGCAAAGTGTTTTGTTAGGTCTAAGTGGGTATAAGGATGTCTAACATACTATTCTCTAAGCATTTTTTTTCTTGTTTGAAATATGTCATAATTAAAGTTGCAATAAAGTCATATAATGTTTCTAGCTAATGTAAGCACTCAATAAAATTAACTAAAATCTTATAATGCAATAAACAGGTCTCCACTCCTTATTATATATTTCATAAATTTTTCTGGGTTATAGGAAAAGAGCAACCAGTTGACATTTGTGCATTTGGGAGTTGGGATTTAGCAAGGATTTTATTTACAAACAATGCTCATGGCCTGGAAGCACTGATTGTTAGCTCTCATTGCACATATGCAAATAGATTTTAAGTGGGTGACTCCAGATGAGCAATTTGTTAACTGTCGTGTTCCCAGCGTCCTGAGTATCCCTAATGACAGAAAGTACCAGACAGTACTAAGTAGCTCAGAAGTTTTATTGAAATTCTATTTGCTTTGGCTTCCAGGAAACTCAGAGATCATTGAATATCAGCCACAGCAGCCAATTAAATCTGGTTTGAGGTTTTATTCATTTATTCCATCCTCTACTTGGTTTTCCATCTTTGATATCCTTTTCAACAGTCTTCTCTCCTTTATTTTAAACCACTTCCAAAAGCAATTCAAAACAAAAATAAGTCATCAAAAATAAGTGAACTATTAATAAATCACATTTTCCCTTTGATTCTACGTGAATACCCATTTATGTGCTTTAAAGCTGTTTTCTGATTTCTATTTCTCCTGTTTTAGGTGATGTTCAGTTTATGGTGTGAATGCAAAATGTAATTGGAGTCCCCATAAACTGGTTTGATCCAACAACAACCTCCTTTACCTTTTCTATTTTATTCTTCTGTGACAGCTTTATCACATTGCTATTCATTAAATCATTCATTAATTCAACAGTGCCTACTATATGTATTCACAACACACGCCAAGAAGTTGAAAGAATCACCAGAGACGTGATCTTTTAAGAAAAAATGATGGTGTCAAGTAAAGATTGGTCTTGAAAAATGGAAAACAGATTCAAAATCTTTGCAATACTTTTTATTATCTAAGAGCAGTTCCTCATATTTGAGTTTTGGGTCAAATAGAGGAGAGTGCATTAGGGGAACTCATGCTGTCATACCTTCTGTTTGCTCTGATGGTCTCTCATTCCCTGATGCGATCTTGAAGCACCCTTTAGAAGCTCACTCCAATCATACTGAGAGTTCACAAAGAATTTTAAGAGTTACGACCCCATTAATCTGAGCAATTACGAAGTTTGCCTACATTATCTCAAGAGTAGAAAAAGAACATGATGAGTAAGCACTTGTTTTAGTTTCCTAGCTGCCAAAATAAATATCATGCAATGGGTTGGCTTACAGTGGGAATTTATTGGCTCACAGTTTTAAGGCTAGCAGAAGTCCAAAATCAAGGTGTCATCATTCTGTGGCTCTCTCCCAGAAGACTGTGGCATTCTGAGGCTGGCTGTGGCAATCCTTGTTCCTTGGCTTTTCTGTCAAATGGCAGTGCACATGGGGGCCTCTCCTGCTTTCTCCTTTCCCTTCTGGGTTCCACTGACTTTCAGCTTCTGCTTTCTCCCTCTGCCACCTCTTCTCTCTCTCTCTCTCTCTCTCTCTCTCTGGCCTTCCCTATAAGTAACAGGATGATTTCAGAATCCTATAGGATTCCCTTCAGTAATAGGATTAAAACACATCCTGATTCAGCTGGGCCATACCTTAACTGAAATAACCTCATTCAAAGGTCCTATTTACAATGAGTTCACACCCACAGGAATGGATTGGTTTTCTGGGGTGCATGGTTCCAACTCACTACAACACTTAAAATGATTTCCATTGTTCTGATGCATTCTCGTACAGCCAGAAAATCTCATACAGCCGGAAAATGAAAGAGCTTATTCTGTACTATTTCTATCTGTTACTTCATAGAAAGCTGCCAATTACAGGATGGCTCCAGCTTTGATGAGTTTTGGACCATGGCCTTATCCATCGATCAAATTAATTAAAGCAGGCCTTTTTATTATTTCTTTATAAATAACATCAACTTAAATTTTCATTAACAGTCAATCAGTGGTGTCCAATAGGTCATGTGCAGAAACAAGCGAGGTGCATTTTCTAGGCTGCAGGATAGCAGATGAGAGGGCTGGCGCAGGAGGCCAGCACGAGGTGCTTTGAGAGGATGCAGTCCCGGGTCATGGAAGAAAGTGTTAAGGCCATTTAGAGGAATTAAGCATAATGGGAGACACAATATGCCTTCTGTCTCTTTCTGTCTCACCCTTTACCTCCTTCATTTGGATTGGTGCTCAGGCCATCCCCAGATTGAAACACTTCATTGGCTACCCATAATAATACAAACTATGTCCTTAACTTGCTAACCACAGACTTCATGATCTGGTCACTATAGCTCGAACTACATCTCTCCCTGATATGCAAACTCTCCATTGATCTCTCTGCTTGGACTATCCTCACTGGGCCAATTACCACCTGTGGTAGTTTGAAGCTATGTACCCCAGAAAAGGCCATGTTCTTTTAATCTATTCCTGTGGGTGTAGACCTGTTGTGGATGGGAACTTTTGGTTAGGTTATTCAATTGAGATGTGACCCACCCCATTCAAGGTGGGTCTTAATCATTTTACTGAAGTCATTTATGAGAGGATAAAAGACAGAAAAAGCCCAGAGAGCCCAGAGAAACTGGGAGATGAAATTAAGAGAAACTCACACAGAAAAGCCCTGGAGAAGCTACGAGAGGAAACAGAGGACCTGAGAGAGCAAGCCACGAGGCCAGAGACAGGGACCAATAGACACCAGCCATAAGCCTTCCCATGTGACAGAGGTGTACCCCGTGCCAGCAGCCTTTCTTCAAAGAGGGTATCCTCCTGTTGATATTTTAATTTGGACATTTTCATGGCCTTAGAACTGTAACTTGGAAGCTAATAAATCCCCACTGTTTCTGGTATATTATATTTCCGCAGCCTTGGCAAACCAGAGTACTACCTACATTTAAAGACCCAGCCCAGTCATCCTCCTCCAGGAAGCCTCCCCAGATGTACTCAGTTGGAGTTGATATTTCTCCTTTGTGTTCCCATAACACCGTGGAGGCATATGTCTACCACAGTACTTCACCACACTGTGCTATAATTGCTGGCTTACTTCTGCTTGCTTTGCCATTTACTTGTCATGTGATCTTGCATGATCTTATTCAATGACTGAAAGGCTCAACGAATAGATGGCAGTGAAATGGCAGGTTTGTAACCATCTCGCATAATGAGATATTCACATTTGGGGAACGCAACATTTAACCTGTCATTTTGGTTGGAAGAGTCCGAAAAAATTGTGGGCGCAGGTGCTATTTGTTCAATGCTTTTCACCTGTTCTTCCCTAATGCTGGGCCCCACTTTCTTGGCCTCTTCGATTGTTATTACGTGTCCCTAAACTGAAGTCTTTATTGAGATGTGAGTGATAATGTGTGACTACTTCCAGAATCCATGAACCTTTAAAGACATTCACAAAAACAAACAGGCAGCATTTAGCCTAAAGGAAAATAAATATTTAGTGGGATTGCAGTTATAGCAACCAAGAAGAGAAGGTGCTGGGGGATGAGATCTCTCCAACATCCCTCTATTCACATTAAATTAAACAACCCAATTATCTTGCATGCAAAATGTCCTCCATGCTCCGGGGTACAGAGTAGGAACTCAACTAAACTGAGTGTGATTCTCAACTGCAGGCAATTTTGTTGCCCTCCCACCCGCTGCCCTGAGGACATTTGGCAATGTCTGGAGATATTTTTGGTCATCAGAGCTAGGGAGGTGCTACTGGCATCTAGTAGATAGAGGTCAGGGATGTTGCTAAACACCCTAAAATGTTCAGAACGACCTCCCACAACAAACAAAATCCAGCTCAAAATGTCACTAGTCCCGAGGTGGAAAAACCCCGGTTTGAGATAAGTAAAGTTTAATCTTGGAGATTTGGAATAGGCTAATTCTTTTTAAATAAAAATAATTGGTTTTTCCTAGATATGCGAAATTGTTAAAAATACTTTAGTGTCTCAGATTCCCTATTTTGTGAACATTTACTTAGGGATCAGGGCAGAAATATCAATTCCAATCAGACTTTGCATTTTTTTAAATTTACTTTATGTCTCTTTTCAACAAATGAGGTCATTTATATGAATACTACACTATACATAATGGTTTAAATTTTCTTGTTAAATCATAGTGCTCTTTCCTCCACCAGTAGAAAAAAAAAATTCCATTTTTGTTAAAATATTTAAACACAGTGGAAGATATTCAACTCTAAGTTTAAAAAGGTTCAAATAACATTTTGTGTTTTATATTTTAAAGACAGATACTTCTAACAAGGTACGGGGAGAAAGCCGATAGGGGTTGCTGTCATTTGTGGTGCACAGCAAGTGTGGCCTAGTGAGAAGAGGCCTGGGGTGGGAATCTGAAGGCCTGCCTCTTAAATCTGGTGGTCCCCAAAGTGAGGTCCTTGGAGCAGCCACAGCATCAGTAGCAACCGCATCACCTGGGATATTCTTAGAAATATAATTTCTTGGATCTCACCCCAGACCTGCTAAAGCAGAAATTTGGGGAGTGGGGCCCAGGAAACAAGCCCCCCACCCCCAGATGATTCTGATACACATTCAAATGTCAAAGGCACAGATCTAAATTCTTTCACCTTCCTGCTTCTATCACGTGGGCAAGTCAGTTACCTTGTCTGACCCTCAGTTTCCTTGTGTATTTGCCTCACTGGATGAAAACAAGAGGAGGCGGATGTAAAAGTGCTTTGAAAAGCTGTGAAGTATAATGCTAATATTACTAGTGCATGAAAAATCAGACTCCGAGTCACTGGTTGTGGAGAACAGAGGGCCTGAGCTTCACTTACAAATATGCACTTGACTTTTTCTGTCCATTATCCCCAAGGCAGAGATGTCCACCCCTGGGACGAATGGCTCAGGCCATTTATCAACCAGATAGAGGGTTTGTGGAAATGACTCAGTGTTTACCACGGTAAGCAAGAAAACTTGCAAGCCAGGCAAAAAAGGCACCCCAAAACTAATGAGTGTTTGCATCCCAATGTACTTGGTCCTGGTTGATAACGAATTGTACACTGAACTTCAGTCTCACTGATAAAGTCCAAGAACTAAAATGCACTGTGGAAAAGGCATTTGGTTCTGGTTTATCACCCACCATCTTGCACAAAGGGAATGAATTATTTATATTTATCTATAGATTAATAATTTCTAAATTAATCTCTCAGATTCTTATTTCTTTCTTCATTGGTAGGCTGCCATAGGGGCAGACAGTCTCAATATAATCTGAGATGAAGAATCTCAGCTGGATTGCTAACTAGTCACTGGATTATTTTTGATTATGGCTATAAAATAATCTGACTGTCTTTCAGTGTCTTAATTGAGGTTCTAATATTAGGAGAGCATTTGCTCCTTGTCTACCCCAGGTACAGCTTAGCAAACTTCTGTTTACTGGAGGTTAAAGCATTCTAAGCTATTTTATTTCCCTCATCACATAAAGTCAGAGAGAATCTTGGAAAATTATAGTGGCATCAAAGTAAAATCATTGTAATAAATATTTTATTTAGAGTACACAGTAGTCACTTTTTCACAGCTGGTTCTGGTTTGGATACTCATCTGGAAAAGATATCACATTACCTATCCCGCAGAGTTGTTTTGAGAATTTAATGAGATAACAAGATATTTAATATATGTAAAGAATCTAATGCAGTGGTTGGCACAGAGTAAGTGCTCATTTAAAAACATATATGTTTATCTCCAAAAGTCCATCCAAAGACCCAAGGTTGCTTTAATGAACATATACGGACCTCTCCCAATTCTACCCACAGCTTTTGGCTTTCTTGGTAAGTGAGATTATTCACTTGTGGAAATCATGAATACAGTGACTGGTTTTACCAAAACTATAGTTGTTTTTTGTGTGTGTCTAGATATCCATGCAGGTCATGACATAAACAGGATTTCAGTCATGGGGTGCTCTGGACCTGGTGTTGGGATTAGAAAAGAACATTTGTGGAACAGTGGATCAATATGTGAACATATCAATACCCCTGCTGATAAGGAGAGTCAAGCTGAGCAAATCACTGCTGCCAAAATGGCGTGCTGACAGAAGTGTCATTTGCCTCTTGTTGACATTGAAATTGGGATCCAAAAGACGCCTGCCTTGGTCAGTGTGTCAGAGGGGCTGCAGGTCAAGCCTTGTTGTTCCCGGGTGTGGGGACACCCAACCTGCCTCAGCCCCAACTCTCCAGTATCAGCAAGCACTGTTAATATAAACAGTGATGATCCACTGAGCATTCACCTCAGGCCCCCAAAATTCTCTCATTAATTCAACTAATGAGCATTTGCTGTGAAAGGCACTGGGCTGTGTGCTGGGAATTAAACAATATGTATAACCAAAACCAATCCCTCTCCTCCCTGAGGACCCCATGTTAGCTCCTTTGTTAACCTACGGTAGTCTTCCCTACAGGGTGGATATTGTCTCTGTTTCCCACATGAGAATAATGAGGCACAGAGAGGCTAAGCAATTTGCCTGAGGTCACACTGAGAATGCATGGCAAAACCAGGATTAAAATCTAGGTTTGTCTACCTCTAAATCCCATCTTTTTTTCACAATTTCATGCTATCTCCAACTATGTTTAGTATTGAACCCTTTTCCATCATGAGTCGGAGCTCTTTCAATAGAGTAACTATTCAGTAGAATAACTCTGTGTGCATATTTTTTTTAAAAAAACTTGCCCCACAATTAGAACAGTAGCTGCTATGTAACAGGCCATTTATTATGTACCAGACACCATCAATTCTTTGCTTACATTTTCTTGTTAAACCCTCAAAACAATCCAATGAGGCAATTGTTTCTTCTCTGTTATTATCCCCATCTGCAGGTGAGGAAATGAAGACTCCAAAGGTAGTTAAGCAGCAATGTTGGAATTCGAACCTAATTCTCCAACTTCATGTGCTGGATTTGCCTTCTACTTTGAGCGGTCATGGGGGCAGTCATGTGGGTTTATGAGTGATACGATGTGTGGCCGTGGATGGTGCATGAATATGAAACAAACAGATAGCACGTCTATCAGGGCACTCCTTTCTCTGCTTTCTAACGTATGGATATCTCTGGCTAATGCTAGGATTAGCTGATTCATGTTGACCTAAGGCCATGTGGTCTTTATCCAGAAAATAGGTTTATAGATATATGCAGTTGATAATGACTGTTTTAATATTTTAAGAATAATCCCAAAATGGATGGAAGAGAAACTGTAATAGACAAAAGGGCCAACTTAATTCTACAGTAGTCTATAGAAAAAATCTGGATTCTTGTTTTTTCCTTCCGGTATAATCTAAGAAAGCAACCTGGGTCTAGCTAAAAGACTCTGATTTGTAAGTAAAAGTCTTGAATTTCAAACCCTGACTCTCCAGCTTGGTAATCCTGTGATCTTGGAAAACTTGAGGTTCAGTTTCCTCATTTATTAAATGAAGCTATTGTAAGAATTAAATGAGATAATTTATGTAATATTCTTTCTACATTGTAATTCACAGAGGAAAGTAAAGCAGTAAACACTTTGGTGTCTTTAAATTTGCAATTTGGGAGCATGACCTTATGATGGTAAAAAGAGGGAGATTTAGCACCTATCATGCCACGACAGTTATTGTTCATGTGTGTCTCCCTTACTTACTTACTTAACATCATAAGTCTCAGCCAACGTAAATGCTCCAGAAGTTAATGGATTAAATACTTCATGCTGTGGTCAAAATCATGGAATTCTGGGCACATCCTTCTTGCAAATTTTTTAAGTCAGTTAAAATAAGTATAGGTAGAGACTCGATTTATTTAAATCCCACTTTCGAATAATTGTTTATCTGTACAGAGCGGAAGTTTAAAACTGGAGTAAACGCACGTGCACATGCAGGCAGGCACCATAATGCACTGTGCCTGGCATGAGCAGACACTTAATAAATGTTTTGAAGAATGAATGAATGAAAGGATGAATGACTGGATGAATGAGGTGGGAATGTGACGGGAACATCAAACCCCATAGCTCACCATCGGGTTTCTCTCATCATTCTCTGGCATGAACACCGTTAGCGATCTGATTTGGTCCAAGATCTCAAGTGGGTCTTTAGTTTAGTTTCTGATTTACTTTTCCCTCTAAGCATTAGTTCTCTTTAAGAACCTGAAATTACGAAAACACTAGCTTTTACACTACCATAGGCTTATGCCTTAGATTTATGAATCTAAGGAAACCAGAGTATTTAATACTTTATGCTTCTCCTGTGATTTTAAATGTACACATTCCAGAAGACCCATCCCTGGAGTTGACTATAGAAGGGTGACCACATGCACTAATTTGTCCAAACAGCAGATTTTATGCTGTCCCAGCATAATTACGAATCGTTTCCTTTTCATTCTCAAAAGTGTTCTGTTTTGGACAATTAATGATATAGTTACCCTAATTACAGAGATAATTGACATGATGTAACTGGCTGGATTCCTTTGTTCCACTAGCCACATAGTATAGTTAACTACAGTAACTAGGGAAGCAGTATAATTAAATAGACAAGGGCATATGGGCTTTGGGGACCGACAGCCTGGATTTTAATTCCATTGCCTTCATTTATTAGTTATGTAATCCTGGGCAAGTTACTTTACCTCTCTAAAAGTCAATAATAGTTATTATTATTAAAGCAAGGTGAATAATAGCTCCTACTCCAGTAGTTGTTGTGATAATTAAATGAGATAGTACATGGGAAAGGGCTACCTACTACATGCTGGGCATTGCACTTTGCATAGGAGACACAAATGTTGAGTAACACAAAGTCTTTGCTGGAAAATGAGTTCAATGGACAGACAAGGAGCATATCCCTGGGACAGTGACCATACTGGACATAATAGGAACACTGAAGAGATGATTAATTCTGTATGTGAGCATTGTGGAAGGCTCCCTGGAGGAGAGGACACTTGAATTCAGTCTTAAAGAGTGAATTGGTGGGATGAATATGCAGAAAGTACAGTTGCATAAGTAAAGAGTTCACTGACAGAGGTAGGTGATGAGCAATGTTAGCAGCGTGAAAAGTGATCAAGAATATTCTGAACTTAAGAATATTTGAATCATCAGAGGCAGGGGTAGGAGATGGAGTCCCAGTGCCTTAATATACCAGTTGTTAGACTTAGGGCATATGATTTCATTTCCAGTGCTTCAGTTTTTTCATCAATAAAATGGGGACAATAAAAACACCACTATTGTGGGTCAACTGTGAGAATTAAATAAGAGAAATGGCAACTACTCCTATATGATAATGATGATGATGATGATAATTAAATTGCTTCTTAAGAGAAGTCTGGATTTGAAGAAGTTAGGACAATGTTCATGGATTGACAGAGAGAAGAGATGAGGATTTCTAGTATAAGTACTTAACATCGTAAGTCTCAGCCAACGTAAATGCTCCAGAAGTTAGTTGTGGTCAAATCATGGAATTCTGGGCACATCCTTCTGGCAAATATTTTAAGTCAGTTAAAATAAGTGTGGGTAAAGATTCAATTTATTTAAATCCTACTTTCAAATAATTGTTTATCTGTACAGAGTGGAAGTTTAAAACGAGTAAAGGCACATGCACTTTAAAATAATGAAAACAGTATATGTTGTCTTCTAACACATTTATGTGGAGACCATAATCATTTAATCTTCATCAAAGTGAAAGTAATCTATTTCTGAATTTAATTATGCAAATAGAAGCTACTTCTAAATTTAAAAATGGTTGGAGATAGTTCTTTCTCAAAAAAAGGAAAGCAGTTAACGGAAGAGAAGAACTGAAGAGTTGACTTTGTCCTTGTTGGCAAATGGAATGAAAACCTTCCCTTGTGGCTTTGGAATGCAGAAGCAGCATCTCGGGAAAGGCAGCAGTCAAAGGAATTCTGTTTCATGAAACTTTCCATGAAATCCAGGAACATGGAGATGTATCATATTGGAATGTCCTCAGTCTGCATGATTTCTGTGCCATCTGGCAAGAGTGGAACAGACGGACCGGGTCGGTCAGACGGACGGGTTCGGCATGCAGGGAGGAGAGAGAGCTGCTTTGTTTTCTGACTCGGTGGGCGGAGACAGGCAGGCTGTCCCCAGGGACCACGCTCTCATTGTCCCAGGGAGCCAACAGAAATCCGATCCTCCACGCATTCACCCGCAGGTAATTTTTGCATGTGAGCCACGTGAGCCTCATCCAGATGACTCCAGTGTTCAATAATTGCTTCTCTCAAGCATCCCAACTTTGTCTCAAACTGGATGAAATTATTAGCTCCTGCTAGTTTTTGTGACTTCAATAATCATATTACTATATTTTAATGTCCAAAGTCATTTTTCTTTCAACTCATCAAGAAAGACTATAAGAAAGGTCTTAAACATTTTTATGGGGAAGTTTAGGTGGAATTTACCTCACTTAATGGCAGTGGGATGGATTTCTATACTTATAAGAAAATACATGAACTTTGGAACAAAGGTGTGGTTTCAGAGTAAAGTGAAGGAAGTGAGGTGATTTTAGAAATTATTCAGGTGGAAGAAACCATGTGGATGATGTGACAAATGGCCTTAATCCTTTCCTTCACTTTGCATCTGTAGATACAGCCCTTGTGTCTGTTCAAGGTGGCCATTGTATTACTATTTTTCTGTGAAATTCTATGAAAGGAGGAAAAGCTGCAGCCACAGTTTGAAATGCTTTGAACTCTCAGAGGGGATTGAGCCAAGGAGGTGCAAACAGCTTTGTCTTTCAATACTGCCGGCTCTCCTTTTATTCCCATCTGGGTCTGCCAATGACCTCGACTACGTCCATGTTAAAAAGGAAGAAGCAGTGATTTGTGGAGAAGTTCATGGCAAATCCGTTTCAGAGTCTGTAAGAAAGTGGAGCCAGCATTCCTGGTGTCTAGGGCACTAGGCTTTCTGCATCCATCAGGGCTTTTGCATTCATTTGTGACCTGGGAGAGTAATTGGATAGGTTTTCATCCATTGTTTTTATTCACTCATTTATTCATTCACTGAACAAATATTTAATAAGCACCTACTATATCCCAGACACTCTGCAGCTTCTGGGAATTCAGGTGTAAACTGGACAGGTGAGATCACTGGGAATATAGGAGAATAACTGACAGACAGAAAAAAAATATGTATGTAAAACACATAGAATATCGGATGTTGATAAGTTTCATGAAAAGAAATGGAAGAGGGAAGGGAGATAGGGAGTGTTGGGACAGGATTGCAATTTTAATGGGATTATCAGGAAAGCTTCACCAATAAAGTAACATTTGATGAAAACCTGGAGGAGGTTGGAGAGCAAGGCACATGGCTGTCACGGGATGAGCACTCCAGGCAGGGGAAATGCAAGTTCAAAGGCCCTGAGCTAGGAGTCTGCCTATTGTGGCTAAGAAGCAGCAAGGAGGCCCATAACCAAGTGAGGAGGTGGGGGAAGAGGGGTACTGAGAGGGTCAGAGAGTTCGTGACAACCCAGACCACAGAGGATCTCATAGGTCAATATGAGGACTTTGGCTTTTTACTGTGAGCGAGAAGGGAAGCCCATGGAGGATGTGTGCAGAGGACTGGCATGAGCTGCCTTCTATCTTACCTCAGCTAGGATCTGCTGATTGCTGTGGAGACTCTACTGAAGAAGGGCCAGAGCAGAAGCAGGAAGACCTGGTAAGAGGCCACCACAATAATCCACAATAAGAGATGATGGAGGATTGGGTCAAGCTTTTTGCCATGTAGTGAGAAGTGGTTAAATTTTGGATGTATTTCACTGGAAATGGTGTTTCTAGGGGCTTCTTTGAAGACATGATTTCAGGTGATGCTAGTGGGTTAAAATTTGGGGTATTTAGGACTTTGTCACAGCCTGCATGGGTCCAGCACCCATCCTGTGATGGTAGTGCATCCTAGATGGGGGAAGTTCCCTGAGGAAAAGTTCAGCCACTTGGCAGAGCTTTGCAGACAAGCAATTGCAAGCAGGGAGTATAGAAGGCTTCAGTGTCACTCAGATCCTCAAACTGTCTGGGTCAGAAAGTGGACTGCCAACTTGAGCATGGGCAGGAAGTCAGTTTCCAGGATCGTCTCAGTTTGCAGTCAGAGAAGGCATCTGATTTGAAGGATAGGCCAGAGACATGATCTGAAGAATTAGAATGATCAAGCTGTGCCATCCAAACCAACCCAAAGGACTATTTCAGGAACCTGGTGAGAAAGGATTAATTCATGATCCCAAAAAGTAGATAGCTTATATTGAATGCTCTAGAGCTGCACTGTCCAATATGGTAGTCGTTAGCCACTCACAGCTATTGAGCACTTGAAAAATGGCTAATCTGAATTGAGATGTGCTATAAACATAGAATACTTACGGATTTCAAAGACTCAGTATGAAAGCAAGAAGGTAAAATATCAGTTTAATAAATTTTATGTTAATTACATCCAGAAATGATAATATATTGGGTTAAATTATTTTAGTAAAATTAATTTCACCTACTTCTTTTCACTCCTTTAAATGCAGCTATTAGAAAATTTTAACTTACACACGTGGCTCACATTTGTGGCTCATGTTGTGTTTCTATTGGATAGAACTGATCCAGAGTGTGCAAAACACTTCTGCAATCATCAGGCCATGCACTACTTCAGGGTAAGTGCCAGTTTATCCCTGTTTTACTTGAAGAAATGAAGGTTCAGAGAACACTTGCCCAAGGATCCAGAGCCAGTGGTTGAAACTCCTGCTCCCACCACCATGATAGGAAGAATGGAAGCAAAGGTAATTAATCAGTATTCTAAACTTCTGGTAGTTCAAATGTGACTCATATGGTTTAACCCAAACATAGGCTTTTTTATGGAGACTAGTTTCAAATCAAGACAGTGGCCCTTCTCCCAGGTAGAACATTTTAGCCTTAGAAGGTATATTCCATCTTCATATCCAATGTCCCTCATTCTCAATGCATCTAAAAGTACCATGACCCTCAGAAAAGTGTGTACTTTGGCTGGGACATCAAGTCTTCTCCCAGAAGGAGTGCAGTCCTCTCCTGTTGGGGGCTCTGACCACGATGACGACATCTCTGCCCCCTTGGCTATAGGGTTCTCATCCATCATGACTCCATCACCCTGGAGAGGTTGTATATAGTAACTCAGTAACCCCAGTTATCCCTTTTTCATATAATAAGCTGCTTTTGATTTCCTAGGGTCTTTTCTCAGGGAAGCAGAAGGGCAGAGAAACCAACCTTACCTGAGTTCCAGTGCTGAGACCGTCCCTTACCAATAAGAGGTGGGTTTATATGGGCAGCAGGCTGCCTAGATGTGGATCAGGAAAGTGATCACCATCAACAAGGAGGATGAGAAAAGAAGTCACTCAGTATCTGGGCACAGGCAGTCTCCAGTGCCGCTGTAGGTACCTGGATAATATTGCTACATGTCTCATAGCCATAAATTAACCTCTATGCCAGATTCTCAAAAACTATTTTTGGCCAGTATGGTATCTGGAAAATCAAGAGATGAACACTGATAGGCACTTCAGAGTGACCTCAGACTTTAAAAGCCATATTTATTTATGGTTATAGCCAGTATAAGATTATACAGTTAGTTCTTTATTGGTTTTTCTAGGTATACCTCCTACTTCATTGCCAGTAGCATTATCTTCATATGTTTGGGATGTAGACATAGATAAAGGAATAGATAGATTTTGGGGATCAGAGCCAGGTGTTGATGAAGTGAGTTTCATCTATAAGCTTTCATTTGAGAGGTTCAAGAAAAAAAATCCTCTCCTCTCCTAATTGTGTTGTTCATACAAATTTCACAGTGATTTGAACCCCACCATTTTTTTCATATTCTGTCTTTAAAAGGAAAAACAAAAAACACACTGAGAAAGGCTATACACTGATTTAATTCTCATAAAGTTAGTAGCAACCTAGACATGAAAAGGCTGCTTTTTAAAGCTTCAGAGAAAATGTAGTTATGATCCCAAAGTTAGAAACTCCAGTTTATAAAACGATCCAGGACCTGTAGAGAGCACTAAAAAGTCCAAAATATTGACAATACAATCACCTATGATCTCAACAGCTGAGGAAGACAGGGAGGCACCCACATCAGCATCAATACTGCGCAGGATGCTCTCCCGTGAGCTCAGAATGTTGCAGAAACACGCAATCCGAGAACAAACGGCAATGTCCCTTATTTGCATGGTAAAGATCAAGATCCAGAATTCTAGAGAAAATTGCATATATTCAAAAAAAAAAGAAAGTTGTAGGAGAGGTTAGAGAAAGAAAAGGAAGAAATGGACCAATTGCTTGGTATAATGTGGCAGATGACAGAATTCCATTTGTTTCTATATTGTTTACCAAGAAGTACGGTGGTGTTTGAGCTAGAAATGCTGGGCCAATTACCATTACCAGGCAATGAGGAGGCCCTCTGGGTCAGGAGGCAATGTGTTCACAGGTGACCATTTCCATCTCTCCCAATTCCCATTAAAACCACCTACTCAAGACAGAGGTGGGGGAGACTGGCAACATCACTGACAGCTGGAGAAGAATGTCATTGCCATGGCAGAAACACTGAGAGACTTCTGCTGGAGATGGTGTAGAGAGGAGCATGTTGGAGGGAGACATTGTTACTTCCTGATGCCATGTTCTGAGAATAAACAGTGCCTTAGGATATAAGTGGAGGATACCCTGGTGCAGCCCCCTAATGCAGAGTCCCTAGGCTAGAAATGGATGTTGAGGAGCACACAAACTGGATTCTCTCTCACAACACAGTGAGCATGTTTGGAAGCAGGTGGTACCCCTGGGCTGCCCTCAGAGTTTATGCCTAGGACATGGCAGGAGTTGTTTCCTCAATGGGGTGGCAGCACATGCAAGAAGCCCAGGCAATGCTGATGCCTGTATCCACCTGGGGAAACTGGATGAAAATAAAAGGCAAGGTCTATTAAGACCAGCCTCCTCATGGGTTGCTCTATTGAGAGCCAAGAAGAAGTGGTGCTGAGATAGCCCACTGCTGGGAAGGTCTTTAACTCTGACTTTTTCCATGTGGCTGCTATGAAGAAAGTGAAAAAAATTGAATGTCCACTCCTGATTTAAAAATGATCAGGAATTGTTGCTGATGTTCTCACAGACATTGGGGACTGACGGCTTGATATGCTGAGCTCTCTGTCTTGGGGCTTGCCCCTATGAAGCTTGTTGCTGCAAGGAGAAGCTAAACCTGCTTATAATTGTGCCTGAGAATCTCCTCCTGAGTGCCTCTTCACTGCTCAGATGTGGCCCTCTCTCTCTAATTAAGCCACCTTGGTGGGTGGTCTCGCTGCCCTCCCCCTTATATGGGACCTGACTCCCAGGGGTGTAAATCTCCCTGTCAACGTGGGATATGACTCCCGGTGATGAATCTGGACCCGGCATCATAGGATTGAAAACATCTTCTTGACCAAAAAGGGGATGTAAAATGAAATGAAATAAAGCTTCAGTGGCTGAGAGATTTCAAATGGAGTCGAGAGGTCACTCTGGTGGACATTCTTACGCACTATATAGATAACACTTTTTAGTTATAATATTTTGGAACAGCTAGAAGTAAATACCTGAAACTACCAAACTCCAACCCAGTAGCCTTGACTCTATAAGATGATTGTATAACAATGTAACTTACAAGGGGTGACAGTGTGATTGGGAAAACCCCATGAATCGCACTCCCTTTATCTAGTGCATGGATGGATGAGTGGAAAAATGGGGACAAAACCTGGATGAGGGATAGGGTGGGATGGGAGGGGTGATTTGAGTGTTCTTTTTTTATTTTTATTTTTTATTCTGGTTCTGATTTTTTCTGGTATATGGAAGATGTTCAGGGATGGATTTGGGATGGTGCTGTGAACAGTTGTGCACTATGGATGATTGCATGGTATGTGAATATATCTCAATAAAAATGAATTAAAAAAAAAATCAGGAAAGTCATGCGTCGTAAACTAGGAATGGATAACATCAAAATATAACAAGATTATCTGGAAAAATCACAATAATCTTACCTAGAGTGGTACAACGTTAGTTTCAGATCCATTAATGTCAGGAATAAGATAAGGATGCCCACTATCTGAGCCATTATCAGTATTGTTATGGAAGTTATAACCAATGTAATGGTTCAGTAATGGGGAGAAAAGGATAAATATTAGAAAGGAAGCTGCAAAGTTATCATCATTTGTAATAGAAAACCCCATGGCATAAACAGAAAAAAATAAATATACAGAGAGAAAGTATTCAGAAAGGTGATTAAAAAAATAAAAGCTGTATCTTAGATGGTTCACCATATAACAGTTACATTTTTTGAAATAAAATTCCATTCACATTAAATCAAAACATTACATAATTAAAAATAAAACTGTGAGAATTCATTTCCATGAAAAAAATAATGCTATAAAACTTTGTTGAAGGACATAAAGGAGATGTGAATATATGGAAAGGCATATAGTAGTCCTTGTCTAAAAATGATAATACAAACTTTACCAAAATTAATATCAAAGGGTTATATTGAACTATATGAAACTGTCAACATTAAACCATTTTTGACCTACTAAGGCAGTAATTCCAATGAAAATCCAACAGGATTGTTTATGATTTTATAAAATGATTTTAAAAATAATTTAAAAATACCTTGTATAATAACTAAAGTCAAAAGACAAATATCAAATTGGGAAATTATTTGCCGTATATATAATAATTAAAGATTATTACATTTAATGATAATAAAGAATTCTTAAAAGTCAATTTTTTAAAAAGAAAAAATGGTATGTGACTATATCTCTATAAGATTGCAGAGAAAATTATAAACAGAGGGATACAAGTGCTGGAGGAAATGTGGAGAGAGGGATGTACCCGTTTGCTATTGGTGGCGAAGTAGAATGATGTAGCCCATCTGGAGGGCAGTGTGATGGTTCCACAAGAAGCTAAGTAAGTGGGTGCCATAAGATCCTGCAACCTCATTATTGGTTATACACTTGGAAGATCTGAGAGTAGGGACATGAATGGACACTTGCACACTGGTGTTTATGGCGGCAGTATTCATGATTTGCAATGGTTGGATATGGCCTAAGGATACATCAACTGATGAACAGAATGGTGAACTGTGGTGTATGCATACAATATAATACCGAGCAGCTGCAATAAGAAATGAAGTTGTGAGACATGCAACTAGGTGAATGGATCTTAAGGACAGCATTTTGAGTGAAGAATGCCAGAAACGAAAAGACAAACGTTATAACGCCTCACCAATATGGACTAACTATAATGTGTAAACTAGGAGAATTGAATCTTAGAGCACAGGTTATCAGGAGAACATTTATTGTAATGGTCCTTAGATTGTACTCTCTTACAGCATTTACATCTATTCCTGAGTTGTTGCGGTTATCTCCAAAGTCTGAGACGCTGAGCTCTTTGTGTATAATCTGGTCGGTCTCTGGAACTTTGGGTATCTGGGTGACACCTGAAACTCAGAGTTAGAGCTCAGCAGCTATGCATGTCAGTATTACCTCATAGAACAACAGTTTAAAAAGCTGAAAAAGAGTTCAGATTTCAATTAGAGATATGAATGAAGTGGATCTGGTTAGAACGAAGGCAAATGAGGCCAAAGGGCAGAGGATGATATTGACTGTGTTTTAAAACTTCAACTTCTGTGTGAGACGAAGGGAAGAGATGTTTATTTGGTGCAGAATCTATATTTTCTGTAGCACACTAAATAATCTAACTTGTACAGTCAGTTTCTTCAAACACCGTAATCAAATGGAACTTTGAATAGGAAGTGAGATCTGGTAGGTTTGTACAGGTTAGTGTGAAATACTGATACATCCAAAAGTAATTTGGGCAGAGACTAAAAGTGCATTTGCAGGGCCCCCCTGAGGAAGTGGGGAAAAATGCGGAGATGTTGGACTTTTCCACCTGCATCATTACCGATATTCTCACAAACATCAAGGACTAACAATTTAGTAGGCTGAGCCCTCGATCTTGGGGCTTGCCCTTATGAAGCTTGTTACTGCAAAGGAGAGGATAAGCCTACTTATAATTGTGCCTAAGAGTCTCCCCCAGAGAACTTTGCTGCTCAGATGTGGCCCCTCTGTCTCTCTAAGCCCAGTCAGCAGGTGAATCACTGCTCAACCCTCTACATGAGCCATGACTCCCAGCGGTGTAAATAAATCTCCCTGGCATCGTGGGATATGACTTCCAGGAATGAACCTGGACCTGGCATCATGGGATTGAGAAAATATTCTTGACCCAAAGGGGGAAGTAAAATGAAACAAAATTAAGTTTCAGTGGCTGAGAGATTTCAAATGGAGTTGAGAGGTCACTCTGGGGGGCATTCTTATGTGCTATATAGATATCCCTTTTTAGTTTTTAGTGTATTGGAATAACTAGAAGGAAATACCTGAAACTGTCGAACTGCAAACCAGTAACCTTGATTCTTGAAGACAATTGTATAACTATGTAGCTTACACGGTGTGACTGTGAGATTGTGCAAACCTGGTGGCTCACACTCCCTTTATCTAGTATATGGACAGATGAGCAGAAAAATGGGGACAAAAATTAAATGAAAAATAGGGTGGGAAGGGGGGATGGAATGCTTTGGGTGTTCTTTTTTACTTTTATTTTAATTTTTTTTGAAATAAGGAAAATGTTCAAAAATTGATGTGGTGATGAATGCACAACTATATGATGGTACTGTGAACAGCTGATTGTAACACTGTGGATAATTGCATGTTTTGTGAATATATCTCAATAAAACTGAATTAAGAAAAAAAAAACTACCCAGTTAAAATAAGTAAAGAACATGAAATACAATTCCAAAAAGAAATGCAAATAGCTAAAATATGAAAATAAATGTTCAGCTTCACTAATAATAAAAAAATTCAAATTAGCACTATGATACCATTTATTCTACCTGTCACATTGGCAAAGATTTACAATATTGCTAGTATTAACAGCTGATGATGATGTGGAGGAGAAAGCAGTGTCATACAGAGCTGGGAGGAGCTTAACTTGCTGATATAACGTTTCCATAGAACAACTGGCGAAACTACAAAAGTCACCAGTCTAGAAATTCCACTTGTAGTAGTTTATCAGAAAACATCACTAAGACTTATGCACAAGGATACTCACTGCAGTGTTTCTTATAATAGAAAGTGTTTGTAAATAACCTAAATGGGCAAAAATAGGGTAATGGTTAGGCAACTGTGGTTAAAATGCAGTATTCGGTGATACAAGGCATAAAATGCAATAGTAATGTGAGATGTCTAGGATATAGTATTATCTAAACAAAAAATGGGTTACAAAATAATGTGCATCACATGATAAAATTTTTAATATCCTCCATATTGTTTGCATTGAGAAATGCTTGGAATGAATATGTGTGTAAGTATGGAAAAAATATATATGACTAAAGAAAGAGAGAGAGTTCTCAACCACAGTCAATTCCTTCCCACCCTCAAGGACATTTGACAATGTCAGGAGATATTTTTTTGGTCATTAAAACTGGAGGTGCGGGTAGGTGGGGTGGTTTAGGGATAAAACAGGCATCTAATGGGGAGGTCCAAAGGTCCAGGAATGTTGCTAAATATGCTAATGCACAGGACCACCCGACAGCAAAGAATTATTTGATCCAAAATGTCAATAATGCCAAAGTTGACAAAACCTGATATATTCATATTAATATTTATAGTATTTATGGGATTATATGTGATTTTTTGTTGCCTCTTTGATCCTGTGTTATAAATGTTTTTGGCAATGAACCTAGATTATTTTTAGAGTCAGAAAAAGCAATACAATGACATCTAATTTGGGTGCCAAAATGCCCTTAAAGTGTCACATTCCACTGTTCCTTAATTCCCTCTCTGTCCCTTCTCTGAACTGCTATGACATTTCGAGTCGGTATCACATCACTTAAGACAAGTGTAGTTCATTTGGTTTTATTTTGGTAGTTTTTTATGCATTAATCTCAATCTCCAGCTAAATCTTAAAGCTTTAAAGTCAAGAATGATGGACAGCTTGAGGGGAGGGGCCATACTTCCCAGGGGCCTAACCCAGAGTCTCATGTAGGGGAGGTGCTTGGTACCTGTTCATGGAAAGGCAGAATAGAGGAAGGAAGGAGTTGGGGGGCTGGAGAGAGAAGAAGAAGAAGAGCCTGGGGGATTTTATAACTCCTCATACTTTCCCCTGCTTTCTCTGCCCCAGCACCTAGGCTGGGGCCGGACACAGAATGGGCAGCACAGCATGGGTTGGGAGCAGTGTGGTGCAGTAGAAAGAGCACAGGCTTTGGTGTTAGAGAGGTGGGTACACATTTTGATCCTTGCAATTCACTATTTTTATTTATTTCTATTTAGCAAACACACAGTGCTTCCTATTTGCAAAGTGCTGTTCTAAACTTTTTGGAGTGATTTACTAACTGACTCTTCATCTCTCAAATGGGATGATCATCCCTTGCAGGGGCATTGTAAAGCTGAAATGCAATCATGTAAGTAAAGTGCTAGGGGCAGGTTGTGATGCCTGGTAGATGCTCAATAACTGGAGTGACTATCATCTTCATTATCATTATCCTCATCATGACCCTCTTCCATAAAAGTCTTTTCAGGTGATTGATTATTAGTGGGCCTAATAGACCAGATTTAAAATACATCTTGCAACTATTTCTACAAATGAATTACTAGCTTGGTAGAAGGTAGCACAGCCTTTCACACACTCTTGAAGGAAGAAGCGTCCTCTTCCATTTGGGAAGGCCGTACTGGATGACAGACTGCAGAGCCCAGAACAGGACAGAATGTGGTGGGAGATATGGTGAGGGAAGAGGGAGGCCAAGGACCATCACATTAGCTGAGTCAACCCCAGGGACCAGTGGAGTGGCCTTTGTAGGCATTAGTCAGCAGCATTCTTAGCAATCCACCTCAACCAATCCAATTTTGACCCCACAGTGACTGCATACTACATTCCTGGAAGCTATACTTGAAGACCAATGGTGGAGTCAAGGACCAAAAGGTAGGGATATGGGGTGGGAGAAACTGCTGGTGCAAAGCCCAGGAGAATGACTGCGTGGGACTCTAGGGAAAGAGACCAGGAACAGGTACGGGAGGAATGACTTCTGACTTTTTGGACTTTGCACACGATTCCAGCGTGTCAGGCTCCAAGGAACAGAGTGGCATCAGGTCACGTTGATCCTGGAACTTGCCCAGAGCTGAGTCAGATGGGATGAAAGGTGGCAAGTTTGGATGGAAGAAACCCAAGCAGATGGGGTGGGGTTTCTTTGGAAATACTGCATTGATTTATTTTACTCACTGCTGCCACCTTCCCTGGTCAATAGATCAATCAGCTGAAGTATTTCTTCAGCAACTACTACATATCAGTCCCATCCTGAGTGAATATTGTTTTACTGCCTTTTGATAACCTCACTCATGAATTCAAGCTTCCCATTTTTTTTTTTTTTTTTTATGATTTCCATTCCCACCTTTATGGCATGTTTTTCTCTCTACTCACGCCTTTCCTAGCCTAGCCTTCACTGTCCTCTGTAATACAGAAAGTTGAATGCTTTTGTCTTTTAATCCCACAACCTAGCCTCTGGGCATAAGGTAAGTTTCAAGCTTACTTGGTTCTGAATGGCTGTCCACAGACTGGGGACATCCAGCACCACCTGCTGCTACCTGATGTATACTCTGCCCTCCAAATTGTGTGTGGACCTCTCCCTGTTCTCCCTGCCTCTCATCCCTGGGGTGCATGCAAGTCCCAGGCAAACACTGAGGATGCCAACTACCTAGAATCCTGAATCACCTTTCCATGGGAAAAGTGCTTGACCCATAGTGATTTGTACTATTCATTCCTGGAAACACATGGGTAATCTGACATTTTACACTTGCTACCCCCAGATGCAGCCTGCTGCATTTTCTCCAAGTTAACCTCTGTGCCAAGTCCTTTAAATATTGTGTCTCATCTAATTGACAAAATGATTTGTTGAGGTAGGTATTATTTATTGCCTCCATTTTACAGATGAGAGAGAGGAAGCGAGGGTAAGTAACTTTCCCAAGATCATACAGCTATTGGGGGTGAAGCAGGATTCTAAGCCTAGTTTTTCTGCCTTCACAGTCTGTGCTGTTGAAGTCCATACTAGATGGTACAACTGAGGATTTATCTCTAATCAGCATTTTTATAAAAGGGAAACAAAATTTACGTTATGGTTTTTAAAATGATTTCACTAAACTATCTCATTGGATTCTCACACCAACCTTATGACTGGAAGAGGGAAATAAGACTGAGAAAGAAGAGGTGTGTTTCTTCCAGGGGTTGAGTCTTCCAAGGAGCAGACTCTAAGGTGGAGTTTAGTGTATAGGTTATTTGTTAAGGAGTGGCTTGAGGATCAATACCCTGGACTGTAAGGTAAAGGAAGCAGGGTTGGGCAGAGGCAAAAGTCCAGCTTAGTGGAGGCCCAGCTGTAGCCCTGGCCAAGCCCAAGGAGCTCTGGAGGCATTAGATGTGGACTGTCCCCAGAAAACTGCATGACCTTGTGGGAAACTGCCCTGTAGGTGCTGTCAACTGAAGGGGGCTGTGAGGTGTGTTGCATTGTCTCCTGCAGCTACCAACTTGTCTGCAGTGTAGCTGGACTAGGAATCTGGTTTTCAGATGCCTACATGGGTACCCTTTCCCATGTACCACACTGACCATTTAAATAGAGAAATCTTGGTTGATTTTGGAAGTCAGTCAGAATCCAAAAATTTTACTGATCATCTTAATACTTTCAGCTCCTTTGCAAGGGCACCCAGAATAAATTTTGGTAGGAATTCTGGTAAGAGTTATGGTTGGAGCACATAACATAACAAAACTGGTGAAAGTGGAACATATGTCATAGTATTCTATTACTAGAAGTGAATAAAATCTACTAAATATACTGAATTAGAAATAATTGTGTGGCACAGATGAATTATTCAATATTCTTGGAAACTCAAAGAAGAAGGATTTTCAGTTCTTTGGGAATAGGTACAAAATCTGTTGAATGAGTATGCTCAGTCATGGCTTTTAACTTGTTAAAAATTATGCATTTGCTGTTTTTCAATCATTCAACTTTCTTAAAGGCTTTTGCTCTTTCAGCCCCAAACAAAAGTTATAATCTGGGACACATTCATTTTTGCTTACCTTCATATAACGCAGCTTGTCAGATTGTCTCCTTGTTGGTTTAAAACAAATCATCTGTGGTTTGAAGCCCCAAACTACTTTGAATTTCCATGATTCTTTGAGTTATCTGTTCATTCTAATCTTGTTTCCTCTGTGGAATTCTATATGAAATGCAATACAGAAAGAGTCTCCTTTAAAGCTTTTCCTCAGAGAATTGGACAGTTGTAGTCACTGGAGTGGAGTGACAGTAGGGTGAGGCTGGTGGTAGTGATGATAGAGGTGGGTGATGGTGGAGGGGGGGATTATGCTACTTTGTTGAGGTGATGAGGTTACGGTGATGTTAGAGACGCTGAGGGTAATGGGAGAATGTGTGTCATGTTGATAGTGGTGGTTGTGGTTCTGATGGGGGGGGGCATAGTGATGTTGCTGGTGGTAGTGCTGGGAAGTGAAATTGTTGGGTTGATGTTTTTGTGGTGGGATGACAGTGGTGGACAGGAGGTTGCTGGGGATGTGATGATGGGGGTGGGTGATATTGTTTTTGTTGTTATTGGTGGGAGTGGTGATGACAAGTTATATTGAGAAACTAGTAATTCAGACCCTCTATCATGCTGGAACTAACCATGAATTTGATATATTTGTTTCTTGCTCCATTCCTCAAAAATCTGAGCCAGAATGAGGGTGGATACTATTGGATAAAACCATTTTCCAAAATGCTCATTTAAAAGTTTTTTTTTCCCAGGAGACAACTTATTTCCTGGAAGAAAATTAGCCAGGAAGGAACATTTCCTGCACTTCCTAGGAAATCAAGGTTATTATTCTGCTTATCAACTCAATTTCACTTCAGCTGGTGCCAGGCACACCCCTTGAGCTCATCAGTCTCCTTCCTCTGACCCTTACAAGCCAGGTCACTCTCCAATTTGCCTTGTGCATCCTCTTGCATCAACCCAATCCTGACATTCTTTTTTTTCAATTCCATCCTTCAAGATTCAGCTCAAACTTAAATTCCTCTATAGGGCTAATCCTCTCCCTTCTTAGAATTCTTATTTCCCTTACCATAAAGGCCACACCATTTAGCACAATCATTTATCTGTTTTACTCTCTAATGGTGCCATGTGAGTTTACCTGGTATGCACAGCTAGATCTTCAGCTCTGCAAGAGCATATCTTGTACTTTCCTTGTATTCTCCATCTTGTCCAGCTCTCAGTAGATACTTAACTGAATAGCATACTTTAACGCAAAGCACAAAGAAAGAAGACCAAAGTGGAAATGAGGGGTCTAGACTCAGATTAGCCCTTCATACATTGCCTGATCTTTGGTCTTCACCTCACTTCTCTGGCACTCAGTTACTTCATCAATAAAGTACCTAATTAAACTAGATAATAATAACAATAATTGCTCATAACTTACTATTTTCTAGGTACATGGATAATATACAACACATTTTAAAATTATATGATGCTATGAACTGGAAAGGTAACCTTTGAATTCATCATTTATTCTTCCAGGTTAAAGAATAACATCAGAGTTCTTGTTCCATGTGTCCCAGGCTGTGAGAGCCCAGGGCCCGGGGCCCAGCCCCCGCCTCCATGACTGAGATACACGTAGCAGGTCTAAACGACCAGGCAAGTACCCCACTGCACGCCTCCCCCCCAAGGGGGAAGCATTAAAACTTCCCTCCCCTAATCCCTGTTAGTAACCAAATCTCGGAAGACATCGTTGTAACCAAATCTCACGAGATCCTGTTGTATCAATCTCATGAGAAACCTTGTTGTCAAAAACCTTTATAAGCTCCCCACCCCCACCCCCATGCCTTGACACTCTTCTCTCTCTCCACAGAATGACGGAACGCTGACTTCAGTCTCCTGAACCCCGTCATCGGGATGTCTTCTGTTTTGTAAGTCCCTAATTAAACTCATGGGTAACTGCGTGCCTTGGTCTGAGGGCTAATCTGGGTTGGAACACAGATGGTAGCTTGAACACACACAGAAGCATCACTAGTCTGCTCCTCCACTACTAGAAATGATAGAAGATAATGTTTAAAAATAGTAATAAAAATATTGGTAATAAAAGTGTTGTTGAGTTCAAAAACAACAAAGGGGAATTTCCAGTGGTCAAAAATGTTGGTGTGTATCTGAAAAGAAAGAGTGAAGGAGGGGGAGAGAGAAAGGGAGAGAAGGAAGGAAGGGAGGGAGGGAGGGAGGCAGAGAAGGAGGGAGGGAGGAAGGAAGGAAGGGAGGGAGGGAAGGAGGGAGGCAGAGAAGGAGGGAGGGAAGCAGGGAGGGAGGGAGGAGGGAGGGAGGGAGGGAGGAAGGAAGGAAACAGAAAGAAACCCCAGATGTGAATATGCGCTGACTCTGAGGGTCATAGAGAGCTGGAAATGGAGCTGTGAAGTTTTATCTGTAATAGTTTACTTTTTAAAAGAGACAATGCAGTCACTTACTATGTGTGTAATTTAAAATAAAATATGAACAAAGATGGAGAAAGAACAGGAGGCAAATATGTGTCAATGTTTTGTAATGGTGGGACTATGAGAAATAGCTATGTTCTTCTTCTGCCATTTCTGTACTTTTTAAGTTAAAACACAGACAACTACCACTCCAAATCCTCATCTCATTACTCTATGGTCTATCTTCATGCCCTGAAATAGTCGCGGAGTAAGAGCAACCTGAGGTCTATGCCCAGCCTGCGGGTGGCTGAAATATTAAACACCAGGGCCTTAGGAGGCAAATCCATGCCAGAAAGGGGGGCCTTTCCCTGGCTGTCGCTGGGTTTGCCTTTGGGAAGATCAGGTGAGATGCTGTTTATGGCTCCTCTGTCCTTTTCCGCCATGGTATTCTTATACAACAATACAAACATTTTGTCATTAAAGGCTAAAACCCCACTGGCTTCTGTTTTCGAGTCATTTCATTGTTTTGACGCCTTGTGGCAGGGCAAGATGAATGGAAGCCAGGCTGGCCTAATCTAGTCTAAATATTCAGAACCCAAGAAGGGAATCCTCTGCAGCAGAATGCTAACCTAAGACTTTTAATTGCCTCAGCTCCTGATAGATTAGCTCTTACCCATTTGAATTCCTTTGTTGCGGAGGAGTTAAAATTCATGAGCGTCCCATGCCTGGGAATACTTACTCCAGTGTTGCTATTTTCCAAGCCAAGCCAGCCAACACGGCAAAGAGTCGGAGGTCTGTCAGGCCATCTGTTACATGATAGTCAACAATCTCTAAAATCTGGGGAAACAGGGATGGGGAGAGCAAAGATGATGAGGCATTTAAACAGAACAGATTGCTGCATTGCTTACGGGAAAAAAAAGGGAGAGATAATATGCTTTGATTGAAGCAGAGGCAAGCTTTATTAGCATAGGGAACACAAAAAAACCTTAAAAAAAAAATGGCACCAATAAAGCAGACAGTCTAAAGAGGCTTGGTGACAAGCCCCATGTTGAATTGTTAAGTCACAGGGGAGATGCGCCCACAAACAACACACGATGCATGCGCTTGCACACAGATGCACACACATCAGTAGCATGTGAGAGAAACCACTGAAAAATTGCTATGGGATTCGAAAGTTAAATAAGAGCCTGTAATTGAGTCTCAAAACCTTGGAGACCTGGGAAAGCACTTTATCTAACCATATTCCAAATAAACCACCCTCATTATGGGGTGAGAGGGACTGGGCCTACTTTGGCTATTTCAAAAAAGCACAGGCCTCCCATTTTCCTAAAGTTCCCTGATATGGCCACCTGTAAACTTTGTAATCTTTATGAGGCACAAGTCAGATTTTAGCAGTGACCTTAAACCTGGGAAATACTCTATTTTTAAAGAAGAGAAGTGAACCTGGAGTAACAAAGAATAACAACAAAAACAAAAAAAGAGTGAGGACATTTGGGGAAAAAGGATAAGAAAATCTAGAATAGTCTTCAGGTCAGTAGAAAGCCCCCAAATACAGGGCCAAATAAAATACATTAAAAACCAACTAATTGGCAAATAAATGTTAAACTCTGGTTACTGATATGCAGGGTGAAGTGTTTAGGGGAAAGTGTACTGATGTCAGCAACTTACTTGGAAATGCATCAAAAAATAAGATGGGATTGATTGATGGATGGAGAGAAGGATGGATAAATAGATAATAAAACAAATATAGGTAAATGTTAATTGCAGAATCTAGGGAGTGGGTATATGCGTATGAACTGTAGGATTTTTTTTCAACTTGCCTGTATTTTGAAAAATTCTGTAATAAAATGTTGGGGAAAAAATAAATGAACATTGTAACTCCAAAATTTAAAATAGAACCAATATTAAAATAAACAGCCTTGATATTTAAAAGTGTCTAATTAAGTTTTCCTTCTATTTTACTTGCACCTGACAATGTTTCTAAATACGTAGCTTACAGTAGAAAGGGAAGAAATGGCTTAAAGAAGGGCTTACAAAGTCCCAGTAACCAATTTTGCTGCCCTTGTTATTTTGCTATTGTTATTTTGTTGTTGTTGTTTTTGGTAAATTAAAACCACTGAAATTGGTAAAAGTCATACTTTGGTTCAGAATTTACACAAAGCTGTTATTTCTGTTACTTTCCCACAGACAGACTCTCTTTAAGGTGAACAGTGCAAATTCTTCATTCCTTGTCGCTAGCTACTTCTCCTAACAGATAATCACTTAAAATATATAGTTTTAAAACCTCGGATATTTCAGGATGTAGGAATGCTTTTGGCACATTTCACCCCAGGCAAGGTAATTGTGTCTGGTGGTATTTTTCTTGCCTTCACTGAGTCTGAATAAGTAAAGTTGGTAGATTTAATTTTTTTTTAAATACAATTTTATTGAGATATATTTCTATACAAGATAGTTATCCAAAGTGTACAATCAATGATTCACAGTATCATCATATAGTTGCGCATTTTTGAACAGTCAATTTTTGAACATTTTCATTAATCCAAAAAAAAGAAATAAGAATAAAAATGAAAATTAAAAAGAATATCCCAAACATCCCATACTCTTTATCTCCCCCTATTATTTATTTATCTTTTGTCTTTTTTTACTCATCTGTCCATACACTGGATAAACGGAGTGTCAGTCACAAGGTTTTCACAATAACACAGTCACACCTTAAAGCTATACAATCAATCATCTTCAAGAATCAAAGCTACTGGATTACAGTTCAACAGTTTCAGGTATTTCCTTCTAAACACTAAAAACTAAAAAGGGATATCTGTATAATGCATAAGAATAACCTCCTGAATGACCTCTTAACTCTATTTGAAATCTCTCAGCGACTGAAACTTTACTTTGTTTCATTTCTCTTCCCCCTTTTGGTCCAAGAAGGCTTTCTCAGTCCCGGAAGTCATGTCCCACGTTGCCAGGGAGATTTATACCCCTGGGAGCCACGTCCCATGTACGGGTGAGGGCAGTGAGGTTTACTTGCAGAATTGGCTTTGACAGTTGGCTTTCTTTTTTTTTTTTATCTTCATTTTATTGAGATATATTCACATACCATGCAGTCATACAAAACAAATCGTACTTTCGATTGTTTACAGTACCATTACATAGTGGTACATTCATCACCTAAATCAATCCCTGACACCTTCATTAGCACACACACAAAAATAACAAGAATAATAATTAGAGTGAAAAAGAGCAGTTGAAGTAAAAAAGAACACTGGGTACCTTTGTCTGTTTGCTTCCTTCCCCTATTTTTCTACTCATCCATCCATAAACTAGACAAAGTGGAGTGTGGTCCTTATGGCTTTCCCAATCCCATTGTCACCCCTCATAAGCTACATTTTTATACAACTGTCTTCGAGATTCATGGGTTCTGGGTTGTAGTTTGATCGTTTCAGGTATCCACCACCAGCTACCCCAATTCTTTAGAACCTAAAAAGGGTTGTCTAAAGTGTGCGTAAGAGTGCCCACCAGAGTGACCTCTCGTCTCCTTTTGGAATCTCTCTGCCACTGAAGCTTATTTCATTTCCTTTCTCATTCCCCTTTTGGTCAAGAAGATGTTCTCCGTCCCACGATGCCGGGTCTACATTCCTCCCCGGGAGTCATATTCCAAGTTGCCAGGGAGATTCACTCCCCTGGGTGTCTGATCCCACGTAGCGGGGAGGGCAGTGATTTCACCTTTCAAGTTGGCTTAGCCAGAGAGAGAGGGCCACATCTGAGCAACACAGAGGCATTCGGGAGGAGGCTCTTAGGCACAACCATAGGGAGGCCTAGCCTCTCCTTTGCAGCAACCGTCTTCCCAAGGGTAAAACCTATGGTAGAGGGCTCAACCCACCAAACCACCAGTCCCCTATGTCTGTGGTCATGTTAGCAACCATCGAGGTGGGGTAGGCCAATACCCCTGCATTCTCCACAGGCTCCTCAAGGGGGCACTACATCTTTTTTATTCCTTGTTTTCCTTTTTTTTTTTTAACTTTACCTTCTTTTTTAAATCAACTGTATGAAAAAAAAGTTAAAAAGAAAACAAACATACAATAAAAGAACATTTCAAAGAGACCATAACAAGGGAGTAAGAAAAAGACAACTAACCTAAGATAACTGCTTAACTTCCAACATGTTCCTACTTTACCCCAAGAAAGTTACATAATATAGCGACATTTCTGTGAACTTGTTCCTACTATATCCATCAGAAATTAACAGACCATAGTCATTCCTGGGCATCCCCAGAACGTTAAATAGTTTATCTGTTCTTCTTGGATTATTGTTCCCCCTTCCTTAATTGCTCTCTACTGCTAGTTCCCCTACATTCTACATTATAAACCATTTGTTTTACATTTTTCAAAGTTCACATTAGTGGTAGCATATAATATTTCTCTTTTTGTGCCTGGCTTATTTCACTCAGCATTATGTCTTCAGGGTTCATCCATGTTGTCATATGTTTCACGAGATCATTCCTTCTTACTGCCGCGTAGTATTCCATCATGTGTATATACCATATTTTATTTATCCACTCATCTGTTGAAGGACATTTCGGTTGTTTCCATCTCTTGGCAATTGTGAATAATGCTGCTATGAACATTGGCGTGCAGATATCTGTTCGTGTCACGGCTTTCCGATCTTCCGGGTATATACCGAGAAGTGCAATCGCTGGATCGAATGGTAATTCTATATCTAGTTTTCTAAGGAACTGCCAGACTGACTTCCAGAGTGGCTGAACCATTATACAGTCCCACCAACAATGAATAAGAGTTCCAATTTCTCCACATCCCCTCCAGCATTTGTAGTTTCCTGTTTGTTTAATGGCAGCCATTCTAACTGGTGTTAGATGATATCTCATTGTGGTCTTAATTTGCATCTCTCTAATAGCTAGTGAAGCTGAACATTTTTTCATGTGTTTCTTGGCCATTTGTATTTCCTCTTCAGAGAACTGTCTTTTCATATCTTTTGCCCATTTTATAATTGGGCTGTCTGTACTATTGTCATTGATTTGTAGGATTTCTTTATATATGCAAGATATCAGTCTTTTGTCAGATACATGGTTTCCAAAAATTTTTTCCCATTGAGTTGGCTGTCTCTTTACCTTTTTGAGAAATTCCTTTGAGGTGCAGAAACTTCTAAGCTTGAGGAGTTCCCATTTATCTATTTTCTCTTTTGTTGCTTGTGCTTTGGGTGTAAAGTCTAGGAAGTGGCCGCCTAATACAAGGTCTTGAAGATGTTTTCCTACATTATCTTCTAGGAGTTTTATGGTCCTTTCTTTTATATTGAGATCTTTGGTCCATTTTGAGTTAATTTTTGTGTAGGGGGTGAGGTAGGGGTCCTCTTTCATTCTTTTGGATATGGATATCCAACTCTCCCAGCCCCATTTGTTGAAAAGGCCATTATGACTCAGTTCAGTGACTTTGGGGGCCTTATCAAAGATCAGTCGGCCATAGATCTGAGGGTCTATCTCTGAATTCTCAATTCGATTCCATTGATCTATATGTCTATCTTTGTGCCAGTACCATGCTGTTTTGGCAACTGTGGCTCTATAATAAGCTTCAAAGTCAGGGAGTGTAAGTCCTCCCACTTCGTTTTTCTGTTTTAGAGTGTCTTTAGCAATTCGAGGCATCTTCCCTTTCCAAATAAATTTGATAACTAGCTTTTCCAAGTCTGCAAAGTAGGTTGTTGGAATTTTGATTGGGATTGCATTGAATCTGTAGATGAGTTTGGGTACAATTGACATCTTAATGACATTTAGCCTTCCTATCCATGAACATGGAATATTTTTCCATCTTTTAAGGTCCCCTTCTATTTCTTTTAGTAGAGTTATGTAGTTTTCTTTGTATAGGTCTTTTACATCTTTGGTTAAGTTTATTCCTAGGTACTTGATTTTTTTAGTTGCTATTGAAAATGGTA
Source organism: Choloepus didactylus (assembly GCF_015220235.1). Classification (NCBI taxonomy): domain Eukaryota; kingdom Metazoa; phylum Chordata; class Mammalia; order Pilosa; family Megalonychidae; genus Choloepus; species Choloepus didactylus. The sequence goes on along the minus strand of NC_051314.1, from coordinate 26,155,056 downwards.
TCTTTTTCTTGAGTGTCTCTTCAGTTTGTTCATTTCTAGCATATAGAAACATTACTGAATTATGTGCATTAATCTTGTATCCCGCTACTTTGCTAAATTTGTTTATTAGCTCTAGTAGCTGTATCGTCAATTTCTCAGGATTTTCTAGATATAAGATCATATCATCTGCAAACAATGACAGTTTTACTTCTTCTTTTCCAATTTGGATGCCTTTTATTTCTTTGTCTTGCCGGATTGCCCTGGCTAGCACTTCCAGCACAATGTTGAATAACAGTGGTGACAGCGGGCATCCTTGTCTTGTTCCTGATCTTAGAGGGAAGGCTTTCAGTCTCTCACCATTGAGTACTATGCTAGCTGTGGGTTTTTCATATATGCTCTTTATCATGTTGAGGAAGTTTCCTTCAATTCCTACCTTTTGAAGTGTTTTTATCAAAAATGGATCTTGGATTTTGTCAAATGCTTTTTCAGTGTCTATTGAGATGATCAATTGATTTTTCCCTTTTGACTTGTTAATGTGTTATAATACATTGATTGATTTTCTTATGTTGAACCATCCTTGCATGCCTGGAATGAACCCCACTTGGTCATGGTGTATGATTTTTTTAATGTGTCTTTGGATTCGATTTGCAAGTATTTTCTTGAGGATTTTTGCATCTATATTCATTAGGGAGATTGGCCGGTAGTTTTCCTTTTTTGTAGCATCTTTGCCTGGTTTTGGTATTAGATTGATGTTAGCTTCATAAAATGAGTTAGGTAGTGTTCCATTTTCTTCAATGTTTTGAAAGAGTTTAAGTAAGATTGGTGTCAGTTCTTTCTGGAAAGTTTGGTAGAATTCCCCTGTGAAGCCATCTGGCCCTGGGCATTTATTTGTGGGAAGATTTTTGATGACTGATTGGATCTCTTTGCTTGTGATGGGTTGGTTGAGGTCTTCTATTTCTTCTCTGGTCAGTGTAGGTTGTTCATATGTTTCCAGAAAATTGTCCATTTCTTCTACATTATCCAGTTTGTTGCCATACAGTTGTTCATAATATCCTCTTACAATTTTTTTAATTTCTTCAGGATCTGCAGTTATGTCACCTTTGTCATTCATTATTTTGTTTATATGTGTCTTCTCTCTTTTTGATTTTGTCAGTCTAGCTAGGGGCTTGTCAATCTTGCTGATCTTCTCAAAGAACCAACTTTTGGTGATATTTATCCTCTCTATTGTTTTTTTGTTCTCTATGTCATTTATTTCTGCTTTAATCCTTGTTATTTCTTTTCTTCTACTTGGTTTAGGATTGGTTTGCTGTTCATTTTCTAGCTTCTTCAGTTGATCCATTAGTTCTTTGATTTTGGCTCTTTCTTCCTTTTTAATATATGCGTTTAGTGCTATAAATTTCCCCCTTAGCGCTGCTTTTGCTGCATCCCATAGGTTTTGGTATGTTGTGTTCTCATTTCCATTCGTCTCTATATATTTAGCAATTTCTCTTGCTATTTCTTCTTTAACCCACTGATTGTTTAGGAATGTGTTTTTTAACCTCCAGGTATTTGTGAATTTTCTAAGTCTCTGATGGTTATTGACTTCTAATTGTATTCCATTGTGGTCAGAGAATGTGCTTTGAATAATTTCAATCTTTTTAAATTTATTGAGGCTTGTTTTATGTCCCAGCATATGATCTATTCTGGAGAAAGTTCCATGAGCACTAGAAAAGTATGTGTATCCTGGTGATTTGGGATGTAATGTCCTGTATATGTCTGTTAAATCTAATTCATTTATCAGATTGTTTAGGTTTTCAATTTCCTTATTGGTCTTCTGTCTGGTTGATCTATCTATAGGAGAGAGTGATGTGTTGAAGTCTCCCACAATTATTGTGGAAACATCAATTGCTTCCTTTAGTTTTGCCAGTGTTTCTCTCATGTATTTTGTGGCACCTTGATTGGGTGCATAGACATTTACGATTGTTATTTCTTCTTGTTGAATTGCCCCTTTTATTAGTATGTAGTGGCCTTCTTTGTCTCTCAAAACATCCGTGCATTTGAAGTCTATTTTATCTGAGATTAATATTGCTACACCTGCTTTCTTTTGTCTGTAGCTTGCATGAAATATTTTTTTCCATCCTTTCACTTTCAGTTTCTTTGTGTCCCTGTGTCTAAGATGAGTCTATTGTATGCAACATATTGATGGTTCATTTTTTTTGATCCATTCTGCGAATCTATATCTTTTAATTGGGGAGTTTAATCCATTTACATTCAACGTTATAACCGTGAAGGCATTTCTTGAATCAGCCATCTTATCTTTTGGTTTATGTTTGTCATATTTTTCCCCTCTCTCTATTAATATCCTTTATTGTACCCATACCGAATCTCTTTAGTACTGAACCTTTCTCCAAGTCTCTCTGTCCTTTCTTTGTTTCTCTGTCTGTAGGGCTGCCTTTAGTATCTCCAGTAGGGCAGGTCTCTTGTTAGCAAATTCTCTCAGCATTTGTTTGTCTGTGAAAAATTTAAGCTCTCCCTCAAATTTGAAGGAGAGCTTTGCTGGATAAAGTATTCTTGGCTGGAAATTTTTCTCACTCAGAATTTTAAATATATCGTGCCACTGCCTTCTTGCCTCCATGGTGGCTGCTGTATAGTCACTACTTAGTCTTATGCTGTTTCCTTTGTATGTGGTGAATTGCTTTTCTGTTGCTGCTTTCAGAACTTGCTCCTTCTCTTCTGTGTTTGACAGTGTGATCAGTATATGTCTCGGAGTGGGTTTGTTTGGATTTATTCTATTTGGAGTTCGCTGAGCATTTATGATTTGTGTATTTATGTTGTTTAGAATATTTGGGAAGTTTTCCCCAACAATTTCTTTGAATACTCTTCCTAGACCTTTACCCCTTTCTTCCCCTTCTGGGACACCAATGAGTCTTATATTTGGACGTTTCGTATTATCTATCATATCCCTGAGGTCCATTTCGATTTTTTCAATTTTTTTCCCCATTCTTTCTTTTATGCTTTCATTTTCCATTCTGTCATCTTCCAGGTCACTGATTCGTTGTTCAACTTCCTCTAGTTTTGTACTATGAGTGTCCAGAATCTTTTTAATTTGGTCAACAGTTTCTTTAATTTCCATAAGATCATCCATTTTTTTATTTAGTCTTGCAATGTCTTCTTTATGCTCTTCTAGGGTCTTCTTGATTTCCTTTGTCTCCCGTACTATGGTCTCATTGTTCATCTTTAGTTCTTTGAGTAGCTGCTCTAGGTGATGTGTCTCTTCTGACCTTTTGATTTGGGTGCTTGGGCTTGGGTTATCCATATCGTCTAGTTTTTTCATATGTTTTATAATTTTCTGTTGTTTTTGGCCTCGTGGCATTTGCTGAACTTGATAGGGTTCTTTTAGGATTTGTAGACCAATTGAAGTCCTTATCTCTAATTTATCAGATCAACGGCTTCATGGAGTACACTTTCTCTAACTAACTAGCAGGTGGCGTCCACGAGCCACCTGTTCTCCACAAGCCATTTCTCCCCTGCTTAGCCTTTTTGGTGAGTGGGGGAGTGAGTCTTGTGGGGTCCAATTGGTGTACCAAGCTTGCGTGTGTAGTTGGTGTTGCCTGCCCTGTATATGGGGCGTGTTTCTGGGCAGTCAGGGAGGGGGGTGGCCCTAACAATCAAATCTCCCTGGTGATCCTAGAGCTTTAACGCTGCTGCAATAGTCTAATCCTTCAGTTCAGTCCTGCCACAGTTTGTCTCTGCCACTGACCCACAAGTCCTTGGTATTGGCGTATGGCTCCTGAGACTTGCAAGTGGGCCCCTCTTCCAGGCTGTGCACCCCGGGTCCTCTGTTGAGGGATGACTGTGCTATGTCACTGGTGAGTGCTGTCCCCCCAGGGCAGTTCTGGGCTCCTGGGCTGTGTAGGGAGGCTCCCAGTCTGCTGAAATGATGGCTGAATGGGGCTTTGTTAATTCACACTGCTCCACCTTCCCAACTCTGGGACAATCAGCTGAGGTTGCAGGGAAGGCTAATGTCCACACCCAGTTTTGTGGTGTGTGCCTGTTATTTGAAGCACTTCCATCACACTGGGTTGTCTGGGGCAGCTCTGGGCTATGGGGCTGGCGATGGGCAGGAGTGTTTCCTGTCCACCAGGATGATGGCTGTGAGCGGACACCTCCCTTTTCTTGGGAAGTTGTGGTGTTTAGTGAATTTTCTCAGCCACTGGATTATTGCCTTTTGTCTCAGAGCTCTCTTAGTTCTGCTCTTGACTTGACCTGCCCAAATTGCAAGTCTTTGAAGCTTTCTGTATTGGGCTTCTTAGAGTAATTGTTTTAGAAAAAGAAAAAAGGATTTAAAAAAAAAAAAAAAAAAAAAAAGGGCCCTCCTCAGAGATCTAATGGGTTATTGAAATGCTAAGAGACAAAGCAACCAGGGCCATTAAGGAAAGTTCCACAGGGCAGAGAGATCAGCTTTTCTTCGGGATTTGCATATGAGCCTCAGGGCCTGAGTTCTGCCCTTCCCCTTTCTATGTTCACCAGAACTCCAAAAATCCTCCGCTTTTATTTTGGAGTTTTTCGTGTTGTTTTTTTTCTATGCCTGTCTCCTCTCTGCTGGGCTGGCTGCTCTCAGATTCTCTGGTGTCTGGTCTCAGTCTATCTATGGTTGGAGTTTGGATCAGTAGAATGAGTTTCTGATAAGGGCTGCCACTGCAGTTCTCCCTTCTCCTTCCCGGAGCTGACAGCCCCTCCTCCCACGGGACTGAGCCTGGCAGGGAGGGGCGCGGGTCCCCTGGCCGCAAAAACTTACAGATTTCGCTGATCTCAGCAGTTCCACGTTTTCATGAGTGTTGTATGAAGTATGCCCAAAGTCAGATTGCTCTGTGGTGTCCAGTCCACGCAGTTCCTGGCTTTCTATCTACTTTCCTGGAGGAGTAACTGAAACCTACAGCTCACCAGTCTGCCATCTTGCCCCGCCTCTCGGTGGATTTAATTTTGTACTGGGGGGACTGGCCGCAATTTAAGACTCTTGTGTAACAGAGAGCTTTAATTTCTAAAAACTCCATTTTTTTCCCCATCTCTTTGAACTAAACTATGAGATAAAGTTTCTGATTCAGTGATGGGAGGAATCAGAAAAGGAGAGGGATTTCAGGAGATGGCAGTTGCCACCAAAACCTTCATGTTTGTCTGTAAGTATCTCGGCAAGGGCTTACTCTCCATTCTCAGGGCCCCTATGCCCATCAACATGTGCAGAAAACCATCTTTTGTCAGGAATAACTGATATTAAAAGAATATTAAGTAAGTCCACCTAGGGCATTCAAGTCAAGTTGTTACGCATAAGGAGATGGAATTTCAAATGAAAACATATTTGATTCCCTTTAATACACAAAACTGCACTGTGGGGTGGCCTCACAGTCCAGAGCATGAAAACACAAAAGGGAGCAAGGTTAGAGGCTCAGCTTGGTTCAAGAATATCTGTCTGCAAGCAGCACATTTTATATTGGAATGTGACAGGCGAAAAGGTGACTGTCTGCAAGATTCCACCCCAGAGAGAAGGAAAAAATGTGAAAGCATTTGAGCAACTTTCTGCAATTGAAGAATAGTAGGCACTGTGGGTTGTCCTCATTTCCAAGCCAGCAACAGTGTTTTCAGGGGCCCTGATCCTTGAAAGGAGACACTGGTGTTTTGATGCTCACCAAATGGTTGGTATGGAATTCAGTATTGGAAGATCACTGGCTAGAAGCTGCTGCAATTTATAAGAGCAAAATGAGGCAAAGAATCTGGAGGAGGCCTGTCTTCAGTGGGGCCCAGCCTCAGCCACCTCTTTTGCCTTGTTTGGGTGACATCCCAGGCCCAGGGAATCAGAGGGGTACCACATTAGACACCAGAAACCAGGGAAAACGCTGATGAGGAGCAGAAGCTTGCCTCCCCAACTTCCGGATTGTTTCTACAGTCTTAATGTAGACTTGCAAAACCCACCCAATTTATATGAGAGGAGTGAAAATTCACTTCATATTTTCATAAAAAGCATCCTCCAAAGGTTTGTAGTTCCAAATGGCATCTACTAAGTCTTTCTTAGATAGGAGGAAAGGCCTTTGAAGAATCCATCTGATGAAACAGAAGTGTTTGGGGGAAATTTTTGATGTAATTTGTGATCTGTGAAACACAAACAAACCCAACAGTGGTTAAGTGACAGATTGCCTGGGTACAGCTCCTGCTCTGCCATTGTGTACATTGAGCTAGTTTTCTCATATCTCTAGACTCAGCTTTCCTATCTGTAAAATGGGAATAATAATAATAGAATAATAATGATAATGGTAATAATAATAGATTTTATTTTTATTATTTAAAAATTATTATTATTCATATCACCAGCACAGGGTTATGGTTATTGTAAGCTACATTCATTATTATTATCTTCCTGGGAAAAGCTATAAACTCAAGTAATACATATTTATTAGTGAACTCTTTGACTAAAGAGTCTTGGACATATATTTTTGGAGCTTAGCTTGCAATGCTTTTCAGTAAGTTGTTTTGACTTCATTCTGTTAACAGAAAAAAGATGTCAGAGGATGAGGAAGAGGAGGAGAAAAAGCAAAAAGAGTGCACTTGTAGACAGTCTTGGCTCTGAATACAAAACCTTTTATCACTCTAGAGATTTGTGGCTTTTGCAGTTACCTTAGCATGACTGAGGAAAGTCCCATGGTATTTTTCCATTCTAAAGCCATATTTGATGCCCATATGGTAAGTCCCTTAATGAAAAACAAGATACCATGGAAGCAGAGGGGAAAGGTTTTGGATTTTGCGATGGGCTACACAAAGTAAATGTTGGTATCAGCTTTCATCACTTTAAGGCAATGATAAAAGTCTTCCACAACAGATTTATTACATTCAAGGATTGAGATTTAATATGCATTCTTCATGATGTGATATACTTTCTCAGGTGAAGGAAAAATTACTTAGCATTCCCAACTTTTAAGGGAAAATATCACATTATCCATTGATGTGTAGTTAGAGTTCTTGGCTGCAGGCAACAGAAGCTGACTTTGGCAACATAAGAAGGGATTTTTTTTTTTGAAGGATATGAGGGCTTTAGAATGAGCAAGAACCATAGGGACTCTGGAGGGCTAAGCTGTTGGAAGCATGCCATTGCTGAAGATGCATGATTGGCAACTATCTCCACGTCATTGTGTTCTCCCTCAAGATTCAAAATCCCGGGTGAGAATGTCTGATTGGCCAAGGCCATCATGTGACTTATCCAGAGCTACTGTTTGGGCAGTGTGCTCTTCAGCTCCAGAACTAGGAGTGGGCACCATCTCCTCCCAAGACTACGCACAAAAGGGGATTATCCAGAAAAGCAATCAAGATGTTATGAGGGGGGTATTATTGGATATTGGACAACCACAAACAGTATTACTACACCATACTTCTCAAAACCTTCCAAAAAAAGTTAGAATGAAACTCAGTTATTTTTTATCATGACTATCATCTTCACACATTTAAGGAATTTCTATTTTTACTTTTAAAGGATAATGCTTAGAGTCCTGACTTTTCTAGTTCCAGTCTGGTAATCTATGGATCTTTTTCAATCTCAAAGAGATTCCTAGACTCCTTGTGAGAAAAAGTAGAGATGGTCATGCTAGTAACAGATTTTGCCATCCAGGCTCACTACTATTGCTTTGAAAAAGTTGGGCTAAAATTATTTTTTGTCATTCAGATTGACCGACATAAAAATAGAATAATATTCAGAGATGATGAGCAAACCAGTTACTCTCATGTGCTGCTGGTAGGAGATTAAACTGGTACAACATATCTGGCCAGTCTGGCATTATGTATCAAAAGCCTTAAAAATGTTCACACCTTTTGAGCCAGTAATTCCATCAGCAGGAGTTTATCTTAAGGGAAAAATGAGTGTAAACACAAAGTTGTTGCAATAAAGGGTGTTTATTACAACAGTGTATATAATTGTGAAAATGTAGAAACAGCAAAAATATTCAACAAACATGGATTGGTTGATTAAACTATGGTACAACCATATAATGAAATCTTTGCTGTCATTAAAAGATGTTATGGAATTTGCCAGCATTTAAAGATAGTCATGATATGTTGATTAAAAGTATGTAAAGCAAGATGACATTTTGATTTTTAAAATGCAAATACAGTTTTTTTGTCAACAAATATATATATATAAATATATATTTAAAGAAAATATCTGGAAAGTTACACATGCTAATAATGATAATCTCACATGATGGGATTATGGGTGATTTTTATATTTCTAACTGTGTTTTCTGTTTTATTTTTTGTTTTAATGTATTACATATATAATTAAAACAAAATAAAAGTTATTTATACATTTTTTATAAACAAGGCTAACATAAATGAGCATGCAGAGACAAGACCATATCACAGATGCTATTTCAGAAAATATGCTTGGTGTAAATTGTGTTTTTAAGGAAAAAATGCCTTTTTGTACAAGTTGGAAACATCCCTATATGTTCATGAGAGAGCAGAATATTCTTCCTTATACCTTTGTTCACATGAGGCTAAGGTATTTTTTCCAAAAATTATCTATTAATTATGATTTACATAAGCCACTTGCCTAAATCATGTTATAGGTGGAAAAGCTGAGCTTCCTTTAACCATGAGTAGGAGATTAGAAATCTTCATTTTGTTAAATAAACAAAAAGTCCACTAAGACACCAAAGAAGGCTTCAGCCCAAATGCCAGCAAGTGTCTCCATTCAGCCTAGATGTGAAGTCAAGGGATAAAGTAATGAGAAAAATGGCCCAGGCCTTTATTTCTAGGAGCCCAAGATTGGCTCATGGTTCATGGTTCTGAGAGCCCCTAAGAATGCAAATTATGCACTTATCTAGAGCAGCTCTGGATGAATTTTGTGCACTTTTTATTTAAATTAAGCCTTAATAGTGGTTTCTGTGAACAAGGAGACCCATAAAGAGTCAGGAAAGCAAGCGTTAGTGTTTTTCCCTCTGCTATGGTCAAAGTTAAGTCTTTCTCCCTTACTGTGCTCTGGCTTTCAGTTTTCTAAATAATTATTTTCTAATTCAGATGCCTAAGAAGAAAATTCAGGTCAGCATGATGAAAGACACTTTGTAAAATGAACTAGCATTATGTCAAATTAAAGTTTGAGCCTTTCCAATGAATGAACCATTTTCTATGTAGGAATCCATGACTGTGACCCAGGGGCAATTCAGAGGAGTTTTGTTTTTTGTTTTTTTTTTTTTAAGTTCTTTCTAATGAAACTTTCTCTTTCTCTCTCTTTTTTTCCTGCCAGTTGTCTTTGTATCTCAGTATTGAATGTGACCCACCAGACTTTGCCACTGGTCCCCTCCCTTTTGGGCAATGCACAACAGTAACCGCTACACAAATGTGCTCTGTAAAGCTGCTATTGTACGAGGCTGGTGCTCGCTCGGAGTGTTGGTACAGTACATGTCATCTTGTTTAGGTCCCTGGCCCCCTTTTCTGTCTTTGAAAAACCTAGCTCTGCTGTTACAAGAGAGAACAAAATGCAGAGCAAAATGGAGAAAAGGAGTGCAGAGAAAGTCTGTTTACCCAAAGCGCATGGATCAGCAGCTAAAATAGCCTGACCAACTTTGTGGTTTAATTTTCCATAAAGTGGAAACCACAGGAAAAACTCATGAGGAATAATGGAAGAAATGAACGTTGGTAGCACCCCAATCCCCTTTTTTTATTACTCATACAAAAGATGACCATTCAGTTATGAAAGGACAAGCATGGGTGATAGAATGATCTCTTTTTCTATGTATTAATGACTAGATGACACATGGAAAAATGAATTTACTCTACTCAATAAAAGCAAACGATGTGGGTTTATAGAATTGAATCCTCTCTGGGGTATGCCAGGGTCTTGGTCAGTTTCAAGTGTGGGTGTGAAAACTTAAAATTAAAGGACCTTGCTAATTAATAAAGTTAGTTGCTATCTTTATCACCATATGCTTATACAAAGAATTAAGTCCGCGAATATGTATGTCTTCAGTGTTACCAATCTCAGAACAAAATTTGTTTCACTTTAATCCAAGCCACTCCCATGGTGCTAATCCTTTGCTGTTTGAAAAGGCCTAGTTATCACCTTAATTTGTTATGGTCTTGTTTGTCCTGTACTGTAATAACAGGAACACCTAGTTGCAAACACTCTGCAAATCCCACTTTATTTATAGCTCAATGCTTTTTGTTCCCCCAAATACTTCTTAATTTACCATTCTTGTTTGAAATATTAGAGGATTTTTGAAGTTTAAATAGAGAGAAGACCTTCTTTCTCAATAGTTAGAATTACAGCACTAAGGCATTTTTCGGTTTCTTCCATTAGCTCTATATACTGTTCTCTGTGACCACGGAATGAGCAGATGTTAAACAAGGCTCATCCTAGCCACTGGGATTTGTTATTCCCCTTTTTAATAAAATGAAGGATCCTGGAATAACCAAGAAATACACTAGTATTATCTCATTATTTATTTTGTTGTTTCATGGGTAAGTGGGAATAGATAATAGTTTCACTCTCCACATGGGAAACTAAACAAAGACTGATGAAGTATTATGATAAAAATAATTCTTTTTCTTGCACCAGTTAAAATCAGGGATAGGCAAATGCCAGAACAAGCTCCCTGAGATCTCTATGCATCCAGAGAATTATCGTTCACCAGGTTAATTATCACTCGAGGAGGAATATGTATATCATAGCATCTGCTGATACAAATGTATATTAGCTCCAGAGCTGTGCACTGAGAATAGTAAGTACACAATCCTGCATTATCATTGATCCTGAAAGGCAGCTTTCTTTTACAGTGGGTCAGGAAGCTGAAATATCTAACTACTTGCTACCTAAATGTTTTCTTTAAAACTCTCTTTGAAACAAAACAATTTACAAAGATTGGGGTTAAATGGATCCTTCTGTCATTGATTTTTAAAAGAAAACCCTTGCTTACAGCTAGTTTTCTTTGAGTAATACAACAGATATTTTCATCCTGAGTTTGGCACCAAAAGTAGAGATCCTTAAACTGTGCTCCCACAAACCGTATGATGTAGATTGACTCATGAGTTTCCACTATTAAAGGTCACATATTTAGAGATGTCAGATTCATCAAATAAAAATGCAGGATTACCAGTTAAAATTGCATGTCAGATAAGCAATGAATCATCTTTTAGCAAAAAAGATGTAAGTATATATTCCAGTTTACTAATGCTGCCGTTTGCCAGACACCTGAAATGGATTGGCTTTTACAAAGGGGGTTTATTCGGTTACAAAGTTACAGTCTTAAGTCCATAAAGTGTCCAAGGCAAGGCATCAACAATAGGGTACCTTCACTGGAGAAAGGCCATTGGCAGCCAGAAACCCTCTGTTAGCTGAGAAGGCACATGGCTGGCATTTCAAAATGGTATTCTCCAAAATGTCCACGTCAGCTTTCAATGGCTGTCTTTAAAATGTTTCTCTAAGCTGCTGCAGCAGCACTGCACTGAGTTCCTTCTGTGTATCAGCTCTTTTATATGGCTCTAGTGATTTAATTAACACCCACCCTGAATGGGTGGGGTAACACCTCCATGGAAATTATCTAATCAAAGGTCTTGCCCAGTTGATTGAGTCACAGCTCCATGGAAACACTCTATCAATAGGTTCCAACCTAATCAACACTAACACATCTGCCCCCACAAGATTGCATCAAAGAACATGGTGTTTTGAGGGACATAATACATTTAAACCAGCACAATATGTTTCATGCTCTGCTTTCTGAAAATTTCCAAGAACCACTTTAGAAGTGAAACTGAGGTTTCATTTTTTAATTACTCTGTGATGTCTAAGTTCCTTTAGTGAAAAAGTGTTTCTTAAGGGTGAGAAGGATAAATTTGGTTTTGTCTTCTTTTCCTGTCCTAGGTATATTTAAAAATTGATCATGATATTTGTCAAGTATCCTTCCTTATAAAGTGGCTTATTTTTGTACCTATATTTAAATTTTCAAGGTAACCTAAATCTAAGGAATTTGGGGGAATGAATTATTAAACCAAAGTTTTCAGGAGTTTATATGGTCTTAAAACTTAAGATTGTGACATAATTTAATAAGTAGATGTCACTAATACTTGGGGTTAGCTTCATCTATTTTCTTCATTTGATTGGTCAAGAGATTATTGGGTGCCTGGTCCATGTCAGGCACTGGAGCTATAAATATGAATAAGGTAATGCCCCCTTCTTCAAGAATCTTACATTGAAATAGGAAAAAGCCTACACTGTTAAGAGCAAGAAAGTTACTATTATACCTCAAAAATATCACCAACATATTTGTTGCTTTGCTAAGACTGTGTTTTCCAGGAAACCGAAGTGCTTTAAAACAAAGTGATTAGATAAAAAATTTTGAAGTTAACTTTTATTGAGTGCTTAACATAGGCTATCCACCATGCTAATTTATGTTAATCCATAATCTAAATGAAACCTCATATTCTATGATGTAGATGATGCTGTTATGCCTGTGCTGGTTGGGTGTATTATGTCCCCCAAAACGCCATGTTCTTTAATGCAATCTTGTGGAGGCAGGTGTATTAGTGTTGATTAGGTTGGAATCTTTGGATTAGGCTGTTTCCATGGAGATGTGACCCATCCAGCTGTGAGTGACACCTTTGGTTAGGATGTGACCTCTGACTGAATGTTTCCATGGAGGTATGGCCATGCCCATTCAGCGTGGGCCTTGATTAGTTCAATGGAGCCTTATAAAGGGGCTCACAAACAGAAGGACTTCAGAGCAACAAAGAGTGACATTTTAGAGAGCTGCAGCTGAGGGACACATTTTGAAGACGGCCATTGGAAGCTGACACTGACATTTTGGAGAGCGCCACTTTGAAACGCAACCTGGGAGCAAGCAGACACCAGCCACATGCCTTCCCAGGTAACAGAGGTTTTCCGAGGCCATCGGCCATTCTCCATTGAAGGTACCCTGTTGTTGATGCCTTACTCTGAACACTTTATGGCTTAAGACTATAACTTTATAACCAAATAAACCCCCTTTTTAAAAGCCAGTCTGTTTCTGGTGTGTTTTGCAGAACAGCAGCATTAGCAAATCGGAACAATGCCCTTTGTGCAGATGAGGAAATTGAGACACAGCAAGACAAAATCACTTGCCCAAGAACACACCTCTATCAAAAGGTGGCCCAATTGATGAGTGCTATGAATCAATTAAGTCATAGGATTGAGTCAAAGTGACTCAATTTTTTCTTCAGAATAGATTCCCTGAAGGATCCTCAATAGCAGAGCAACTATTTCTTGTGTAAAAATACTGGAATAGTCAGAATATTGTTGAAGTGATACCTCATTCATATCTGAACTTTTCTCTACTGGACAGATCCTTATTTTTTTTACCTCCACCATCTTGCTTGTGAAAACTATCATAGATTACAGTCAGAAATCTTAACCTGTATATATAGATTTCCTCAGCATCAGATAGAACATTTGAGGGATAGTATCTTTCAAAATGATTAAAACTGGAAAGCAGTCAGTTGGCTTTGCAAGTAAATTCATTCAAATAGATAACAATGAAACAAAACCAACTCTGTATAAACTCTTCCAGAGAACAGAGAAAGATGAAATACTTCCTAACACTTGAGGAGGCCAGAATAACCTTGATTCCAAACCTCAACAAGAACATCTCTAAAAACAGAAATTACAGACCAATCTTTCTTATAAAAGATATTTAATTATTAAAAATACTAGATTGAACCATATAAATTTCTATTTGTAGGTTAAATATGGTCAAATATCAGCCATTTTGCATCATCCAACATTAACAATTTGGATACAGCTACCTTTAAAAATAATCATGAATGACTGGAGTTTTGAAAAAAAAATCAATCAATACAATTCAGAAGTAAAAAAAGAAAATTATAGTCATCTTGATAAATGCAGGAAAAGAGCATTTGACAAGATTCAGCACATATTTATGACAGCAACTCTTAGCAGACTAGGAATAGATTTATCACTCAATAAAGAATGTTGTGGTAGACAGGATTCTAAGATAATCCCCAGGATTCCCTCTTCATGGTATGCGTGCCCTGTACAATTCCCTCCTTGAGTGTGGGAAGTACTGGTAAATATGATGGAATATCACTTCTGTGATTTAATTAGTTAATTCTGAGTCAATCAAAAAGCATATTATCCAATGGGCTTGATCTAATCAGGCGGGCCTGTAAAAGGGAAGTTCTCCCTGAAGTTCTCCCTGAAGTTAGAGAGATTCAATGTGAAGGAGAGTCTCCATTTCTAACTTTGGGGATGGAGGGAGCCATGGCCAGGACTTGAGAGTGGCACGTAGGAGCTGAGAGCAATCCCTTGCCAACAACCAGGAAGAAAATGGAAACCTCAGTCATACATCTATAGGGAAATGAATTCAGCCAACAGCCTGAATGAGCTTGGCAGAGGACCCAACACTCAGATAAGAACCCAGCTCAAGCTAACACTTTGAATTATCCCATTGGGACCCTGAGCAGAGAACCCAGTTGAGCCCTACCCAGACTTCTGACATACCAAGCTGTGAAATAATAAATTTGTGTTGTTTTAGGTTGCTAAATTTGTGATAATTTGTTGTGTAGCAACAGAAAACTAACACAAATATATATATTTTAAAAATCTATAACCAAAAAAAATAAAAATATACTGTGACAAATGCTGAAAACTTTGCCCTGAATCAGGAGTACCCACTTTTATTACTTCTATTCAATATTATACTGACAGTCCTCACCAGTGCAACAAAACAAGAAAAAGAAATGAAAGGCTTAAGGATTGAAAAGGAAGGAATAAAAGTGTCACTATTCACAGATAACATGATTGTGTACCTAGAGAATCCTAAAAAAAAAAAGTTACCAACAAACTTTTATAATTGAGAAATGAGTGTAGCAAGGTTGCTGGATAAAAGGACAATAAACAACAATAATTGTATTCCTATGTAATACTTGTGTTTTGTTGCAAATAAACAAAAAAAGAAAAATAAAATTTTAAAAATACCATTTACAATAGCATTTATAAAGCAAACACATAAGGAAAAATATAATAAAAAATGTGTAAGTTTTATACTGAACAATACCAAAATATTGAAAGTAAAGGAGATGTAAACAAATGGAGGGATATGCTGTGTTCATGAATCTATATTGTAGAGATATCAAGTGCCCACAAATTAATCTAGGTATCTAATGCAATATCAATGAAAATCCAACAAAGTTTTTTTTTTTTTGGTTGAAATTAAAAGTTGTTTTAAAATTCATATGGAAATGCAAAGGTCCAAGAAGAGCTAAGACCAGGTGATTGTGGCACTTGAGCTAGGTGGAGAGAAAATAGTCTTTTCAATAAATAGTGCTGTGGCAACTGGATATCAATGTGGAAAAATGTACCTGAATCCTACCTAACATATGCAAAAATTCAAGTTTAGATAGATTGCAAATCTAATTGTGAAGGATAAATTAATAAATCCTTTAGAATAAAATGCAGGAGAACATCTTCCTGAGTCTGGTGTAGGCAAAGATTTTTTAAACAGGACATAAAAGGCACACTATAGAACAAAAACATTTGTTAAATTTAACTGTATTATTAAAAATGTGTAGTCTTCAAAAGACACAAATAAGAGAATTAAAAGGCAACTATAGAGCAGGAGAACATATCTGCAACACATATTCAATAAAGGACTCATATCCTAAATATATAAAGAAACCTAAAATAAATATGAATGAGACAGACAACCCAATAGAAAAATGAACAAAATCTTGAACAGATACTTAACAAAAGAGGATCATCAAATGGCCAATAAACACATAAAATGTGTTCAGATTTATCATCAGAGAAATCCAACTGAAAACCACCATACACCCATTAGATTGACTAAAATGAATAAGTCAGAAATAGCCAAGTATTTGCAAGGATATGGAGCAACTGGGACTCACAAATGGGACACACAAATGGTACACACAAATGGGACAAGTGTAGATTGGTACAATCATTTTGGAAAACTGTTTGGGACTATCTATAAAGCCTGAAAATATGCATATCCTCTGACCCAGCTGTCCTACTCCTAGGTGCATGCCTAATAGAAATTTAGATATATGTTTACCAAAACATATACTTACTAGAGTATTTCATAGCACCACTATTCATAGCAGTCAAAAACTGGAAACTGCCAAAATCTCCATCAACCGTAGAATGGATAAATAGTGTTATATTCACACAATGGAATAGTACACAGCAGTGGGAATGAATAATCTATAAGTACTCTATAAAAGAGTATGGATGAATCTCAGAAAAAGAATGTTGGTAAAAGAATCCAGACACATGAGTTCATGTAATATGATTGCATTTACATAAAAAGTGCCAAGATAGTGGATGGAGAATGGAGAGTGAAGTTGGGGGGAGTGGGCGAGGGGGAGTTCTGGGGTATGGATAATGTTCTGTTTCTTAACCTGGTGCTCATTATTCAGCCTGGTTGTGTTTGTGAAGATTCATCTAGCTGTGCACTTGTGTGCACTTTTCTGTTGGAATGTTATATTTCAATAAAAAGTAAATATAAAACCAACAAAACCAAATAACCCCAAACCTTGCAGATAGTCCAGTTAACCATCAGCATTATAACTGGTCTGGAGGAAGGTTTACAGCAGATGGAGGCACCTCATTTACACTAGCTAGTGATAAGAGCCATCCTAGTTTAAAATGCACTAGAAAATTATTTGCAGAAATGTAGAACATGAAAAAATGTCTAAACCTAAGTAGTAGTAATAGAATGCAAGTTAAAATAGGACATTTCATTTTTGCCTACCAAATTAGAAAGCTGTTTTTTGTTGTTTTTTTGTTTTGTTTTGTTTTGTTTTAAAGGTAATAGTCAATGCTGGTAGGGGTGCTATTAAAGGTGGCCTCATACATTTAGAATTAGGATATAAATTGATTTAACCCTACTTGGGAAATATTTTGATGATACTAGTAGGAGTCTACAATTTTTTTTTTTTTTTTTTTGGTCTAGTAATTCTTCTGAGAATCTACACTTGGCAATAAAATGAAATACAGAAAAAGTCTTATGAATGAAGCTGTTTATATTAAGACATTGTCATGATGAAAGAGAGAGAACATTCAAATGTCTAATAAAAAGTGAACAATTAAGTAAACCGTATTACTTCTGCATATTCAGTAAAATATTAGGCAACCATTAAAAAGTTTGTAGTACTCGGCAATAACATGGAAAAATCCTTATAATAGAACGTTGAATGGGAGGAACTACATAAAAATACTAATAGCAACTATTTTGGGTATAGGATGGTAGGTGCTTTTTCTTTCCCCGTTCAACTAATTTCTAATTTTCCATATTTTCTATAATGAGGATAAATTATTTTTATGAGGGTAAAAGGGGGAAACTTTTTTCAGAAAACAGTAACAATAGGGTTCACACAGAACAAAGAGAAAATTATGTTTGACTTACAATCTTTGCTTGGCTAAAAATACTTGCCATTTAAAAAATGAATTGACTTTCTGATAATATATTATACATTAGCAACTGTCTACTTCCTTTCGACCGTACTTTACAATTCATGTTTGGAATAGAACATACCACCCCCCACTGCCCCACTATCTATGAAAACAATGCCTCTTCCTGCATTCTTTCAGTGACCTTTTGCCCCCAAGCTGGAAAGCTCCAACTTTCCCTCCCTTTACTGTCCTTAATCAATATAAAGTCCTGTGCATTCTACCCCAGAAATTTATGTGGAAACAGAAATTTCATTGAAAATATGTCTGAAACTGATATCTCTTTGTTCTCATTGCCTCTGCCTGAGTTCAGGCCCTTTGAACTGTGGCTTGCACAATGACCTCCAAAATTATTTTCTTGCCAGTAGTTTCTTCTTCCTCCAGCCCTATCACCAAACCACAGGACTAAGCAGGAAATCTCATTTGTGTGGTGGGTTTCGGGAGTAGGCAGCAAGCTTGTCCCGTTGGCACAGGGCCTCAGGCAGGAGGGAATGTCACACTTTCGTGGCTATTCAATGGGAAAGGTAAGGCCTGGTCACAAATGTTTATTTGGGCCTTCAGCTATATCTTCTATAAGAAACAAAAAGGCGCTATAATAACAAAGGCTGATCAAAACACTCAGAATTAAGCAGAAACAGTGAGCAGATTTTGTGAGAGTAAGGAACTGAGTAAGGCTGAGGTACAGGAAAACGGTGGGTGCACTTCAAGAGTTGCTACTCCTTGTCTGGTGGCCTCTTCCTGTTCCAAAGAGTGTGCATGCTATCTTTGAAGAGTTTATTAAGTTTCTTTGCTGCTTGGTTTTATACATGCACACATATAAATATAAGTTATACAAATAAATATAGCATATACTTTATATATGTATTTTGTATACATATAGAAATTCATTTAACTTTTTAGCTTGCTTTGAAGCAAATTGCTCCCTGCAATCCACATTTTGCATTTACTTTTTCATTACTTTAGAATAGCTATTTCATAACTGATTAACAGTACTGTTGCTTATGTCAATGATTAACCAATTATCATTAAACAAAGTGGCATTTATGTTAAGTATTATCCATGATGGTAATTGGTATTATTTACTTCTTCATAGATGAGACTTTTCTGCCTATTGGTCAGGTCAAATCTGCAAAATCATAGTTCCCAGAATGCTTTCTGTGTTTTGATGACCTGGCCATGCAGTTTCTTTTGACATTCAAAAAAATATAACTGTTCAAGCCAGACAAAAGTGCATGCTGACTGCATGATTCTATTTATAGCAGTATAAACAGGCCTGTTTATAAAATAAGCAGGCCTGACAAACCTCCAATGTTATAAGCCAGTACGGTGATCATGTCTGGAGGTGTTAGTGACTAGAAAAGAGCAGGGAGAAGGGCAGAGATGGTGCAGCACTGTAGTGTTCTTCTCTCGCCACGTGAGTGCTGATTACATGGTGGGTTCTGACTGGAAAAACCCACCAAGTCCTGTGCGTAAATGTGTACTTCTCTGTGTAAGCATTACAATCCAATTAAAAGTGAAAGAAAAGACAATTTGTTCAAGTTTTTGTTCAGTAAATGATGTATATAAAAGATACTGTACATGTAAAAAGTATGAAAATTTCAAAATTATGATGTTATAAAATTTCACGTTACTTTCCACTATAAAGATTTTCTGATTCATCACTGTATCATTTTCACTAAGAAATGTTTGCTTGATTATGCATGTTATTTTATATTTTAAAATTCTACTTGGATGTGTACCACAAAGGGTATGAAGAAACACGGAAGTCTTTTTATTCTGGTGGCAGGATGTCAATCATAAAAATAGTAGCTACTATTTTTTGACTATCTAGTATATACCACAAGTTTGCACATGTTGTCTCCAATATTCCCAATATCTGATGAAAGGAGTTTTGTTCTTTCCTTTTGCTGGAGGGCTAACTGAAGCACAGAGGCATTAAATAATTTGCCCAAGGCCACACGGATTTGTTTCATTCCCACACCTGTTTTTTTGTACTAACTACATTGTCCTTGTGCCTGTTTGCAGAACAGCGCCAGTTTGCTGCAGAGACCATTTACCTGCTGAACACTCAGCACTAAAACCTAGAGACTGGAAACTCGTTTGCCTCCACTTTCGTTTACTAATCAATCCTTAGTCTGAGGGCTTTCTACTTCGTTTTCCTAAGTCAGTATTCCTCTTGCTTAGATAGACCTTGATGCTCCATAATAAGGAGTTGGTGTTTAAATTTCAACTTTTGCTTTTTAAAACTCAGAAGTAATGGATTAATGGTCTAGATATCCTAAAGCTGATTTTTTTTTGTACAGCAAATAAAATGAAACACGAGTTTGGGGTGGGGGCTGTCTGTGGGTAACAGACTTTTAAAAACCTTTACTTTGAAATGCTTTCAAACCTAATTTACAAGGCAGTTACAAAAATAATACAAAACTCATACAGAGAATAACAGCATAC
Source organism: Choloepus didactylus (assembly GCF_015220235.1). Classification (NCBI taxonomy): domain Eukaryota; kingdom Metazoa; phylum Chordata; class Mammalia; order Pilosa; family Megalonychidae; genus Choloepus; species Choloepus didactylus. Next base: position 26,135,153 of record NC_051314.1, on the reverse strand, counting down.
CCTTAACCCCAGATACCCAGATCCACCAATTTTAACATTTTGTCACATTTTCCATATGATTCTATCTATCCATCCATCAGTCTGTCTGTCAGTCTAGTTATCCATATATTAACCCATTTTCTGAACATGTGTGTAGGTTGTATGCATCATGCTGCTTGACCATTTAATACTGCTATGTTCACTTCTTAAGAACAAGGATATTCACTTATATAACCACTATAAGTGCAGTTATCAAGTTCAAGAAATTGAAGATTGACATAAAGCTTACAGTTTATATTCCAATTTTTTTCATATGTCACAATAATGTCCTTTTGAGCCCTTTCTCTTCCCTTATTAGATCCTGTCCAGGAGCATGTATTGCATTTAGATGTCATTGTCTCTTTAGTTGATTTTTCTTTCTTTTCTTTTTAAAATTGTGGGAACATATATACAAGATAAACTTTCCATCTCAACTGCTCCCAGGCATACCATTCAGTGAGATTAACCATATTCACAGTTTTGTGGTACCCTCACCACCCTCCAGTACTAAAACTTTCCCTTTGACCTTTTCCCAGAAACCCTACACCCATTATGCATTAACTCCTCATTGTTCCTACCCCTCACCCCCGGTAATTTGCATTCTAATTTCTATCTCTATGAATTTGCATTATCTCTGATATTTCTCCATGGTTACCATGGAGCTCAAATTTAACATCCTAAATATGTAGCGATCTCATTTGGTTTGATATCAATTTAACTTCAGTAGTATACACAAACTAAGTTCCTACACCCCTCTGTCCCCCCACATTTTTGTAGTTCTTGTAACAAAGTACATGTTTATACACTATGAGTCCCATTCCACAGATTTATCATTGCATTTTATGCATTTGCCATTTAGATCTTGTAGGAAGTAAAAAGTGGAATAACAAACCAAAAATACAACAGTCCTGGCATTTATATTTACTCATGTTGTTACCCTTACTGGAGATCTTTAGTTCTTCATGAGGCCTCAATCTATTGTCTAGTGCCCTTTTCTTTCAACCTACAGAACTCTCTAGCATCTCTTGTAGGGCCTGTCCTGTGGTAACGAACTCCCTTGGCTTTTGTTTAACTGGGGATGTCTTAATACCTCCCTCAATTGAAAGACAATTTTGCTGGATATAGAATTCTTGGTTGGCAATTTTTTGCTTTTACCACTTTAAATATGTCATTCCACAGCCTTCTTAGCTGCATGGTTTCTGATGAGAAATCAATACTTTATTGAGGCTCCCTTGTATAGGACACATTGCTTCTGTCTTGTGGCTTTCAGAATTCTCTTTCTTTCTCTTTTGACAGTGTGATTATAACAAACTGCTATGAGTCTATTTAGATTTATTCTGTTTGGAGTTCTTTGAGCATCTTGAATGTGCATATTCATGTCTTTCATTACCTTTGAGAAGTTTTCAGCCATTATTCCATTGACTGTTCTCTCTGCTTCTTCTCTCTTATCCTTCTGGAACCCATACATGCATATATAGCATGCTTGATGGTGTCCCACCAGTTTCTCGGGCTCTGTTCACTTTTCTTCATTCATTCTTGCTCTCCTCAGACTGGATGATTTCAAGTCTTATCTTCATGTTCTCTGATTCTTTCTTCTGCCAGCTCCAGTCTACCGTTGAATCCCTCTAGAGAAGTTTTAATTTCTGTTACTGTGGTCTCCAACTCTGTTTGTTTCCTTTTCATAATCTCCATCCCTCTATTGATATTCTCTTTGTATTCAGCTGTTGTTTTCCTGATTTCCTTTAGTTCTTTGTACCTAATTTCCTTTAGCTCTTTGAACATATTTAGGACCATTTTTAAAAAAGTCTTTGTCTGCTACATCCCATGTCTGGTCTTCCTCACTGATGGTTTCTGGTGTTTTACAGTTCTCCTTTACCTGGTCTATCACTTCCTGTTTCTCTGAATGTTTTCTAATCTTTTGTGAAAACCTGGACATTTTGATATTTTAAGGTATTATTTCTGGAATTTAGACTCTGAAGTGTCTGTCCCTTAAACTTGAATCCAGCCAGTGATATGACAGAGCTTTCCTTGGATGCTAGGAGCTAACAACAAAAAAAAGATATTACCTTTCCTAGTCTTTGCAGATTGACTTGTGACAGTAATCTCCTTCAGAGCTTATTCATACAATGAGTTTAGGGAATAGTTCTAGGCCACAGTGGAGGGACTTCCAAAGTGCATGCTTTCTTGGGCATGCACGAATGGCCCTAAGCATTGTCCTGGTTAGATGGATACAAATACCTCTCTTCCTGAGGAAACTTACTCCTCACAGCCCATGCACTGTACTCTATATACTACAGCCACCAATTCCTTGCCCCAGGCCACATGACTTGACTTCTATCCCACAGAGTTCTAAAGGAGAGCTCAGTGAGCTGCCTTCTACCCTCTGGGCAAGTTCTGAGATGACAAGCTTGTGCAAGTATCCTGGTTCAGTCCCTCTGGCCACCACCATCCAGACACACTTGCTCCCGATATGTACATGTGGTTACTTTGCTGCTTCTGGAACTAGGACTAAGGACCTGCACTAGGAGTGTGGTCCAGCTCCATGCCCAGTTGGTGAGGGGTAAGGGAGTGGGACCAGTCAGGGCACAACGAGATACTACTGCTTTGAAGTAGTCTTTTTCTTGATTTGGCATTCTCCTTGTTGCCTCAATCATTTAACTGTTTTCTGGAGTTTGAGAAAGATGCTTCTGCCAGTTTTTGCTGTTGGTTCAAAGTTTTTATATAAGTGACAGAGCCCTGAAGCTTTTCAGTGTGCCATCTTGATTCTGGATAATAGGATTTTATCTGCTAAATTATGAGAAAAAATTATCTCCAATCAAGGCACAAAACAGGAAACTTAGATCACATTTTTGACCACTATGAGGAACACTCTGCAAGACTTTTAAGCCCTCATGAAGGAGAAAAGAGAGGATGTGATATCTGTGTCCTTATAAGAAAATTAGGATATAAAGCTACCTATACTGGGTTTTTAAGAAAAAGTAAACATAAAGACTCAAATTAGGCTGATATGATTGCTTTATGGACAAACTTTCTCTTATCGCCTCTTCTTCCCCCTTAACTCTTCTCTATCAAAGTCACACCAGTTCTACCTGAGCCCCAAAGGCCATGTCTATAGAGGGAGTTCCTGGGCTGATACTAGGGTTGACCCTGGGATTAATTTAGTCCATCATCAAAAATTCACTGAGTACCTGCCATTTACTAGGTGTGCTATATATTTAATGCTGAGGATATAATGGTTAATTATACACTTTTCCTGCCCTCAAGAAGCTTCCAGTCTAGTCTCTAATGTGTGTGGGGTTCAGTACCATAAAAATCAGCCCAGAGCGGGCCTGAATCTATCCACCACTCCCAGAAACACTCATTATACTTGGATAAAGTCAACTGAAACTCAGAATGCCTCAGCCCTCTTCCCCTGACCTTTTATTTTTTCTGCACTATAAACTTTTCATTACTCCATTTAACCATCTCTCCTCCATGCTTATGTTCAAGCTTTCTTTTTCACTGTTCCATTTGTCCTTATGTTTCTAGTGGCCTCCTGGTACATCCTAGCAGTGTGCCTGTATACATGTGTCATTTCCCTAATGGGGTCACCAGCTCTTTGAGGGTAGGAACCCTGTGTTCCAGATTGTGAATTCTTAGAGCATCTTGTTCAGAGTTGGTTTGAACAGCTAATTTAGCTTGAGAAGTTTTGTTGTTTAACTGGCCAATTGACTTACTCTGGGACCACCTGTCTTATATTACAAACCAGAGTAGCTGATCCAGAAGTGTTTCTCTGGAATGAAGCCACCTTAGGTGAAGCATCAAACATTTGCCAAGGTTGACTAAAAACGAGGAGTATGATTTCCTTATTAAAGTCAGGTCAGTATGAAAAAGTACCCAGATGACATTAAATAAAAATGAAATTTTTGATTTTTCCTAGAATCAGGCCTGATATCAAATTTTTCTGAGATCTTACAACAAAGTATAGTGAACTAATTCCTATAACCATGGGGAAATGGGTAGAACTCTTATGAGCTAAACTGTCCAATGCTACCCCATCCTCACACCTTTACTACAAAGATGTCCAGTTAACCTAGAGACCACTGGAAAATGCTTATGGGGAACCTATGGGAGAGGTTAGTCCTTCATTTTTCTCAAATACAATGTTTCCCCAAGCACAGCGAATAATAAGGAGTATTGGTACTTGATGTCCTCCCATTTGCAAGGTCTGGGGTGGATCCCTTTTCAATGATGAGCCCTCAAGGCAACTGTAAATACTAACTCTCCATATTTGGTCATAAGATCCCTTTCTAAGTAGCCATTTGACAGGTGAGCACCCCAAACCCTCACAGAGTCCCAGCCCACACCCTCCCAAAGGCAGTTAGACTCCTACCAAGCTGTTCTTAATATCCCAGAGGCTTCCCATCACATGGGAGAATAAAATTCTGGGACTCAGCTAAACTGTAACCTTGAATGAGGCAGTAACCAGATATGTCAACATAGCCTAGTGGCTAACAGTCAGATTGCTTCATTTTGTTCTGGACACCCTATCTGGGTTGAATCCCTGCTCCACAACTCACCACACAATTATACTGTGTGGTAATTTGCTTAACCTCTCTGTACTTCAGTTTCCTCAGCTGCAAAATGGCAGTAAAAACCCTCATTGGGCTCTTTTGAAGACTAAATTAGAGAATGCAGATGAAGCATTTAGCCTAACATCTGGCACACCTGAGCACTTGTTCAGTTATTTGTCCCACTCTTCTGTGTCTCAAACTCAGTGAATAATGGATGTAATCACCTTCCAAGGTGGGGGAGATTTTCTACCCTTGTCATTGCATTGATCCTAACTCTCAGGGTTTCTCTAAAAGTTCCCTGAATCTTGTGAAATGTCTCCACTACTTTACCCTGAATTCCGAAGTAGAAGAAGGATCTCAGGATTCCAAATATTTAAACATTGCAAAGGCTGGTTTGGGGAGATATGTCCTTTTAAAACCAGGTAAGAGACTTCACTTTGGAATGTCCCAAACAATGCATAACATTGGTACTGTGAGTTGCTTATTAAGAAAAGACTCGTGTGGTCAAATACATTTTAAAAACGCAACCTGCCATCTCCCTCGCTTGGAAATTTTCACCCACATTGACATATTAACGGCTCTGAAAAAATCATGCAGTAAAGAAATCCTTTTGACCTCACCACAGATAGCATTTCTACCAGCTATTTTACCACAGACCCTTTTGTCTGTTAATGTCTTTGAACTCATGTTTTTAGGAAAACACATCAGAGATAGAGGAAGATGTCAAGGACAACAATAAAGGATGCTACTGGAAACAACCGATGGTCCATTTGCCAAGTTCTCAGAAAATGCTTTAAAAATTGCTTTCTTGTTTGTATTGGCCAGAGTTACAGCCACCTTTCACAAGATGATCTGGCCTGGCCAAATAACTGATGTCTTGGTGACTCTGGCATGGTTACAAGGCTCATTCATGTCCACATGGATGCTATGTTTTCGGTTTTCAGTGAAAAACTTTATGTACTTTTTAAGCCCAGAGAGCTTTAGTTTGATTTTGATATTTGCAGAAGTGAAATGTCTTCCTTAGAAAACTCCATTTATCTCCATTCTCTACAATTATGTCTCTCCCTCTCGCTCTCTCTTTGTGTAGTTATCTACTATAGAATCTGTTTCCACAAGTTTGGGGAAGAAAAAAAAAAGCCTCCTATCTCTGAGCCCCCTTCTCCTTCCCTTCCAATGCCCCAGAACAGCTGGTAAGGTTTATTGCTCTTCTCCAACATTAGCTCTGTTCTATGCATGGAGCAAGATTGATTATCCTCATTCTCAAATGTGAAGATCCAGCATGTGCCTTTGTCCTGCATCCCCTAAGAGCGAATTGGCATCAACAGCACTTGGTACAGAGGCAGCACTTTTGGGGCAGTCGGAAGTGACAGCAACAGCAAGAAGCAGGCAAATGGGGGCCGCTCCACCACCTGCGGTACCTGCCAGCCTCTACCTGGTGCTCAGTACCCACCAGGGTGGGCTGCTGCCTTACCACATAATGCCTTGGCAAGGGTGCCCGGGTCCAATTCTCCAGCCGAGATTGCTTTGCAAGGCTGGCCAGGGGGAAACTGTAGCCACATCTGAAACGGGCTTTCATGCAAAGCCACCTTCAATGACAACTCTGTGACTACAGAGCTGTAGAGCTACATGTGCCTTTGTGTGTGTGCACGTATGTTTGTGTGTGTGTGTGTGTTTATGCACATGTGCATGCAGATGTCCTCTTAAGGAGGGGAAAGCTAATCAAAAACTGCCCCAGGTTTTCTTAGTTTTCCTCTTGGGAGACCACCCCAGTGAATCTGAAGACAGGTTGCACAAACCTGGCACATTACAAAATTCTCACCAGGCTCTCCTATTGTGTCACCCGTTTGGCTGAAATATAAACTCAGAGGCCCCACAGTATTGAGACCCAGCCAAGGTTTGGAACATAAAGTGAGCTGAGCAAACCAGCATGTAGGCAACCCAGGGAAAATAATTGTTCCTCTTAGCAGCATGGCTGCTTCTCTGCTTAGCATCTGAACAAGTTAATTTGGGAACATGGCCTTCTCGAAAGAAATGGCGCACATCTCAGCATCCCATGGATTCATGGGGACAGATGTCCTTTCACCAGGTAGAAACAGAAATTATATTTGAAATCCATTTCTATTGAAGGGGGAAAAAATCCCTTTCTTCTCCAGGGGCCACTCTTTTTGCCTGGTAACCACATCTGAACATCAGTTGTTCAACTTGAGAGGTCGTTTTTTGCTCACATCCATGTCTGGCAACCAGGTGGTGAATTCTGCTAATCAAACAGGAACAATTTAGTTGCATACAAAGTCACAAAGAAGTCTGCTCTTTGCCAATCCTGGGTTTCAGGGAACTGATCTCAGCAGCATCTAAATCAGACAAATCTGCTAAATTGATCCTGCTCCATAGAAAGGGTGCTTCATCTAGGTCCAATAAATAGCATATTGAAGTGTGATCTGAAATGAGGGGAAGGAATCAGGCAGCCCACTATTTCTGGATGAGAGTGAAGCTTCAAGGAGCACAGACACCTCCGTCTCATGTTGGGTTATTTTTATTCCCTAAAAACAGAGGCTCTTGAGTCCTGTGCTCCAGGACTGCCCTTTCTTCTGAGCTGAGAGATAGATGGCAGTGGGCTCAGGTGAAAGAAAGAGAAAGGTGATAGGGGTATTGTGCCTTTTTTTTCTGTCTACATCTTCTCTATTCTATGTTTACTCCCTGATCCCCATAATCAATTGATTAATGATATCAGAGCGGATCTCCTATGTTTCTGGCATTAAGCTAGGTGCTGTACAGAATTATTTTTCATACTACAGAACTGGAAAGTCAGCTACAAAGTGTAACAGAATAGGTTTGCCTGGGTATGAATCCTGGCTCCCAGCTACTAAATGTGTGATATGGGGCAAGTTTCTTAAGCTCCCTGAACATCAGTTTTCTCTTCTGTAAAATTGGGATAGCAAAAGTGCCTATTTCACGGGGTTGTGCAGAGGACTAAATGCAACAGTCTTCAGAAAAGCACCTCACACAGCTGTTTTTATTATTCCCATTTTACAGATGAAGAAAGAAGCTCAGAGAGGTTGACTTGCCCTTGGCATCACTGCTAATAAGTTACAGAGTTAGGGCTTCCAAACAATATTTTACTGAACACCGAAGTCCATTAACATTTTACCATGTCACACTGTAATCTTTAAAAGCAATCATTATATATCCAGTCCCATGCTAAGATCTGTAAAGAAACACAACAGCCATCTACCGTATCATTTCTCCTCTCAAAAAGGGAGTCAAAACAGTTATGCTAAAGTGTTTTATGCAATTCTATTGAGATACATTCACATACATACAACTATACAATGTGTACAACCAGTTGTTCACAGTATCATCATATAGGTGTACATTCATCACCACAATCATTTTTTGAACATTTTCATTACTCAAAAAAATAAAAATAAAAGTAAAAGTAAAAAAGAACACTGAAAATATCTTATACCACACGTCCCCTTTATTATGCATTTACTTTCGTACCCATTTTTTCTACCCATCTGTCCATACACTGGATAAAGGGAATGTGACCACAAAGTTTTCACAATTACATGGTCACACCATATAAGCCATATTGTTATACAATCATCTTCAGGAATCAAAGATAATGGGTTGTAGTTCAACAGTTTCAGGTATTCTAGCTATTCTAATATGCTAAAAACTAAAAAGCATATCTATGTAATGCATAAGAATAATCTCCAGAATGACCTCTCAACTGATTTGAAAACTGTCAGCTACTGAAACTTAATTTTGTTTCATTTCTCTTCCCTCCTTTGGTCAAGAGGGCTTTCTCAATCCCATGATGCCAGGTCCATTTTGTTCATGTCTCTAATAGAAGTCTGATCTCTTTTTCAGCTTCTTTAACAGTTGCTATATGGGGTAATGCTGACAATGATAGCTGCCAAACTCTGGCTCTGAGTCTCAGGTGTCACACAGCTACCCAAAGTTCCAGGGACTGAACAGGTTATATACAAACAGCTCAGCATCTCAGATTCTAGAAATAACCATGACAATTCATGAATAGATGTGACTGTTGTAGGGCTTACAAACTATGAACCTTTACAATAAGCCTTTCCCTGATAACCTATGCTCTCAGATTGAATTCTTAGAGTTTGTACTTTATAAATAGTCCATATTAGTGAGGTGTTATAATGTTTGTCCTTTTGTTTCTGGCTTATTTCACTCAAAATACTGTCCTCAAGGCCCAGTCACCTAGTTACATACCTCACAACTTCATTCCTTCTTGCCGCTATTCAATATTCCATTGTATATATACGCCACAGTTCATCATCCAGTTTATCAGTTGATGTACCCTTAAGCCACCTCCATCTATTGAAAATCATGAATATTGCTGCCAGAAACACCAGTGTGCAAATGTCTATTCATGCTCCTGCTCTCAGTTCTTCCAAGTATATACCCAATAACAGGGTTGCAGGACTATATGGTTACCCCATACTTAGCTTCCAATGGAACCACCACACTGTCCTCTAGATGGCTGCACCATTCTACTTCCCCACCGACAGTGAATAGGTACATCCCTCTCTCCACATTTTCTCCAGCACTTGTCTCTCTGTGTTTATTTTTTAAACAGTTTTATTCACACACCATACAATCCTTCCTAAGTAAACAATCAATGATTCCCAGTATAATCACATAGTTATGCATTCGCCACCACAATCTGTATGAGAACATCCCCATTTCTTCCACAAAGAGGAAGAGGAGGGAAAAAATGAAGAATAAAAAAATAAACAATAGAAGAAAAAAGAAAAAGAAAAGAAAACACGATGAAAAGGTCAGACAACAACACCAACACCAAGAATCCCATATCACTTCCTTATACCCCTCTCTTATAGACATTTAGTTTTGATATATTACCTTTGTAACAATTAATGGAAGTATATTACAATGTTACTATTAACTATAGACTCTTGTTTGCATTGATTTTATTTTTCCCCATACCATCCAATTTTCAACACCTTGCAATGTTGTCATTCGTTTGTTCTTCCTCATGTAAAAACATTCTTATATTTGTACCTTTAATCACCATCATTGACCACTCTAGGTTTTACTAAGTTATACAGTCTCAGTCTTTATCTATCTTTCCTTCTGATGTCACACATGTTCCTAGCCTTTCTCTTTCAACCATACTCACATTCATCTTTGTTCAGAGTACTTACAATATCATGCTACCATCACACAGTATTGTGCTATCCATTTCTAGATCTATACAATCAATCCTGTTAAACATTCTGTACACCTTCTGCATCAAATGCCTGATCTCTACCCTCTTTCTATCTTCTGAATACCTGTGTTTTCAATTTTAGCTCTCAGAGTTTGCTCATTAATGTTAGTTCATATTAGAGAGGCCATACAGTATTTGTCCATTTGTTTCTGGCTAATTTCACTCAACATAATGTCTAGTGCCTACTGTTTTGTCTTTTGGATTTTATATGTCATATTTTATTATTTTTTTTTCTTTCTCTTTCTTTTTACCCTTAATGATAGTGACATTTGGTAATCTGATTATTAATCATCTTGGAGTAGGTTTGTTCAGATCTATTATGTTTGGGGTATGCTGTGCTTCTTGTATCTGTAATTTTATGTCTTTTGTAACAGATGGGAAATTTTCAGTGATTATTTCCTCTATTATTCTTTCTGCCCTTTTCCCTTTTCTTCTCTTTCTGGGACACCCATGACATGTATATTCATGTGCTTCATGTTCTCATTCAATCCCCTGAGACCCTGCTCATATTTTTCCATTCTTTTCCCTATCTGATCTTCTGTGTGTAGGATTTCAGATGTCCTGTCCTCTAGTTCCTGAACCTTTCTTCTGCCTAAGTCTGCTGTTGTATTTCTCCATTGTGCTTTGCATCTCTTCTGTTGTGCCTTTCATTCACATAAGTTTTTCCAATAGTTTTTTTTTTTCAAACTTCTGAGTTCTTCCTTATGTTTGCCCAATTTCTTCTTTATATCCTTCATCTCTTTTGCCATGTGTTCCCCCAACTTGTTGATTTGATATGTGAATTGATCTAGCATATTTGTTTGAAGATCTTTAATTAGTTGTTTCAACTCCTGTATCTCATTTGAAGTGTAAGTTTTTTCCTTTTGACTGGGCCATATATTCATTTTTCGTAGTGTCACTTGTAATTTTTTGTTGCCTAGGCATCTGGTTTCCTTGATTACCCCAATCAGATTTTCTGAGACTAGATGGGCCCAGATCTCAGGAGAAGGGTGTAATCAGTATCAAGTTTCCCTAAGGATGAGACCCAGAAGACTGTCAGATGTTCCTGTGAGGATTGTAGATTCTCTACATTTCTTATCCTACCGGCAGGTGTTGCTTGTTAGCCCACGGCTCCCCACCAGCACAAAGAGGTGTGATACCTTTAATTCTCAGCAGACCCTGTGCTTGCCTGGGATGGAGGTTGAGTCAGAAGCCAAGAAGCCAAGAAGCTGTTGCTGTTTTTTATTTTCCCCAGGCTCAGGGGTCTGAATTCTCTGAGAGAGGGCAGCCACTGAGATGGGCCCTACCCCCCCCCCTTTCTTAGGGAAGACACCCCCTTTAGGGAATTATCTTCTTCACTTGACTGCTTCCTTTGTCTCTCTATCTTAACTCCACCCTTGCCTGGGTCAGTGCTGACAATTGAAAATGCCTGAGGCTTTCTCTAATGAGCTACTTGGAATGAGAAAAAAAAAAAGAAGGAAATCCCCTTTCAGAGACCCCAGCACTCCCAATTTTACCAGTCAAGAACTGGAGTAGGTACCCAGTTCTGTGGCCCTTTTCTTAGTACACATCCCTTTTCCAGTATTTTGAGCTCAGCTGACTCCAAAAGCCTCTGCTTTTATTTATTTATTTATTTTTCCATCAGCCCCATCTCCTCTCTGCTGGGAGAGACATCAGCGTTCCTTTCCTGCTTGCTCTGGGTTTATCTTTGCTCATATCTTGTATTCAGTAGTCCAAATTTGTTAATTAAAGCCATGATTGGAGCCTGGTTGAGCTACCTTCCCTTGCTCCCAGCAGAGATGGCTTCCGTTTCCCAAAAGGTAGTGTTCCAGCTCAGCTTACCATGCCAGTGGGGTCAGGGCACCAACTCTGCAGTTTGGGGAGCTTTATTTAAGAGTTTTATGCTGTGGTGTTGGCCCTTCTACCAATTCCAGACTGGTGTACAGTGTGTCTGGTCACAGATGTCACCCAAACAGTTGCTCCAGACTATTTACTATTTGTTCCTGGCTACTTAATAGTTGCTCTAGAGGACTAGCTAAATTCCACACCTCCCTATGCTGCCATCTTGCCTGTCTCTCCTTGCATTTCAGTACTAAAGTTTTGAGCCAACCATAGCAGGATAAGTGTCCCAAAAAGACAGCAGTCCTTACAGATGAGATTCCCATCTCAATATGATCCCACATAATCAGCATCAAAAACTTGGACTCACCTTCTGCCTTCTTTTATCCTTACCCTCACCAACACCATCACTCTCATAAGTCTGTTGATAATATTTTCAAGTATTCTCCCCTTTTTTTTTTCAATCTTCTCCCCATCTTCTTTCCCCCTCAAGAGTTGCAGAAACCAATACATTAATTAACCACCTCATTCCTGGGCACACTTCTCATTTCAGGTGGTTCTATGGGTCACTAATAATGTCTAACCATAATTCAGATCCTCTATTTGGCATCCTCTTGACTGCTGAGCTGCTCTGATGACCCCCTACCCTCCCTTCCTCTTGGACTCTTCTAAGCAAACCCAAGCAGCATTCCTCCATGACTCACACATTCTTGTCTCCAAGTCACCTTCTACATCCTCTCTGTTGAACCATGAGACTTCTTCCCCTCTCTGTACAAGACTCTCCTCATCCATTGAATGTCTTCAGTAAACCCAGTTATTCTTCCACATGGCTGGCTCAATTCACTAATGCATGATGCATGTGAAGTCATTGCCATAGGTTCTGGTCCACTTGGCTTTGTTGGTTCCACAGTCCCAGGGAGGCAGTGGTGATGAGGCAAGATATGTCCTGGACTTGAAATGAAATTACCTAACCTCCTGATTCCAAATTCCCAACTAGGCTGTAAGTTTGTGAATATTCCCAACACCTGGATCAGCATTTCCTTGAGCTGAAGCTAAACATATATTGATTGAATATAGATATAATTGATAAAATAGGCATAAATAATATTTACTTAACCTGCCTGTTAGAAGTCAAGTAAAATTATTTATTTGAAAACACTTTGTAAATTTTAATGACTGTTAATTTAGGGTGCTGTCATTATTAATCATAATAATAAGAATAAATTGTTTTGTAGATGCGTGTCATATACCACAAAATGAAGCATTGAAAGGTATGGATGAATCAATCCCCATATTATGAATTATAACTCCCACTAGTGAATCAGCAGGCCACCTTCACGCTCAAGATACAGCATTATTACTATATGCATCCGTGAGGAAACCAACATGTGTACATGTTTCTACTTTACATCTTCTTATGCATTTACACTGGTGTTTTATCACATCTCTCTCCTCAGATTATGAAGTCAAGTTTTACAACTCATGCAGATAGGATAATTCTACTCTTCTCATGAGTTTTTTTTATTGTTTTTGCTCTGTTTTGCTTTGTTTTTGAGGATGAAAGAAAAATAATGTACACAAACCCCACACAGCCCAATACTTAGAATATAGTAAGCATTTAGTACATGGTAGCTATTAAAATCATTGCTGTCATCAGTGACATCATCACTGATCATCACCACCACAGAATCCATTAACAGAAAATACAAGAGTTAGGGATTAATTCTACCATTTTCCTTATAACCTCTCCCTTGTTCTCCCTCCAAACACCCTGCACAAATCAAGCACTCAGTAAAATGCTGTCCTCATAGATATCTCTATCTTTATCCACAGTAGGGTTTCTGAAGTCCTGCTTCTCTGTGGGCTGCCACAACAGGTGCTGTGGTGGGCTTCAAGGTCCATTTCCTCAGGGATAGACAAGAGTGGCAGGTGGACAGGGTTGTAGAAAGTTTCCTGGAGAAGCTTACTGTGTAGCCCCGATGGCTCTTTCAGCCTTTCTGGGCAGAAGAATTTAGGGACCAGGCTCTACCCAATCAGAGAGAAGCCAGTATGGGTGATTCAGAATGGGAAAATGAGTAAGCAGCACCCCTGTTGCTAGTTCGCATGTGTTATGCTCAGAAACAATCAAGATCTACTCAGTGAAGGAATCTCGACCTTTCTCATGAACAGATACACATATAACTCAGAGTATGTCTATCAGGTCCCCAGATTTCAGGCAGTGAGATGCAAGGGAGAGTAAATTATCTGACAGTTGGCTCTATCTCAATATTTTTTTTACAAAGGCATAGTATCAATAACAATTTATGGGAATATTTTAAGCAGAATAGATATTGTCATTGTCATCATCATCATCATTTTGTATTGAAAGCATCTCCAAAAGATTATTTGTCTGATTCAGGGTTAGGTATATAATATATGTTGAGCTTGAACCTAGCTCCCTTGACTTATATGCTGTTTCTGTTCTCCCATCTTCCAAATGAATAATAACTAACTTACATTAGCAGCTGCTGTATGCTAGACAATATGCCAAATGCTTTACACAAATCACCTTTTTAAATTTTCACAACAAAGCTAAGAGATAGAAACTATTTTTACTGCTGTTTGATAGATAAGGGTTCTGAAGCTTAGAATGAACAAGCAATTTGCTCAGAGGTAGCACATGCAATAAATGGTGCGTTGGTCATTGAAGCCTAATTCCAGATCCCATGCTCTTAACATTATGCTTCATGGGCTCTGCTTCCATTCACAATACTGCTCAGTACATGTATGTGGGAATGGATTTGGTGTGTACTGTCTTCATCAAATATGTGTAATGAGCTCATGACTTCCTGGAAGTCAGCCACTCTCATCCCTACTCTTAAGCCACTTGGGAAACTTTTAGTGGTCATTCATTTCTTTCTCTCTGACTCCACAGCTGTTTGCGGATACCTCTAGAATCACACACCCGCCCCCCCCCCCCCCCCATGCCATGGCAACTATCCATTTATGTCTTTCTCTTCCTCTGGGCAGCCACTCTTTGAAAGCAAATCCTTTGGTCAGATCATATTTAAATTTCCTGAACCTGGCAGAGTACATAAAACAATGTAAGTTCTGAGCAAACAGATGTTGGATGAATGAATGAATGAGGGAATGCATTCTGTAATATTTTCAGTATACTCATTCTGGTATTAATATTTTGATGTTTACACTACTCTTTGTGTCATGTCTGTAAACTATTTTCATTCAGATTTTAGGCTCTTGAAGAGTGCAAACCATGGTGAATGCTTCTTTACCTATGCCTCACAATACCCTGCATAGAAATGGGCTAGCATTTGCTCAGCTTGAATTGAATTACTGGCTCAGGAGAAGAGTCAAGATAAATGGGCTGGTAATAGGTGCCTCTTAAAAATATTCCCAAATGTAGACTATTAGGACTCATTAAAGGTGCACACACTCAGATTGAGGGGATGGGTGGCAATGGGATCCATGATACTTAGAACAAGTACCTTCAGACAAAAACACAAAGGCTCACCATCCTATGAATATAATCGGGTTCATTTTCTTCATGCTGAAATTCACCTGTAAGACTCATCAGTTTACTAAGATGGATTCATGAAGCTCTGGCCTGGGATCAAGAAACTTGGGTTCTAGCTTGGACTTCACCTTTTTTAATGTGATCATAGAAAGGTCTCACAAATCCGTAAGCTTCGGTTTTCTTATACATAAAATTAGAAGATTGATCTAGAATGATCTCTAAGCTAACGTCCAGCTTGAAATTCTATCTAAGAGCTTATGATCATAAGGTCAACCAAAATGGAAACTTATGCACCAAGACTCCTTAAATATCAGAATTAAAGGGATTGTGATCAATAAGCCAAAATATGTTAAAATTACTTTTGGAAGTAGACTATCCTGGAGAAGTCATCTTCCTTAAGAAAGATACTGAAAATTATGTGAAAAGGAAACATGTCCTTAAAATTTATGAGTCTTAACTTGTTTAATGACCCTCTCTTGGTCTTCTTCCTATGAAAGTACTGAAGAAACACAAAACAACCCAAACTCCCCAAAATAAAGATTAAGATTTGTTTTCTTTTAGTCTTTTTCTCTTGTCTCTCATATAAGTATAGGCACACATATATACACACATATACACCATCCTAATTGACTTAACTTAGAAATTTTAAAAGGGAAAAAGACAAATATCACATAGCTAAAATTTCTGTACCCTAGATTGCCTGAATTTTCCAAATTGATCTGGATTCTGAATCTGAAATTTGAACATAGCGATTGCCTTCTACTTCATGAATAAACAAGTAGACAAGTTTAACTTTTTAAAGGGCATCTTTCCTTCCATGAACCTTATATTCCCCCAAAAGAATGGAAAACCCACAGGTTTTCACTAAAACAGAAACATTTAAACGTGACACCTAGGTAGAAGCAAAGGCAACAGAAGAAACAAAGGGTTAGGCAGCTCTAAAGAAACATTACCTTGTGGCTGTTTTCTTGGTAACCTTTTCAAACACTGGAGTGATGTTTTTCAGGTCTATCCAGGAGGTAAAATGTTGAGCGAGTTTCACCCCATTTGAAACCTGGGATAGAACTCACTCTCTACCGGGCTCAGAAGCCAACATCTTGACTTTTCCGCCCCTTGGACTGACCTAGCGGTGTCCTTCTGGGAGGGGCTTGGTAACCTGCATTCTTGGTCCATGCATATGGCTCCAGGTGTGAGGAAGTCAGGTGACCTGCTCAAGCTCTCTGACTCCAGCCATGGCCAGGGCAGGGTCATCTGACCTCTCTGCCTATCTTTGATGGAATGGGTTGCAAGTATATGCAAAGATAGTAGATCTGAAAGGTCTAAAAGAGGCATGTGGAATCATCAGTAGGTAAAACGAACAAACTCATAATTTAGCCAAGTAATGGACTATTTCTTCTTTGATTTTTTTAAAAAGGCCACAAAAAAGAAAATCAGATAGCATGAAGATTAGTCTTTCAACCAACTATATGCCTGACACTTGACCAAGAGCTTTGGACATAGCAGTGATAAAACCAGATAAGATTACTGCCTTTAAGGAGTTTACAATGTAAGGAAATCAGGGAGGCAGCGCACATAAAAGAACAGCATGGCATTGTGGTTGGGAGCTTAGGCCCCGGAGACAGCTTTCCTGGATTTGAACCCTTCTTCTACCACAAGCTGACCCTGAGTCCTTCTGTAAGTATTGAATCTCTCTGGGCTTCAGTTTCCTTATCTATGCAGTGGAGTAAATAGGATCTGTTTAATGGGATTGATGGGAAGATTTAAGGATTTATTATACTGGAAGAACTTGAAGTTCCTGTCAAATGGTGAATACTTAATAAATGTTAGCTATTACTGTTATTAAAGAAAGGTGATATCCTTAGCTTCAAGAACCAGACACGCTAATGAACATTTTGTGAATTTTATCTCTTTCCACTTAACTCTCATAACAACCCAATGAGGTAGGTATTGTTATCTCTATCTTAGTTTCCTAGGGCTGCCTCAACAAAGTACCATGAACTGGGTGGCTTAAAGCAACAGAAAATTATTGTCTCACAGTTCTGGAAGCCAGAAGTCTAAAAGCAAGATGTCAGCAGGGCGATGATTCCTTTGAAGTCTGTAGGAAAGAATCCGTCCTATGCCTCTTCTAACTTCTGGTTGGTTGTTAGCAGTCCATGGTATTCTGTGCCTCACTTCTCACTTGGTATTCTCCCCTCTGTCTCTCTGCCTGTGCCCAAAGCTCTTCTTATAAGGATACCAGTCATTCTGGATTACGGGCCCAGCCTACCCTAGTGTGACCTCACTTTAACTTGCCAAGTTCTATCTGTAATGACCCTATGTCCAAATAAGGTCACATTGTGAGATATTGGGGATTAGGACTTCAACTTTTTTTTTGGGGGGTGGGGCATAATCCAATTCATAGCAATCCTCATTTTATGGAAGAAAATACCAAGATTCACAGAAAGTAAAATAACTGACAATAAACCCTTCCATTCACTTTCACATTCTCTCCTGAGATGTGTAGTTGTGTTTCATTTCACTTTTAGCCTTTTCTTTCTTCTTGCACTGTCTTTGTTCTCTCTCTTCATACTCATTTCATTTAGCTTTATGGTGATGGTGGGTAAATTTTCCCTTCTCAATATTTCAAATGTATTTCTGGGGGCAAAGTTTCATATATTAATTATTTTTTAAGTTGGTCTGTAGTTGAAAAACTCAACACAGAGCTTGGCATATATATTAAGGAAATTATCTGTTATTAATGTTATTATTATTATTAGTCTTTCTCTTTCCTGACTTTTAAAAAAACTCTCCTAATAATGCCTTGATGACTCTGGTTCTAAGGCAAATTTCTCCTAACCGCTCTCTGAATATTCATGCTTTTGAAATTAACTGCTGGACCTATGAGAATCTATGGCCTGTGCATCACATTACATCTCTGATTTGGAAGTTCTCTCTGACCCTGATAGCCCCACTGATTGTGCAATCATGGTCTTTTCTAAACCCTGCTCTTCCTGGGTGTATGTCCTGACCTGCCCCAGTGTGGCCCAACTCCAGGTACTAATGACCTTTGGGCTCAAATCAGCCTCACCCATACAGAATCCAGTATGAGGGACACAGAAGGGTTAAAGCGGTGGGGGAAACTTCGGGGGGGAAGGTGGAATATGAAAGGCCAGTGTCACTGTGATGACATTGGGGAACCATGAAATAAGGAGAGGGTGAGTTTGGGCCACCAGAAAGAATCATCACTCAAGGGCAAGATAGGGCAGAATGAATAGTTCAGAGGTGAAGGCCAAGGCCAGTGTATTTCTGAGATTAGGTATCATCCATTCATTCCTTCATTCATTTTTCTGTGCTCCTACCAAGTTTTAGGCAAGAGAGAGGCTACTTAAATTCATGAATAAGATAGCCTCCTGCCTTTAAGGATTTCTCAATCTGTGAGAGCAGAGAAAACATAAGAGAGTAATATGAATGAGGGAAAGCAGGGGAGTAGAGAGTATAGAAGTAGTAAAACAAAGCAAGAGTGTCTAATGAATAAGTGGTAAGGTAACTAGGTGACAAGATGATGTCAGGAACTTGAGCAGCCCATAGTTGTAAGGATGATCATGACGATAACAACAATTGTAATATTTTATGGACCTCTCAGTTTCCTTTTCCATCTGCCAACATATATCATTCATTCCTTGCAACATTATATAAGGTTGTGTTTTGGTTTGCTAATGCTGCCCTTATGCAAAATACCAGAAATGGATTGGCTTTTATAAAGGGGGTTTATTTGGTTACAAAGTTACAGTCCTAAGGCCATAAAAGTGTCCAAAGTAAGGCATCAACAACAGGGAACTTTCACTGAAGGATGACTGATGGCATCCGGAAAACCTCTGTTAGCTGGGAAGGCATGTGGCTGGTGTCTGCTCCAGGGTTCTGGTTTCAAAATGCCCAGGACATTTCTCTCTAAGTGTCTGGGTGCATTCTCTTTGTCCCAGGGCAAACCCTGGGCTTCATCTCTTAGCTAAATGTCCTTCTGTCTGCATCTCCAAGCACGTCTAAGCATCAGCATCAGCAAAAGTCTGCTTTCAATGGCCGTCCCCAAAATGTCTCTCTCAGCTGCAGCACCGAGCTCCTTCTGTCTGAGCTCTTATAGGACTCCAGTAAACTAATCAAGACCTACCCTGAATGGATGGGGCCACACCTCCATGGAAATAATCTAATCAAAATTATCACCTACAGTAGGATGAGTCACATCTCCATGGAAACAACCTAATCCAAATATCCCACAAGATTGGATTAAAAGATCATAGCTTTTCCTTGGGAGATACAATATATCCAAACCAGCACAGTATGTAATATTTCTTCCATTGTTTATGGATGAGGGTATGGAGACTCAGAGAAGCAAAGGGTCTTGCCTAAAGTTTCACAAGTAATGAGCATAATCTAACATAACCCTTCTAACTCAGGTCACAACATTCTTTGTGCCCAACTTGAACCCCAGTCTAGAGATCTGCCTCACATTTGTGGTCCCCAAGCCAAAGCTAAATTGGCGGTGAGATATTTCACTGCAGTGTCATGCAACAAATCCCCAAAGTCCTCTACTATACCATTTTATTTCCTAATAAACCATGCCAAGGTTTTCAAGGATATCCTTATGGACTCTTTCCAACAGTTTTGGATTGTTTTCCTGGAATTATACATACACAAAAAAAATGATGTAATAACCCAATTCTAAAACTAACATCAGCCTTCTCTGTGCCTAGAATCTAAATTTCATCAAATGTATCCCTTGAAATCATACCCTATGAGTTAATAATTAAAGTTCCCATCCCATAACCTCCATGGGTTTGTTAGTTTGTATTGCCCAAGTATTGACCTCCAGGGACACAGCATCCCAAAACAAGGCCTTGAAATATGTGTCCTCTTCTCTCCAGGAACTATCTGGGAAAATTAGCAATGCAATAGCTGTTAAAGATAATCCAGTGGAGGCTCCACAGACTCAAACTAAAGTATCAAAGAGTTTAGCGATTTGCTCAAGGTCCCTGAGCTGTTAAAGTACTCTGTGAAATCTACATGTTATTTCTTGTGCTTTTTAATATGTTGTTCAAGTTCCCTGTCTCCTTATTTATCCTCTTTATTCTATTTGCTGATGAGAGTGGTGTATTGAAATCTCCAACTACTGTCATAGAGACGTCTATTTCTTCCTTCAGTTTTGCCAGTGTTCATCTCATGTATTTTGGGTATCCTAGTTAGGTGCATAAATATTTATGATTGTAATTTCTCCTTGATGGATTGCCATTTTATTAATATATAATATCCATATTTATCTCTTTTTATAGTTTTGCAATTAAAGTCTACTTTGTCTGATATTAGTGTAGCTACCTTTACTTGTTTCTGTTTACTATTTGTGTGAAACATCTTTTTCCAACCTTTCCCTTTCTACCTATTTGTGTCCTTGGGTCTAGGTGAATCTCTTGTAGACAGTATATAGATGGATCATATTTTTTTTTAATCCATTCTGCCAATATCTGTCTTTTGATTGGGGAATTTAATCCAATCAATGTTCAATGTTATTACTGTAAAGGCAGTACTTACTTACCATTTTATTCTTTGGCATTTACAAATCATATCTTATTTTTGTCTTTTTTCACCCTTTTAGTTACCTTTACTGATAATCTTCATTTTTACACTCTCCTCCAAGCCTCTCTCTCCCATCTTTTCCTTTCAGCCTGTGGAGATCCCTTTAGCATTTCTTGTAGGGAAGGTCTCTTGCTGACAAACACCATTTCTGTTTGTGAATATTTTAAACTCTCCATCATTTTTGAAGGATAGTTTTGCCAGGTGAAAGAATTCTTGGCCAGCAGTTTTTCTTTCAGTGCCTTAAATATATCATACCACTGTCTTCTCACCCCCATGGTTTCTGATGAGAAATTGGAATTTAGTCTTATTGAACATCCATTGTATGTGATGAATCACTTTTCTCTTGCTGTTTTCAGAATTCTCTCTTTGTCTTTGGTATTTGACATTCTGATTAGTAATTGTCTTGGAGTAGGTCTATTAGTATTTATTCTGTTCGGAGTACATTGCACTTCTTGGATATAGACTTTTACGTCTTTCATAAGTGTTGGGAAATTTTTGGCCATTATTTCCCCAAATATCTTTCTGCTTCTTTCCTTTCTCTTCTGGGACACCCACTGATGCATTTTTTGTGTGCTTCGTGCTGGCATTCAATTATCTAACATCCTGCTCAATTTTTTCCTCATTCTTTTCTCTATTTGTTCTTTTGTCTGTAAGAATTCAGATGTGCTATCCTCTAGTTCACTGATCCTTTCTTCTACTCGGTCAGATCACCTGCTGTATTTTTATCTCCTCTATCATGCCTTTAAGTCCCCTAAATTCTGTTATTTTTTTGCATGCTTTCAAATTCTTCTTTATGCTCACCAGTGTTCTCTTAATATCCTTAATATTAATTAATTAATATTTATTATTAATTAACAAATACCAATTAATTAATATTATATTTATATCATTATATATTATATATCATAATATTAATATTAATTAATATCCTAAATATCTTTATGCATGTTTTCCTTCATCTCCTTGAATTGATTTAGGAGATTTGTTTGCCCATCATTCAGTAGTTGTTTCAAATCCTGTGTGTTTCAGTTTGCTAAAGCTGCTGGAATGCAACATACCAAAAATGAGTTGGCTTTTACAATGGGGACTTATTAGTACAGTTCTAAGGCTGTGAAAATGTCCAAATTAAGGCATCGATAGGAGAATACCTCTGAAGAAAGAAAGGCTGCTGGCATTTGGTATACATATGTCACATGTGAACATACATCGCTGGCATCTGCTGGTCCTTCTTTCCTGGGTTTCATTGCTTTTAGGTTTTGGCTTCACTGGCTCTCTCAGCTCTTACAGGAGCTTTTTCTCTAAGCTCTCTGGGCTTTTTCTGTCTTTTATCTTCATAAAGGCTCCAATAAAAGGATTATGACTCCACTTGAATGGGCCAGGTCACAACTAAATTGAAATAAACTAACTGAAAGTTCCCACCCACAATAGGTCTGTGCCCAAAGGAATGGATTAAAAGAAAATGGCCTTTTCTGGGGGTACATAACAGCTCCACCAACACACTGTGTCTCATCTGAAGTTTTAAATAGTTCCTTTGACTGGACCTATCTTCCTGCTTCTTAATATGGCTTGTAATTTTTTTTGGTGTCTAGGCATCTGATTTTCTTGATGAGTCTACTCTGGAGGTGAGTTACTATCTCTTGCCTAGTGTTTTCTTGTTAATTGTGCTAAAGCTCTTCTTTGACACTTGGTTCAACTTGTTCTAGACCTTTAGAATAGCTTGTAATTTACTGATCAGTATTTATCAGCTCTTCTTCATCTGATTCTTTCTTTAGATGTATGGTATAATTTTTGAGATTGCATTATTTGTGCAATTGTTTCACCCCCTGGAGAAAGCTTCCTTTCCCTTATTCCCCCTTTGGGAATGTTGATCTGCTTAGTTTGTTTTCATTTGCCTCTGCATATTTTTAGAACTCCTTTTATTATCTCTAGCTGCTTTAACCTGGAGGGCTGATTCTGGGGGTAGGGTATCCTCAGAGCAGACATTCCAAAGTCAGTTTGTCCCAGTCAAAACTGTCACAGGGACCTATGACGGGGGGCACAGATCAATTACAAAGTGTTCTGGGGAGGAAACCTGGAAGGATGCCAAACTTCTTTTTGACTTCTCCCTGAATCTGTGCTTTCCCGGTCTGCCTAGCTGATGGAGCTCTTCTGCAAACTGTTTCCCTTAGTCCTAATGTGGTACTGTACCTTTAATTCTGAACTGACTCTGCCTCTGCCAGGGGCAAGTTTGAGACAAAGACTCCAAATTGCTTTTGGCCTGGGTGGGTTGAAGCTGTTGCTCAGATCCCGGATCCTACAATATGAATTCTCTAATCAAAAGCCTCAAATTGCACTGGGCCATGCTTCCTCCCCCTTTTCTTGGGGAAGACCTGCCCTTTAGCCAGCTGTTCCCCATCACCCCAAGAAGGCACTGGGGAAGAGCCTACCTTAGGCAGACTGTTCCCTCTCACCCCAAGAAGGCACTGTGTCTCCAATTCAGCCCCACTTCCACCCTGGCTGGGGGTGGTGGTGTGTGAAACAGAGGCTGCCTGCTTTCTGTCCTGGGCAGAAAGAAACTGTTTCTGTCCTTGGAGCTGTAACCCAGCAATTTGGATTTTCTAATCAAGAGCCCCAGTCATTGCCCAGCCATGCACCCTCTCCCTTTTCTTGGGGAAGAGCTGCCCTTCAGCAAACTTTAACCAGCCACCCTGAGAATTTATTGTGTATCTAAATCAGTCCCACTTCCTCCCATGACAGAGACAGTGTTGAAGCAGAGGCTGCCAATGGATTTTTGTCTGGGTGGGTTGAAAATTTAGCTGTACTTGGAGCTTGAACCCAGCAATCTGAATTTGCTAATCAAAAGCTGCAATTGGTACCTGGCCATGCCTCCTTCCTCAATTCTTGTGAAATAGAGCTTCTATTTCCAACCAGGGAGTGGCTCCCAAGGCAGTCTGCTACACCAGTAGAGGGTGGGCACCAGCCTTTGCAGTGTGGAGAGATCTCCTCACAGGTCTTCAGTTTATTAATCTCTTACTTCTACTCATCCCTGGATGGTGTAAAGTGTTCTTCTGGTCTCTGGAGCCCCCAAACAACTGCTTCAGACAGTCCCTGCCTGTTTACTAGCTTTCCTGGAGAACAAACCAAATCCTAGCAATCCTTGAAACTCATTGGGCATTTTTAATGGCATCTATATGCTCTGTTTATAAAATTGTGAAATGCAATTGCTCAGGCATCATCTGGTTTAACTTCCTCATTTTATACATGAGAAAACAGAGGTTCAGGGAGGCTAAGTGATGAGTTTCAGTTCACATGGGGAATCAATAGAAAAGCCAAGATCCAGATCTTCCAATTCTCCATTTGGAGACTTGGCATAGAATAGTGTTTCTCAAAAGGTAGTCCATGTACACTGGGTGTGTTAAAGAAAATCTATTTTCTATTCTGGACTTATCCTTCTGATTTCTGGTAGTAACTCAGGAACTAAAAGCCTCTGTCTGAGAGCCTCATGAGTCTTGACATTACCTTTCCCATTTTCTCAGGCATGTTTGAGTGTTTCATAATATGACAAGATGACTTTTGCCTTTCCTCTGTATCCTGGACCTTTATAGTGAAAACAACAAAAGAGTTGGTAACTTTCTCTAAACTTCCATTCCTTGCACATTTTCTTGCATTAGTACCTCCCACTAAACAAATGTCCTCCTCTTTCTTTAACATCCTTGCTCCTTGAGCCAAGAGAAGGCAGTCATGGGTAGGTAGTACATGTTCCTCACTTCCTCTGCCTCCTGATTTATGATGTGGATCTTTGTCCACTTCAGCCTCACACTCACTTTTCTCTCATCTTGTCTTACCTGTTCAATTCACTGTAGGAACTCTCTCAGTATTCCCTCTTTTTGCTCTTATTGTTCTTTTTCACAGTTTAATTCCTATTCACAGTTTTAGGAAGAAAATCAGAAGAGATGGTAGGTCTGAGATAATGGAATATTCTATCTGTGTTTCCAAATGTGAAGGACCAGGATTTTAATCCATTTGCCTGCCCCACATCAATGAGATTATGAATCTAGACTAGATGCCAGCCCTCCAAACTTTCAGATTGCATTTCATTTCTTTAAACAGCACTGTCTCTGCTAGCTAATGAAAGCTACATTTATCATGGGCTAAGCATTTACTCCGCCCAGTGCTTTATTCACATTATTTGATTTTGTTAGTATAACAAACCTATAAGGTAACTACTATTATTATTCCTATTTCATAATGAGGAAATTCTGAAATTAAGTGTCTTACTAAAGGTCACACAATTAATGGTAGTCCCTGTACTTGGATTCAGAGACAACTGAGCCTATATTCTTAAAGATTGTATTTCAGAAGTATTTACTGGAAGTCAGAATTCAAGGGCCAGTGTGGGTCAAACAGCAACAAAAGAACAAAGTCTTAAGATTAACTTGTGAGCTCATACTTATTGAGCCATGTGCCAAGCATTGGTCTCAGTATTTTACATTTGTTAGTGATGTATTCCTCAAATTGATCCATGAAGCACATACTAACATCAATACTCCCACTTTATAGATGAGGCTACTGATGCAGAGAGGTTAAGTATTATGCCCCAGATCACACAACAGGTTATGCAACCTGGATTCAAACCCTGAGAATCTGGACCCAAGCCTGACTCCTAACAACTAGTATATGTTCCCTTTAAAATCCATTCGTTAGTTAAGAACATCATGTGGTAAACAACTAAAGTGTAATTCCTCTTTCCACCTCAAAACAAGAAGGCAGATCTAATTTATTTTCAAATTATCATCTTTCAGTTTTAATAAAATTCAGTGACTAATGGTAAGAAAGTGATGTGAGATCTCACCAAGTGATGTCATGGGTAAACCATGTATCCCAGAAAAACATTTTCTTAAATTTAATCCTTTCCAGTGGGTGTGAACCCATTATATGTAGGACCTTTAAATGAAGTTACTTCAGTTAAGGTATGGCCCACCTCAATCAGAATGGGTCTTAATCTTATTGCTGGAGTCCTTTATAAGTGGAGTGAAATTCAGATATATAGAGAGAAAGCCATGGAAGCAAGAAGATGAAATTCAGCAGAACCCAGAAGAGAATGGAGAGATCAGATGTGGCTGCCATGTGCCCTGTCATGTGACAAGCTAAGGGCCAACAATTTCTAGCAGCCAGTCCCAGAATGCTCAGTCCTTGGGAAGAAAGCATCGCCGTGGTGATGCCTTGATTTGGAGTTTTTCCCAGACTTAAACCATGAGCAAATAAATTCCCATTATTTATGTGACCCATTTCATGGTATTTGTTTGAACAGCCTAGGAAACTAAAACACCAAGTAAAGAAGATTTACTCCAAATCAGCCAATGTAACATACACATGGTTTTTTACTTATAGTTGCTTCATATATCCAAAGAAAAGTAAATTCCATTTTGAGTAACCTCACATATGCCTATGTATTAAATTCTTCTAGTTATTATTTAAGAAACAAATCAGCAGCACAAATAAAATTGGTAATTACTTATATCTAACCAATTTAGATGCGTTGTATTTTGAATATGTTCGAAATGCAAGGATATTATATGTTATGGAGAGATTTTTCTCTAATAAGTAGCCCAAGGCATTTCCTAAATATACATTTTAATCTCAGTTCTGGAGTATTATATCTATATTGGTATCTATATCTATCTGTATAAAGAGAAATATATCTAATATGGCATGAGAGTCTAACTTGTTCATTTAAAAATGAAATGGCAGACCATGCCGTGTTCTGCATATAATCTCTATAAATTTTCTATATTTGGCCTCCATCTTTGTTTAAGATTTTGGGACAAAACTCAAAGTCACCTTGATTCCAAATTGCAAAAACAACATAAAGATGAATTCCATGAAATGACAGTTCAAACAAGGAAATGTTGCAAAGTCCATCCTAGCCGACAATTGGTGAGCTCAAATTTTAAAATCTACAAGTCCTAAAGATCAGGTGGTCATCTTCACCATGATGAGAATAAAGTCAAAGGAGCTTCTATGACCTGGACTGCCAAAAGGAGTGTAGAAAAATTCAGTGATCCACCAAGTTTTGGAATCCAGAGGGGGAAAAAATGGAAAAATTCCTCCTTATACTCTATATTCAACCTCCTCAGATGGATCATGAGAATAGTGAGCAATTTAATGGATCATTTCACAACTTGTCAAACCATATTGAGTGTGAGATAATGAGAGAGGCAGTGTTTATCAGTGACTCTGCCCCAGAATATCTTTTCAGTGCTGATCTCTGGCAAGGTGACGGGACACCATGACCCAAGCCAAGTAGATGATTAAGTCAGCTAGTTAATAAGTACAAACTGAGACTCCAGGCAGGATTAAGCAGCCAGGATAAGTGCAGTTAACAAATTTACCCATCATTAAGTTTTGGCTACCTTAGATCAGCAGAGTGGACACTGATCCTCTGTTGGGACCACTTAAATCATTTCCAACCTTTCCATGTGTACCAGATGTCAAATGTCCTGTAGCTTTCATCAACCACTGCAGCACTTCCGCCACTCTGATTTATCAATGTCTAGAACATTTATTGTGCACAGCATACCATTTCCTACCTCCATCAATACCAGCCGTTTTGAAACCCTGGCTGATTTTTTTGCTGTTTTCTCCCTGATTGGATTATACACTTTTAGGGAACAGGAAAATATTCTCAAATACACATACTATAAGAAGTGGCTAAGTACTATCCATATTCATCCACTCATTGTCTAACTCTGAGATTTACCACTTTTTACCCTGTGATCTTGGGTAAGTCACTAAATCTCTCTAAGCTTCAATTTCTCATCTTTAAAATGGAGAAATAACAACTACAATTTAAGTTTGTTATATAAATGAAGTAATAATGTACATTAGGGTATAGTACAGTGCCTGGCACACAGTAAACACTTAATAATTGATGAGTCCCCAATTCACATATTTGGCCCCATTTTATGACTTTGCAGGTGTCACTTAACCTCTTTATAACACCCTCTTTCAGTGTCAGTTATCTTCGTTTTGCAGTGAAGAAACAGAGACATACAGAAGTTATACATCACACATAAGGTCCTGAAGCCAGTAGTGGCAGGCCCTAGATTTGAAGCCAGGCTGTCAGGCTCCAGAATGTGGACTATTAACCTTCATTTTGCACTACAGCAAAACAAAGTCCAACCTGGTGACCACATGGGAAAATTATGTGTAACGCTGCCAGAACTAAAACGATATTACCAGGAATAATTAGTATTCACCACTTAAACCTGAGGTAGAAACAGGTAGGTCTGCTTTTCTAACAGCAGTTAGTTTCCAGTGGAGGCTATATTTGGGGCCAGCAGTAAAAATTCTCCCCACCCTTTATATTTATGCCCACTGCTCCATTTCAGCTCATTATTCAACAGTTAAAGGGAAGGAACCCGTCTGTTAGGATAGCGTCTGCCTGAATTATAATTTTTTAATAAGGCAAATGAAGACATATTTTTCTAGAGAACTGATGGATAGGCATCTACATCCTGCTTCATAATAGAATGATGACTTTCAGAAGAGAAACAAATATGGCAGCCTGGTCCCTAAAAAATCAAGCCATAGTATCTCAGCTTCTGACACAGTATGGCCTCTTTATGTTTGGTGAGAATCCTCAGTTATTGAGAAAAAATAGATTTCCATGAAGGAAAGAGCTTACGAAAGGAGCTTTCTCTGGAGTCTGACACTTGTTAGGGTCTTTGAACTAAAGGTTACCCCAAAGCATCAACCTACAGCCACCAGGGCAAAGCAATCCCTAGTTTATGCATTATGCTTTTTGTCTCCAGGTTTCCAAAGGGCTGAAGAAAGGTAAGGGCCCCCAAGATGCTAAAACTGTCTGAATAATTTTTGGAAACAAAACTTATAAAACAGGGGAGCAGAGGAGGAAGAAAGAAATAGTTGTTAGAACTCCCACAGTGGGCCATTTAGGAGCATGCACAAAAACCCTGCTGAAAAATCTACTTTCTTTTACAAGCAATCACATAATAAGACTCTTTTAAGAAGCACAGAATAGTTAACTTCATCACCATAATTTAATTGTACAGGTTATTAAAGAGCGGTTCGCCTCCCCTCCTTTGCCGGCGCTGCTTTTGTGTATTAAACTCAGACTAATCAAATTGGGGATTCCAAGAGTACTGTATTAGTCATCTCCATCCCTTTTAATTTGTTTAATGGCCTCTTCTCTGTGTGTGTGTGCATGTGTGTGTCCCTGTGTGTGTGTGTGTGTTCTGACTGGCTGTACTTCACTTAGCCTCACAACACGTAAATAAAGAATGGATAGGGAAACTTTTGCAGCAGAGACTAAAGCGTGCCTCCATTCTAAAGTTACATTTGATGTTTGAGTAATTCTTGGGACGTGTACTGCAAGCAATGGTGCTTATTATCTCTGCTTAGCGGTCTCCAGACACAGGAGAAGAGAGAGGGTGAAGAAAGGAAGGAAGGAAGAAAGAAAAGGAGTCTGAATTTATACTCACTGCTTCAAAAGCCCTTTTGTACTCAGCCAACTTCTCCCGGCTGAAGATGCAGTATTTGCCAAAAAGTCGCCTGCAAGAAAGCCCACAACACAGCAAAACAAAAACTATATAATAGTCCGTAAAGGGAGCCCTTTTCTGTCCTTCTCCACCTTCATTTAATAATTTTCCTTTTACAGAACAGACTTTTTTTTTTTTTTTTTAGAGAGTGGTCTAAAATGCTGCTCAGTGCTCTACAATGCTGGCTGGGATTAGAATATCAACTACCTCCTTAGTGAAATTTTGAGTTCAGTTTGGCTGTTTGAGTCAACTGTCTTTTCACCTGGCTCGAGCCACCAAGTCAACGTGAACTAATAATAGGAGGTATTTAGCACGTAGAGCCCATTGGAGAGAAAGCCTCGCCGAGCAGCGTCTGAGAGGAGTGAGAATGGCTGTCTTGTTTGGGTTGTTGTTGTTTTTAGCTGCTCTTACACATTCAGGCTTTCTGTCCATTCAGCAGGAGAGGCCACGTGTCCAAAACCTGAAAGGGGCTTGTGCTTTGGAGCAAGTTGTTCAAACTCGTTCTTTCATATGTGGGATTTTTCCATGTGGACAATATTTTTTCTCCAGCTAGTTGGGGGAATTTTCTCAAATATGAATGTTTTTAAAAGCTTGTATTTTCATATGGGGGCTAAAGCACCAGAATAGGCTGTGGGATGTGTGAGAGGGTAGGGAAGAAAGAGAAAGTAGAAATAAACAAAACGTGATCGGTAACCACTTCCATCACAACTGTGTGGACACCTGCTGAAAAGTCA
Source organism: Choloepus didactylus (assembly GCF_015220235.1). NCBI lineage: Eukaryota > Metazoa > Chordata > Mammalia > Pilosa > Megalonychidae > Choloepus > Choloepus didactylus. Next base: position 26,105,115 of record NC_051314.1, on the reverse strand, counting down.
CGACTCTAGTGAAACTACTGGTTGAATGTTTTGGTCTCTGTGATGCCAACCGGCTGAATTTTTCAATGAACTGACCAGTTGTTTTGGCATCTTTCAAGAGCAACTCTGATTAAATCTGACTTATTTGGAAGTAATTACCCCATTGGTGGATTATCAAGGTCTGTGCTTTCTTTCTATTTCCTTCCTGGGCACCTGCTTTTTAGTCCATTTTAATACTAATTAGTACCCCAACCTTGGGAAGGGCAGTTCAGTTTAGTTCAACAAACATTTTAGTGGCTACTTTTTATGTGCCAAGCACACCACTAGCTCCTGGAGATACAAAGATAAAAATGTGTAATTGCTGCCTTGGATAAATTTTGGATTTAATGGGGAGGCAGATATGGTTTCAAAGCAATGTCATGAAAACAAAGCCAGAGTGGTTTGGGAGTACTGGAGAGGAGGCTTTAGCACAGCCTGTGGCTCTGAGAGGGCTTTTCAAGAAGCTGAAGATTGGGTTGAGTTTTGAAGTATATGGAGGAATAAATCAGTAAACAATGAGTGAGAAAGGAATTCCAGGGGGAAGGAGCAATGCAAGGAAAGGCAAAGAGGCACAAAATAATGGGATTAGCAGATCAATAGAACTGGAGTATAAAATGCGAGTACTGGAAAAGGGAATTAGGTGGAGAGACAGGATAGATTTGGAAGGGTCTACCCATCAATACAACAGTCAGCCACTGAAAGGTTTGAAGCAGGGGTGTCATGGGATCAGATCTGAATATAGCTGGATCCTTGGGTAGACAGATTTGAAGACTTGGTCAGTAGATTCTTGCAATTGTTCAGAGAAGAAATGGTGAAATTCAGAATAAAGGATTTGGTAGTTGGGTTGAGGAAGAAGATTCATGTTTGTAAAGTATATGGGAGGTAAAATTGGCAGGATGGGGAGAGGAGAGATGTTGGGGTAGGATAATTCCTGGGTTTCTGGCTGAGACAACAGGATGACAGCAGTGTCATTGACCCATGAGATGAAGTGAATAGAGAGCACATTGAGTTCTGGTGCTCACAGGGAAAGTAAATAGGAAGGGCAGTCAGGTTTGGAACACATGATGAGCTGCCAAAAATCTTGGATTTAAACCAGGCATTCCCAAAGGGGCAATATCACTCCCAAGGGGGTGAAAATTGATTCTTGTGGGGCAAAAAAAAAAAAACAAACACACTTAAATATCACAATGTTTTGTGGCCCCCAAAGGCCACAATAGATAAACAGATATACAGTATATCTGTGTTATTAAAACATCATATGGAGATGGATGGGTGGGTAGTAAATAGGAAAAAAATGTCTAAAAAATCTCCTTGAGAAGGAGATAATGAAATAAAGATTGAGAAACACTGATTTAAGCTATAGTTTTTATTATAGAATGTTAAAAGCTTAAAGGGAGTTGAATTCATTGACTAAAATGAAGTATGGAACATGATTTGAGTTGGAGGGAAAAAACCATTGGAAGTTGTTTAGCACAGTCCTCTTGTGTCAGGATCACCAGATTGCTTATTGAAATGCAGATTCTAGGACTCCCTTCTCCCCGATATCTAATCAGAATTCCAAGTGAGTAGAGCCCAGGAATCTGCATTTTAAATATTTTGACTACTTGTTTCTAACACATTGTCCTAATCGATTAAAATTGCAGGGATCGGGGGCTGGATCAGGAGGCAATATCTTAATGGAGGACATGAATTTGAACAGATAAGTTGGTTAAAAACCCCAGCATGCTGAGAGTGGAGTTTGGGAGCATAGTCTTGCTTTCCAAGTCTTGGAATGGGCAGGCAGCCCATTAATTGCCCTACATAAAAAAAGACAAGAGCAAAGGCAGTTCTGGCCACATTGCTGTACTTATTTCAGCTCAAAATACCAGTGGCCTGTGGAAGTTGGAGAGGGGGAGCACAGGAGCTTGCATGGGCCCTCTTAGGCTAGTTCTGCATAAACTGTCCAAGTTCCTGCATGACCTTCTTCATTCACACAACAAACTCTACTCTGTACCAGGCACTCCCTAGACTCTGGTACTGCACGTTATCCATCAAAAAACTCATCTCAAAGAAATATTGTTCATGGAGGTTGACTGAAGAATCTGCAATTGATCCCCTCATTGAAGCGGAACAGCATACCTTCTACCCCAGCCCAATCCTCATCCCAAACTGACTTTGGAAGATTGCAAAATGCCTAATGCTTAAATTGAGCTTCTGTATGAAAGAAGACATCATGTTGATTATAAGGATGCTGCTGACTCGGTTTGTTTTATTCCCCAGCACACTGTTCAGGCGATTATTGCTGTTATGCTTCTTAGTAACAGTAATAGTAGGGTTCCTCTCCTGTTGTTATTTTGTTTCGATCTCCTGGATGCTGGATTACATAGTTGGTCTGTCTTCCCTCTTCTTGTGGGCTGCTAAAGAAGTAAAAGTCAGACTTGCTCAGCATCAAGAGCAAGTAGAGCAGGATCAATACTGTGTGTGTTTTGATTAGCCTTGTTCTTCTATTTTATGTCCCTAAATGAAAAGTAAGCCAGAGGCCCTGCATGTATGGCTCTTTAAAGGACTTGTAAATGAGGCTAAGGCATTATGTTATCTGGAAGTTTGCAGCTGAACAGGGATTAGCTATCTGATTGACCTGTTGTAGCTCAGAGCAAAGCTACAAAGACACAGATATAAAATAGGTAAATTCTAAAGTTGTGGGGAGGGTCATGGTTAGGACAAGAGAACTATGTTCTACCCAGGCCAGTGTGATGACAATGGGCTCAGAGGGGTTGCCTAAAGGTGGGGGTGGGGTCACTAAATACCACTAAATGTTTTGTTCCAAGCACATTCCAACCACTAGGGATTTTACTACCACTTGTCATCCCCTCCCCCTTTTTTTAAATTGAAATTTTTATTGAGGTAATTGTAGATTTTGGTGAACTTTTATAGAGCAATACAGAGAGATACCCTAAAGTCTTTATCCTGTTTTCCCCAATGTTAACATTTTGCAAACTATAATAAAAAATCCCAACCAGGATATTGACATTAATACAATCCACTGATCTTATTCACATTTGCCTAGTTTTACTTGTACTTATTTTTCTGTGTTTATTTAGTTCTATATGAGTTTTTCATGTGTAGGTTCATGTATCCAACACCACAATCAAGACACAGTCCCATTACCACAAGGGTCCTTTCTGTTATCCTTTTATAACCAAATCCACCTCCCTCTGCTCCCCAATTCCCTCTCCATTTCCATCCCCAACCTCAGTAAACCACTACTCTATTCTCTGTTTCTAAAATTTTGTCATGTCAAAAATATTATGTAAACGGGATCATACTTTTTGGGATTGGCTTTTTCACTCAGCATAATTTCCTGGAGATTCAACCAAGTTGAGGGTGTCAGTAGTTTGTTATGTTTGTTGCTGAGTGTTGCATGATATAAATGTAACATCGTTTGCTTAACCATTCATCTGTTGAAAGATATCTGGGATGAAACCTCTCTGAACATTAATGTATAGGCTTTGGTATGGCATAAATTTTCATCTCCCTCTGATAAATGCCCAGGAGCACAATTGCTGCATCATACAGCATGTTTAATTGTATATGAAACTGCCAAACTCTTATCCAGAATGACTCTAGCATTTTGCATCCCCACTGGCAATGTATGAATGATCCAGTTTTTCTGCGTCTTCTCCAACATTTGGTGTTGGCACAATTTTGTATTTTAACTGACATATGATAGGATTATATGATTTGCCCATTGTGGTTTCACTGCACAGTTACCTGATGACTAATGATGTTGACCATCTTTTCATGTGCTCATTTGTCATCTTATATCATCTTCAGTTAAACATCTGTTCACATATTTTGCCCATTTTCTAACTGATTTTTTAACTGTTGAGTTTTGAGTTCTCTGTATATTCTCGATACTAATCCTTTGTCAGATATAAGGTTTGCACATATTTTTTCAAGTCGATAGCCTGTCTTTTTATCCTCTTCATATGTGCTTTCATGGAGAAAATGATTTAATTTTGATGAGATTAAATTTCTCAAATTTTCCTTTTATAGATTATAATTTTAGTGTCAGTTTAAGAACTCCGCCTAGCCTTAGATCCTGAACAATCTCTTCTATCTTTTCTAAATGTTTTAGAGTTTTGTGTTTAAGTCTATGATCTCTGCACAAGGTGTGAGGTTTAGGTTGAGGTTCATTTTCTATACCTGTCAATATCCAATTGCTCCAGCACCATTTGTATAAAAGACTGTCCTTCCTCTATTTAATTGCTGTTGACCTTTGTCAATAATCAGTTGAACATATTTGTGTGAAATCTATTTCTGGGCTTTCCATTCTGTTTCACTGATCTATATGTCTATCCCTCTGACAATAGCATACTGTTTTGATTATTGTTGCTAAATAGTAAGCCTTAATATCAAGCAGAATTACTCTTCCTACTCTGTTCTTCTTGGTCAAGACAGTTTTAGCTATTTGACGGTCTCTTCCTTTCCACATAAATTTTAGAAAAAAATTGTCTATTTCTACAAAAAATCTTGCTTGGATTTTGATAATGGTGGCATTATACCTATAGATCAATTTGGGGAGAATTAATACCTTTACTGTGTTTAGTGTTCCAATTCATGAACATAGGATTTCTCTCCATTTACATAGATATTCTTTGGTATCTTTCATTAGCATTGTATGACTTTCAACATATAGAGAACCTGTAAACATTTTGTTAAGTGTAAACCTAATAATTTTATTGTCTTTGGAATGATACTAAATGATACCAAGTTTTCAATTTTGGTTTCTACATGTTCATTGTTAGAACACAGAAATTTGGTTGATATTTATGTGTTGCTATTGTATACTGTGGTCTTGCTGAACTCAATTCTTAGCTCTAGGAGGTAGTTTTGCCAAATTCCTTGGAATTTCTATGTAGATAATCATGTCATATGCAAATGGAGATGGCATTATTTCTTCCTTTATAATCTGTACCTTTCATTTCTTTTTCTTGCCTTATTGCAGTGGCTAGAACCTTCAATACTATACTGAATAAGTGTGGTGAGGAAGGAAGGGCATCCTTGCCTCATTCCCTATCTAAGGGGGAAAACATTCAGTCTTTCACCATTAAGTGTAATGTTAGCTGTAGGTTTCTTGTAGATGCATTTTACCCAGTTCAGGTGGTCTCCTTACTCCATGCATGTCTCCCCCTTTCCCATGTTCCTAGCTTGCTGAAAGTTTTATTATCATGAATTTTTGTTGAAATTTTTCAAATTCTTTCTCTACTTCAATTGGTAGGATCATATGATATTTATTTAGTTTGTTGATATGGTGGATTACATTAATTACTTTTCAAATTTTGAACCTTTATTGAATACCTGTAATAAATCCCAGTTGGTCAGTATGTATAATTCTTTTTATACATTGTTGTATGGCTTTTGTTAATATTTTTGGAGTTTGTGAAAGATAATAATCTGTATTTTATTTGGTACTGTGTTTGGTTTTTATCAGGGTAATATAGGCTTCATAAAAAGAGTTGAAAGTATTCCTCCCCTTTTATTTTCCAGAAGAGATTGTGTATATTTGGGATTAATTCTTCTTCAAATATTTGGTAGAATTCTCTAGCGAAATCGTATGACCCTGGAGATTTCTCTTTTGGGGAACATTTTAATTACAAATTCATTTTTCTTAATGGTTATAGGATTATTCAGATTATCTATTACATTTTGGTGGAGTGTTGGTAGTTTGTTGTTTTTGAGGATTTGGTTCATTTCTTCTATTTGTCAAATTAATGAGTGCAAAGGTGTTCATAGTTGGTTTCCACATGTTTTTTATGGCTTCTGGGTCTGTAGTGAGATGCCCTATTTTATTCCTGATGTTGGTGGTTTATGTTTTCACTATTTTTATTTTTGTCAGTCTTTATAGAGATTTATCTATTTTATTGATTTTTCTCAAAGAACTAGCTTTTTGCTTCATTGACTTTTGCTATTATATTCTTGTTTTCAATATCACTGTTCTCCTTTTCTATCTTTATTATTTCCTTCACTATGCTTTCTTTGTTTTCTTTTCTTAATTTTCTAGTTTTTTTCCTATAGGAAATGTGATTCCTGATTTGAGACTTTCTTCTTTTTATAATATAAGTATTTAGTGCTATAAGTTCCCATGTGAGCACTGCTTTAGCTGTTTTCCATGTTTTGATGTTTTATCTCTGTTTTCATTTAATTCTATTTATTTTTAAGATTTCCTTTGCGTTCTGGTTTGCTAATACTGTCACTATGAAAATACCAGAAATGGATTGGCTTTTATAAAGGGGGTTTATTTGGTTACAAATTTACAGTCCTAAGGCCATAAAAGTTTCCAAACTAAGGCATCAACAGGATGATATTTTCACTGAAGAATGGCTGATGGTGTCCGGAACACCTCTGTCAGCTGGGAATTTACTGGTCCTTTGCTTCTGGGTTGCGTTTCTAAATGACTTTCTCAAAAAGGTCTCTGAGCTTTTGTCTTCACTTAGCATCCCCAAATGTCCTTCTGTCTGCATCTCCATGTGTCTCCAAATGTCAGTGAGCATCATCAAGCATCTGGGTCTGTTTTGGCTCTTGAGTTCTGTCTTAAATTCTCCAGTAAACCAATCAAGACCCACCCTAAGAGGGTGGGACCCACACCTCCATGGAAATAATTTGATCAAAGGTAGTATCCACAGTTGGGTGAGTCACATCTCCATGGAAGCACTCAATCAAGAGGTTCCAACCTAATCAAAAGACTAATGGGTCTGCCCCCCAAAAGATTACACTAAAGAACATGGCTTTTTCAGGGACATAATATATCCAAACTGGCACAGTTTGAGACTCCACCTTTGACCCACCAATTATGGATTATTTAATAGTGTTTTGTTTACTTACCACTTTTAGAAACTTTCCTGCCATCTTTCTGTCATTGATTTTTAGTATGATTCCATTCCATTATAGTCAGAAAACATGCTTTCTTTGATAACAATTATTTTAAATTTTTTGAGGTCTATTTTATGACCCAGTATGTGGTACCTATCTTGGTGAATGATAGGTAGGATATGGGTGCTTGACAAAATCATGTATTCTGTTGTTGTTGGGTGGAGTGTTTTATATGTGTGTGTGTGTGTGCATATTGTTCAGATCTTCAGTAGCCTTGCTGATTTTCTATTAATTTGATCAGATCTGAAAGGATGGTATTGAAATATAGTTGAGGATTAGTCTATTACTACCATCAGCACAATCAATTTTAGCTTCACATATTTTGACTCTCTGTTGCTTGGCATGTAAACATTTAAGATCATTCTGTCTTCCTCATGGATTGATGCTTTTTTATTATGTAATGTCCCTCTTTGTTGCTAGTAATTTCTTTTTTGCTCTGAAGTCTCCTTTATCAGATATTAATATAGACACTCCTGCTTTTTTTTTAAAGTAATGAATGTGTGGTATATCTTTTCCACATTTTTTACTTTTAACTTACCTATGTCATTGAATTGAAATGAGTTTCTTGTAAACAACATATAATTGTCAACCCTCTTTTTGAAAGACAGATAAAAATTCAGAGTAAGGACATTGGGGAATGGGGCTCTGTGCTGGAAGGTGTGGACAAAGGTGGAGAAAGGGTACATATGACTCTAAATATGACAAAGGAAGTTCTGTGGCAAATTGACTCTTGGCTTCTCTCTTAAATTAGGTTTACTTAAAAATAGACTCTGAATCAAGGATTTGAGGACAGGTGATTCCAGAAAACATAAGAAATGAATAAAAAGTTCAAAATGAGTTGAGTAGGGAGAAAAGACAATATGGATTTCATTCCATTATAGAATGCCTTCTATATTCCAGTACAGAGAGGCTTTCCATGGTGGGTACCTAGGTCACTATGGGTATGTGAGCCAATTCCCATAACAAATCTCTTTATATACACGCGCGCGCGCACACACACACACACGCATATATATACATATATATATATATACCCATATATATATATATATATATATATATATATATATATATATATATACACACACACACACACATATATATATATATATGGGTGCGGGTGTGGCTGTGTATATATGTATGTATCTTGTCAGTTTTGTTTCTCTGGAGAACCCTAATACAACCATTGAAACAAGCATCACACCATAGACTTTCTTCTTAAAAACCAATTGCAGAAGAACACATGGTCACAGTGAGTAAAAATACCTTTGCCTCTTCAAGACATTTTGCTTTGCCAGCTTACAAGCTTTTTATATCAATGGGCATGGGAGAAAACAGCTGAAGGGAGGCAGATGCATTATTGATATTTAAGTATATATGTTGTCTACACTAGGAAGTAAGTAATGTCCTAGGGTAAAAAAAAAAAAGTGGTGTGGGAGGGCTGAAATTATCTGACTTCATTTATTAAGCAGCCCCTGTGTCAAGTATTGCCCTGGAATGAAGTTTCTGGAAAGAGAATTCATGCTTCCCTTTATTCTTGCACTTGCTGACTACAAGTTAGGTGGCACTATTTACCCCATACTTTATTAATTTGCTTAAGTGTGTCCTGACTCACTACAAAAAATAATTTAAAGAGGCTTCTAAAACCAAATTTAAAAAGTAATTAAATGGGGAAAACCCAAAATAGTGAATACGTTTCGTGGTACCTCTATTTTTCTCCTTCTAGTAACAATACCCTGAATTGCCTTTGGAAATCCACCCCCCTCATCCATGTGACTTGTGTGAGATTAATCTCAGTTTTAGCTCCAGGGGTGGGTCCTGAGTGGCTTAAGCCAACCAGTGTTTCCACTGGATTGGTTCAGGAAGGGGAACCCAAACAGAACCCGTGAGACAAAAACATTTTTCTGTAGTCTTGGGAAGAGAGAATCTTCCTTATTTTCACTTGATTGGGTGGTGATTTGATGTGAGTTTTGGAGCCACAGCAGCTATATTTCTACCACGAGAGAAGCCAGTCTGAAAATGTAGCTGCCTCCTGGAAGAAGGCAGATCTGAGGGATGCAAAGAAACTGAGTGAGTTGAAATCATTTTAGCATCTGAGAATTCATCCTGGGTTTTTCTGTTTGTTTGATTGATTGATTAAGGTAGATTAAGCTGTCACTTGTGGAAAATGACTTCTAACTGATACAAAGGGAAAACAGGCAGTTAGAGTAATAAAAAATAACACGAAGGGCTGAGGTTAATACACAAAATGCATCCACTTGTTTCAGGTGGGTCACCAGTTTCAACCTGAGCTTTCCAGCAGCCAGTACAATGAGAGACACGTGAATAGTTGGTTTCAAGGTTCATAATGTCTTTGGATTAAAATGAACCAGATGCTTAGAAAAAGGGCAACTATTCCTAGAAATAAGAGTGTAAGAGAAATTTCTTCCAGGGACTTCATAAAGAGGACATTACTGTGGTAAACAACATCCTCAATTAAATCCTTATGGTTAATATAATTAGTTTTGCATGCCTGTGTGTTTTTAAATTATCTCTGTAGTTTAAGCCAAAGACATGACAATCAAATAAAATTTAGTAACAGTAACTCTACAGGACTCTAAAACCACAGAGTCTGCAAATCCTGTGTTCTGCAGCCTTAGGTTAATCCAGGGAAATGTTTTTTTTTCTCTAGATTTGTGATTTTCTATGGAGCCCTAGGAGCCCCAGTGATCCTAAGAGCCCTGAGTCTGGCAGAGAAGCAGGGACAAGTGAAGAGAGATCTGTACCCTCCAGCCCCACTTCAACTGAAGTAGCTTTGCTTTTATGTTTGCACATACTAGACTTCCAAAAACTGATTTTTATTCACAAAGATCTTTAAACAACAAAAGCCCTCTGAGAACCACTGACCTAGAGAAATGAACATACTACCCGTTCTTCAGATAGGTCCTACAAATACTGTTTCTTTCCACCGAGATATGTTAAGGATAGAGGGGCAATTGATTTGAGACCATGGATCCTGAAAATCCCTGGAGGGCAATTAGCATATATCTGGTTAAGAGCAGACCCAAGGGTTTAAACAAGCCACTAAATTGTCATTTGTATATCTGGGAAGAATGAACTGAGAATGCTTGGCTCAGCTTTTCCATTTTTCCTTTTCAGAGAGGCTGGCCTATAGGAATTCTCTTCTCTTCATGTCATAAGTCTAACCCAGGCTGCCCTTCCCAAATCTCCAATGATGAGGGCTTTGCCCATGACTGGTAGATAAATCTGTCTATTCCTGGGGTTCAAGCAGCAGGTTTAGCTGTCTCACACTAAGGAAGTTCCTCCAACTTTACCTTCATCAGTAATGAAAGGTAGATGGCAAAAACCCTGCCCTATCATAATAAGTAGGGACCAAACAATTCAATCATAGAAAATGCATTTTATTATAAGATTGATGGATGACCAGGTGAGCCAGAGTAGCTAGCTTGCCAGCAGTTCTTGGGTTCCAATTTGTGGTCTTAATCTCTCCTGGTACGACCTCATTGAGAATTATTGATTCTAGATTTGGGGGCTGGCTGGAACTTCCAGATGGTGGCAGCAACTCCAGATCTCCCAGCAATTTGGTACCTGTTTTGTCTCCTGACATGGGAATATTGGGCCAGGACAATACTGTGGATGGAGACCCGCCTTTTACTTCCTCATTTTTCAGGATGGGGTTGCCTGAAATTTTTGCACCTGGCTTTGTGATGTACCTCCCTCTGCAACTTGAGAACAGGGGCTGTGCAGACAACTGCAGCCAACCTCCAATCAAGTTATTTCTCAATCTGCATTACCACAAGGTATGTTACTACAGGATTTTTACTATAGTTCTCTTACTGTTATATTTTACTTTCTCAATTTTTTCCAAACTTAGGCAGTGTGAAATAATTTTTTTTTCAAATCAGGTCCCTGAAAATGCTACTAAGAAAACAGATCCAGCATATATAAAGAAATCCTACAACTCAACAACAGTAGTACAAACAGCCCAATTATGAAATGGACAAAATATATAAAAAGATACTTTTACAAAGAGGAAATGCAAGTGGCTAAAAACTACATGAAAAATGTTCATTTCACTAGCTATTAGGGAAATGCAAATCAAAACCACAATGAGATATCATCTCACACCAATAACAATAGCTGCCAGTAAGCAAACAGGGAACTACAAATGCTGGAGAGGATATGGAGAAATTGTAACTCTTATCCACTGCTGGTGGGAATGTATAATGGTACAGCCACTCCAGAGGACAGTTTGGCAGTTCCTCAGAAAACTAAATATCGAGTTACCCTATGATCCAGCAATTCCACTACTTGGCATATACCCCAAATCAGTGATATGAACAGACATTTGCACACTAATATTCATAGCGGCATTACTCACAATTCCTAAAAGATGGAAACAATCCAAGTGTCCTTCAACAGACGAGTGAATAAACAAAATGTGTTATATACATATGATGGAATACTATGCAGAGGTAAGAAGGAATGAGGTCCTGAAACATATGACAACATGGATGAAGCTTGAGGACATAGTGCTGAGTGAAATAAGTCAGACATAAGAGAGATATTATATGTTATCACTACTATGAACTCATTGAACAATGTAAAATCAGTGTCTTAAAATGTAGGCTATAGGGGATCTAGAGATAGGCATAATCTAGAGAAGGGGGAATGATTACCTAATATGTAAAGACCTGTTAATACAGTTGAAATTAAGAGTATGGGAATGGACAGGTGTGATGTGATTCATTAATGGGATTATAACTATCAGTGCCATATTGAAGGCAAACATGATTGAAAGGGATTGTTTAAAGGCATGTTTCCCACAGATTAGCCTACAAATATGAGTAAGTGCTTGCAAGATCTACTTCTAAGGTATGAACCAGTGCAAAGAGTCAACACAAAGTGGAATATGGGGAAAAGTATTGCATACTATGGAATATATTTAATAGGAATACCTTACTTGTAACACACTAATACTAGAGATAAATAATTAGGGGGTGATAAGAGCTTTGGGGTGCTTTGTGTTATGATAATAGTTTAAAATTGAGAGTGATGATGATTGTAAAACTAAGTGAAGATGGTGTGAGACACTGATCATTTATCTTGGACAGAATATATGCTATGTGAAATTAGGAACCTCCTATTTAATAAGTCAGGCCCTCATTCTTGAGTCTTGCTCTTGTGAAACTTACGGCTGTAAAGGGGAGGCTAAGTCTACCTATAAGTGTGCCTAAGAATCACTTCCAGAGAACCTCTTCTGTTGTTCAGATGTGGACTTTCTCTCTCTAAGCCCAACTCTGCAAATGAATTCATTACCCTCCCTCCTACATGGGATGTGACTCCTAGGGGAGTGAATCCCTCTAGAAACATGGGACACAACTCCCAGAAATGAGCCCAACCCAGGCATCAAGGGATTGAGAGTGCCTTCTTGACCAAAAGGGGGAAAAGAAAGGTAACAAAATTAGGTTACAGTGGCTAAGAGATTTCAGATTGAGTCAGGAGGTTCTACTGGAGGGTACTCTTTTTTTTTTTAATCAAATTCAGTTTTATTGAGATATATTCGCATACCATACAATCATCCATGGTGTACAATCAACTGTTCACAGCACCATCATATAGTTATGCATTCATCACCCCAATCTATTTTTGAACATTTTCCTTACATCAGAAAGAATGAGAATAATAATAACAAATAAAAGTAAAAAAAACACCCAAATCATCCCTTCCATCCCACCCTATTTTTCATTTAGTTTTTGTCCCCATTCTTCTACTCATCCATCCATACACTAGATAAAGGGAGTGTGATCCATAAAGTGGAGGTTACTCATGCAAGCTCCAGATAGATATTCCAAATGCCCATAGTATGCCAAGCCCAAATCAACAGTAGTCCCCCAAATCCTAAAGAATACCCAGTTCCTACTGGAAACTCTATAAAAGTTTCACTCTTTAAGTTTATTTCTCAGAAACTTAAATCTTTCAGAGTATTCCTTTGCCAGATAAGTCCCCAAACTCAGAGGCAACAGCCTCTTCAAGAACATCAACCATATGCATACCCCTTCACCATAATGTTGATACCCTTTTTCAATATGAACAAGTTAGGGTGGTCACTGCACAGATATCCCTGAAGATTGAGACAGTGATCAGATTAGAGGGAGGAGTAATAACAGACAAGAAAGGAGTTAACAAAGGTTTACAAATTCTGAATATATATATATATATATATATATATATATATATATATATATAGTCTCTAGGGTATTAGAACAGCTAAAAGGAAGTAACTGACATGGTGGAATTGTAACCCATAACATTCTTTGAAATTTGCTCTATAACTACTTGTTAAATTGTACTTTGAAAGTTATCACTTTTCTGTATATATGTTATATTTCACAATAAAAAAGGCTAAAAAAAAAGAAAACGGTTAATTTTAGACATGATGAATTCAAGCAGGGTAGTCTTATCAAAACTTGTGGAGACCTGAGCTGTTCAAGCTCATAATTACTTTAAAAAGCACATTCTCTCTGGGTTAATTAATTGGAAGCCATGGTTTCTTCACTTTCTTTCCTGAAGCCAAAATAGAAGTTTAAGTTAGCAGATGAACCCTTTCCAGAGATAAGGACACATAAATGAGAAACCACCAATAGCCATGCAGCAGGACAATAAAGATTGTGTTTCTCAAACATAAAAGCACAGAAATTTCCATTCTGTGGCCTGTCAAATGCAGAACCACGTATGTGGTTAGTGATAAAAAGAACAGCATAGCTGCTTAATAACACTGACTCTCAACCTTGGATTATAACACAAATAAGTGCAACCAAATGTCTACTGAAATATTGAGATGTATCCCTAGGAAAGATGAACACTCAATCTTTTAGATCACAGAAAGTGGCAGAGGGGATGAGCAGGAACTTCTTTTTGGTAGGATGGACATTACTGGGGGAAAACCCAGCCTTAGAATCAGCTCACCTTCCTCTTCAAGCCACAGAAACAGTCGTGATGGAACCACTATCCTCAGTTGGCAAAAATAGTCCAACTCCAACCCTGCAGGTGCACTGTCAGCACCCACATTTTACATCATGCCTACATTCTTGGCTTTGGGAGATGAATAGAAGAATGTGGAATTAGCAATTGGAACCTGTTAGGGTGAAACAGACTTACTGTCATCCAATGAGATGGCTTCAAGGAACTACTGGGCATCACTGCCCTAAATTACATAGCTCTTAAAAGATTATGGATAGACCCTAAAAATCTCAATTTCTTTAAATCATCCCATTATAAAACCATCAGTCCATGAGCTCATCTAAACTTTTCTGGACCTATTCATTTTTTCAGCTTGCACCTTATAGATTTTCTTTATTGCTTCCTGCTAGAGTTAATTTTTTTCCTTTTATCTATTTCAATGATCAGGACTCCCCAAAGGAGATTTCAACTTTGAAAACAGCGGAATTTAAATGGCATTTGTACATCATTGTTGATTGATTTCTCTGTTCTGTTTAAATAAGTGGTTCTGTTTGCTCATGGATTCAATGGTCAAAACAAACAAACAAAAAAACCTGAAACTAAAATGAAGGGAGATTGGTCTCTTGCAAAGGAAACAATGTCTTTTTCTAGATACTCAAAATCCTTTTCTAGGAAGGAATAGCACAAAATACTTGCTCATCACAGGACTGAATGAAACAGTTTATTTCTTAAGGTATCTGAATCTAAACTACTTATGTAAGATTAAGTAAAAATATTTCATAAGGTACAAAAACACTAACCAAAAGGAAAAATAATCATAAATTTTACTGCTCTAAAATTAAGAACTTTTGAGAAATCATTAAGAGACTGTAAGGCAGCCCATAGAGCGGGAGACAATATATTTGTTGTATTTTTTAATTTGTGATATTTATGCATCTAAAATATAGAAAGATTATGTTTAATTCAATAAGAAAAAAAAGAAAATGCAATAGAAAAGGATGAAGACAGGTTCCTCCCAAAATAAGAAATCTAAATGGATAACAAACATATGAAAAGGTACTCAAATTGATTAGTCATCAGGGAAATAGAAAATAAAACCGTGATAAGGTACAGCTAGATACCCACAGGAATGGCTACATTAAAAACAAACAAACAAACAAACAAAAACCAGTTGGCAGTACTAAGTGTTGGTGAAAATGTGGAACAAGGAGACAGTAAATGCAGTTAGCAGCAAGGTGAATTGGCACCACCTTAAAACTGTTGGGCCATATCAAGAAAAGTTGAAAGTCTGGATAGCCTAGATCTCACCAGTGCTACTCCTGGGGATGTAGCCTAGAGATACATGTAAATATTCGCTCCAGGAGACATTTACAGTTAATATTCATTGCAGCAGCAGTTATACAGCTACAAACCGGAGACAACTCAAATGTTTCTCTACAGTAGGAGGGTTGGATAAATTGGGGTATAATCATAAAATGGAACATAAAGTAGCCATGAAAATGAAGGAATTACACTACAGGCAACAATGCTGACTCTAAAAGCACAATGTTGGGTAAAAGAAGCTATGCGTTGTTTTTATTTCTTAAAAAAAAAAATACACATGTTGTGTGATTTCTTTTAGGTGAAGTCCACAAGTACTAAAAGCCAAACTATACTGTTTGAAGATGCATATGTAAGTGGTAAACTTATAAAGTATATAAAAGAAGAAGTTACCATTGAAAGGTAGTGTTGTGGATTCTGTGTTCCACTGGGAACCCGTCTTCCGGTCTGATGCACAATCCTCAGCTGCTGAGAATAGGCCCCACTGATGACTCACAGTTGGGTCCCTCGTTGGGAATTACCCTTCCTCTGCTATAAGGAATTGCTCCATCCATGGGCCATACCCCATTCCCAGGGGGTGGTTTGTAGTCCATGTCTGGCCTATGTGGTCATGTAAAGACTCGGCTTTACTTGACTCAATTCAAGACAACTGGGAAGGACCATCTCATCCATGATCCCTGTAGGATTGCTGAGGCCTCCGGTCAACAGAAGCTGACTGTGGGTCAGCTTCTCCCCCTGCTCATCTTGCCTTCCTGACCTCCTTACAGGTGTTTCTCCCAAGAGCACCGCTCAGGAAACCTTCTGCCTGCATCTTTCCATCTCGAAGTCTGTTTACAGGGAACTCTATCTATGGAAGCCTTTACTAGTTGTCTGAGAAAAAGTGAGGGAGCTGCTATGGAAAGAGACATACTTGGGGACTTCTGGAATACTGGCAATACACTGTTTTTTTAATTGGGTTGTAGTTGCATAGATGTTCTCTCTTTAATAATTCATTAGGTTGTACATTCATCTTTTCAGCTTTTTTTTGTTTTTAACTGTTGTGTTATAGTTAATAAAAAAGGGGATAAAAAAGACTTTCCTTCCTCATGGGGGGAAAGAAAAATTTGTTTTCAATTTAAATGAGTTAAAATTTTTGGAAACACAGATTCTCCCAGGTTCTTTATTTTTCCCTTCCTTTTCCACAAGTATGACTGCTGGTATCCCTTTCAGTCAACTGAGTTGGAACTCCATTTCCATCAGCCATGTGATGACGGTCCTGGAGCTTTCTCTGCACTGGAGCATCTCCGTCAGGTCTCTGCTATCAGAATTGCTGACTCCCAGTGCTGCAAATCAAATTAGAGCCATCTAATGCCTTCATATTACAGATGGGGAAACTGAGGACTGGTAGAGATGGTATCATTGTACTTCTAAGCAATCCTATTTCCCTCCCAGTGGAATCTGTATTTCCCCACATGTGGTAGGTTGAATTATGAGCCCCAGGAACACAAACAAAACCAAACAAAGTATGTTCTTAATCTTAATCTACTCCTGTGGTTGTGAACCTATTGTAAATAGGACCTTTTGAAAATGCTATTTTTCATAAAGTTTGGCCTTATTGAATGAGTTTGGGCTTTAACCCTATTACTGGAGGCTTTATAAAGAAAGTCATGTGGAGGAGAAGAAGCTGCAAATCAGCTGGACTAAATCACATGTGCACTGCCATGTGACAGAAAAGCCAAAGACCCAAGGATCTGCAGTAGCCAGTCCCATAATGCCACAGTCTTTGGGAAGAAAGTGTCACCTTGCTGATGCCTTGATTTTGGACTTCTCCCAACCTCAAAACCATGAGCCAATAAATCTCTAATATTATACCAACCCATTTGTTCTAGTTTGCCAATGCTTCCAGAATGCAAAACACCAGAGATGGCTTGACTTTTATAAAAGGGGGTTTATTTGGTTATACAGTTACAGTCTTAAGGCCATAAAGTGTCCAAGGTAACACATCAGCAATCGGGTACCTTCACTGGAGGATGGCCAATGGTGTCCAGAAAACCTCTGTGAGCTGGGAAGGCACATGGCTGTCATGTCTCCAAAGTTCTGGTTTCAAAATGGCTTTCTCCCAGGATGTTCCTCTCTAGGCTGCCTTTCCTCAAATATGTCACTCTTAGTTGCTCTTGGGCTGTTTGTCCTCTCTTAGCTTCTTCAGAGCAAGAGTCTGCTTTCAACGGCCATCTTCAAACCATCTCTTATCTGCAGCTACTCTCTCAGCTTCTGTGCATTCTTCAGTGTCCCTCTTGGCTGTAGCAAGCCCACTCCTTCTGTCTGAGCTTATATAGTGCTCCAGTAAACTAATCAAGGCCCATGCTGAATGGGCGGGGCCACACCTCCACGGAAACCATCCAATCAGAGTCATCACCCACAGTTGGATGGGTCGCATCTCCATGGAAACACTCAAAGAATTATAATCTAATCAACACTGATACATCTGCCCACACAAGATTACATCAAAGACAATTGTGTTTTGGGGGACACAATACATTCAAACCAGCACACCATTATATGGCGTTTGTCTAAGCAGCTGGGAAACTAAAACATAACCTCATTGATGAAAAGCTTAGCTGTGTGATTGACATGTTTTGGCCAAGGAAATATGAGAGGGAATAGTATGTGCCTCTTCTAAACCGAGGTTTTAAGAGTCACTGCATGGTTTGTTATGCTCCCTCTTCTCTCTACCATGAGACATGCAATGTCCAGATAGAATCTGCTCCCTTATCCTGGGTCCCAGAATGAAGGCAGTATGGCATAGAGCATAGTTGACCCACACGGACACATAATATGATCAACAGAGAAACCTCTAAACCTCTATTGTTTTAAGCCACTGAAATTTGGGAGCTATTTGTTACCAAGACATAACTTAGATTATTCTGACTGATAAGAGTCCTAGCAAGGGATCCTGAATTTCCCAGCACAGCACAAAAATATGTGAATTGCACAGATCCTAGACTAATACACTTTTCAGGAGTCCATTGCCTCCCTTTGTTTGCATATTGAAACGCACACACACATACACATGCACATAATGTACCATTGCTGATAAAAAGATGCCATTTCCAAGGTCTTTCAAGATAAAAGAAAAAATAAAAGCCAAGGAAAGAAAAATTTATATGAAATAACAGTTTAACAGTCAAGAATTTGATCTTGCTTAAAAACAATTCTGCTTTGAAGAGCTCACCATAGCTCCCTAGCTAAAGAGATGAGAAATTTCAATTAAACCACGTTTCTTGAGCCCACACCCCAAAATTGTCTGTGACTCCTCTAGAAAGCTGTCGTCTGCCTTTTCATCTGGGCTTGTCACTTAAAACAGTCCCTTGGCAAATCTGGCCCACCTCCTCAAATAAAAAGACTGAGAAAAGAGATTTTCATCTCTGGTACTCAGAGGCAAGTTTAACAGAGTGTGAGACAAATGCACACGGGCTTCATTTTGAACTCACGCAAACTCCCCGAGACAGCTGGCCAAGACCTGATCAGATCAGATCTTCAGATGCTGTGACTCCTGCCACGTCAGGCCAGAATGGAAAAGCTTTTGTTTCAACTGGATCCAGGCCTTATCACCTCATTCTGTCACTCAGGCTTCTTCAGTCCACCCACAAATCCTCCAGGATTTATTGCAGATGTAGCAAGCTTGCTGGAAATAATGGTACAAGCTAAGAGGCTAGTCAGCTATCGACTCCAAGCTCTGGGTAATACCAATGGGAAATTATTTGCACAAAAGGTGCGCTGGGGTGACAAATGAAGAGAAGGCTGGTCCATTGAAGATGCTAGGACTTAGACAAAGCTAACGTACTAATACCAAGCCACTAGCTTTATCTGATTACATTCTGGGGCTGATGGGTCCCCACCTCCCCCTCCAGCTCTCCTCCACCCTCCTATACTTTTATGGAAAAGACACAGGTCACTTTCTTTGGTGTGCAGTGTACCATGAAATCGTAATCTAGAGAAATCACCACATTTATATAAACCACAGCATGTTTTTATGCCCCACAAAAACAATTTTTAGATCTGAAATAAATTTTTGTTTATATTGTCTACTAAAGAAGAAAAGCAACAGAGGAAAATGCTCAAATTATGATAAGGGGAATTAAGACTGATTTTTTTATTTTACCCAGAAAGGATAATTTGGGGCCTTATCTTAGAAACATTTTCCTTGAACTCTAGTCAGACTTGATTTGGGAAACCATTCAGAACAATCTCAATTTCACTCTTCACCTGTATTTTTGCAAAGGAAAATATTTTCATTTTCCCACTTTAATCTTGGAGCAGGCCCATTCGGGGTAACTTCTTGCATTAGTTTTTGTTATTTTTGCTCAGTTTCCTCTCCCTCTAAGCAGGTGCCAATGGTGTACTCTGTGTAATGTAAAATGTGCTTAGTCTTCATCATTATAAGTGCCCTCAGCTCTTAAAGTAAGAAAGAATTATCTTTAAGGAGAGAGTTTCTCCCTTTTTCTAATCCCCTCATTTGCATAGAAACATTTCTGTGTCCTATTTCTGAGTCCTAGTTGACTGTTAATGCTTCAAACTGATTTTAGTCAAGATGGACTATTCCTTTCCACTTCCTTTCCACAATGCTTTTCCTCAAATTTGGTGAAAAGTAGAGTGAAACGAATAAACAACCAAATGTGAGGCTCATTAATGCAATTCTCTAAGTGCTCCTGACAGAATGGGAGGCCTCAATTTCAAAAATAGACTTTCCTCAGAAATGTGCTCATGACATCTGCATATTATGTTATGATGTAGTTTAATAATGTGTAATAATGTATCTTTCAATAGGCAGGCAGTTAAGTTCACACACAAATACAAAAATTCCCTAAAATTTCAATAGCTTCCAATCGTTTCTTCTATTATTTAAGAAAATACCTGCCTTAATTGTAACATGGTCTGAGATGTAGGAGGGAACAAAACATACTCTTTATTTGCCATATTAAATATATATGTATGTGTGTATGTGTGTAATTAGAAAGTAGGATTTGTAAGCAACTCTACAGCAAAGTTTCTTTCTCTGGTCTCCATTTGTTAGTTTATGTCATACAATGCTTAGAGCATGAGATTGATAAAAGATTCGCAAGCCAATTAAATTCTACCATGGTGTCATCCATTCTTAAAATGCTGTCTGACTCATACCCACACAATGGCCATCATTGTGTCACACAATCAGGACTATTATCAAAAGGAGAGGACTAAGAGAGCCATTTTTGGGGGAGAAATTCTCATTCCTAAAATTACCTTCCAGCAGATTTGGGGGTCTCCACCTGTGAGTTATTCCCTGATGAACCATCGCATTGCCCTTCCTTGTTGCACATGGTGAGGGAACCCTCCAGGGCTGGCTTGAACACTGAATTCAGTAACCACAACTCTATTGGCAGGGTGGGGAAAAGTGTTTTCTCTGTTTTGCTTTTTAGTTTTTCACCCTCCAAACTGTTTACCCATGTTTGTCCTAGTGAGATTAAATTTTACTTTTACCAAAGAACTGCATGCACATAATTTAATTAGACAAATAGAAAGAAATGGGTTTAAACAAAACAAAGCATTCTCAGGCCCACTCTTCAGAGGCAAACACTTTCACATCTCTTAACTGTTTCTCCCATATTTCTAAACAATATGCTTCTTCTGCTGTGCAATTTTAGACATTCTCTATTGTCTTCCTATTTCAAAAGATTGCAATTTATCACTTTTATACTCCTCCTGCCTATTTCCTTTCCCATTATTACAAATTATGGATTTTCATAATTTTTGATTAAATCAGTATTGAATATTCACATTGTTGTGTCTAGGAAAACATTGTTCTTTGTTGAGTCAAGTCATGAACTATAATTAAATTTTTCTTCTTGCCCAAATTTTACCTTAGTTCAGTTGCCTTATTTTTCCATTTGCATAATTACCTGTATTTCTATATTTGTGATTTTTCCCAAACTTACCAACTGAACTGTAAATCACTTTTCACTATTCTTTTCCACGCACTTTAGGTATCCTAACACTTCTATTTCTTCCCTTCTGGGAACTCCTTCCTCTTTCAATCTGTTGATTAACAATCAATGCATTGTTAATTCCTCATCTTGGTGGAGCTCACTCTTTATTCCTAAAGAAAACTGCATAAGAGGACTTTGTTGTTATTGTTGAAATTTTGTTTATCTGAAAATGTCTTTCTTCTGACTTCAAACTTGATGGAGAGTTTGGCTACATATAAAATTCTAGGTTGGAAATAAATTTCCCACATTCATGGATCACATTTTAGCTAAACAGGATTGTTATTAAAACTCCAGTGAATTCTGATTCTTGACCCTCTGACCTGATTTTTTCCCCTGCTCAGGAAGTATATAGGATGTTCTCTTTTTTCCCGAGTGCTTGAACTATCAAGATAACGTTCCTTGGTGTGGATGTTTCTTCACTACTTGTGTTCCTGTGTTAAACTTTCTGGGCTTTCTTTGACTAAATCTTTTGAGTATTTTTTTTTAATTAAAAAATTTTACCATCTTTTTTTTTAATTCATAAGAGCTCTTTATTTTTCTGTAATGATTTGAGGTCGCAATTTCTTTTCTTATCACTCTGAGAATATTAAATATTATTTTGTTGTGTTCACTTCTGTTTCCTTCACTGCCTTGTATGTCTCTCAATTACTCTCTTGCTTTTTTACATTGACTTTTGTTAGGTTGAAACTTTGCTCAAAAGTCTGGTGAATTTTTACTGTCCAATCATATTTAAGAATGAAGCATCATGTTGTTGTAGGGCCTGATGAGATAATGTTTGTCAAACACTTAGTATGCTGCACAATATGCCATAAGTATATAACAAATGGCAACTGTTTATTGTTGCTTTAATTATTACTGACAGACATGGCACATTAATATAACCAACACTATGGATTCCAGGCTTCGTGTTCTGAGTGGCAGTGGCTAACTGAAAGTCACTGTGAAAGGCTGTTTTGTTTGTGCTTCCTTCAGGGAAGTGCAAACTTATTTCAGATTCTTTTGCTCGTGTCTTATTCTAAATCATCCATGCATTGTGCTAATAGCTCATGTGGGTCTAGTCCCTTGCATCATAGCTTCTTGCTCTCTATTCCATTTGGAACTCCAAATGCTAAAATCTAAATTACATGTCTCATTTTAACTGTGGAAGATATATATTCAATGAAAGAAGAAAAAATTTTCTTCTTTTTGGGTGTGATATAATGAACTTTCTAGCTAGAGTGTGGTACAGAAAACATAGTCTTTGGGTTCCCCAAAATTATTTATCCAAAAATTCCTCTCAAATGGAAAAATAATTGGTACTTCTGTTTTAAATTATGAGCACTTTTTAAAAGTACTGCAACATTGGTTGAGTGTATGCTGGGCTGATTTCACCCTCTATGATGTTATGGAGAAAGCATTTATTGCAAAGTTCATTTCCAAATAACAAAATCAAATAAATTATATTCGACAGAGAGCATAGCAGCAAATCTTTCCTTAGAATTTCATTAACAGGTATCTGGAGATGGAAGAAGATGGTGGCATAGGGAGGAGTGGAAACTAGTTTGCCCCCCTAGAACAACTAATAAACAACCAGGAACAACTAGTAAATAATCTGGAATAACTGCAGGGGGACAAATATGACTGTCTAATCATCATACACCAAACTGAATTGAGAGGAATGCCCAAGATTGCAGCATAAAATCTGTAAGTAAAAACTGCAGATCCAAGCCGGAAGCTCCCTCCACCCATGGCCCAAACTGCAAAGCCTCGCAGTGCTAGAGAGAAGCACTCTCTGAGCAAGCAGCTATAGCTCAGCTGAGCTCCAACTTGGGTTTTAATTAACAAACGTGGACTGCTCAATACCAGCTATGAACCCCCAACAAGCAGATAGAGGCTTTTGGTGATGACTGGCCTTGGAGAGCCAGAGGGTGGCCATGAACTGGCCTTGAAGGGGTTATTTCTGTCCCTTCTTTGGCTCAGTGGAGAAAGCCTCAGCCATTTTCAGTTCCCAATGCTCTGACCCAGACAAAGGGTGGGGATAGAAAAGGCAAAGTGTCTATTCAAATGCTAATGGTCTCTCCCTAGGGGTGTATTTTCCCTAAGAGGAAGAAGGTGGTGCCAAGCTCTACTACCCACCTTCCATTCAGAACCACACCCCAGAGCCTGGGGGAAAACAGCTATGGGCCACACCTCCTTACACCAGTCAAGAACTATAGGCTGACAGGTGCCACCTGCTGGGCAGAAAAGCTCAGTGACTTCAGGCCTCACAGGGTGTACCAATCTTCTAAGACACCCTCAGGGAAACAGGATACTATTCCCACCTTCCAAGACCTGAGCCCGTTCTGGTTTGGGAAAATCTTTTTGGGGTAACCAAGGAAACCAGATGCCTAGACAACAGAAAATTACAACCTACACTAAGAAAAATGAAGTTATGGCCCAGTCAAAGGAACAAACTTACACTTCAACTGAGATACAGGAATTTAAACAACTAATACTAAATGAATTCAAAAAGTTTAGGGAAGATAAGGCAAAAGAGATGAAGTGCATGATGAAAACACTGGGAGTACATAAGGAAGAAACTGAAAGTTCAAAAAAACAACTGATAGACTCTATGGAAATGAAAGGCACAACACAATAGATGAAAGATGCAATGGAAGCATACAACAGCAGATCTCAAGAGGCAGAAGAAAACACTTAGGAACTGGAGAACAAGGCACCTGAAAGCCTACACACAAAAGAACAGATAGAGAAAAGAATGGAAAAATATGACCAACTTCTCCAGGAACTTAAGGACAAAATGAAATGCAGGAATGTACATGTCATTGGTGTCCCAGAAGAAGAAGAGAAGGGAAAAGGGGCATAAGCAATAATGGAGGAAATAATACAATGAAAATTTCCGATCTCTTATGAAAGACATAAAATTATGGATCCAAGAAGTGCAGCATACTCCAAACAGAATAGATCTGAATAGACCTATGCCAAGACACTTAATAATCAGATTACCAAATGTCAAACACAAAAAGAGAATCCTGAAAGCAGCGAGACAAAATTGATCCCACTACACACAAAGAAAGCTTGATAAGAATATGTGTGGATTTCTCAGTAGAAGCCATGGAAGGAAGAAGGAAGTGATGTGGTATATTTAAGATACCAAAAGAGAAAAACTACCAACCAAGAATCCTATTTCTGGCAAAACTGTCATTCAAATATGAGGGAGAGGTTAAAATATTTTCTGACAAACAGACAATGACAGAGTTTGTGAACAAAATGCCTGCACTACAGGAAATACTAAAGAGAGCACTACAGACACATAGGAAAAGATGAAGTGAGAGGTTTGGAACACAATTTTGGGTGATGGTAGCACAGCAATGTAAGTACACTGAACAAAGATGACTGTAAGTATGGTTGAATGAGGAAGGTTAGGAGCATGTGGGACACCAGAAGGAATGAGGAAAGATAAAGACTGGGACTGTGTAACTCAGTGAAACCTAGAGTGCTCAACAATTGTGGTAAAATGTACAAATATGCTCTTACATGAGGGAGAACAAATGAATGTCAACCTTGCAAGGTGTTAAAGATAGGGTGGTATTGGGGGAAAGATGAAAAAATGCAAACTAGAGACTATAGTTAACAGAAATATTGTATTATGCTTCCTTTAATGTAATAAAGGCAATATACCAAGGCTAAATGTGTATAAGAGGGGAGCATAAGGGAGGGGTATGGGACTTGGCATTGGTGATGTTGTCTGACTCTATTCTACCTTAGTCTAATGCTATCTTTCCTTTTGTTGCTTCCTAACTGTCATGTTTTTTTGTTTTTTCTCTTTCTTTTTTCTTTTCTTTTGTCTCTTTACCTTCTTTGACTCTTCCTCCTTCTTTGTTGAAGAAATGGAGATTCCTTATATAGATAGTGGTGAAGGTGGTGAATACATAAATATGTGACTATACAGAGAGACATCAATTGTTTACTTAGGATGGAATGTATGGGGTGTGAACAAAACTGTGTTTAAAAAAATGGGTTCATGAAAAAACTTTGAGGACACTATATTGAGTGAAATAAGTCAGACATGTAAGAACAAATATTGCAGGGTCTCACTGATATGAACTAATTGTAATGTGTAAACTCATAGACATGAAACATAAGTTACCAGCATATAGAATGAGGCTAAAGAATGGGAAGCCATTGCTTATTATGAGCAGAATGTTCAACTAGGTTGAACTTAAGTGTTTGGAAATGGACAGAGGTGATGGTAGCACTTTGTGAGAATAACAGTGCTGAATGGTGTGTGAATGTGGTGGAAAGGGGAAGCTGAGTCACGTATGTCACCAGAAGGGAAGTTACAGGTTAAAAGATGGGAATGTATAAAACAGTGAATCCTGTGGTGGGCAATGTCCATGATTAACTGTACAAATATTAGAAATCTCTTTCATGAACTAGAACAAATGTATGACACTATAACTAGAAGTTAATAATAGAGGGACATATAGGGAGAAAAGTATACCTATTGCAAACTATATTACATTTAGTAGTATTTTAACATTCTTTCATCAACAGTAACAAATGTACTATACCAATACTATGAATTAGTAATGGAGGGGGGTGGTTAGGGATATGGGAGGATTTAAGTTTCCTTTTTTTTTTTTTTGTCTTTTTTTTTTCTGGAGTAATGAAAATGTTCTAAAAATTAAAAAAAAATTACTTGGGGTGATGAATGCACAGCTGTATGATGATACCATGGGCGACTGATTGTACAATTTGGATCTTTGAATAATTGTATGGAATATGAACAGTCTCAATAAAAAATTATTTTGAAAAAATAACATCCTGAGGGAGGCAAAGGACAAGATAGAAGGAACCTGAGTCCTCTGATGACCTTTTAGGGCAGATTTACCTCTCCTTCCTGGACTGCCCATTTAGCTCTGGATAAGATAGAGAGAAATTGACTCCTGTCTGGTTTGAGCTATTTTTTTAGAGTCTCTCTGTTATAACTCTAACTATTATAAGTACTCTTTTCTTGCATTTCATCCCTGTTCTTGTATTTATTAATAATTTAGTCTTTTTTATTGCTGAACAGTATTTCATAGTGTATATGCCACAGTTTATTTGTCCATTCACCAATTGGTGGACATTCGATTTTGTTTACATTTTTTGGTTTATATGAAAAATGCTTATATGTATATTTGCCTACAGTCATTGTATGGACATATATTTTTATATCTTTTAGGGTAATATTTAAGAATGGAATTGCTGGGTTTTATGGAAAGTGTATGTAAGAAAACTGTCAAACTCTTTATGGAAGTTACTGTACCATTTTGTATTTCTATCAGCAATGTATGATAGTTTTAGTTCCTCACCAATTTGTTATTGTCAGGCATTTTACTCTGAATATTCTAGTGTGGGTATAGTGGTATCTCATTGTTTTAATTTAGCATTTTAATTAGCATTTATTGGCATTTGATTTAGCATTTTCCAGATGACCAAGCACTTGTAAAAGTGCTCATTGTCTATCTTCTTTTGTGAACTGTCTGTTCAAACCTTGCATTTGTTTATTTTTTATTAGTGTAATTGTAGGTTTACAGAAAAAAATGTGCATGAAATAGACTTCCTATTATTAACACTTTATTACAATTGATGAAAGAATATTTTACTTGTACTATTAATTATAGTCTATAGTGTACATTAGGGTTCACTGTTTCAGTTGTACAGTCCTAAGGTTTTTTCCTAAATTTTTATTCTAGTAACATATATTCAACCTAAAATTTCCACCTTTAGCCACATTCAAATATAAAATCCAGAAGTATTGATTACATTCACAATGTACGGCTACCATCACCCCCATCCATCACCAAAACTTTTCCATCTCCCAGACAGGAATTCTGTACCAATTTCCTACTCCCACTCTGTCCTCTGGTAACCTGTATTCCAGTATCTGACTCTATGAATTTGCTTATTCTAATTATTTCATATCAGTGAGATCATACAATATTTGTCCTTCTTGTGTTTGAGTTATTTCCCTCAACATGATGTCTTCAAGGCTCATCTATATCATTGCATGTATCAGAATTTCATGCCTTTTTATGACTGAATAATATTCCATTGTATGTATATACTAAATTTTGTTTATCCATTCATCTATTGGTGGACACTTGGTTTCCTTCCAACTTTTGACAATTGTGAATAATGCTGCCATGAACATCAGTGTGCAAATATCTGTTCAAGTCCTTGCTTTCAATTCTCTTGGGTGTATTCCTAGAGGTGGGATTGGAGGGTCATATGGTAATTCTATACTTAACTGACAACTGCCTTTCACAGAGGCTGCATCATTTTACATTCCTACCAACAATGAACAAGTCTTTCTATTTCTCCACTTGTTGCATTCCATTTTTTAATGAAGTCATTCTAGCAGGTATGAAATGATATCTCATTGTGGCTTTTATTTGCATTTCCCTAATGGCTAATGATGTTGCACATCTTTTCATGTGCTTTTTGGCCATTTTTATGTCTTCTTTGCACAAAGGTCTATTCAAGTTTTTTGGCCATTTCTAAATTGGGTTTTTTGTATTTTTGTTGTTGACTTGTAGGAGTTCTTTATATATTCTGGATATTAAACCCTTATCAGAGATGTGATTTCCAAATATTTTCTCACATTCTGTAGGTTGTCTTTTATTTTCATGATAACACACTTCCCTGTATTTTATTCTAGGAGTTTCATAGTTATGGTTCATACATTTCAGTCTTTGATCAATTTCAAGTTAATTTTTGTATATGGAGAAAGGTTTAGGAACAGCTTCATACTTTTGTTTGCATATATTCAGCTTTCCCAGGACCACTGTTGAAGAGGCTATTCTTTACCATGGAGAGGAATTTGGCACTGTTGTCAAAAATCAATTGGTCATACATATGAGGGTATATTTCTGGGCTCTTAATTTGCTTCCATTGGTCTATATGCTGGTGCTATATACCATGCTGTTTTGATTACTGTAGCTTTGTAATAAGTTTTTAAGTTGGGAACTGTGAGTCCTCCAACTTTGTTCTTCTTTTTCAAGATGGTTTTGGTTATTTGGTGCCCCTTATCCTTCCATATAAATTTGATGATTGGCTTTTTTATTTATGCTGAGAAGGCTGTCATAATTTTTATCGAGATTATGTTGCATATGTATTTTTTTGGGGGTAGAATTGACATCTTCACAATATTTAGTCTTCCAATCCATGAACATGGAATGCCCTTTCATTTATTTAGATCTTCTTTGATTTCCTTTAGCAATGTTTTTAATTTTACATGTAAAATCCTTTCATCCTTGGTTAGATTTATTCCTAGATATCTGATCCTTTCAGTTGCTATTGCAAATGAATTTTCCCCTGATTTCCTGTTTAGAATGTTCATTCCTAGTGTATGGGAGTGCTATTGATTTTTGCATTTTATCTTGTTCCCTATGACTGCTGAGTTCATTTATTAGCTCTAGTCACTTTATTGCAGGTTTTCCAGGATTTTCTATGTATAAAATCATGTCATCTGATAACAGGGAAAGTTTTACATCTTCCTTTCCAATTTGGATGCCTTTTATTTCTTTTTCCTTACTAATTGCTCTGGCTAGAACTTCCAGTACAATGTTGAGTAACAGTGGTGACTGTGGGCATCCTTGTCTTGTTCCTGAACTTAGAGTGAAGACTTCAGTCATATACATTGAGAGTGTGTTAGCTATGGGTTTTTTCATGTATGTCCTTTATCATGTTGAAGAAGTGTCCTTCTGTCCCTCATTGTCAAAGTTTCTTTATCAAGATGAGGTACTAGATTTTGTCAGATGCCTTTTCTGTGTCAACTGAGATGAATGGGATTTTTTTTTTACTTTGTTCTATTAATGTGGTGTATTACATTAATTAATTTTATTTTGTTGAACCAGGCTTGCATACCTGGAATAAATCCCACTTGATCATGGTGTATAATTCTTTTAATGTGCTGCTGGATTCAGTTTGCTAGTTTTATGTTGGATTTTTGTATCTATAGTCATAAGGGGTATCAGTCTGTAATTTTCTTTTCTTGTGGTATCTAGCTTTACATTACAGTGATGTTGGCCCCATAGAATGAGTTAGAGAGTGTTACTTCCTCTTAAATATTTTGGAAGAATTTAAACAGGATTGGTGTTAATTCTTTTTGGAATATTTGGTAAAATTCATGAGTGGGGCCCTTCAGTCCTGGACTTTATTTTGTTGAGAGGTTTTTGATAACTGACTCAATCTCTTTACTTGTTATTCATCTGTTGTTGAGATCTAGTTATTCTTGATTCAGTATAAAATTCTAGGAATTTTTTCATTTCATCTGGGTTAACTAATTTATTCATATAATAAATATGATACTTTTTATTTCTGTGAGGTCAGTAGTAATCTCTTCCTTTTCATTTCTGATTTTAGGTATTTGTACTCTCTCTTTTTCTTCATTGGTCTCCTAAATGTGTTGATTTTACTGTCTTTTCTAAGAACTAACTTGGTTTTGTTGAGTCTCTCTTTTTTTTTTTATTTTCTTTCTCATTCATCTGTGCTATAACTTTTTTATTTCTTTCCTTCTGCTCTCTTTGGGTTTAGTTTGTTCTCCTTTTTCTAGATCCTCCAGTTTTATGATTAGGTCTCTGATTTGAAGTCTTTCTTCTTTTTAAGGTAAGTTTTTAAAGCTTACCTTCAATTTCCTTCTCAGTACTGCCTTCGTTGCATCCCATATGTTTTGATATATTTTGTTTTCATTTCATTCACCTGAAGATATCTCTTAATTCCTCTTGAAATTTTTTCTTTGGCTTATTGGTTGTTGAGTGTGATATTTAGTATCCTCATATTTGTGACTTTTCCAGTTCTCCCTCTGTTATTGATTTTTTGCTTCATTCCATTGTGGATAGAGAAGATAGATTGTATGATCTGAATATATTTAAATTTATTTAGACTTGTTTTGTGACTTAAAATATGGTCTACTCTATAGAATCACCCATTGAACTAGGGAAGAATGTGTATTTGGCTGCTGTTGTGTAAAGTGTTAAATAGATGTCTGTTAGGTCTAGCTGGTTTATAGTGTCACTCAAGACTTCTATTTCCTTATTGATCTTCTATTGAAATGTTTTATCCATTGTTGAAAGTGGTATATTGAAGTCTTCTACTATTAATGTAGAACCGTCTGTTTTTACCTTCAAATGATTCAATGTGTGCATCATATATTTTGAGGTCTGCTGTTGGGTGCACATATATTTATAATTGTTATGTCTTCTTGTTGAATTGACCATTATCAGTATATAGTGACTTTATTTGTCCCTCATAATAGTTTTTGACTTAAACTCTATTTTACCTGATAGTGTATCTACCCTAGCTGTTTTCAGTTACTATTTGCATGGTATATTTTTTTCCATCCTTTTACTTGCAATCCCTACTTGTGTCTTTGAATTTAAGGTGAGTTTCCTGTATAGAGCATATAGTTGATGTGCTTTTTTTTATCCTTTCTGACTTTGATTGGAGAGTTTAATCCATTTACATTTAAAGTAACCACTGAAAATGGAGGAGTTTCTTCTGCCACTTTGATATTTGTTCTTTTTAAGTCTTATACTGTTTTTTGTCCCTTAATTCTTCCATTGATACCTATTTTCATATTTATTTGATTTCTTGTGTTATACAATTTTGAGTTCTTTCTCATTTTTTCCATATATATACTTTCATATCTTTTCTTTGTTGTTACCACAAAGCTAAAATTCAGGATTTGATTTGATACCAAGTTAACTTCAATTGCATATGCATACATTTTTCTTATATCCCCCACCCCGCACCTTTTGGTGTACTTGTTAAAAATTATATCTTTATTTATTGCGTGTCCAAAGTCATAAATAAATCCTGTTTTATAAGTTTCCATTTTAGAAAATGTCAGGAGTAAAAAAAGTGGTGTTACATACCAAAAAAATAAAATACAGCTGTTATTTATAATTACCCATATGGTTACCTTTACCAGAGGTCTTTATTTCTTTATGCTGCTCCAATCCACTGTCTAGTGTCCTTTCCTTTCAATCTGAACAGCTCCTTTTAGCATTGCTTGGAAGGCAGTTCTACTGGGGATGAACTACCTCAGGTTTTGTTTATTTGGGAATGTCTCAATCTCTCCCACATTTTTGAAAGACAGTCTTACTGGATATAAAATTCTTGTTGTCAATTGTCTTCTTTCAGCACTTTAAATATTCCATTTCACTGCCTTCTTGCCTCCATGCTTTCTGATGAGTAACTGGATCTTAATTTTATCGGGTTTCCCTTGTACATAACATGCTGCTTTTCTCTTGCAGCTTTCAGAACTTTCTCTTTGTCCTTGGCATTCAAACTCTGTCATGGTTTTCTTTGAATTTATCCTGTTTAAGGTATGCTGGGCTTACTGAATGTGCATTTCATGTCTTTAATTTCTGCCATTATTTCTTTGAATATTCCTTCTGCTCTTTTTTTTATTCTCCTCTGGGACTCTGATAGTGTGTGTGTATGTATGCTTTATGGTGTTCCACAGGTCTTTAAGACTCTGCTCATTTATTTTTAATTTTCCTGCTTCTCAGCCTGATTCATTTCAATTATCTTGTCTTTGAATTCACTGTTTCTTTCTTCTGCCAGCTCCAATCTGCTGTTGAAATATTCTAGGAAATTTTTCAAATTAGTTGTTGTGGTCTTTAACTCCAGAAGCTCTGCTGGTTCCTTTTTAAATTTTCTATCTCTTTATTGGGATTCCAGTATTGTTCATTCATTGTTTTCCTGCTTTATCTCCTTGAGCATATTGAGGATCATTTTTTTGTAAGTATTTGGTATATCCAAAGTCTGGTCATCTTTGTTATGGTTTCTGGATTGTTGTCTTGTTCCTTCAGATGTTTCTTTATTTGACTTGTAATCTTTTGTTGCACACTCTACATTTTAATATTATAAAGTATTAACTCTGGGATTTAGTCCCTGAGCTATCTGTTCTTTAAATTTGTACCCAGATGGTGACATGACAGAGATTTCCCTGAATGCCAGGAGCTAACAAAAACAAACAAACCAATGCAAAAACACACCTTTTGCCATCTTTGCAAATTCACACTGCATTGGCTCATACTCTCCTTCAAGATGATCAGGCTAAGGCAAAAGTGAAGGAGCAGCATATAAAAATAAAGTGCAGCATCCTCTCCAACTTTTCTGAGCCATTGTCTTTTTTGGACTTGTGCTTGCTCATGACCTTAGGAATTCCCCTATTTACAGAAATTTGAGTGCCTCTTCTACTTCCTAAGAAATAGACTTTCTCCTCCATTTAGGTGCTGTATTGTATGACTTAAAGCAGGCAATCCTTTGCCTCAAGCCACTTTTACTTAATTGTTTCTTACACAGATTCATCTGTCCCCAAGTTGCTTCTACCTGCTGTGTGTGTTCTGGAAGGTTGAGCCAAATATGTGGTCCAGGTTCAGTCTTTCATGCTGCCACCCAAAAGATTGGCACCAACATACAGGCACCTGAGTTGCATAAGGGTTACTCTGCTATGACTGGAACAAAGCCAGGGACCCACAATGGGTACACAGGCTAGCACCACACCACACAAAGAAGGGGTTGGGGTGGGCTAGCATGTGTGTCACAAATTTCTCCTACAATTTGTAAAGCTGCATTTTCTTGATTCCCACTCATCCAGTTACTGCAATCCTTTAACTGTTTTTGAGAGTTTTGAGGAAAATGGTTCTGACAGTTTTTGCTGGTTTTTCAAAGATTCTGTGGGGCAATGTCACCCTGGAGTATCTTACACAATCATCTTGGTCCACTGGTAGCCTGTTCAAATCTTTTACCCATTTTTAACCAGAGTGTTTGCCTTTCTATTGTTTCATTTTAACCAAATAGTTATGTACCTTGGTATAAGCTGTCATAGCCAGCCTGAAAATAGCCCCCAATTTTTCCCACTTCCTGGATTTCATTATCCTGTCTGTTCCCCTTCCACATTATATGATGGTTGGTCTTTGAGACCAATTCCATGTGGCAGAAATGATGGTATGTCCCATCTAAGATTAGGCTTTGAAAGACTGTCCTCCCCCTAAGGTTTTTTCTCTCTCTCAGATCACTCACTCTAGGAGAAACAAGTTGCTACACAGTGAGGATGCTCAGGCAGCATTTGGAAAATTCCATGAAAAGAGTTAGGAAGGTCTCATGTCAATAGTCAGCAAGGAACTGAGGCCTGCAACTATGTGAATGAGTTGCATAAGGGTTACTCTGCTATGTCCACAACCATGGGAAGTGTATTATTCAGCCTTGAGATCACTGCAGCCTGGTTGACAGCTTGACTGCAACCTCATAGTAGGTCTTGGGGTCAGAAAACCTAGCTAAGCCATTCCTGGATCCCCAAGACTCATAAATTGTGTGAGATAATAAATGTTTGTTGTTTTTTACTGCTAAGTCTGAAAGTAATTTGTTGCACAGCTTTGATAGCTAATACACAAATTCTTTCTTAGATATGTGGTTTTTTTTTTTTTTACTTTTTTGTTGTGAATTATAACATACACACACACACATATATATACACACACAGAAAAGTGATAACTTTCAAAGTAAAGTTTAATAAGTAGTTACAGAGCAAATTTCAAGGAAATTTGGGTTACAATTAAACTGTATGGGTTACAGTTCCACAATTTCAGTTATTTCCTTATTGTGAAATATATGTATAGAAATGTGAAAACTTTCAAAGTCCAATTTATCAAGTAGCTATAGTGCAAATTTCAAAGCATGTTATGAGTTACAGTTCCACCATGTCAGTTATTTTCTTCTAGCTATTCTAATACACTAGAAACTAAAAAAAATTATGTAAAGATTCAGTATTCATAATCCTTTGTTAAACCCTATCTTGTCTGTTGCAATTCCTCTCTTTTGTTTGAACACTTTCTCAGTCTTCAGGGATATATGGGCAGTGACCACCCTCACTTGTCCATATTGAAAAGGGATGCCAACATTATGGGGAAGGGGGATGCATCTGGTTGATGTTCTTGGAGAACCTGTTGCCTCTGGGTTTGGGGACTTATCTGGCATAGGAACACTCTGGAGGATTTAAGTTTCTGAAATACCTGCCTCGTGTTCACATTTATTTGATTGTTTTATACATGTGTTTTTATTTTTGAAGATTTTTCAAATTGGTAACTGAATGAAGTTGATACGTTTCTTAAGACTCTTTTAATTTACATGCCCCCCCTTTATCTTTTTCCATTCCATGTTTTAATATTGTTGAAGAAACACATTATTTATTCTGTAATGTCTCAAATAGTTTGGATTTTGCTGACTGTTTCCCTCTGGTATTGTTGAATGTGTTCCTCAGTTCTTGCAAGTTAGTTGAATAGAATCAGGTTCAATTGCAAGGCAAGGGCAAGACTATTTCACAGGTGCTGTTTTGTACATCTATCAAAAGATACACAATATCTGGTTGTCTCTCTTTTTGTGGTGCTAGCAGCTACCAATGATCATTGCCTAAATCCATGAAATCATTAGAGGATGTAAAATTATAAGGTGTTGATAGATCTAAGATGGTGGCATAGAGAGGAGTGGAAGCTAGTTAGTCCCCCTGGAACAACTAAAAAAACCCAGCAGCAATAGTAAATAATCTGGAATAACTGTGGGGGGACAATTGTGACCATCCACTCATCATACACTAAACTGAATTGGGAGGAATGCCCAAGATCGCAGCATAAAATCTGTAAGTAAAGACTGCAGAGCCTCATGGTGCTAGAGAGAAGCTCTCTCCCAGCAAGCAAATATAGTTCAGCTGAGCTCCAACTGGGGTTTTAATTAGTGAGTGTGAACTGCTCAATGTGAGCTATGAATCCCCAACAAGCAACAGAGGCTTTGGGTGACGAGTGACCTTGGAGAGCCAGAGAGTCATCTTGGACTAGCCCTGAAGGGCACTTTCTGTTTCTTTTCTGGCTCAGTGGAGAAAGTCTCAGCCATTTTCAGTTCCCAGTGCTCTGACCCAGGAAAAGGTAGAGATAGCACAGGCAGAGAGCCACCATTGAAATGCTAATAACCTCTCCCTAGGGGAATCTATCATCTCTAAGAGGAAAATGGTGGGTCCCAGCTTTACTACCCGCCTTCCATTCTGAACCAGACTCCAGAGCCTGGGGAAAAAACAGCCAAGGGCCACAATTCCTTACACCAGTCTGGAATTACAGGCTAACAGGCACCACCTGAAGTGACCTGAGGCATCACAGGGTGTACCAATTTTCTAAGACAACCCTCAGGGATAACGGATACTGAATATTTCTTCCTTCTGGGACCTTAGCCTGTTCTGGTCTGGGAAAGCCTGATTGGGGTAACCAAGGAAACCATGCCTAGACAACAGAAAACTACAACCTACACTAAGAAAAACGAAGTTATGGCCCAGACAAAGGAACAAATTTACACTTCAACTGAGATACAGGCATTGAAACAACTAATAATAAGTCGATTCAAAAAGTTTAGGGAAGATATGGTGAAAGAGCTGAGTCATATAATGGAAACACTGGGTGTACATAAGGTAGAAGTTGAAAGTTCAAAAAACCAACTTGCAGAATCTATGGAAATGAAAGGCACAGCACAATAAATGAAAGACACAATGGAAACATACAACAGCAGATCTCAAGAGGCAGAAGAAAATACTCAAAAACTGGAGAACAAGGCACCTGAAAGCCTACACTCAAAAGAACAGATAGAGAAAAGAATGGAAAAATATAAGCAACATCTCTGTGAACTTAAGGATGAAATGAAAAGCAAGAATGTACATGTCATTGGTGTCCCAGAAGGAGAAGAGAAGGGAAAAGGGGCAGAAGCAATAATAGAGGAAATAATGAAAATTTCCCATCTCTTATGAAAGACATAAAATTATGGATCCAAGAAGTGCAGTGTACTCCAAACAGAATAGATCTGAATAGGCCTATGCCAAGACACTTAATAATCAGATTATCAAATGTCAAACACAAAAAGAGAATCCTGAAAGCAGCAAGACAAAATTGATCCCATTACACACAAAGGAAGCTTGATAAGAATATGTGTGGATTTCTCAATAGAAACCATAGAAGCAAGAAGGAAGTGGTGTGATATATTTAAGATACTGAAAGAAAAAAGCCACCAACCAAGATTCCTATATCTAGCAAAACTATCCTTCAAATATGAGCTTAAAATATTTTCTGACAAACAGACAATGACAGAGTTTGTGAACAAGATGCTTGCGCTACAGAAAACCCTAAAGGAAGCACTGCAGACAGAAAGGAAAATACAGGAGTGAGAGGTTTGGAAAACAATTTTTGGAGATAGTAGCACAGCAATGTAAGTACACTGAACAGAGATGACTGAATATGTTGAAAGAGGAAGGCTGGGACCATGTGGGACACCACAACAAAAGACGAACAATAAAGACTGGGACTGTGTAACTCAGGGAAACCAAGGGTGCTCAACAATTGCAATAAAAGGTACAAATATGTTTTTACATGAGTTAGAACAAATGAATGTCAACATTGCAAGGTGTTAAAAATAGGGTGGCATTGGGGGGATGGTACAGTCAATGCAAGCTGGAGACTGTGGTTGGCAGAAGCATTGTATTATGCTTCCTTTGATATAGCAAAGGCAATATACCAAAGCTAAATGCATATTGGGGGGGGGGGGGAATAGGAGAAGGTTATGGGACCCCTGGCATTGGTGATGTTGTCTGACACTTTATTCTACTTTAGGTTAATGCTATCTTTCCTTTTGTCACTTACTAGCTATCAAGTTTTGTTTTGTTTTTTGTTTGTTTGTTTTTTGTTTTTTCTCTTTCTCTTTTCTTTTTCTTTTGCCTCTCTGCCTTCTCTGACTCTTCCTCATCTTTGTGAAAGAAATGGAGATGTCCTTAGATAGTGGTGATGGTGCTGCATACATAAATACGTGACTATACAGGGAACCAACCATTGTTTACTTGGGGAGGAATGTATGGTGTATGAACAAAACTGTCTTAAAAGAAATGGGTTGATGAAGAAAACTTGAGGGCACTATATTGAGTGAAATAAGACAGACATATAAAGGCAAATATTTCAGGATCTCACTGATATGAACTAATTATAATATGTAAACTCATAGGCACGAAATATAAGTTACCAGGATATAGAATGAGGCTAAAGAATGGGGAGTGGTTGCTTATTATGAGCAGAATGTTCAACTAGGGTGAACTTAAATATTTGGAAATGGACGGGGGTGATGGTAGCATGTAATGAGAATAACTAACAATGCCAAAAGGTGTGTGAAGGTGGTGGAAAGGGTAAGCTCAGAATCACGCATGTCACCAGAAGGAAAGTTGGAGGTTAAAAGATGGGAATCTATAAAACAGTGAATCTTGTGGTGGGCAATGTCCATGATTAACTGTACAAATATTAGAAATCTCTCTCATGAACTAGAACAAATGTATGACACTATAACTAGAAGTTAATAATAAAGAGGTATATAGGGAAAAAAATATAATATACCTATTGCAAACTATATACTACAGTTAGTAGTATTTTAACATTCTTTCATCAACAGTAACAAATGTACTATACCAAAACTATGAATCAATAATGGAGGGGTGGCGTGGTTAGGCATATAGGAGGATCTGAGTTTCCTTGTTTTGGTCTTTATTTCTTTTTTGGAGTGATGAAAATGTTCCAAGAATTGAAAAAAAAATTAATTGTGTTGATGGATGCACAGCTGTATGATGGTACCATGGGCAATTGATTGTACACTTTGGATCTTTGGATAGTTGTATGGTATGTGAACAATCTCAATTATATATATATATATATATATATATATATATATATATGATATACTTACAGCAAAAAAAAATTATAAGGTGTTAATTCTATTATTCCATATTCATTTATTACCTGGAATACTTGCTCTTGCCATTCATTTGGCAGCCTAAGGTAAAGTTGTGTAGTTAGGCTTCTGACTTTCAGCATAAATATTTGGCCCCAGATACGGTTGTGGGTCTTTTGTAATCTCATGTTCTACAGTCAACTGTATAGATGCATTTAATAAAAATTAAGCTGATCTACAAACTTTTTTAAAAAATGATATGACTAAACATATTAATATTTTAAAGTCTGTGCAAATTCTGCATGCTTTCACCAAATCCCAGGAAGAGGGCATAATTTAAAATGTAAGGAAAAAAAAGATTTTTGGCCACAATCTAGGCAGTGAGACTCACAGAACTTAAGTACTTTTAGGTTTACTATTTGCCAGGTACTATATTAAGTGCCCCACCTAAGAGACCTCATCTTATCTTCTCAACAATGCTACAATGCTACTACTACTTTCATTTTTTAAAAAAGGAAACTGATGCACATAGAATTACTTGCCCAAGTTCAAGTAAGTGGTAAAACCAGGATTAGAACCCAGGGGGTGTCTAACTCCAGAGCCCACCCAAGCCTAGACTCTAGCTTTGCATATAATCACACAGAATTAAAAAAAAATAAAAATAAAAACATCTTTATTGAAGAGAGGTTAAGGAACTTGCCTACAATCAGCTAGCTAGATTCCAGAAGGACTTACATTAATTTAGGAAAACGTATTAATTAGTGCAAAGAGAAATTTGGACATTGAAAGCTATATGCTTTAACATACTAGAGTGGATGGCCTCAGTGTCTGTGAAATGGAAGTCATTTCAGAAGATTAGTCTTCATCTCCCTCAGGTCTCTATGTGACCATGCTATCTTTATAGATATCTCCAGGAACTTTCACACACTGGTGTGAAAATCAATGTCAAGAATCAAAAAGGAAAAAAGTCAGAAGTAATCTAGAAAGCTGAGAAAGATTCACCAGTTAATTTCATATTGCAGTGATTCTGTTGTTTCATTTTTGACAATGGAGTATGAGTTCTGCATAATTTTTATCAAAGAGCTGGATTCTTTCCCTTGGGGCTGAGTCAAGGATTATCAATAGGACTGTCATAGCCACATATAAGACTACAGAATTTCATGTGTCTGATTTCCATGGATCAGTTTACAACAGTATAACAGATGAGCCAAGGATCAAATGAAAGGATGATGACTGTGATAACAACAATAATAAATAACATTCATTAGAACTTTCTCATCAGGGCCTGGCACTATTCTAAGCACTTAATATATAATGTGCCAGTTTAAATATATTATGTCCCCCAGAGAAAGCCATGTTCTTTAATGCAATCTTAGGTTGGAACCTTTTGATTGAGCATTTCCATGGAGATGTGACTCATCCAACTGTAGGTGATAACTCTGATTGAATTATTTCCATAGAGGTGTGACCGCACCCATGCAGACCCATATACTTGCTGATGCTGATGCTTAGAGACATTTGGAGATGTGGACAGAAGGATATTTGGAGAAGCTAAACTAAGAGATGAAGCCCAGAGTTTGCCCCGGGATATGCTAAGACAGGACCCCCAGGTGCTTAGAGAGAAATGTCCTGGGAGAAAGAACCAAGAACACAAAGGAACTGAGAGAGGAGCTGGAACACAACCTGGGATCAGCAGACGCCAGCCACATGCCTTCCCAGGTAACAGAGGTTTTCTGGACGCCATCAGCCATCCTTCAGTGAAGGTATCATCTTATTGATGCCTTAGTTTGGACACTTTTATGACCTTAGAACTGTAAATTTGTAACTTAATAAATCCCCTTTATAAAAGCGAATCCATTTCTGGTATTTTGCATAATGGCAGCATTCGCAAACTGGAACATATAGTATCTTGTTTAACACTCAGGTGACTTGGGTCACACAACTGGTGAATTATAATACTTGAATTTAAACCCATGCCATGCTGTTTGACTAAGAAGCCTGCACTTAACAACTGTATCAAAGTTGCCTTAACTGGATGCTTGGGCTTTAGATATTAGTTCCTCTTACATCACAGCACATAAAGAGAAAAATCATATTATCTATAGTCCATTGGTAGTCTGTGGTTTCCCTCTATTTTTGTCTTGTAATGATGATTCAAGGGGGTAGTGAAGAGGTTTCATAAAGGCTAGAATAACATCTAGCTTTGTGAGGGAGAAACCAGGTGTTTCAGTTTCCTGGCTTCTATGACAAATACTATTCAATGTACTAAACAATGGAAATTTATTGACTCTTGGT
Source organism: Choloepus didactylus (assembly GCF_015220235.1). Taxonomy (NCBI): domain Eukaryota; kingdom Metazoa; phylum Chordata; class Mammalia; order Pilosa; family Megalonychidae; genus Choloepus; species Choloepus didactylus. Next base: position 26,064,832 of record NC_051314.1, on the reverse strand, counting down.
TATGAGGCTAGGAGAAATGCAAAATCAAAGCATTATAAAGGCAAAGCTTTCTCCTAGAAGACTGTGGCGTTCTGGGGTTGGGTGCAAGAGATCCTGGTCCTTGGCTTTTTTGTCACATGGCAAGACACATGGTGGCCTCTCCTGGCTTCTCGGGGTTCCCTTGACTTTCTGGCTTCTCCCCATGGCTTTCTCTCTATGTGACTGAATTTCATTCTGCTTATAAAGTACTCCAGTAATAGGATTAAGACCCTTTCTGATTCGTTGAGCCACACCTTAACTGAAGTAACCTCGTCAAAAGGTCCTATTTACAATGGGTTCACACCCACAGGAACGAATTAAGAGTGAGAACATGTTTTCCTGGGGGTCCATAGCCCCAAGCCACTTCATGGAGACACAGAACAATGATCTGAACAGCTTTTTTTCAAGATGTTGACAAATGCAGTTTCTACTGACAGAATTCTGCTTTATTTCAGAATTACAGCTCAGCTCCTCCCACACAAAGGTCTGGTTTACCTAGCAAGGGACATTCTATATTTAACAAACTAGGCTGACAAGCTGCAACTTTAAAAATTTCTCCTGAGTAATAAAATTGCTGATGTAAAAACATATCAAAATCAAACCCACAGACGAGCAGGTGCTCCTTAGACCAGCCATGTTAAAATGGAATGCTCTCACTGCTCTAATTTGTTGAGTGGAAACAACTGTCATCATAATCGGATACCACTGAAAACACCAAAAGATTTGCTCCCACTTCATTACATGACTCTGAATCGCTTATCCATGCTTTCTGATGAGTCTCTCCAAGGCCAGCCACTTGAAGGAAGTTCTTGTTCATGCCACACACCACACTCTAATCCCTCTACCTGTCTCTTCCAGACAAAACTTCACTGAAATTGTAAAAAAAAAAAATTTTCCTTCTCCACAGGGGCTCCATCATCCAATGAATCTAGTATTCTAATTCTCTCTCAACCAAAAAACTTCTCCACATACCAAAGACAATACTCTACAGTGGCAGTTCATTTGTTTCGGTAAAATGATTCTCAACAAATATTTAAGGCACAGAAGAGAAAGGATAAATCTTTCCCCCAAGAAAAAAGAGAAATTCCAGTAAAAGACAAGAGTGAAGGGGAAGGGAACACACATTTCTTGAACTTCTATTTGTGCCAAAACATTGTTCTAGATGGTTTACTATATCAATATCAAAACTAATGCCAATACTCATACTAACACCAAGATTGATACTGATAATAATCCTAATACTTGCTAATAATAATACAAATACTAATATTAATGCCAATATTATTGCCAAAACCAATACAACATCCCATTGCCAATAATAACACTAACAATTATAAGAATACTGGTACTAATAAAAGATTTCTCAGATTTTCTCCCACATGGGGGATTAATACTAGAGTGGTACTCCTGGCCTCTTGCCTCATTTCTTACTTGTTCCTCTCCACAAAGAAGGAATGAGTAACTTAATGGATGGGTAATAGCCAGTGATCAATTAAAAGGCTCTAATCTCTGAAGATTTATTCCCTTTTCATCTCTCTCTGCCCCAGACGCTGCCCACAAAAGGGAGTAATCCCGGATTAGAGGGTCTTCTCTGCAGAACCAAATGCCCTTCAGGTCTGCCTAAATGCTTGGATTTGAGGATGGGTGGTGCTGAGAGCAAGCAAGCCATCCACTGCCCAGCTCAGTGCACCCTCCAGCCTAACTATAGCTATAATGACGCTGATGTTTTGATGTCCACTCTGGAGCAGGATGAAAATACTCCAGCCCTGGAACATAGGACTTAAAGGGAAAATGGAAATTAAGATTTTTTTTTAACATGCTGGTTAGGAAAGAAAGACCCAAGACTGGGACTGCCACCATTGTAAATTTTTAAATTCTATAAGACAGAAATAACTTCAAGTGCCAGCCTCTTAGAGAGGAGATACTAAGGAGAGTTGGAGCTCCAACCCCACCCCACCATATCAAAATGGTAAAAATGGTGCAAATTAATCTCTAAATGGGAGAATTCTAATTGAGTTTAAGTTCACAGGTCATAGGTGCTGCATAACTAGCATGAATCCCTGGCATCCTGGCAAAGAAGCCAAGACAATTTTCCCTGTATCCCCGTTCCTCCTTGCCTCTGATGTGAGACTTTTCTATGGTTTAATGTTCGATTCTGGGAAGGTGATTTTTCCTGGACTAACAGCTCCAAGGATTGGGACTGGCTTCTTTGCATGTTTGAGACCAAGGTTATAATAATATTCTGCATACTGTTACCTCTTTTTATACTTTAAAAAGTGAAATTCAGATGCAGCACCCCCTTCAGTGGGAAAAAATGCTTTTGTAAGAGCTTTTAAATTTATATTCACAATATCCTCAAATGGAAGGCAAAGAAGCTCTGTTTGTCCCAAACCTTTTTTCATGGAGAAAGAACTGATTATCCCTGTCTTTCTTTGCTCACAGCATTCCCTTACTTGGAATGCCCAATTTGTTCCCTCCTCTGCATCGAGCTAGTTCTTCTTGGTCCTCTGAGCTGTGTCCTTGGTGACATCTTCCCTTATGGCCAAAGCTCCTGGTAAGCTCATCCTCCACTGAAATCTTAGCATGCTTCTTGTCTGTAGCACTCATTTGTCTTTTGTATGTATTATCATTCTTTTTATTTTATTTTTTTTAAGCGCCTTCTTTCCCCCCTGTTCTAGTTTGCTAATGCTGCTGGAATGCAAAATACCAGAAATGCATCGGCTTTTATAAAAGGGATTTATTTGGTTACAAAGTTACAGTCTTAAGGCCATAAAGTGTCCAAGGTAAGTCATCAACAATCGGGTACCTTCACTGGAGGATGGCCAATGGTGTCCAGAAAACCTCCGTTAGCTGGGAAGGCACATGGCTGGCATCTGCTTCAGAGTTCTGGTTTCATAATGGATTTGTCCCAGGACACTCCTCTCTAGGCTTCAGCTTCTCTCTAATATGTCACTCTCAGTTGCTCTTGGGGCATTTGTCCTCTCTTAGCTTCTCTAGAACCAAAGTCTGCTTTCAGTGGCCATCTTCAAACTGTTTCTCATCTGCAGCTACTCTCTTCTCAGCTCCTGTGCATTCTTCAAAGTGTCCCTCTTGGCTGTAGCAAGCTTGCTCCTTCTGTCCGAGCTTGTACAGTGCTCCAGTAAACTAATCAAGGCCCATGCTGAATGGGCGGGACCACACCTCCATGGAAACTATTCAGTCAGAGCCATCACCCACAGTTGGGTGGGGTGCATCTCCATGGAAACAATCAAAGAATTACAATCTAATCAACACTGATACATCTGTTCACACAAGATTTCATCAAAGATAATGGCGTTTTGGGGGACATAATACATTCAAACTGGGACACCCCCTATTTGAGTATAATCTCCTTGAGGTCAGACATAATAGGCCACAGTTTTTGTTGTTGTTGTTGTTGTTGTTGTTTTCTGGCCACAGATATTGGCTGCCCAATGCTGGCACTCAAAAGGATTCTTTGAATTTAATGGTTAAAGCTTCTGGACATTTATAACTTCAAGCAAGCCACTGGACTTCCCTAATATTAAACACAGGAAGGGATTTAGAGGTGGAAAAATATCATGGTCAAGTCTCAAGACCTCAGTATTTTGGGAAAAGTTTCATTGGACCCTTTAGTTTCTCTTAGATAAGTCTGCTGCTATTCAGCAACAGAAGGTATAGGTGGAGGCGATCTACCCTATATTTAGATCACAGAGTCAGGCTGTGACTGTAACAGGTGGCTCAGATTTTTAGCTCAAAATCAGACAATACAAAGCTATCTCTTTGTTACATACTCTGTTAATGAAGAAAAATAAAGCAGACAATAAGAAAAAGCTGTTTTTACTTTATGTTCATTTCTGTAGTAGATTGACCTTCCCCGTTTACACACTGAGAGTAGAAAAATTCTTGTAGGGAATCTTGTTCAAGTTCCATCTTAAACTTGAATCACTGCTTCAATCCTGTTTTGCAGGATACTGGAATCAGTTGCTACAAGATTTAAAAATATTAACGGGTAGGACACAAAGAAGATAGTTAACTGTTAAAAAAAGAAGTTGGACTATCATTATTTAACGTTATTAACAATAGCTAGCATTTGTTGAGGTAGTATGATTTCATATCATATAATTTTCGTCACAACTCTACGAATTAGACTATGCCATTAACACTATATTTTAGATGAGAAAACTGAGGCATGGAAAAGTTAAAATTTAGTGACTTAATATGAGTAAATTGCTTGGAACAGTCTGATATACAAGTGACAAATTTTCATTATCAACATTATTATGAATATTAAGTAACTTGGAAATGGTCTCACAGTTAGCAAAAGATGGAGCACAGCTTTGAACTCAGGTCTTTCCAACTGTGGATTGCAAGCTCTTGTCCCAAACATCTAAAAATACTGATACTCTGTTGTTCATCCTTACTGTCTCTAGTATCTTTGGGAATTTAAAAATGATGACTATTTTTCATATGTAGCCTGACTTCTCAACAAATAATAAAGCAGTCTAGATTTTTAAATGCCATAGTGTTAAGGTAATATAGCATTTTATTTATTTCTTTAGGCCTAGGCTTTGTTAATGAGGGAGACCAGTCTCTGTGTTTCCATATAAAAATATTAATGGAACTTGGTATTCATACTTTTCTTGAAATTAAAGACATGACACTCAATATGAAGCTAGACAAACCAGCAGATGACACCATCACAGAATTAGATTTTACAAATAAGCTATAAATAAAAAGGAATTTCATGATTTGCTAGTACAGAAATCTTACCATAGAAATAGCTGCGTATTTCCATAGGAATTCTTCAACATTGCAAATCTTCCAGAGAAAATATTAAGCCATTGAATGGTACTTTTTTATGTGTCCTTGCATTTATACTAAAAATGAAAAAAAATCTTTTAATTTCTCTTGGACTTGGACTTGTTCCTTCAAGGATGCAACAAAACTGCTTTAGCAATTTCTCTGTCCAGGCCACTTCTCCCATACCCAGCAGTATCAGGTTCAATGTCACTTCCTCGAGGATGCCTCCTCCAACCCTTAAGAAAAGATTTGGCTCCTCTGTTAAATGTTTTCACTGCACCCTATATTTTCTTTCATAGACTTTATGGCAACTGGAATTAAGTATTTTTTAAATGGGATTTTTAAAAATATGTTTCCTTCCTGTTAAGACTGTAAAGTTCATGACAACATAGACTAGGTCTATCTTGTTCAGCTTAAATACTCAGGACATAGCCTAGCTCCCAGTACATGGTAGGCCCTCAAGAAACTTATTTGTTAAATAAATAATAAATGAATACTACCAGATAAACTACATGCTGTTAATCTGCATCGTTCATGGATTCCGTATTTGTGAATTTGCCTACTCACTAAAATATGTTTGTAATCATAGGATAAATACTATGACACGTTCACAGTCATTTGCAGACATGCACAGAGTGGCAAAAAGCTTGAGTCATTTGACGTGTACATTCCCAGCTGAGGTAGAACAAGGCAAGCACTGCCTTCTGTTTTCAGTTCTCTTATGGTAAACAAGTATCCTTGTGGTATTTTTTGTGCCATGTTTTTCATAGTTTTGTGCTTTTTGTTGGTGATTTTGCCGTTTCAGATGGTCCCCAAGCATAGGGCTGAAGCACGTCTAGCATTCCTAAGCACAAGAAGTCTGTGTGGTGCGCCTTATCGAGGAAACACGTGTTAGATAAGCTGCATCTGGGCATGAGTTATAGAGCTGTTGGCTGTGAGTACAATGTTAACAAATCAACTATATATATTAAGTAAGGTGCCTTTAAACAGGAACACACATAAAATGAAGCTATGTACAGATCAGTTGATGAAAATGTTGTGATCCTAAGCCTTTATTTCTCCTAGAGTGTAACTATCACAAATAACATGAATCAGCTGTACTGTTTGTTGCCCCGACTCAGTTTTGCTCTAGGCCTAATAAATTCTGGTAATAATGGGATTTTCATGGCATCAGAAGGAAGAGCTCAAATGTGATTTCAGATAGGGTTGCTAGGTAAAGCAAAGGACACCCAGTTAAATTTCAATTTCAGATGAATGTATATATATATATATAAATATTTTAATATAAGTATGTCCCAAATATTTCATAAACATTATTTGTTGTTTATCTATAATTCAAATTTAACTTGGCATCTGCATTTTTATTTGTTAAATCTGGAAGCCCTACATTTGGACCATCTTACAAACAAGAAATGAAAATGTAAACCAAAAGAGGAAGAAGGAACTATAGTCCTTGAGAACAAGAATCAGGAGTCTCATCTTGGTATTTACCCCACCCGTTGCCTCACCCCACCTGGCACACAGACACCAATAAATTGCTGAGTTGAACTAAAGTTTTAGAATTCCACTAAGTGTGCCTATCCACAAAGGGCCAGGAAGGGCAAAATGATACTGAAAAGAATAAATAAAAGAATAACTCAATAATTACATGATTCTAAAGTTGGAAGGAGATGGGACCACCTGTGTAATGCCTTATTTCCCAGAGAAGGAAAATGTGTGCAGTGATTTGGTGGCTTGTCTAAGACCCCACAATTGGCAGTGGCTTATCTGGGACTAGTACCAGGTCTCCCTAACTCCTAGTACAACTCTCCTACCACCCCAACTCTAAAGATATTTCTGACAAAGACACAATTTTTCTAGCCTAGAAAATTCCATACCTCCCTTTTTAACCAGCTGCCTCAGCTTTATAACCAACCAACATGCACAAAGCTATTGTGCATATTCTTTGAAGACACCCAAGTAAGAGCTTTTCTCTTTTTTAAGCCAATAAAGATTACTCTTACAGATGGATGGAACAAAACAATAAGTCAAAAATGAATATAATTGTTCAAAAATATTTAAGGCCTTTTCTGTGAGACTGCCTTTCACTTGTAGACATATCAGATTATACCAAAGATCTCTCTTTATAGATTTTTTAAAAGAGTGGCAGCTTCAGTTCAATAGTGTTAGCGAGACAATCCCTTAAGCTGTGTCAAAATGCCAGTTATCCTCAATGCCACCCAGATTTGAATAACTTAGAGACAGACAAAACACTGGCCGAAAGAAGGAATCATCTTTTGACCACTGCTGCTTTTGACGAGGCTGCTTCCCCTCTACCCCCTCCCTTTTTCCTGAAGCATCTTCCTCTCTCTATCAGCAGTGACAAGTGCCAATCAAGCCTTTGGGGCTGAGGCAGGGGAGGACTGGGCAGGGGAGAAGCCGAGAGGAGGGGAGGGGAAAGAAACATGAAACATTTTCAAACAATTGCTCGAGGAAGATTCCCTGTCAGTGTGTGGTCTGGGGGAAAGAAGTCTTTTCCTTTTTTTCGCTTTTAATCTCTAACTGACTACTTACCTCTTTTTATAAACTTGAATCTCTCTGTTGCTCCAAAGACTCCAAAACAAATCGCTGGTCAGCCCGGATTAAGCTGCTTTGTTGCCAACGATTAGCAGGTTTGCTTGTAGTTTTAACATCTTCAGCAACAGTTGAACGTCAAACGATTCAGGAAACACTTGTCTTATTTTGACAAAAGCCATACGAATGATTGAAATAAATCATACATAGAGCAGATTATAGAACAGTCCAGAGAGATAGAGTTTAAGGTTAACAGATTGAGAACACTATCAACATTTGTATTTCTATTCCTTTTTATGCAGCCCTCATTTTGAAGAGATTAGTGTCTCTGCCAAAACCCTCCCGAAGGATGAGCTAGGCCCTGGCATCATGGGATTGAGAAAGCCTTCTTGGACCAAAAGGGGGAAGAGAAATGAAACAAAATAGAGTTTCAGTGGCTGAGATATTCAGATAGGGTTGAGAGATCATTCTGGAGGTATTCTTACGTGTTTTATAGATATACCTTTGTAGTCCTTAGTGTATTGGAATAACTAGGGAAACACCTGAAACTCTTGAACTGCAATCCAGTAGCCTTGACTAATTGCAAAAACCTTGCAACTGACACTCCATTTATCCAGTGTATGGACAGATAAGTAAGAAAACAAAGACAATGAATAAATAAATAATAGAGGGGGAAAAGGGGTATGGGACTTTTTGGTTCTCTTTTTATTTTTAATTTTATTTTTATTTTTTGGAGTAATGAAAATGTTCAAAAATTGATTGTGGTGATGAATGCACAACTATATGATACTGTGAACCCCTGATTTTACACTTTGGATGATTACCTGGTATGAGAATATATTTCAATAAAATTGCATTAGAAAAAAACCCTCCCAAAGAAAACCTGTAAAACAATCTATTTTAAATCCCAGACTCTCTGAATTGTGTACTCAAAACACATTAAAACTTTTGTGGCACAAAATTCCCATAGCATTCATTTACTGAATATGTGCTATATGCTGGAATAGTGATAAATACAATTCAGTCCCAATTTTTAAGAGTCTTCTATTGCCTTTCATTTGTCTACCTTTTCCAGCATTTAATCATTAAAATAACAAAAACAACACCACCACCACTGGCTGGGTCTATGCCTGTGTTATTTGTGAGCCCCTGAAGGGTAAGGACAATGACTTTGCCTTCTGCCACCCTCCTGCACATCACGTTGGTTATCCACATAGCAGCTGCTCCAACGTGTCTGTTCCTTTTAAGCATCATGGTGTAAGGAAAGGCACTGGTCAGGAGTCAGAGGCTCTGGTTCCACATTAAACTCATTTTATGGCCATGGACAAATCCCTTAATCAGCGGGTCTTCAGTTTTCTGCATTTATAACATGAAGGGACTCTCTCCATAGTCCTTCCAACTCAAACTGTCTGTGATTGGTTGATCTCAGGGGCAAGGAGACTCAATAGCAAGGCTTAGGGACCATTTTCCAATCTTAGACACCTTATGGGCAGGGTTTGTCTCTCTCTTCATTGAATTCCTAGGGTCAACATGGTGCCCTGCAGTGAAGATCTACGCATTTGAAAGGAGCTCAAGCCAAGAGTCTGAGAAGCATTAGAGAAAGCCATCCCGGCAGGCTTAATTAAAAGTAGTCCTTGGTCTCATGTCGTAGGAAAGACCTACAGCAAAGAAGCAATGCTTTGGTCAGATCCAAGATTTTATGTGTCTGTTTTTCAGGCCACCATTTTCCATGGGGCTTTCAGATAGTAGAGGCTACTTTCATTAGTGCTTCCAGATGAGAGTGTACATAGAAAATGGACTGAAGTTGACAAGAAGGCTGTAGCATTGGCAGATCTTGAAATATTAGCTATGCAAGTAAAAATTTACTTATTCCCTTTTACTGAGTATGTTTTGCCTATAAGGACAATTCTACTTCCTGCCCACACCTGGATGTCCACCTCAAATAACTAATGCAACTATGAACTCATCCTGTGTAGGGTACAGGTTGGGACTAGATCAAAGTGAGGTGGACCTTAATTTCTGTTTCATAGTTTTCTTGTGTGTTAGTATCAAACTTATAACTAGCATCACAAAATGAATTGGGGAACATAACCTGTTTTCCTTTTCAAATAGAAAAACTTGTTTAAAATTGGAATTAGTCATTTCTTGAAAGTTTTCTAGAGCCTATGAAAACCATCTGGACCTGATGTTTGCTTCATGGAAAGATTTTAAAGTACAGATCCAATTTCTCTAATGATTATGGGACCAGTCAGATTTTTTATTTAATTTTTAGTCTGTTTTAGTTATTTGTATTTTTTCTAGAGCTTTTTTTTCAAATTTTCAGTAGAAAGATGTTTTCAAATTTTCTCTTATCCTTTTAGTCTCTCTTCTATCTTTGGTTATGTCCCGTTTTCATTCCTAATATTATTGAAGTTTTCTTCTCTGATATTTTTCTACTGATCATGTCAGTGGCAAGAATTATTGGTCTACTAAAAAATGATGTTAGGGAGAGGATCTAAGATGGCAGCATAGAGAGGAGTGGAAGCTAAGTTGTCCCCCTGGATCAACTAAAAAAAAAAAACAGAAACAACTAGTAAATAATCTGGAATAACTGCAGGGGGACAGATGTGACCATCCACTCGTGATACACCAACCTGAATTGGGAGGAATGCCTGAGATCACAGCATAAAATCTGTGAGTAAGAACTGTGGATCCAAATCAGGAGACCCCTCCCCCACAGCCCGAGCTACAAAGCCTCGTGGTGCCAGAGAGAAGCTTTCTCCCAGCAAGCAAATATAGCTCAGCTGAGCTGCAACTGGGGTTTTAATTAGTGAGTGCGAACTGCTCATTACAAGGTATGAACCCCCAACAAGCAGACAGAGGCTCTGGATGATGACTCACCTTGGAGAGCTGGAGAATCTCCTCAGACTAGCTCTGTTCCTTTTTCGACTCAGTGGAGAAAGCCTCAGCCATTTTCAGTTCCCAGTTCTGTGACCCAGACAGGGGTGTGGCACAGGCAGAGAGAGACCATTGAAATGCTAATGACCTCCCCCTAGGGCATCTATCTTCTCTAAGAGGAAAGGGGTGGGGCCCAGCTCTACTACCTGCCTTTCATTCAGAACTTACACCAGTCAACAATTGTAGGCTAATCTTTGCATCAGGCAGAGAGTGCCCCTGTATGGCCCAGTGGCCTGGGGCTTCCCTTGAGAGATGACGTGCACTAGTGACATAGCACAGCCTTCCCTCAGCAGAGGTCCTGGAAGATCACAGCTGAAAAGGGGGGCCCGCTCGGAAAACCCAGGGATGCTACGTCAATGCCAGTGGTTTGTGAGTCAGCGACAGAGAAAAGCTGGGGCAAAACTGAAATGAAGGCATGGACTCTTGCAACAGCCTTGAATCTCCGGGAACACCTGGGAAGTGTGAATATTAAAGCTGCCCTGCCTCCCTGACCACCCAGACACATGCACCACGTTCAGGGTGGACAGCACCAACAACAAACCCAAACTGAGTTCACCAACTGAACCCCACAAAAATCATTTCCCCACACACCACAGAGACAGAGTTGGGGAGAACTGACTTGAGGGTTATAGGTGACTCGCAGACACCATCTGCTGGTTAGTTGGAGAAAGTGTACGTCACCAACGTGTATTTCTGAAAACTTAGATTGGTATTTTTTTTTTTTTTTTACAACTTGAAAGAACCCTATCAAGCAAAGCAAATGCGAAGAGGCCAAAAACAACAGAAAATCTTAATGCATATGATAAAACCAGTTGATATGGAGAACCCGATCCCAAACACCCAAATGAAAATATCAGAAGAGACATAGTACTTGGCACAATTAATCAAACAATCACAATTGAGGAATGAAAACATGGCACAGGATATAAAAGACATGAAGAACACCATGGAAAAGGGACATAAAGAAGACCCTAGAAGAGCATAAAGAAGAAATTGCAAGATTAAATAAAAAAATAGAAGATCTTATGCAAATAAAAGAAATTGTTGGCCAAATTAAAAAGACTCTGGATACTCAAAATACAAGATTAGAGGAAGTTGAACAATGACTCAGTGTCCTAGAGGTCCATAGAACAGAAAATGAAAGAACAAAAGAAAGAATGGAGAAAAAAATCAAAAAAAATCAGAAAGGATCTCAGGGATACTATAGATAAAATAAAACATCCAAATTTAAGACTCATTGGTGTCCCAGAAGGGGAAGAGAAGGGTAAAGGTCTAGAAAGAGTATTCAAAGAAATTGTTGGGGAAAACTCCTCAAACCTTCTACACAATATAAATACACAAAGCATAAATACCCAGCAAACTCTAAATAGAATAAATCCAAATAAACCCACTCCGAGACATATTCTGATCAGACTCTCAACTACTGAAGAGAAGGAGCAAGTTCTGAAAGCAGCAAGAGAAAAGCAATTCACCACATACAAAGGAAACAACATAAGACTAAGTTGTGACTACTCAGCAGCCACCATGGAGGTGAGAAGGCAGTGGCATGACATATTTAAAACTCTAAGAGAGAAAAATTTCCCACCAAGAATACTTTATCCAGCAAAACTCTCCTTCAATTTTGAGGGAGAGCTTCAATTTTTCACAAACAAATGCTGAAAGAGTTTGCCAATAAAAGACTACTTCAGGTACTAAAGGGAGCCCTACCGAAAGAGAAACAAAGAAAGGAGAGAGAGATATAGAGAATTTTAACAGACATATATAGAACCTTACATCCCAAATCACCAGGACACTCATTTTTCTCTAGTGATCACGGATCTTTCTCCAGAATGGACCACATGCTGGGACATAAAACAAGCCTCAATAAATTAAAAAAAAAAAAAAAAAAAAAACAGCTGAACATATTCAAAGCACAATCTCTGACCACAATGGAATACAAATAGAAGTCAATAATTTTTGCATTGTAACTCCACTATTTACTTCCTACATGATATAAAATACACAAACTCTAATGACAAATCAGTGATTTTGAACTCAATGTAAAATAAGTTATTTTTGACAAGAACTATATAAAGGTGGGGGAATGGAGGAATATAGGTACATAGTTGATGTGTCCTATTGTAATTAAGTTGGTACATAGTTGATGTGTCCTATTGTAATTAAGTTGGTATCAAAGAAAAACAAGATTGTTATAGACTTAAGAGGTTAATTTTAAGCCCCACAGTAAACACAAAGAAATTATCAGAGAATATGACCATAGAGATGAAAAGTAGAGTATGGGTTAAGAGAAATGGGGGAAGGGGCAATGGGGAGTTAAGAAATGAGTATAGGGTTGCTGTTTGAGGTGAAGGGAAATTTCTAGTAATGGATGGTGGGAAGGTGATAGCATTACAACATTCTAAATGTGATTAATCCCACAAATGGAATGCTAGGGAAGTGGTAGAATGGGAAGATTTAGGCTGTATATATGTTTCCACAATTGAGAAAAAAAAGACAGTCTAAATAGATGACAATTGAATTCCAAGGATGACCCTGGAGGGGATCTGAGGATGGAGGACAGGAGGCTCAAAGGGACACAGTTGAGACATAAGGAAAAGGAAATATAGAATGTAAACTTTGTATCATTGTTGAGTCTCTTGTACTTCCTAGCTGCACTTAATGGGATTGCATAAAAGAATGCTCTTGTTCATGGGAATTGTATATGTGAATTATAGTGTTTGTTCAAGGATGTGTGCAGCTAGCTCTCATATGTTCAGAAGACAGAGCAATAGATGATGGATGATAGATAGGGAGAGAGAGAGGGAGGGAGGGAGGGAAAGAAATAGTGGTGTGACAACATGTTAAAGTTAGTGGATCAGGGTATCGGGGGGGTCAGGGAATGCTGGAGTTCTGTGTATGGGGTTTGTATTGTTTTTGCAACTGTTTCTGTAACTTTGAATTTATTTCAAAATAAAATGTAAAACAAAACAAAACAAAACAAAACCAAAAAAAACAGATCCTTCATAGTCCCTAAGACAAAAAAAAAAAATTTTAAAAAATGATGTTAGCTTTGTAGACTCTCTCCATTATATGTTTATTTTCTATTTCATTTATTTTTGCTCTTATTAAGCACAGTTCTCCTTTTAATTCCTTTGGGCTTATTATGCTATTCTTTTTTTTATTTAATTTTATTGAGATTGTTCACATACCATACAATTATCCAAAGATTCAAAGTGAACAATCAGTTGCCCATGGTATCATCATACAGCTGTGCATCCATTACACAATTATTTTTTTTTCAATTTTTAGAACATTGTCATTCCTCCAGAAAGGAAATAAAAACAAACAAACAAAAAAAGAAAACTCAAATCCTCCCATACCCCTGCCCACTCCCTCTCTGTTACTGACTTACAGTATTGGTATAGTACATTTGTTACTATTGATGAAAGAATGTTAAAATACTACTAACTATAGCACATAGTTTGCAATAGGTATATTTTTCCCTATATACCAGTCTATTATTAGTTTATAGTTATAATGTCATATATATGTTCTAGTTCATGAAAGAGATTTCTAATATCTGTACAGTTAATCATGGAGATTGTTGACCACAAGATTCACTGTTTTATACATTCCCATCTTTTAACCTCTAACTTTCCTTCTGGTAACATATGTGACTCTAAGCTTCCCCTTTCTACCACATTCACACACCATTCAGCACTGTTACTTATTCTCACAATATGTGCTACCATCACTTCTGTCCATTTCCAAACACTTAAGTTCAACCTAGTTGAACATTCTGCTCATAATAAGCAATTTCTTCTCATTCTTTAACCTCATTCTATATCCTGGTAGCTTATATTTCATGTCTATGAGTTTACATATTATAATTAGTTCATATCAGTGAGACCCTGCAATATTTGTCCTTATGTGTCTGGCCTATTTCACTCAATGTAATGCCCTCAAGCTTTCTTCAACAATCCTTTTTTTTTTTTTTAAAGACGGTTTTTCTTCACCCACCATACTTTTCATACTAAGTAAACAATTGATGGTTCCCTGTATAGTCATATATTTATGTACTTGCTACCATCTCCACTATCTATATAAGGACATCTCCCTTTCTTCCACAAAGAAGTAGGAAGAGGCAAAGAAGGTAGGGACACAAAAGAAAAAGAAAATGAAAAAAAAAAAACATGACAGCTAAAAAGCAACAAAAGGAAAGATAGAGTTAACCTAAAGTAGAATAAAAGAGTCAGACAACATCACCAATACCAAGAGTCCCTTATGTTCCCCTCTTGTTTGCATTTAGCCTTAGTATATTGCCTTTGTTACATTAAAGGAAGTATAATACAATGTTTCTGTTAACTATAGTCTCTAGTTTGCATTGTTGCATCTTTCCCCCAATACCACCCTATTTTTAACACCTTGCAAGGCTGACATTCATTTGTTCTCCCTCATGTTAAATGTATTTGTACATTTTATCACAATTGTTGAGCACTCTAGGTTTCACTGAATTACATAGTCCCAGTCTTTATCTATCCTCTTTCCTTCTGGTGTCTCACATGCTCCTAACCTTCCTTTTTCAACCATACTCACAATCATCTTTGTTTAGTGTACTTGCATTGCTGCACTATAATCCCCCAAAATTGTGTTCCAAACCTCTCACTCCTGTCTTTTCCTATCTGTCTGTAGTGCTCCCTTTAGTATTTCCTGTAGTGCAGTGTCTTGCTCACAAACTCTCTCACTGTCTGTCAGAGAATATTTTAAACTCTCCCTCATATTTGAAGGACAGTTTTGTTCCATATAGGATTCTTGGTTGGTGGTTTTTCTTTTAGTATCTTAAATATATCACACCGCTTCCTTCTTGCTCCATGGTTTCTACTGAGAAATCCACACAGTCTTATCAAGCTTCCTTTGTATGTGATGGATCGCTTTTCTCTTGCTGCTTTCAGGATTCTCTCTTTGTCTTTGATGTTTGATAATCTGATTATGAAGTGTCTTGATGTAGATCTATTCAGATTTATTCTGTTTGTGGTACACTGTGCTTCTTGAATCTGTAATTTTATGTCTTTCATAAGAGATGGGAAATTTTCATTGATTATGTCCTCTATTATTGCTTCTGCCCCCTTTCCTTTCTCTCCCTCTTCTGAGACACCCATGACACATAGATTCATGGGATTCATGTTGTCATTCAATTCCCTGAGATGTTGCTCATATTTTTCCATTCTTTTCTGTCTCTGTTCTTTTGTGTGTAGGCTTTCAGATTTCTTGTTCTCCAGTTCCTGAGTGTTTCCCTCTACCACTTGAGATCTGCTGTTTTATGTTTCCATTGTGTTTTTCATCTCTTGTGTTGTGCCTTTAATTTCCATAGATTCTGCCAGTTGTTTTTTTGAACTTTCGATTTCTACCTTATGTTCACCCAGTGTTTTCTTTATAGCCTTCATCTCTTTGTTATATCTTCCCTGAACTCTTTGATTTGGTTTTTGATTTGATTTAGCATATTTCTTTGAAAATCTTTAATACATTGTTTCATTAAAGTGAAACAATATCTCACTGTATCTTGACTGAGGTGTAAGTTTGTTCCTTTGACTGGGCCATATCTTCATTTTTCCTAGTATAGATTGCAGTTTTCTGTTGTCTGGGCATCTGGTTTTCTTGGTTACCCCAGTCAGTTTTCCTTGACCAGAATGGGTTCAGGTCTCAGAATGGGGTTATATTCAGAGTGTATCTTAGATGAATGACAGACTTTCCTGTGAGGTCTCCAGTCGCTGTGCTTTTCCTAACCTGCCCAGCAGGTGATGCCTGTCAGCCGTCACTCCTGACTGGTATGAGGAGATGTGGCCCTTTCAGTTTCTGTTTTGGCTGTTTTCCCCCAGGGTCTGGGGTCTGGTTCTGAAGGGAAAGCTGGGCCCCATCTCCTTCCTCTTAGGGAAGATACACCCTCCCCCCCCCCGGGAGTTATCATCTGCATTTGAATAGTCTCTCTGACTCCGTTATCTCCACCTCTGTCTGGGTGAGAGCTCTGGGAACTGAAAATGGCTGTGGCTCTCTCCTCCAAGCCCCTCAGGCTGAGAGGGAGAAAAAGTGACAGAAAGCCCCCCTTTTAGATCTGGTACATGGCCCCCCAGTTTCACTTGTTGACCAGAGGTAACACCTAGTCTTCTGGGCTCCCCCTCCCAGGACACATGAATCTTCAGGTTCTTTAAGGTCAGTTGTCACTAAAAGCCTCTGCCTGCTTGTTGGGGGTGTGTAGTTTGTATCCAGCAGTCCACATTTGTTAATTAAAACCCCAGTTGGAGCTGGACTGAGCTATATTTGCTCACTCCGGGAATGCTGTTTTCTACCACAGCAAGGTTTTGCAGCAAAGCCTGCCTTGGGGGTGGGAGAATCCCATCAGAGTCCCACAGTTTTTGCTTACAGATTTTATGCTGCGATCTCAGGCAGTCCTCCCAACCCAGGTTGGTGTATGATGTGTGGACAGTCATGGTTGTCCCCAAGCAGTTATTCCAAATGATTTACTAGTTGTTCCTGGTTGTTCATTAGTTGTTCCAGGGGACTAACTAAATTCCACTCCTCTCTATGTCACCATCTTGGCCCCTCCTGTGTATGCTATTCTTTTTACAACTTAGTTTGAATGTTTTGCTCATTCATTTTTAGTCATTCTTTTTTTTTTTTTAGATATAACCTTTCAAGGCTATAAATGTCCCTGTAAATACTGCCTTAGCTGCACTCCACAAGTTTTAATAAGTACTGTTTCATATAATTCAGATGATATTTCTAGCATAATTTCCAGTATAATTTCTTCTATGACCCATGAACTATTTAGAAATATGTTTTTAAATTTCCAAATATGTGGGGTTTTACAATTATAATTTTTTGTTATTGATTCCTAATTTAATTGAGGTCTTGCATATACTAATTATTGAAATCTATTGATGCTTCCTTTATAATACATAACATGGTCTGTTTTCATAACTGTCCTTCAGGTGCTTGGTACAGTTTTCATATATGTGTACAAAAATAATCTTGCTAATAGAGTCTTCTATATCTTTTAATATTTTGTCTGAATACTCTTGGAGAGATATTTGTGTTAAACTCCCTTCCTTGTTTGGAAGATTAGTTGTTTTTTCCTTATAGATATAGTAATTTTTACCGTATATATTTTGAAGCTGTGTTATTAAATGCCAGCAAGTTTAGAAGTCCCTGATATTCCTGAATTAAATATTTATAATTATGGCTTGACTCCTTTCATTGTTTTAGTATTCTTTTTGTCTAATACTAATTTATTCACATTAGCTTTCTTTTTGTTAGTATTTATCTGGTATTTACTGTCAAATTTTTATTTTTCAACCTATTTATGCCCTTATATTTTAACAGTATCTTCTGTAAAGGACATATAACTAGAATTTTCCATTTTCATTGATGGAGATTACTGATATCTTTTGATTCATTTTTAACATCTTATATTGTACTTTCCATTTATCCCTCTTTTTCAGTGTTTATAATATTATTCTCATTTTTTCATTCATTCTTTTGACTATGTTATTTTTATTTTCTTCAACCCATATTATTCATCTATTATTTTAGAAAATGCAAAATCTAATTTCTAGTCTATTAAGGGTTATTCTAATAAAGTCTAATATTATATAAATATTTACCTATACCTCAAACAATACATTACTGTTAGAAAGCTTTAATACCAACGACCCTGTCTCCCAATGTTTTTATGTGTTTTACTGTATAATATTTAATTCTATATTGATTTTAATGCCAAAAATTAAACAGTATTAATATTGTTTTATGTAGTCAGTGTTTATTTACATGAACCCATGAGTTTGCCATATTCTTTGCTAATATTCTTTCTCTCATTTCAACTCTTCCCTCAGGAATCATCTCCCTTTTTCCAGAACATCCTTTAGAAGTGCCTTTAGTAATGGTAGGTTGCCAGTGAACTCAGTTTCTTTTTATATAAAAATATTTTTTATTTAATATTTGTATCGGCTAGTTTTGTTACATAGAAAAACAACCCATAAACTTTGTGTCAAAAACCTACAGCTATTTATTTAGCATAGGAATTTTTTAGATCTACTATTTGGGCTGGGATTATGTTGAGAGTTCTTTTGAGCACAGCTGGCCTGTCTCATGTGTCTATTGACCGCTACTGTCAGCTGGGCTGTTTGGTCTAGGATGGTCTCTGCTGGGATGGCTGATTACTGCTCAATGTGATCATCCTGTAGCATGTCACATGGCAACATGTGAGCAGGGTCCCAAGTCTGTGAGTTGAAGCTTGCAAAGCCTCTTGAGGCTGCACTTAGTATTGGCACAACATTAATTCTGCCACATTACATTGACTGAAGCAAGTCACAAGACCCATCCAAATTCAAGTAGTGGGGAAATCAATTCCACTTTTTGATGAGAGGAACTACAAAATCACATTGCAAAAGGGTGAAGATAGAGGGAGGGAATGATTACAGTCATTTTCGTCAATAATTTACTATACACTAATTTTTTTGTTTTGAAATAATTTCACACTTAAGAAAAAGTGCAAGAATAGAAGAAATAACTTTGTTCTCCTAAACCACTTGAGCATAAGTTGCCAATGTGATGTCCAATCATCCCCAGATATGTTAGGATATAATTATTCTTACAAGCAAGGACATTGTTCTAATTAACCACAATACAATCACCAAATCAGGAAATTAACCTTATAGAGTACTACCATCTTATGCACGCCTCCTTTACATTATTGCCAATTGTCTGTTGTCTGAATAGCAAAAAGATCGAATCAAGAATCAAGCATTGCATTTAGTTGTCATCTTTCTTTAGTCTCTTTCAATCTGAAATAGTTTCTCAGACTTTCCTAGATTTATACAACATAAAAACTTTTGAAGATTACAGTAAATTATTTTGCAGAAATTCCTCCTCAGTTTGGGTTTTCTTCATATTTCCTCATGACTAGATTCATGTTATGCATTCTTGCTAGGAATATCACAGATGTTTTTTTTCTTTGTGTCCTATCACAGGATACACAATTACTGGTCTAATTATTGGTGATGTAAACTTTGATCATTTGATTAAGGTAATATCAGTCAAGTATCTCCACTACACATTTTTCCTTTGTGAAATAATTATTTTGTGGAAAGTTATGTAAATTATATAAACAGGTCATTCTTCACTGAATTTTCATCTACTCATGTTTTTATCCATTAATGTTCCTTGGCTGAATTTATTGTTACTACAATGGATGCCAAATGATGAGTTTCTAATTCCATCATTGTTTCTTTCTTTATTAGTTGGCATTCTACTGTAAGGAATCAGTTTCTTATGTTTATTTATTTATTCATCTTAATCAGCGTTGCATCTATGGTTGTTTCCATCCACAATCAATGAAGGAGATTCCTTCAGTGATGAGAGAAGTCCCCTCATCCAATGAGTTGAAGGCCTTAAAGGGAGAACCAATAATTTCAGCAGTCAGAAGAAAGAATTTCTATCTCTACTCCAGACACCCAGCTTCTGCTGGTGAATTCATTATCACCTTCATCACCTTCATTGAGTTGCCTACTTGCAACCTGCCCTATGGAATTTTGACTTACCAATCCCCATGGTCAAATGGACCAATTTCTATATATCAGAATATAAAAATTCTTCTCTGAAGAAACCTAATACACACATACATATATGCCTATATTTGTTTCTATGTCTATCTATATTGAAAACCCTTGAGTTCACACAGACAACTCTTTCCAATCCTATACACAAACTTTATTCTAGTTTTTCCTTTTTCATATTGGTAACTCTCTCCTCCAGCAGTAAAATACCTAGCTCCCATTATCTTCCTATATTTACTTGATGGATCAATATTCCCTATATAAAACTAGTCTTTCATAGTCACCACGGTACCCTGTGCTTATGCCCTCCTCATCCCACTCAGTCTCCAGGACTCCACCCACCACACCCCATGTGAACACATAACACAACCCACCAGGATTCTGTCACGCCAAGCCAGCCCTCTGTGCCACCCTTCCCTTGTGATGGAGACTCACCTTTCTTGACTCCACCTAATGACTTTTGGAGTGATTTGTTCCAGAAAGGAAAAAGGAAGAAAGACCAAAAAGAGGGAGGGAGGGAAAAAGAGAGGGAGCCCATATCCTTGCTCTTGAAACACAGTTTTTATGGATATATATTGTAGGTTGACATTATTTTTTTCTTGGAATATTGAAAATACTATACTCTGTATCCACTGTTGCTAGTGAATAGTTAATGTTAATTTAATTATTATACCTTTGTAGACAATCTGGTTTTTCTCTCTGGCTGCATTTAAGATCTTTTTTTTTTCCTTTAGCATTCTGCACTGTCATTTTTATTTGTCTCAGTATTGACTACTCTTCCCCCCTCCCTTTTGTTTTGTTTTTTTTTTAGTTTTATGAGTCTTGTTTTCTATTACCATGCCTGGAAAGTTTTCAGCTTCTTACAACTTTATATACTGCCTTTCTATCATTTTCTCATTTGCACTTTGTGGAACTTGGATGTCAGACTTTCTCCCTCTAATTTCCATGTCTCTTAAACTCTCATATTTTTTTTTTTTTTAATCTTTCTAAGCAATGTTTTGAGTAATTTTTTAGGTTTACCTTTAGGTTCATGAAGTCTCTCTTAGTTGATTCTAATTTGTCCTGTAACCCATCCATTGAGTGGTTAACTTCAATATCTATTTGGTTCAGTTTCTATTTGGTTCTTTTAAAAATCTGCTGAGTTTAAAGCCATTCTCTTTCCTTCATCATAATTCCAATTGTAACTCCCTCCTTCATTTCTTCAAATATTTAAGCATACATATTTATATATGCAGGTTTTGAGGGCATGAGTATGTGATTTGCTTTCTGTGTCTTTCATTCATGTTCTCTTGTTTCCTATGGTTTTAGTAATTTTGCTATTGCTAGTTCATATTCTTTGTAATTTTTCCCATGGAAATTCTTCAAAGCCTGTGTTTAAAATGCCTTCCTCTGGAGAAAGTTTGTGTATGCTTCAGCCAAGTAGCTGAGTATGCTACCAACCTGAGAGTGATGTGAACACAATTTGAAGATTGGGATGTCATTGCGTCATTGTTGTGACTGTTTTGTGGCCACATATGAAGCACGAATTTTGGCACTGAATCCATCAGAGTGCAGGCCTGTGGTTAGAAATTCTCAGGAGAGACTATTGTTCTTTTCTTTTCTTTCTCTGGTGTCAAAGCAAAATGAAGTGAGTTTTCTTCTGCTGATCTCTTCCTCCCCAACAATCATGTATTGTGGGCGCACTAGGTACTTTATGAGAGGGTCTCTGGTCTGGCCCCCCACTCTGTTCAGGTCACAGACTTTATTTCAACACCACACATCAGGCCTGTTCATGGCCTGCTCTAAGCCATCCACAAGGACAAATGCCAGTTCTGGGCCTTATTCACTTATGCCCGGATTTAACAATGTTCTTTTAGTATTTCATCCAGAACATCTAGGTGTTTTTTGTTTGTTTGTTTGTCTGTTTTGTTTTTTACTGGGAGGGTTACTCTGCTTGTTTCACAGAAGCACATTGCTGGAAACAGAGGCCTACTATATTACTCTTTATACATTTTAGTAGATCAGAGATACAACATTTTTATTTAGACTTAAAACTTAAAAACAATAAAAAATAAAAGTAAACATTGCAGCTATGCCTTCTTTTGTATTTGAACTTTTCCTCAACACAGCTTTCCTCCTCCTATAGCATCTGGAGCTCCATGCCTGCCCTTGGGTTCTCTGAGGCAATAATCCCCGCCTCTCTTCCTTTTCTGTGTAACTTAAGTTAGTTGTGTTTCTCTTTTGTACAGATCTGGACTCCTGAATAATGAGCACCTCCACCTTCATTTCTCCTCTACCATCTTTCACAGGCTCCGTTTCTTCTTACCTGGTAACCATAGCAATATCCACCTCACTAATCTGCCCACTTCCCCTAATCCAGCTCACATGCTTTGGCAAAGGTAATTACTGGAAAAGTGCATGGGATGATTGACTTATTTATCTGCCCACTCAAAACTGTTTATTTTGTGCTTGCAGTCTGCTGGCTTCCAAAGGAGTAAGGATGAAAGAAAGAGTTGCTGTTCTAAATAGGTTTACAGTACAGTAAAGGGGACAGGCCAAAGAATCCACTCATGGTTGAGGAGAGCTCTGAGTGAGTTAAGCTTAGGGGCACTATGGGAGCCCAGAACATGCCCTCTAACCCAGTCTGGTGGGAGGTAAGAGAGTGACAACAGACCTGAGCCTTCATGGTGGGAAGGAGTTAAATAGCTAGAGGATGGGAGAGAAAGCTTTCAGAGCAGAGGGAACAGGGTATGCAGACTCATGGAACTATCCGGCAGGTGTCAGCTTCACATGCACTAGTGTGGCAGAATGTGTGGATTCTGGTGGGAAATAGCAGAGGAGGAGGCTGAGGCATGACAAGGCCATGGCAGACAGCATCCTTCTGTGCTGAGAGCTGCGGCCTTGTTCTGAGACGACACCGAGAAAGACGTAGTGCCTCTGCTGTTTCAGTGAGGAATGATGTGCTTGGGTTTGCACTGAGATCATTCTGCTGGCTAAGCACAGCACTGCCCCTTAACTTGTTCAACAACAAAATTGAGCACACCTCCAAATATGCATAATTCTCTACTCATCTATGATCTACCTGTACTATTATACTAGTATTTGGGTACCATAGAACAATATTTTCAAACTTGAGCATGCCTCAGAGTCAACTACAGTGCTTATTAAAAAATATCCCTGGGTCCCACCCCTAGAGCTCCTGATTCTGTAGGTTGGGTTCACTAGGCCTGGGGCCTGAGAATTTGCATTTCTAACATGCAAGCTGAGGCTGCCAGTTTGAAGGCCATACTGACACTACAGCTGCTCTTCTGCGTGTCCACCCAGACTTCTAATCCCATTACTGGTTCTGTGCTTCATTTTTCCCACTTCTGTGGGAGTTGATGGCAACTCTTCACAACTGCAATAGCAAGAAAATTACCCTGAGATTGCTGGTGCTGCTTCTGAAAAGAGAACTGGAGATGCGTGGGGGTTTAGGACTAAGGGCCCTTAGTCAACAACTGCCTGGGGCAGGAGCAGAAATGGCCAGCTTCCTTGCTTCCAGGTGTTATTAATGCCCCTTGCTCCTCACAGAATCAGGGTGAGGTGTGACTCCCCCTAAATTTTCTTCTCTGCTTGCCTTCTCCTTCCCTCTTTTGCTTCTCTCACTCTCTCACAGGTTTCTGCTGGGAACATGCCCTTAAGAAATCACTTACTCGCACTTTCACCTCAGTTTCTGACTCTGAGAAACTCTTCCCATTATAAATCATATGTACAATATTTAAAAATGTAAAAGTTGAGATTAAAATTAATTATTAGAATGTTTAATATTTTCTCTTTGGATCCTAATGTCTTTGAGACAGTGATTGGCAAGGGATTATGTTTTACTTCATACTTCATGGTCATTAAAAGAACTATCCCTTGTCATCTCCACTTCCTGTTTCACTGATGAAAAAGTGTAGCCTCATAGAAGTTAAGTGACTTAGTCAGGATCACAGTATTGGCAGATGGGACTGTCCCTGGTCCTCTGACTCCAAATTCAGTGTTTATTGTTTTTTATTTTCCTCTCCACCTCACTGAGTTCAAAGACTCTCCATCATCTACAGAATAAATTCCAAATTTCTTAGCATAACCATTAAACCTGCCATAGTTGTCTTCTTTTTCTTTTCTCTCTTTCTCTCTCTCTCTCGCTCTCACTCTCATTTTTCTGGCCATTAATTTCTTTCTACTTTACAGTTTGTGTTCATTGCATTTCAATTCCATAACACAAGAAGTTCTATGAATCAAAGTTAACAGCACAGAGACAAAAGCAAAAAAAAAAAAAAAAAAAAAAAAGGGTGTTAATTCACAATTCTCTTTGCTACTAAGACTACTGTGGTAAATTGAATCATGGACCCCAGGAAAAAAAGCAACATGTTTTTAATCTTAATCCATTCCTGTGGGTGTGAATACGTTGTATATATGACCTTTTGAAGATACATTTTTATTTAAGGTGTGGCCACCTGAATCAGGTAGGACTTTAGGAGAGAATTCTGGAGTCCTTCATAAGCAGAATGGAATTCAGACACATAGAGAGAAAGTCCAGGGAAAAGCCCAGAAGCTAGAAGCCAAAGGAAACCCGAAGAGAAAGGAGAGGACATTGCCATGCACACTGCCATGTGCCAGAGAAGCCGAGCACCCCAGGATCACCAGCAGCCCCAGAACACCACGGTCTTCAGGAAGAAAACATTGCCTTGCTGATGCCTTGATTTGGACTTCCCCTAGCCTCAAATCTGTGAGCAAATGAATTCCTGTTGTTTAAACCAACCCATTTTGTGGTATTTGTAATCACAGTTGGGAAACTAAGATAGATTTTGGTATAGAGAATGAGGTGCTACTAATACAAATACCTAAAAATTTGGGAGCAACTTTGGAATTGGGTAACGTGGAGAGGCTGGAAGAATTGTGAAGTGCTTGATAGAAAAAGCCTAGATTACTCTGATGAAACTTTCAGTAGAAATATGGACATTAAAGGTACCTCTGATGAGATCCTGCAAAGAAACAATGAACGTGTTATTGGAAACTGGAGGAAAAGTGATCCTTGTTATAAAGTGGCAGAGAACTAAGAAAAACTGTATTCTGATGTTGGATGGAAGGTAGAACTTGTAAGTGATGAACTTGTGTATTTAGCTGAGATTTCTGAGCTAAGTGTGGAAAGTGCAGCCTGGTTCCTCCTTGCCCCTTAGAGTGAAATAAGAAAGGAAAGAGATAAAGTGAGGATTGAACACTTAAGCCCCCCAAAACACAGAAATTGATGGTTTGGAAAATTCTCAGCCTATCCAGGTAGTGTGCTCTGACACGAGGGCCAGAAAAGTTTCTACCTCCCTGAGATTTCTGGAAGTGAGTCCCCAGAGGACAGGGCTCCATGTGAGCATTCAACTGAACAGTCCTGTGTTAAAGGGGGACCAGGCAGCAATTTCAGTGAAGGCCAAAATCAGATCTGTGGAAAATCCTTTTGTCCAATGATTTGGACACTTTTGAGCTGTATGAAAAGCCAACAGGGTTTTTTTTGTGTGAAATCTGTATGAGGAGAACCACTGCCACTTGGACTGAAAGTTACTGAGAATGGACAAATTGAAGGAAGCATGACTTCAAGGGCAGAACCATGGAGACAGAGGTCTGAACCAAAAGCTGTCCTTGGGCCAAGAGAGTGGACCCACCCATGTGGGTGGAAAGGGAAGGTCCATCCTGTGCTTTGAGGGGGCAAGTGTTGTGTCCCGATGTTCAGGAAGAGTGATGCTGATGCTCAGTGATGGTGGGGCCTATGCCCCAGAACTCACAGGGAGCCTTGCTGTCATCCAAATGCTTTGGAGATGGTAGAGCCTGTGCCTTAGCATTCGTGGAGAATTTGGAAACTATTTAAATGCTCAGAAAGAATGGGGTCTACACCCCGGTGTTCTGAGAGAAAATAGTCACTGCATAAGTGCTTGGAAGGGGATGGGGCTGTAGGGGCTAAAGCTCCAACAGGCCCAGAGGACAAAGCATCAATCCAGAGATGATTCTCAGACCTTGAGATGTAATGGAGTTTGTCCTTCTGTGTGTTGAATTTGTTTGGAACCCATTAACACTGTTTTCCTTCTAATTTCTCCCTTTTGGAAGGAAAACTTGCTGTCTAGGTCCATCAGATGCAGGGAATTTTTCCCCAGGACAGACTGCAGCCATAATTGATTTTGATGACACTTTTTACTTAGTATTGTTAATGAAATGACTTAAGGCTTTTGAGATGTTGTGATGGAATGAATGCATTTTGTATGTGGAAGGAACACATCTTTTCAGTGTACCAGTGGGTGTACTGTTTTAACTATCATGAACATATTGGATGCTGGAACATCAAAGCATCAGTGTGTGACCATAACCAAAGACTTTATGGAATGTATATTCCTAAAAAGGTTTCTGCCTATTGAAATTGTTATATCCCAAATATGACCATCTTGATTCAAAAGTTACACAAAGCATCTACAGAAGGATATAAAAGAGTTTTGCAGACTTAATGGAGGTGAGCTTCCAATTTTCCTTTCCTAAATACCCAATTTACCTTACTTTTGATTGTTTCATATGTTTACCTCTTAATTTCAAGATTTATTAGATACACCTTCAAAATATATTTTAAATTGTAAAGATTATTTAACATATACAGAAATTAATAGAAATATTTTTAAATTATTGAGGTCATATGCTTCCTTTATTAACCTTTTATTTTGAGCCAATTTGAGACTTATAAGTTGCAACAATAGTACATAGAGTCCCCTTTTATCCTTCACCCCACTTCTCCTAATGTTAACATCTTCCATAATGATTGAGGAAATTAACGTTGGTACAATATTATTAACTAAAATACAGACCTTATTCAAATTTTGGCAATTTTTCCATTAATGTTGTTTTTCTGTTCCAGGATCTTATCCAGGATCCTACATTGCCTTTAGCTGTTATTTTTCCTTAGTCTCCTCTACTCTGTAGCATTTTCTCAGTCTTTGCTTGTTTTTCATGACTATGATACTTTTGAAGAGTGCTGATCAGTTATTTTGTAGACTGTCTATTAATAAGAGTTTGCTCAATGTTTTCCCATGATTGGATTGTGATTATGCATTTTTGCAAGAATGGCACAATAATAATGTGTTTTTATCAGTTCATCATATCAAGGGTTCATGATGTTGATGTATTTCATGGTGAGATTTACCTTGATAATGTAGTTAATCTTGCTGGATTTTTCCACTGTAAAATTGCTATCATACCCTTTGAATTGACAAGAATCATGAATGAGATAATTTGCCTAAAAGTGCTTCAATACTTCTAATCTTTGGAGTCAGATTAAGTATAGCAGTCAAAGGAATCTGATAGTCTTGTTGAATTGAAATGTATGAAGGGAAATGTCAGCCTTTGAACTTCATGCATATATAAGAAAGATATACTAAATATATTGGATTTGGGGTAGATTCCAATCCATAAAATACAAAGAATATATTGATTATTACAAAGAAGGCCAAATGCAATGTCAAATTCAAACCCCAAAGGAAACATTTCAGTTCCTAAGAAAACAGGAAGAGTTTAATGTAACATTTTATCTAGCACATATCACCATTAAATTAGTACTGCTGAAACAATGAACTGGCTAACGATAGAGATCCAAGAGAAGCTCAGTAATGAAGGTCAAGTAAACAATAAGCTCTGATCATATTTACAGTAATAGCCGCAGTTATTTTCACTATACATATAAACAGAAACATAAAAGCTTTTTATATTACCTAAACATTTTGATGGCCATATAGGTTTAATGAATCAAAAGTAAAAGCAGAGTTCTTTTTCCCCCTAAATTATATCCAGAGTTTTAGATGTTCATCTTTCCTAAGTCACATTTAATGAACTCACATATTTAATTAATTGTGGATGATGTATTTCTCTTTAGTCATGAACATGAAAATCCAGCAGATTTACTATTGGCATCCATTCTCTAGTCAAATCCTTTGGATGCTCATTAATCAAATTTGGGATTCTCAAAATTTTCTGTCAATTTTGTGTTAATAAAATAAGGAAATGTTTGATAAATATTTTTTTCTTGCCCCACTGGACTTCTAGCAAAGCCATTTCAATTGCATTTTGAAGGATGGGTGGGGAAAAGCACATGAATCTTGGCCCGGTTCTCTGAACAGCAGCAATGAACAGTGAGAAGACTGGCTGTGTCTGCAAGGCATCCACGTGACTTGGTGGTCATGAAAATGTTCTGTGGATTGTGGCTTAAGAGGAAGTAGTAGGACTAAGAGAAGAGTGCTTAGTGATATATCCATGTTCCTTTAAAAAGTCAGCATGGGTAAAAGTTTTGCCAGAGACACCCTCACCCTGCTGATGCCCATGTCAGTGGTGCACAGCATGTCCCATTCAGTCCTCCATGTCCTGGAAGATTGCAAGTCTCACCATAATCTTACATTTAATTTACTTTCTTGGAGCATTTTCCAAAACTTTCTCATATGTTTAATATCGATAGCACACTGGACCACTGGACTGGCTTTGGTTTCCTGCTATGACATGTCTCATGTCTTTCTTCCTGCTAGAAAGTCCTTCCCCCAATCCACATACACATATCAGAACCCTCTGTGTGTTATGGGCCCTCTGAGAGTCCTTCCTCTGAACCTCTATAGCTTATATTTATCAATTATGAAAAACAATGTCTTACTTTCACTGCATGATATTTGTGAACATATATTCTTTCTCCTATTGGTTTATTAAAGACCTTGATGTCTGTAACTTAATCTTAGTAATCTTTGCAGTTCCAGCATTACCTAGGAAGGACTCAATATATAAAATGCTAAAAGAATATGTGAATTTTCATGTTCAAATGCAGAAATGTCCGGGGCTATTACTTCACTAATTAAAAATCATTTTGAAAGGATCTGTCTGCCTGAACATTATGAAATGTTCTGGGTTAGAGCAAACTAATTATAGGATATGAATAGACTTCCATAAATACTACTGACATTTTTACACTAATTGTTGTGTAATTCAAGACCCAGATGTTCCAGAGTTGTTGTACTAAAACAATTTGAATCAATTTGGCAGCTCAGTTCACACCCATGGCAGGCTTTGTGACAAGTCAGATCACATTTCCTATTTAGCTGGATTTGTCCCCATTATCTCCAATATGGTAACTTGAACTGGCTAACCATAGAGATCCAAGAGAAGCTCAATAATGAAGGTCAAGTAAACAATAAGTTCTGATCATATTAGAAGTCTCATTCCAAGTTGAACTTTTCCTGTCCCATCTCATTATTTTAGAAGCCCTTTTCATGGAAATATTAATCATTAAGATGATATTTTTTTTAGATAAAATAAGGTTTACAACAATTATCCCCAAAGAGTTTCTTCTGCCTAAGCCTAGATGGACAGGAGCACCTTGTACTGATATCAGGGCAGTACAGTCTTGAGTGCAGACTGGAGCCACGCTACCTGGATCTGAATTCTATCACCACCGCTTACTAGCCATAGGAGCTTGTGCAAGTTGTGTCACTTCTGTGTGCTTCAATTTCCTCATCTATAAGTAGCTTTAATCATCTAATTGCAATGATGGAAGCATTAGGAGAGTTTACACATAAACTCCTAGGCCAATGCCTTCCACATGGTAGATGTTCAGGTCCTACATTGTGTTAATCTTGTGTTTGGAGGCCCACCTACTCAGCCCCTCCATTTATATGATGAACTCAAGTGTTTTTCAAATAAAGCATTGAAGAAATTTAAACTTAAAATATATACATGCACTAACTTCTGAACAACTTTGTTTAAGATTCTTTCCAGTTCTGGAGGTGAATTGGGTTGACAGAATAGTTCAGAAATGTTCATGGTAGCCCTGGAAATGGGGTAAGACACTATTTGCAGCCAAATGCAAGACGATTTCTCTGCCAGCATCTACCTCTTGGTTGCCACTGTTGAAATGTACTGAGTTTATACTGCACTAGAACTCCTGTGTTTTCCAAGTGTTTTGACTTTCTTTATTCCATGAGCAAATACACTTTGATTTAAATATTTTAAATAATTACCATTTTCCAGACTCTTAGTCATCCATGATGCACTTTGTGAGTCTGGTATGGATTCAAAGTCCACATCAGGTTTCAGTCTTACATGTCAGAACACTATTTTCATACTGGGATTCTATGTATATGTTGAGATGAAAAATTATGGGGTCAGATTTTGCCAGATGAGTAAACTCCTTCAATATAACTGGACAGCTTGTTCCCCCAATGACTTGAAAAATTAAATACACCTCTAAAACACTTAGCATGAACTCAGCGAGTTGTTGATTTACCCCATGGGATCTGCTGTATTTTATCACCTGAAAGTGTCTTCCTTAATAATGGTGGAAATGTAGGTTTGCACTCAGATGGTGTTTGTGATTATCTCAGTTCACTAAACTGCAGACCTGATTATTCTCCCAATTAAAACAGCAGTGGTTGCCTATGTCTCAGCAAGACACATGGAGCTGCAACAGGGTCTTGAATGACCAAGATTTCATTTCTTTCTCAGAATATTTTATACGATTCAGTAATCAGTAAAATTGGTTCCTCTACAATGGGCCTCCTCTGTCATTAGTGAGAATTAGCAAAGTTCTATTGCCTTTAAAAAAAAAAAAAAAGTAAAGTGGTCTATTACTCTGAATGAACCTGCTTTTTTTGTGAAGACTTCTTTTAATTTTAAGGAAGGCTTTCATGCTTTTGTGCTGTGCATTAAATCGCCATTTCATGAGGCTTATCCTTGTCTAGGAAGGAAAAAAAAATCAATCTTTCATTAAATCCGTGAGACCAAAAATTGTGCTTACAAAAAGGACGAGGGCCCTGGCAGAGCCAACAGCGTGTCACGGGGAGAACATCCAGAAGCACTGTATCCATGTGTAATGCCTACACTTTGCAAAAGTTACGTTAATATTCCTTTGAAGGAAGCATGATAAATTTTTTAAAAGTTTTTAAATAGGCACACTGTGGCAACATTCTTTAAATACCTTGTTAGCATGTGGATTTGGATATCTTTGAGGTTAATTCTCACATACCCTGAAATGTAACACATGCAACTTGGCTTGAGAGAAATAACGTAGGTTATGGGGGTAGTAGAACCAAACCCCCTCAGCATCTGAGTTTGCTGTGGTTTACTTAGTGGGCTTGGGTTCCAAGTGTTAAGTACTCTATGCTTGTGGGGGAGAAAAAGGGGGAAAGGAGGAGGGAGATTTTGGGGGCTAGGGGTGGAAAGGAAGAGGGGTGTTTTAGTTTGCCAGGCTGCTGTGAGAAATACCACACAGTGGGTTACCTTAAACAACAGGAGTTTATTGGTTCACGCTTTTGAGGCAAGAAGAAGTCCAAAGATGTCGGCAATGCTTGCTTTTTCCTTGAGTCTAGCACCCTGGTGCTGGCTGCCAGCAATCTTTGGGGTTCCTTGACTTGCATATTTGCCTCCCATTATATGGCAATGTCCTCTCCTTTCTGGTTTCTGTGACTTCCAGCTTCACTTTATAAGGCCTCCACTAATCTGGATTAAGGCTTACCTTGCTTCAGTTGTCACACCTTAATTAAAAATAACATCTTCAAGAGGTCCTATTTCCACTGGTTGATACCCATGGGAATGTGGATTAAGATTAAAGACACGTATTTGTTGGGGCACATAATTCAACCTACCACCTATATCAAACCAAAGTGAGATGACAGACAATGTTGGTATGGTTACAAAAGCCAAGGCTCTGGAGTCACCTCAAATCCCAGCTTTGTCACTTACCCGCTGTATTACCTTGGACAGGCTCACTAGCTGAACCTCAGTTCCTTATCTGTAAAATAGGCATAACAATACCAAATTCAAGGGGCAGCTGGAAGGATTCTTGATGGTGTATGTGTTTAGCACATACTAGGTATATCAGTTAGCTTTTCCTGTAAAACAAACCAATCAAACACTGTGACTTAAAATAAAAAAAAAAAATTGTTTAGTTTGTTCATGGTTCTGAAATTTGGTAATTTAGGCTGGGATCAGTTGGGCAGTTCTTCTGGTCTTGGCTAGACTTGGCCATGCATCTTTAGACAGTTGGTTAGCCAAGCAGCTCTGCTTCTGAAGCTGGCTGGGTGTGTTTGGCTCTCCTTTATGTTGTTTGTTATCCTCCACAAGTTAGTCCAAATTTGTGCTTTGGAGGAGGTAGGACTCTAAGACAGCAGAACTGTGCAAGACCCCTTGAGGACTGGGCTTGTAACTGGCCCAACATTACTTCAGCTATGTTCTATGGTGAAACAAGTCACTATTAGCAAGCCCAGATTTAAGGGAAGGGGAAATAGATTCCACTCTTGAAGGAAAGATCTGCAAAGTCACACAGCAAAGGGTATGGTTATAGGGAGGCCATTAATTGGAGCCATCAATGCAATCAAAATACCCTAGTAGGCTTGTGAGGGATTGCTACTATAACTATAAAGAGACAAATTTGCTCCTTAGAGTGAAGTAGGGAAGGATGGGGACAAGTTGTTTTGCAGTCTCTAGAGCAGAGTGGCAAACACAGCCTGTGGACTAAATCTGGCTCACTACCTATTTTTGTAAATATAATTTTATTGGAACACAGTCACGCCCATTAGTTTGCATACTGTCTATGGCTGCTTTTTCACTACAACAGCAAAGTTGAGTAGTTGCAACACAGATGACATGTTATGCAAAGCCTGAGTATGTGCTCTCTGGCTGTGTGGACCGGCAGCTTCGGCTGCATCTGAGTACTTGCTGGAAGTATAGGATCCCAGACCCGGGGATTGCATCAGAATCTGCATTTTAAGCAGATTCTCCAGGTGATGCACTTTAATGTTTCAGCAGTGCTTGACTAGTGAGCAGCTAGACTGTTTGGACATAATCTAGGCAGCATAAGGATCTCTGTGATAATTTTTGAAGATTCAGGCCCCAGCTGGAAGGCTCAGAAACTGTTGTTTATTTGGGAGCCTAGCAGGCTGCTACACCTGTTCTGGGAGCCCTGTCTGTCTTTGGTAGAGATCATACCCTTCATCCAGGGATACAGAGGGGGATGCAGGACCCATAACTGCAGACGGATGAGACCTAGGCAAGCTATGGGAGGCCTGATGAAATCGGCTCATCAGGACTCAGGGACCAAGGATGGAGGGATTGGGGAATACCTGGGAACATGGTCTGAATCAAGGCAGTAAAAACCAAATCTGTAAACTGGGTAAGACTCAAAAGGGATGAGGGAAGTGGGTAACTCAGGGCTAACCCCTAATACTGCAGACTTGAGCTTGGCTGGCAGCTGAAAAGGCTTATGGGCAACACAGATGCCTGGAACTGAGACCTAGGACTGAGACTGGGCCACTGTGTCTGTACCTGGGAGCGTGATGAGTCCCTGCTCTGGCTGTCCCATTGGGCTTTTAGTTTTCTCTTAAGAATTAGTGGGTGGGAGTGAGCACATATTGAGGCTTTTCCAAGACTGCAAATGGGCACTCTATAAAACTGGAATAAAATAAAGCCTTTCATATGGATTTCCTGTATTAGTTGAGTTAATTCATGCAAAGGACTTAAAATACTGCCTAAAACATAGAACATGCTCAAGAAATGTTACCTATTGTTATGATATGTCATCATCCTCCCCCACATCTTTTTTCTTATCATCAACCTTATTATTAGAACAGGAACCAAAAAGTCATCAAGGTTCCAGGTACCTCTTGGGATCAGCTACTGTTCTTATCTCTCTCTTACCTTTCCCCCATCTCTTGCCTGTCTCTTCTCTCTGCATCTCTCTCAGGATGTCTGGCTCTTCCTACAAACCCCCTTCCTCTACTTCTATTCCATATGCTTTCTAGTCACACCTAATTTTGGTTTGAAATGTCCTTGGCTTGCCAGGCCAATGTCAGTCCTCTCCCCTTCAGCTATACTGCAAGCTGGCCTCTTTATGTCTCCTACCATGAGAGAGAATCTGATTGGCCCTGCTTTCCTTTCTTCATCAGGCCATAGGTGGAGAGCTAGATGGTGTATGATTGGCTCCTCTTGGAGCAGATATCCCTCTGTCTTCCAGTTAGCTGTGGCTGCACCTGCAGTGGGTGGGAGGGGGGTGTGGTTTCCCTTGGAAGGGGATGTGCCTGGACAGGTATTTTGATTTAGTCTACTCAGTATTCTTCAAAACCACCATGGTCTAGATGATGAAGAAGGGGACTCTGGGGCTGCAGGTAGCAAAGCCTATTGCTTTTTTGTCAGGATGGAAGTAGGAATTGGAGACAGAGTGATTCTGACCTTCCAGCTGGAGACTAGCTAGGGATCCAGCTTGAACGAACTTGGAAAAGAAAGCAGAAGAGGTTACATTACCAGTAAGTACAGCTCTGAAAAGTAGACATCCAACTCACAGTTTCAGAACTTCTACCATGTACAAAAGACCCTTACTGAGATATTTTGTATTCAGAATTATTCAACACTGTTGAGCATTTACTATTTAACATATTGCTTATTATAAAAAAGTCAATATTTAATTGACATTATCAGGTACTAGGCACTAAGATGAATCCTTAGCATGCATTACTTTATTTAGACCCCACAGCAAGACTATGAGGCAGGGGAGATCCTTAAAATGCTTCATAGTCTAGACAGCCCAGACAACGAGCAATATGAACAGGTGCCAGCCAGAAACATCAGGTAAGACCATACTGGGTGCATGGGTTCAACATGAGTTCTAGATGCAGCCTCTGTTATCATTACCATTTCAGAAATGAGGAAGCTAAAACACAGAAGGAAAGACACAAGCTGAAGGTCATATGGCTAGCTCGTCATGGTGCTGGGCATTTGGAGTCAGGCCAAGGTTGCCTACAAACATCACAGCTTTAAATAGTCACACTTGTTCCTGAAGTAACCAGGCTTGAAATGGTGATGTGTTAATCAGGTAACGGTAGTTGACATATGCATAGACTTACCACTGGAGTCTGAAGTTAATGCCAGGACCGTTGTTTTTATGTACCAGGACAACAAGCCCATACTGAGCAATTCCTCTTTTAATATTGACCCCAAACATTACACCTTCCTTGGAACCTTTCCAGGGTGTTCCCACCCTGTGCCATACACAGAATTGGGTACCCAGCAGCATTTTGTACATTCCTCTAACAAAGCACTTCTTACATGGCACTGAAATTATGTATATGTATATTTTCCCAAGAAGACTGTAAACTCCTGGAGGGCAGGGACTGTAGCTTCTGACTCTGTATCCCAAGTACATAATATATGAAACATAGTGGATACCCACACGTGTTGCTGAATGGATGAAAGAATGAGTGGATGACTGACTTACAAATTACTCATGGCAGAAGGATATGTTGTTACATCCTTCAATCATTGTGAAGAGACAGAGAAAGTTGCTGTAAAAGAAATGAAAATATCTAATAAAATTTCTATTAGCATGCATTTTCAGAGAAAGAGGACATATTCATTGAGAAAGAAGAAAATAAAAACCACTTGTCTCAAAACATACAATGACATTATTTTAAAATGTCTATGAAAAATATAACTTTGATTTAAAAAAATATTATATTAGGGTTTTCTTTCAGAGATCTCCTCCTCCTGCCCCTGACTTCCCCACTGCCATAACAGCACGTAGCACTAAAATTCCACTTTATTTATTTAGATTCTGTTTTAGTGGATTAGTCATTTACCTAATGGAGTTGGTCTCTCTTGTTCAGAAAGCAAATATTAAAAGGTAAATACAACTGAACAGATCGAGTAACCATGTTTGGTGGCTGCACCTGCCGTTCAGACCACTCTCCATGGACAATCTGAAACATACCTGTCCAGCTTCTCTATTTACCTCCTGAAGGTGGAGTAGAAAGAGCACTGGAACATGAGTCAGGAAACCTGGATTGGAGCCAGAGCTTTGATCTTAAGAGCAGTATGACCTTTGGCTGGTCACTTTCCTCCTGGTCTTAAAAATAAGCGGATTTTGTTTTAAACAACTTGAACAACGGAAGGTCTTTCCAATATTAAAATTCTGTATTCATTCATTGAACACATATTCACTCATGACCCCCTCTGGGTAAGGCATTCTGCAAGACAATGTGGGGAATACAGAGGTGCAGACTACACTGCTTCTGCCTTCTTGGAGCTTAAAATTAACAGGAAAGCCAAAACACATGCAAACGTGTGTTGTATTCATTTGTTTTAAGACATCCATTTAGCCTATGTTATACATCCTTTTGAAAGTCTCATTTTGACTAAGTTCTACAGATTTAGTGCCTACACATTTATTTAATCAAAGTCTTTGCTGAGTCCTAAGGTGGTTGAAAAGCTCTTCCAAGAGCGAATGATAGTGAAAGCCACGTGATAAGGATGCTTTCCCACAGTGGGTGTATCCTTCTCTCTCCCTTCTCTTTCACTTGGTTCGTGGAGGTCAACAATTACTCCATGTCTTAGATCATGAATCACACAGACTTTCAAACCCCTTGCCTTTGATAAGCCAAAAAAAGAACTATGTGAATCTTCTGTTCCTGAGCTTTTCAAATTGAGCACTGGATCCCAGCTCTGAGACCCAACTGCTCTGAGATGGGACAAGGTAATGATGCTATAGATCTCATTTGCACTTAAATTTATTTTCTTTCAGTTGTGGCATGAAGCATTTCCCCAGATTTCATTTCAGTCTTAATTTATAAAACAGAAACTCTTGTGTAAGAACTAAATCGTGTTTTCTATAGAGATATAACCATGGAAGCAATCTTTTCTTGTAGTAGCAGTTTGCACAGAAAAGTTCATCACATAGTCTGTGAAATATTATTTTAATATAATACAATACTTACGACTGTCTAAAAGAAGTTGTTTGTGACAGTTTCCAAATTCTTCTTTTTTTCTGTTAAAGAATAACTTAAAAGGTCACTGAACACCAAAATTCTAATTTCTGAGAAGCCATTTTATCCCACTAACCATCTGCAATAAAGCAAGCATCAGATGTGTACTCTCAAGATATTTCAATGCTAACATTTGCAATAGAAATAAATGGCAATCAAGTTAGGTTAGGTGATTAAACATCTTCTTTAAGAAAGGAAAAAACCAATATATTAATTGCTACTTTGGAAAAAAAACAATATGTGGAAATCCAAATTAATACAAAGAATATATTTGTAAGGATTCATTTTATAAAAAGGCACACATTAAAATTATATTTGATATTAATTTTTCCTAACATATTGAAATGAAGTTGAGTAATATAAATTCTACTTAAATCCAGTTTGGGGGCACTTCATTATAGAAATCATTCTCCAGCATTATCATCATGATCATCTTACTTTACTACTTGCCATTTACTATTATACCATCACAATAAATTTTCTGGATTTCTATGTGAAATTATTTAATACCTGAAGTTTATGGAAAAAAATTTGTTGTATAATGAATTTGAAAGCAAGTAAAAATAGGAGAAGAAAATATCAAAACAGAAAGGTAGCTGACAAATGTCTTCATTCTACACATGCCCCAATCTCCACAAATCATTCACAATATCTTTTTTTTAATCATTAAAATAATTTCAATTAGATATTTGGGAAATAATGTCCTGTTTTATTCAGTGTCCTACTATTTACATTTTTAAAAATCTGCCTGAAAGGCATATTAATATGATAGTTACAAACTTAACAATTTATCATGCCCTTTTCATAAGTAGAAAATGTATCCTTTTGTTAGTAAAATTCTACCCACACAATGAATTGGTAATTATCCTTAGCCACTAGATTTAATTTTATGAAAATGCTTTGGTTTGTCTCCCTTTTCCAGCTGTAGAGGACAAGGTAAAGTCACTTGTGTTTTCTTAGAAAAAATGGATGCTATCCATTGCAGTTCCAGAAGGGGAAGAAAGCAAAATAAATGTGTGTTTTATCGGGAAGAAAGGAGTACTTGAGGACAGTGGCCCTCAACCTTGGCTGCAATTAGAATTGCCCGTGGAGCTTTTAAAAATCCTGTTCCACAGGCTACACCCCACTCCAATTAAACAGGAACCTCGGGGGCGGGGGAACCGGCATCAGTATTTCCTAAATGTCTCAGAGTGATTCGAGTGTGCTGAGGTTGAGAACTGAGCTATAAGGAAAAGGGCAGGTGAGGAGAAGATAAGAATCTGATCTCTGACTGCCTTCCTCTCTCATTTCCAGCAGAGCATGTTTCTGTTGTTACCAAAGAAAACATGCAGCTACTAGATGCTTGGGACTTGCAAGTCCCATTCTCGTAAAAGGCAAAGGCCCTGGTGACAGCCTGCTGGGGGCTTGGGCTGAAGTCGACGTAAAAAGGGCCCTTCCGGTGAAGATAAAGGCCATCCGCCCCAAGCCCCCACGCCCCCACCATGGCTCACCCTCTGAGATCATCCGCTCAGTGTGGGTTGATCGGAGTACAGGTTGGCTCATGGATAGATGCTTAGAAAAGGGCAGTGATGATATTCCCTCCGTGCACTAAAAGAATTTTCCCATATTTTCAGCCTCAGCTCCTGCCGACCTGTTTCGGCATTTGCCAATCCTAAGGATACCTCTTCACCTAAGCAATGCCCAGCATACTATGAAAGAAGAAACCAGAGGCCAAAAATCCCTAAATTGGTTACAAGGCAGAATTCTGATCAACAAAGGTGCTGTGGACATATAAAACTACACTCTAAAGAACTACATATAAAATGTCTCTTCTTTGTTATCTGGACTCCTAGACCATAGATCTGCCTTATTTTTCACTCCGAGATAATTTACTTTCTACTTTCTTCTCCCACTTCACTCTTTATTCCCCTTCCATGACATTAATATTCTCTTGATTTCCTTCTGGAAATGTATTCAGTGTGTCATGGATATACATACCATCTTTAAACTAACATTCCTGCTTACTGACTAAAGATGATCCCAAATTACATGAAGATCTCTATGGATATTTATTTGAGGTGATTTCAGAAGCAAACACATTATTTCATCTCTTAAAAAAAAACATATTTACTGCTATACAGTAAACAAGCAAAGAAAAGAAAAGGGAAGAGGATATTATTGTATTATTCTATTTTCACTAAGCCTTAGGGACACATGTAATCAATAAATATCTAAAATGAATATAATCATTTAGAGTGATACCAGAAGTCTTATAATCAGTATACTTTGAGAAACTCAGGCCCCATGCCAATAGTATGAAAAGTAGCTAATGCTATTATCTTGAGATAAGAAAAATTGAAAAATTAAGTGGAAGCAGACATTTAAAAACCCGCCTAGCAAATAGAGATAACTTCTGACTCCAGCAATGCTTATTTACTATACAACCCTACACAATATTATCAAACTCTCTAATCTCCAGTTTTCTTACCTGTAGAATGGAAATAATTTTTGAGGGACATTACTGCTTAACAGAAGGAGCACAAGCTATGGAGTCAGCAAGACGCGTGATTGAATCCTTCTGAGTAATCCAGCTGAGTAATCATGGGCAAGTTACTTAATCTTTCAGAGCATCACATTTTTCTTGTGAAAAAGAGTGAATATAATCCCTAATGTGTAGAGTTATTGAGGATTAATGAGATAGCATGAATAAAGAGCCTAGTTAAATGTCAGGAACACTAAGTGCTTCATAATTGATATTTTTTATTATTTCTCAAGGAAGTTGAGGCTAATGCAAAGATTAGCAATTGTTGTTAAGAGCCAGATAGTGGACACTTCATTTGTTCATTTCTTGGTTTGTTCCATAAATGTTTACTGATCCTTAAGGCATAGAAAACTCTATGGAGATATAAAGAAATGAGCATATACAGCAGTACTTTGTCCTTAATCAGCGATAATTTCAATGAAGACAAAAGACACATATACAATAACTGTTGGACTAGGCAGTATGCTGGCTACTAAGTGCCTATTACTTGCCCAAGCCAAGTGCTCTATGTCACTAGAAGAAGAGGAATTTCCCATTGCAGCAATACAAGATTAAAGGGAAGAGCTGGCTTTTGAGCTGGATCTTGGAGGAAATGGAGAGGCAGAAATGTGAGTGAAGGATGTCCAGGTGCCACAAATGTGAAGTAGTCAATAGAGCAGCCAAAATAATGAACAGAGTTCAGTTGTTGTGGTCAGATTTTGACCAGAAGAGAAGTGATCAGCAGTAATTCTATTGCTAACCAATTACTGTGGGTCATCCTAAAATTGTTGATTTGGTTCCAGCTTACAAATCCAGCCAAAGTGAATTTAAAATAAAATAATATTAAAAAAAAAAAAAACGAAACATGGAAGCACTCACTCTTTGTAGCTCAAAGAAAAGGTGTCTTTAAAAAGTTGATACAGAAAGATGCCATGTGGTTCAGGATGTCATCCCTTCCTGTACCAAATGTAATTGGTTTGCCAATTTATTTTAAGAGAACATAGCTGAAAATCAAAGTGACTTTTATTGAGGGAAGTCTCACTGGATAAACATTTACCATTCATTAGTCTACCTCTTTAGCAATTAATTCTATTTTAAAAGAGCTGGATTTAAAGGATTTGGAAGAATACCAGAATATATTCAAATGATCTATGCCATATGACTCAGTACCATATGTGATCAAACTTAATTAAACTGATTTTTTTTAAAAGATGCCCCTGTTTGCCTACACTGTGGATATAACCCTTGGAACCTAAACATTCCGAATATTGGAAATGAAGTCATAAAAGTAGTTCAACCATGCAATGATTTAATACCATTTTAAAGACACAGACCTGGGAGAAAGGGGATTATCTGTTCATATGGTCAGAGTAAACAATCCACTTTTGGGTTCAACAGATGGAGGCTTTGAATCTGGAGAAACGAAAGCAGAGAAGAATAAAAATTCAGAGCTTAAAATGACTATTTGGACTGTGTTTTTAAAAACCACCTTCTCTACTCAGTGTGAAATCTGTCTCATTATAGATATAAGAAAATGCAAAAATCCTCTGGGGCTGAAATTTCTCAACCCTGTATCATTTATTTTAAATAAGTATGACTTATTTTTAATACAAATAGTTAATTTTGTAAAAACAGAATTACCTTAGATTATCATATGTTGTTTTTCTCTATTTTCAATAATTTATTTCAGCTCCTTTAATATTTTGTCTTTATATGCTTTGCAAGAGATTTAAAAGTTTATGATCTTTTCAAAAGAACCAACTAAAAATCAATATTGATAAATTTCAAGCTCATGAATTCTTAACTTGGTCAAATGAAGACCTTTTTGTAACAAGTACCACTTTCCCCAAAATATTATTATCAATTGTCTCATCATATTAATATTTTGAGTTAATATTTAATCAAAATGAGATCGAGAAAATGCACTGGAAATATAAGTATTATAGCACAACATAAGCCAGCAAAGTGCTTTGCAGTTTCTTAGACTCCCACCTACTTGAAAAACAGAGCAAAAACAAACCTTTAATTTGCTCTAGGTACCACAAAACAATTTTATCCTTGGTGAAGAAATCCATCCAATAGTCTGTTCATTTTACATCAAAGAAACTTTTATATGCCATGACCATATCATTTATAAAATCGCTATTTCTCATACAATTAAAATAAAAAGAGCCATTCATCATTCCATTCAGGGATAAAATTTTTAAATTCATGAGGTAAAGAAAGCAGAGGTGAAGCCCTGGTCAGCTTGCCCCTCTCCCCCACCACCCTAATCCTTCTCTTCCTTTCCTAATGAGTTCTCTCCCCTTTAACATCCACCTTACCCATTATCTTCACTATGGAAGCCTCGCTGATTGCCCCTGCTCCAGTTGGGCCAAGCTTCCTGGCCACTGTGTACATATCTCTAGCATTAGACTTTGCTATACTGGTTGAGTATGTAATACTTGTATTAAAATGAGTATGTAGCTATAATTTAGGTAATCAAGACTTAGTTTGGGGAAGAGCCAATAGATAATAGCTTGTAAGTGTTCATTGGATGCCAGGCAGTGGGCTCAGCCGTTTTTCAAGGGTTATGGTTTCTGTCTGCTAAACAATCCTATAATTATGCACTATCATTATTCCCATCTTACGGACGAGAAAACTGAGGCTTGTCAAAGATGAGTGATCTGCCCAAGGTCACACTGCAAGTAAGAGAGAGGGCACTTGAACCCAGGTCTGTCTTACTTCAAAACCTGTTCTTTTAGCCATGGGGATGCACTTCCTTCCCTTAGGGTCTTATTCTATCCTTAAAACCTAAAACTCCTTTGAAATTTAAATATGCAATTTACAAGAATTTATGAGAAGACAACCTCATTTTCTTTTCAAAATAATGAGTCAATTTTTCCTAGCCTGTATTTAGCTGTGATATAAGGAATTGTCAGCATACACTCCCTTTATTCATTTACATCCATGGAAATCAACCTGATCATGTTTAACACTCAAAACTGAAATAAACATCATGACCTGATACTATAGTAAGTCAACAGTAAAATACTCAAATAATTTGATTTGAACTCTCTCTGGCAAAGTCTTCATAGCTAAACAATAATTCAGATAATCCAGTCACATGAAGACAATTATAAATAAATAAAGGGTCTATGTGAACAAAGCATTTTCATTTGAAAATCAAGTTGTCTTTCATTCAAATGGATTTATAGATATATATAAATAAATGAAATATATATATATAATAAAAGATTTTCCAATTCTTTTGAGAAACCTAAACAGATGTGAGAAAGAGCTAGAAAATTCCAACAATTAAGGAAATCATGAAGGAGGTAAATTTATAGCTGCCTTTGAGGCAATGGAACTAAATCCTCATCTAACACCCTCCAGCTGTGGATCTTTCACAAACCACTTAAACTCTTTGTCTCCCAATTTGTTCATCTGTAAAAATGGTTTATCTAAAGGATTAAGTGTAATGATGTATGTGAAAGTGCTTTCACAGTGCTTGGAATATAGTTGACTTTTAAAATGTTAGTTCCTTTTCTCTTCCTTTTAACATTTTGCCTACATTTATCGAGCCCCTATTAATGTTCTAGACATGGCTCAATCCATGGAAATG
Organism: Choloepus didactylus; assembly: GCF_015220235.1. Lineage (NCBI taxonomy): Eukaryota > Metazoa > Chordata > Mammalia > Pilosa > Megalonychidae > Choloepus > Choloepus didactylus. Next base: position 26,022,025 of record NC_051314.1, on the reverse strand, counting down.
CAGAGACTGATGTAGAATTCCTGTTCCAAAATAGTCCACAGTTTGGTGAGGAAGAACAAACAGGAAACCAACAGCTAAAACACAGCCCAATACATGCTACAGCAGAAATGAGCACTGAGTGGAGGGAGGAGCTGGGCCAAAGTGGGACCCTCACTCACACAGAGGACTGGGGTGGGTTTTGAGAGGACGGTCCAGGCCTGTGAAATTCATGGAGACTGTGAATGATATTCTTTACATATATTTTCTCAATTAAACCTCATAACAACCTTGAGAGTTATATAAAACTATCCCCACTTTTCAGGTGAAATAGCAGGATCTGAAGACAACATAATGATTTTTCCAAGTGTGAATACTAGAAAATAAATAGGGATAACAATAATATGCTGCCATGATTCAAAGACACAGCAAAAGAGGGTAATAAACAAAAACCAGCTGGGCCGATCTCAAATCAACTCTGTTCTCAATCTGGAGTTCCTGAAATTCTAATGAGACCAGCGTTTCTGTTGGAAGTCCTTGGTGCGGTGAAATGTTTGGGAATGGGCGTTTTCTCTAAGTAAACCTCCCCTTCTCTCATTATCCCACAGCTCTCTTTTCCCTGATCCAGTCCAATCCAGGAGAGAAGGTAGGCACTCACAAGAGACCGCTGAGCAAACAGGCACTACCCAGTTTCAGCACAGCCCATTATTAAATAAGAGAACAAACCCAAACCTACAGGGCTGATAATACCAAGCAGGCAAATCAGTCTGCTTTATGTTATCATGCTGAAAGACTAATATTACCCATTCATTAGAGAACAAAAGCCAGGGTGAGTGAGCAAGCCAGTCAACCCTCAGGTTTTCTAGCCTTCCAGGAAAGAGTTACATATGTCAACATTGACTCAGCAGAGCTAGTTGTTATTCAGAAGGAAAGTCATGCTACTCACTGCTATGGTTTTTGTTCAAGCTATGACAATATTCCTTATAAAGCATCAGTGTCTGCATAGTTGACATAAATGAAAAAAAAAAAGTCTTTTCTTTCTTTTAAGAAATCCAAGGTATCTATATGTGGGTGTGTTTAATTTTATAAAGGACTCTAATATATATTATTTCCTGGAGTGTCAGTTAAGTCTCTCTAGGTTGAGATAAAATGCAAAGAGGTTTATCAACTCATATAACTGAGAAAAGGCTTGCTTCAGGCATGGCTTAGCCGGGGGCTGAAATGATGTTCCGGAGCCCTGGTTTCCCTCTGTCTCTCAGTTCTCTTCCCTGTGTTGGCTCCTTTCTTCTCTTGTGGTTGCAAGATGACTTTAGCAGCCCTGGACCTCCATCTCTCACTTTACAGCCCAAGAGGAAAGAGCAAGTCTTTTCTGCAGTAGCGATAATGTTCTGAGACACAATCCAATTGGAGTAGCATCAGCCTGCGTCCACCCCAAAGGAACAAATCTAGTGGCCACAGAATTATAGTATATTCATAACTCAGAGAAGGAAGAAGCGAACAGTGAATGCCCAGTACTTCTGCTCATAAAATGCGGTGGAGTGTTCTCAAAACGAGAGAAAAGAGAGGAAAAAAGCAACTCAAACTGATTTTCATGGCATGTTAGGTGGAGGAGAGGGTCACCATCCCTAGAGATACTGGGTTATAGCAGACAGTCACACTAGTAAGCTTTATTTTAAAATTATATATTTCCTGTTTCCTCAAATGCCACTTTCTTTTGGTTCTCCTTTACTTCTAATCACTTCTCAGACCTCTTCACCAGTTTGCTTTTCTGTCTGCCTCTTGAATATGAGGGACCTGAAAGCTTCTGCTCCAGGACATCTTTTTTTTTTTAATTCATTTTTATTGCGATATATTCACATATACAGTCATCCAAAGTGTACAATCAATTGTTCACTGAACATTTTTCTTGTACCAGAAAAAGTGGAAAAAATAAGAATAAAAAATAGAAGTAAAAAAGAACACCCAAATCATCCCCCCACCCTATTTTTCATTTAGCTTTTTGTCACCATTTTTTCTACTCATCCATCTATACAACTGGGTAAAAGGACTGTGATCCACAAGGCTTTCACAATCACACTGTCACCCCCTGTAAGCTGTATTGCTATATAATCATCTTCAAGAATCAAGGCTACTGGATTGTAGTTTGATAGTTTCAGATATTTATTTCTAGCTATTTCACTGTACTGAAACCTTAAAAAGGCTTATCTATATAGTGCATAAGAGTGCCCATCAGAGTGACCTCTCAACTCCATTTGGAATCTCTCAGCCACAGAAACTGTTTCATTTCATTTTGCATCCCCCTTTTGGTCAAGAAGATGTTCTCAATCCAACGATGCTGGGTCCAACTTGATCCCCAGGAGTTATATCCCACATTGCCAGGGAGATTTACACCCCTGGGAGTCAGATCCCATGTAGGGGGAAGGGCAGTGAGTTCAACCACCAAGTTGGCTTAGCTAGAGAGACAGGGCCACATCTGAGCAACAAAGAGGCACTCGGGGAGACTTTTAGGCACAATTATAAGCAGGTTTAGCCTCTCCTTTGCAGTAATGAGCCTCATAAGGGCAAGTCCCATTATAGAGGGCTCGGCACATCAAACCCTCAGTCCTCAATGTTTGTGAGAACATCAGCAACAATCCAGGTGAGGAAGCCCAATACTTCTGCATTTTCCCCCGGCTCTTTGGGGGGCTCTGCATATATATTTTTATTCTCTGCCCAAATTACTTTGGGATGTGTCACTATTTCACACTAACCTATGCAAACCTACCAGGTCTCACTTCCTATTAAAAGTTCCTGGACATCTATTTAAAATCACTTCGTATATATACTGAAATAAGTCCATTCACTGCCATGACCTCACGCACTATTCAAATCCATATCTCAAATTCAGAACCCTGTTTGGTGCTCCCAAAGAGAATCCCTTTCTTGGGCTCCCTAGATATATTCACTCATTCATTCATTCAACCAATATTTATCATGCACTGGCAGTATGCCATTCACTAGTCAATAGAGTAACAACAAATCTAAAGCAAGATGTGGTTCCTTCCTTCATGGAGTAGACATTCTGGCATGGAAGGCAGGCACTGAACAAGTGATTGATTAATACTATGTAAAGGAAAGAACAGGGTAAACTCCAGACCCATATTGTGAACTGCCTATTGAATAATTCTACCTTGATGCCTTGCAATATCTCAGACAACAAATTTGAATACACTCCACCACCTTCTCCCCAAAACCATCTTCTATATTCTGTGTCACAATTAATGAAACCACCAGCCACCTAATCTTTCAACTTTCCTCCCTCTCCACTTCTCTCACAAGTCTTAAAGTCCTATTGGCTTTATTTCCTAAATATCTCCTGTCATTATCTCTCTCTATGTGCTATACTGTAGCCACAGTGAACTTTAAGTTTCTTGTATTTGACATACTCTTTCAACACGATGTCCCTAATGCCTGGGCATTTCACCTTCCCAATTCATCCTTTCCTATCTCCGTGACCCTTTGCTTGATCCCTTTAATGGAACTATGATATTAGAATACATTAAACTATTCAACATCATGAGCCATAGTGTTTTTGTATCCTCTAGCCATAAATACAGTGCTTGGAACATGGCAGGTTATCATTAAATAAAAAATAAATAAATAAGTGAAGACATCTGCCCTACCGTTTCCCTCACTGGATTAAAATAGTATTATTGGCAGGCACGTCACATGAGGATCACATCTCCAGAAGCACTTTTGGTGGTGCTGAATCAACTGGGCTAATCTGGAACTATATTTTCCAGATTCCCCTTTTATGTATAATTCTGGATTAGAGTTGACCAGAAAGAAATTTGTGGTTTATTTAGAAAGCAGAAGTGAAGTAGTAGCCATTACACCCTTAAAGGTCATTGTGGTTAGAGGCTGAGGCACTGGCAAATTCCAGTTTGGTCACTCTCACCCACTCTGTGTCCAGCTCTTCTTCCAGATTGCCTGCTTTGCTGGCCTAATGCAAGTCCGGGCTCACCACCAGACATTTGGCTGCACAATCACAGAGGCAATGCCCACAAAGAAGCAACAGCTTTCCATAGATTTCTACACCAACCTCCACTCCAGCAGGGAGCGTGCTTAGCTTCCAGAGTTCTTGGCAAGCTCCAATCTCGTAGTGGCTCCAGTCTGGTTTGTGGCTCTTCTGTCATCTTCCAAATCCCCTTTGCAGACCTTTCATCCCCAGTTCTTCCCAGATGGTGTAAAGTCTAGTTCCTACAAAGTGTTTCTTAATCCATATTAATTATAAAATTCTGCTTCCCTGATTGAACCATGACTGATAAATGTGGTCTTTGTACTGGATTTGTCACCCAAAGATTTTGAGAATTTCTTTACATCTCCTACTCCACCATCTTCTAGAAAGGAAAGAATGCTCAAATAAAAATACAGGAACATGGCAATGTATTCTAATTACCTTAACTAATTTTGAGCATGGCCTGTGCAGTATGTCCTCTATTAGGACTAAAGCAACCAGTAATCATAATAATCTTTTGCACTTACAGTGATACAGTTTTTAAAATGTTTTCATATACATCAATCCCCTCATCTGCTATGAGTGATTGTTTATAGCTCCTCACTGTATATGCAGCACTGTACCAAACACTTTAATAAGGTATTATTAACCCCTTTTCACATGCAATGAAATAAAAATATGCATTTTATTAATAGTGGTCACCAAAATTCCTTTTAGGACAGAAACTGTCTTTCCCAGGGAAAATGTTGATAAAATATTGATAAGCAAAATATTGATAAACAATCTGAAAGAGAGTTTGGAACCCAGAGGGCTTGGGTGTCAGCAGGAACGTAAGCAAAACAGAGGAAGATGGTCAAGCTCTTCTGTTTGGGAAACTGGTTGAAAAATGGGGAAAGGGCATGGGAGGGAGGAGAGTAATCGTATTGTTCAAAGATGCTTCACTGATGTGACCAGGAAATGTAAGCCTCTTAGGGATTCAGAAGAATCTGAGAGAGGTTTTGGAATTTGAATGTTTAGATTCCTAGGAAATTGAGACTGAGGTGGGCTGGGTAACTTAAGATCGCACAGCTACTAGATGCTACTGCAGGGAGTTGATCACGAGTTTGTCTGACTTGACCTGAGATGGCTTTGGGTCACATAGTGGTGAGGCCTGTACCCCATTCGGACATACTTAACTCCACATCCCCTATTTTGGCTGGGACTCCTTGGGGCCCCTTAGGCTGGGGAGAACTCACCTGAGCTAAGGGAGGGTTAAGGAACCTGGCCTCTGTGTCAAAGCAGAGCTAAGAGTCAAGAGTATGACCCTGTGTGTCACACAGATGTGCTTCACTGCAAAGAGTCTAAGGGATTTACAACAATGCCCTCCCTTCCCTGCTCCTGGAGCATCCATACAAGAGTTTCTTTCTGTAGGTGGTGCCTGAAGAGTAGTGCTTAACTGACCAGTTTGGTAGGGAGAGGTTTTAGAAGTATTTCCACAAAGTTAGAAAAGCTAGAAAGGTCCTGGAGAGCCATGGAAAGAGACAGCTGGTAGACCCACTGCCTTTTTCAGCAGAGACTTGGCCACCAACAGAATGCCTGGAGGAGAGGCACAGGAAAACCCCAGTTTATAAGAATAATTAGAGGCTGCTGTGTCTGCAATGGGGAGCTGCCTTTTGTTTTACTCACTACTGAGAACAGACAGGAACCAGCATGGGAATTCTTTGGCTGGAGCCCCCACTGAAGTCATCAATAGAGCACCACACACAAGTGTCTCCCATGTGCACCATCCCAGTTTGCGTGATACTTTGACAACCATAATTATGTCAAAATTAACAACAGCTACCTGTATTGGGTACTTAGTACATGCTGGATGTTGTGTTGAGGTCCTTCAAGCATTAACTTATTAAATCCTACAACGTACCCATAAGGTTATCATAGCAATTCTATAGAGGAATAAATGGAAAATGAAAGACATAAAATAATTTGCCTAAGATTACCCAGCTGTAATGTGAATCTGGTCCATCTGATTTCAAAATCCATGTTCTGAACCATTCTGAGAGAATGTTGATCTTTCAATAACTCCTCACTGGACTATGAGCTATTGAAGGACGGATAGTGTCATATTCTTGTTGATCTTTATAGCTGTCATAAACACAATGTCTAGCATATTGATGCCCAATCAATTCATTCACTCATTCATTCATTCACACATGCATTCATTCATCTGCAGATCTTTATTGAGGCCTACTTGGTGCCAGCACTGTATGGGCCTCTGGTGACACAGAGCATTGCAAAGTGCCTGGAATGAGTTCACTTCCACCTCCACTGAGAAGATGGAGTATTCATGTCCCTGGGCTAACTTAATGGGGCAGGGCAGACATGAATAAATTTCAGTATTTGAATTTACTGATAGGTGTATAGTTTATATAAGAATAATTCATTTTATAGACAAGTCATACTCCTAGGTTGTAAAAATTAAATAGTCATTTTAAAAACACTGGGGGAATTTGCTATTTCAAGAAATTAAATTGTGAATGCTTTTGTAGAACAGAGGAGCCTTCAGAGAAGAATTTATTATCTCTCAGAAACAGGGTTTTCCTATGTTGTATTTGGTTACTCTTTCTTCTTAAAAACTGTCATGTGTTATGCAAGCAATATTCATCTTTCTTGATAAAAAAAGAGGTAAAATCATGTGTGGAAATCTTTGTGCAAAAGAAATGCAGCCTTAAAAACAAAAAAATAAAAATAAAAAGAGGGAAATGCAGCCTTGAAAGAAGTAAAATGTCAAAAGGTCTCAATGAAATGCATGAATTTTTCTAAATTCTTATAAGCCAGATCCAGAAAAAAAATTAGAAAAAGGTTCATCAAGGTTGTGTGCATTCTACAAAAATGACAGCCTTCTTCAAGTTTTATCCATTTGACACATCTCAAAGAACCATCTTTTACCTTTTTAAAAAAATCCAGTTTTTTTTCCCTATTTTGTTAATTTGTGTTCTTTTCAAAATGTTATTTTCTTATTCCTTATTGAGTTTATTCTGCTCTTTTTCTAACTTCTTGAGTTGAACACTTAGCTCATTAATTTTCAGTCTTTCTTTTGTATATATACATTTAAGACTATAGCCTTAGCTATTAGTGTTTTGCTTATCAAGTGCTAAATATTTCTAACTTTCATTATTATTTCTTTGTCTCATAATGTATTATGGGTGTTTTCTAAATTTCCAAGCATGTGGATTTTGAGAGAGGGATAATCTTTTGATCTAATTGTTTTCTTCTGTGGTCAGAAAATGTGGTCAGTGTGATATCAACTGTGGTATTTATTGACTCTTCATTTGTGGCCTTCTAGAAACTGAAGTTGTATAAATGCTCCATTTATACTTGAAAAATATGTATTTTGTAATTGTTTTATTCAGGGATCTACACATATTAATGATCTCAGCTTTGATCACTGTATTCCAAGCTTCCTATTATCTTACTAATTTTTATCATATATATAAAATCAAGGGGACAAACTCTAGCAAGGTTATTCTTACATGGGTCACACAACCCTAATGAAACTTTTATACACATAAGAGAGAGATATATGCTAAAATCCATTTACATTATGGATTTGTTCATTTCTCCTTGAAGTTCAGTTTTTACTCTCTATATTTTTTAAATTCAGTTTTATTGAGATATATTCACATACCATACAATCATCCATAGTGTACAATCACCTGTTCACAGTACCATCATATAGTTGTGCATTCATCACATTTTCCTCACACCAGAAAGAATCAGAATAAGAATAAAAAATACAAATAATAAAGAACACCCAAATCATCCCCCCCATACCACCCTATTTTGTATTTAGTTTTTATCCCCATTTTTCTACTCATCCATCCATAACTGGATAAAGGGAGTGCGATCCACAAGGTTTTTACAATCACACTGTCACCCCTTGTAATCTACATTGTTATACAATTGTCTTCAAAAGTCAAGACTACTGGGTTAGAGTTTGGTAGTTTCAGGTATTTACTTCTAGCTATTCCAATACATTAAAACCTAAAAAGTGTTATCTATATAGTGCATGAGAGTGTCCACCAGAGTGACCTCTCGACTCCATTTGAAATCTCTCAGCCACTGAAGCTTTATTTCGTTTCATTTCACATCCCCCTTTTGGTCAAGAAGATGTTCTCAATTCCACAATGCCAGCTCCAGATTCATCACCAGGAGTCATATCCTGCATTGCCAGGGAGATTTACACCTCTGGGAGTCAGGTCCCACATAGTGGGGAGGGCAGTGAGATCACCTGCCAAGGTAGCTTAGTTAGAGAGAGGGCCACATCTGAGCAACACAGAGGCACTCAGGAGGAGACTCTTAGGCACAGTTATAAGCAGGTTTAGCTTCTCCTTTGCAGAAACAAGCTTCATAGGGCCAGCCCCAAGACAGAGGGCTCAGCATGTCAAGCCGTCAGTCCCCAGTGTTTGTGAGAATGTCAGCAACAATCCAGTGAGGAAGTACAATATCTCTGCATCCTCTCCCAGCTCCTCAGGGGGGCCCCAAATATATTTTCCACCCAAATTACTTTGGGATGTGTTGCTATTTCACTCTAACCTATACAGATCTACCATATCTTACTTCCTATTCAAAGTTCCATGTAATTGCGGTATTTGAACAAACTGACGGTGGCAGTTACATTGTTTAGAAAATATAGATCCTACACCAAATAAATATTTCTTCCCTTGGTCTCACATGGAAGTTGAAGCTGTAACACACAGTCAGTTTCAACCTTTACCCTTTGACCTGTTGCGCTAGTCTTAACCAGATCTGCTTCATTCATATCTCTAATTGAAGTCTGGGCTTTTTTTCAGCTTTTTATATATTTTTAAACAGTTGCTATATGCATTAATACTGACATTCATATCTGCTGAGCTCTAGCTTTGAGTTTCAGGTGTCACACAGATACCCAATGTTCCAGAGACCAATCAGGTTATACACCAAGGGATCAACATCTCAGAGTTTGGAGATAGCCATTACAATTCAGGAATAGATTTGACTGCTGTAAGAGCTTACAATCTAGGGACCATTACAATAATCATTTCCCTGTTAGACTGTGCTCTAAGATTCAATTCTGAGTTTACACATTGTAGTTAGTCCATTTTGGTGAGGCATTATAGTGTTTGCCTTTGTTTCTGGTGTACTTCATTCAACATGCTGTCTACAGGATCCATTCACTTCCTTGCTTGTCTCATAGCTTCACTCCTTCTTGTAGTTGCTCAGTATTCCATTGCATGCATACAGCACAGTTCACCATACTGTCCCTCAGTCAGTGTACCCTTAGGCCACCTCCACCCACTGCAAATCAACTGCCTCCATAAACACCAATGTGCAAATGTCCATTCATGTCTCTGCTCTCAGATCTTCCAAGTACATACTCCATAATGAGTTTGTAGGACCTTATGGCCCCCACATACTTAGCTTCTTGTGGAACCAAGCAGCGACCTCCAGAAAAGCTACACCATTCTGCCTCCTCATCAACAGTAAATAGGTACATCCCTTTCTCCATGTTTTCTCCAGCACTTTTGCCCCATTTATATTTTTTCCTACAATTTTATAGAGATATATTCACATGACATACAATTATCCACAGTGTACAATCAGTTGTTCACAGTATCATCATATAGTTGTACATTAGTAAGGACAGAAAACAACACCACTACCAAGAATCCTATATCCCTCCCTCATACCCCCCTCTCATACACATTTAACTTTGGTATATTGCCTTGTTACATTTACTGGAAGCATATTACAGTGCTACTGTTGACCATAGACTCCAGTTTGCTTTGATTATGTTTTTTTCCCAAATACCATCCCTTTTTCAACACTTTATATGATTGACATTCATTTGTTCTCCCACATGTGAGAACATGTAAATATTTGTACATTTAGTAACAGTCATAGACCACTCCAGTTTTTGCCAAGTTATACAGTCCCAGTCTTCATCATCTATCTTTACCTATGGTGTCATATATTCCCCTATCCCACCTCTTTCAGCCTCACTCACAGATATCTTTGTTCAGGGTACTTACAATATTGTGCTACCATCACACAGTATTAAGCTATCTATTTCTGGATTATACAATCAATCCTGCTGAACATTCTGTAGTCCTTCGGCATTAAATGTCTGATCTCTACCCTCTTTCTATCTCCTGGTAGCCTATGTCATCAGCTTTTAACTCTCAAAGTTTGCTCACTAATGTTAGTTCATATTAGAGACACCATATGGTATTTGTCCTTTTGTTTCTGGCTAACTTCACTCAACATAATGTCCTCAAGGTTCATCCACATTATTATATGTTCCATGTCTTTGTTCTGTCTTACAGCTGCATAATATTCCATCATGTGTATATACCACAGTTGTTTATCCACTCGTCCATTGATGGACATTTCGGCTGATTCTATCTCTTGGCAATTATGAATAATGCTGCAATAAACATCAGTTTACAAATGCCCATTTGTGTCTTAACTTTCAGTTCCTTTGAGTATATACCTAGCACTGGAATAGCTGGGTCATATGGCAGATCTATACTTAGCTTCCTGAGGAACCTCCGCACTGTCTTCCAGAGCGGTTGCACCATTCTACATTCCCACCAACAATGAATAAGTGTGCCTCTTTCTCCACATGCTCTCCAGCACTTGTAATTTTCTGTTTTTTGGATAATGGCCATTCTGGTAGGTGTGAGATGATATCTCGTTGTGGTTTTGATTTGCATTTCCCTAATAGCGAGTGAAGTTGGGCATTTTTTCATGTTTTTGAGCCATTTGTATTTCCTCTTCAGAAAAGTGTCTGTCCATGTCTTTTGCCCATTTTTTAATTGGGTTGTTTGTCTTCCTGTTGTTGAGTCGTAGGATTGCTTTATATATTCGGGATATTAAACCCTTATCTGATATGTGGTTTCCAAATATTGTCTCCATTGTGTAGACTGCCTTTTTACTTTTTTAACAAAGTCCTTTGATGTACCAAAGTGTTTGATTTTGAGGAGATCCCATTTCTCTATTTGTTCTTTGGTTACTCATGCTCTGGGTGTAAGGTCTAGGAAACCACCTCCTATCACAAGATCTTTAAGATATTGCCCTATGTTTTCTTCTAAGAGTCTTATGGTCTTAGTGCTTATGTTTAGGTCTTTGATACACATGGAGTTAATTTTTGTATAAGGTGTGAGGTAGGAGTCCTCTTTCATTCTTTTGGATATGGATATCCAGTTCTCCAAACACCATTTATTGAAGAGGCTGCTGTGTCCCAGTTGCTTTGGCTTGACTGCCTCATCAAAGATCAGTTGTCCACAGATGCTAGAGTCTATTACTGAACACTCAATTCGATCCCATTGGTCAGTATCTCTGTCCTTATGCCATTACCATGCTGTTTTGAGAACTGCAACTTTGTAATATGCTTCAAAGTCAGGTACTGTGAGACCTCCCACTTCATTCCTTTTCTCAAGATATTTTTGGCTATTCAGGGCACCTTGCCCTTCCAAATAAATTTGGTTATTGGTTTTTCTATTTCTGCAAAGTAAGTTGTTGGGATTTTAATTGTCATTGCATTGAATCTATAAAAAAGTTTAGGTAGAGTTGACATCTTAATTATATTTAGTCTTCCAATCCATAAACACGGTATGTTCTTCCATGTTTTAGGTTTTGTTTGATTTCTTTTAGCAGTTTCTTATAGTTTTCTTTGTATAGGTCTTTTGTGGCCTTTGTTAAGTTTATTCCTAAATACTTGATTCTTTTGCTTGCTATTTTAAATGGAATTTTTTAAAATTTCTTCCTCTTGTTGCATATTACTTGTGTGTAAGAACACTACAGATTTTTGCATGTTGATCTTGTAGACTGCCACTTTGCTGTATTCATTGATTAGCTCCAATAGCTTTGCTGTAGATTTTACTCTATATATTTTTAATGGTTATTTTCTTAGAAGAATACGGGTTCATGATTATATACTCCTGGTGAATTGTTTTCTATGTAATGATAGCCTTTTTTTTTTTAAGACTAATAATGCTTTTTGTTTTAAGGTTCATTTAGTTTGAAATTAATATTTTTTTGCCAGTTACTTTTGATTAGCAATTGCACAGTTCACCTTTTCCTATCACTTCAAAATTGTCTTATAAATATGCCTTATATGTATCTACTGTAAAGACCATATAATTCAGTTTGTTTCTATAGTTGTAGCTTTTGCTTTTTAAGTTCAATCTGGAGATTTTAGCAACACAGCATAGTTTTCCAATCTTTTCAAATTCCTACATAAAAGCAAGCAGAGCAATTAAATAGCAAATTCAAACATTCATGGATGACATTTATAATAAAAGTAGATGACAAAGTATCTTCATGAACCTTCAAATACAAGCAAGGGGCAGAGTGGGCAGAACCACCAATAGTGTTGGTGTCTATGCAAAGAAACAGAGGAAAGCAAATAGGGCAGTGTCTGGTGGTTAACAGAACTCCAAAAGGGCCAATGCTTATTCACTCGGAGTGTAGTGAGCCAATCTGAGTGCACCAGATTAAACTTGGAAAGGATTTTCCTTCTCTAGTACCAAGTGAATTCAAGGAGCATAAAGTAAGGACTGAAGGGGTTGAGCAGCTTAACTCTTATGAACCCTCCAAACTGAAATGGACCTCCTTCCAGAACAGGAACTACACTGTGGATAAACTTCAGGCAGTAGAATAAAAAATTGAGCAAGGTAGGGACAAGGACAAGAAAAGAGAAAACAGAGATGAAAATGGAGTAGGGAAGAGAGTCAGGAAATACCAGGAAGCAAGTGACTATATTTTCAAACACTACATATAAACAACAAAGAGGAAGTATTGTGATATTAGAAATGTTTTCCTGAATCCTAACTCATACAAAAATTTCAGGACGACTACTCTCACATAAAAATGAGCAACAGAAAATATCAAGGTCAAATACTGTATGTTTCGGTTTGCTAAAGCTGTCAGAATGCAGTATACCAGAAATGGGTTGGCTTTTAACCATGAGGATTTATTAAGTTACAAGTTATAATTCTAAGGCCATGAAAATGCTCAAATTGAGGCATCAAGAGGATACCTTCTTGTGAGGAAAGGTTGCTGGTATCTGGGGTTCCTCTGTCACATGGGAAGGCACATGGCTGGAGTCTGCTGGTCCTTCTCTCCCGGGTTTAGCTTCTGGCTTCAGTGGCTTTCTCTTTCAGCAACTGTGGATCCTTTCTTTGCATCTCCAGGGCAAACTCTGGATTTCATCCTGGTTCTGGTTTCAATGGCTATCTCCAAAACATCTCTACAAAATGTCTCTCTGAGTTTCATCTGCATTTTATCCTCTTCACAAAAGAATTAAGCAAGGGAATTAAGACCCGCCTCGAATGGGTGAGGCCACAACTCCATAGAAACAACCTAATTGAAAGGTCCCCCCCACAAGAATGGATTGAAAGGACATAGTCATTTCTGGGGTACATAACAGATTCAAATCAGCACACTACATGAAGTTATTGTTTTTTTTAAAAAAAGAGATAAAAGGAGCAGAATAACATTGCAGGAGATGATGGAAGCAAGCCAGAAAGTCATGCCCACAAAACAGGTCAAAAATATAACTTACTATTTCAAAATGAGCTGAAAGGCATTAAGAAACTCATACAAGACATGAAAAACAAAATAAATCAGAACTTTTACAGCTGAGAAATAAAATGACAGAACTCATGAAAAAATTAGAAATAAAGTGTCATTTCAGGCACAAAAACAAAACTAGAAAGATACATGTGTGAAAGAACACACAGATAATGTATGAAGGGAAATAGAAAGTGAAAAAGAAGAAAATTTTAAAAATCTAAAATAAGTGATAGAATTCAAAAAAAAGGTGGAAAATGCAAAGATAGGCTAAGGATATCCCACATTCGGATATTCAGAATCCCTGAGGAATGAAACCAAAGTAAGGGAACAGAATAGGTATGAAAAAATATAATTCAAGAACATTTTCCAGAAATTAAAAAAAAATTGAAACTGCATACAGAAACAGCATGTGGAGTGTCTGAGACTATTGGCCCAGAATAACCTATATTAAGAAAAATTCTAATAAAATAACTGAACATTAAAGAAAAGGAAAAAAAAAAAAAAAAAAAAACCTTGGGCAGCTAAAAAAAAAAGACTATTATATGACTTAAAAGGGGAGCAAAACTCAATTTCTATCAGACTTTCCAACAGCAATGCTTTATAGCAGGAGAAAATAAAGTACTATATTTTAGATATTTAAGGAAAGTATAAGCCACGGTTTTCATATTGAGTAAAACTAACTTTAAAGTATATTAGACACAGACACACTATTATCAACATGCAAGAACTCAGAATATTATTTCCATGAGCTCTTCCTGAGGACTTTAGTAGAGAATAATTTTCAGCCAGCTGAAATGACAAAAGAACTAAGAGTAATAAATAAGAGCTAAGAAGAGGAGAGTATAGTATACAACAGATGAATGCTCTGACAATATAGATACTATGAACTACTTTTTAAACTGGATGAGAATGGAGAGAGCATATGTCATGTACCAAAAAGCTACAGAAAATGTTATACTAGTGAAGAAGCCTTCAATTTAAAGTAAACGAACAAGTCACCACTTCTATTCAACATTGTATCAGTGCTACCAGCCAGAACAATAGTGCAAAAAAAGTGTGGTGTATGTGTATAATAATTCAGACATGATAGTCTAAAAGACTATATAAGCTATTCAAATTAACACAGGTTTAAAATGTTGATAAAAGATCAATGTACAAAAATTATTTGTGTCCATATATCAACAAAATCAGAATATGTATTTTTAAAGTATTTTTAAAACAACATCAAGATTTTAATATTATCATGGAAATAATATTCTGAGTTCTTGCATGTTGATAATAGTGTGTCTGTGCCTAATATACTTTAAAGTTAATTTACTCAATATGAAAATCGTGGCTTATACTTTCCTTAAATATCTAAAATATAAGTGAAGATGTGCATAAAAAATCATAAAACTTTATTCAAACTTTAACCCAAATTGTCATCTAAATAAATGGAGGCTTACATATATATATATATATATATACATATATATATATATATATACATATATATATATATATATATATATATGTTCGTGGATGGCAAGAATCAATATCGTAATCAATTTTCCTCAAATTAATCAAATATGATGTAATTTCAATTAAAATCCCAATTCAACAGACTGATTCTATAATTAATACGAGAAAGCTAAATGGCCAAGTAATTTTGAAAATAAGGTGGTATCTTCACCTTTCCAGATATCAATATTCATTAGAAAGTTGTAGTAATTAAGATAGCATGGTATAGACAAAAAAGACCAGTTAAATAAGACAGAAACAGAAACAGATAAATTTAAAAATTGAACCCAAAGTCATAATTTTAGCTGATTCTGTTTTAGCATCAGGGCTCAGATATCACTATTCTGAGACGCCAAACTGCAACTGGATTACAAGATCAGTTCTCCCCATGTCAATTTGTTCCCTTGACTTACTATATAAAATGACTTTAAATTTCAGGGTGCTCTGTTTCTATACAGGCCTTTGTTTAGCTATCCATTGAGATATAGTGGGAACACACTGGCATTGCAGGCAGGAAACCTTAATGGCCGTGTTGACTTTTGGCAATGGCTCATTGTGAGTGACTCCAGGCAAGTTGCTAACTCCTTTTCCTCATTTGAGGATAAAATACAATAACATTCACAAAAGCCCTTAAAAAATTCTTAAGTATCCTCTGCCTCCTGGCCAAAAGTAATAATGATAATAGCTGTCAGAGCCTTTATCCTGAGCCAGTCACTGCACAACACACGTTATGTGAATTATAGGAAGATAATCCTCAAAGCAACCTTACGAGGCAGGTGCAATTATCATCCTCATCTTATGGTTGGAAAAAATGAGGTTTCAAGGAAATAAATAACTTTTCCAAGGTCAATGGAGCTAGGACAGTTATCCGTGGCACAGCAGGAGCTCAGCTCCAAGTCACTCCACTCCACTACCTTTCTATAAAATAATGCCATCGCTCTGTTTAAAATTGAGCTAGTACATTTCCAGGCTTAAAATAAGATGAAAGGAAAAAATCATAAGTCTGAATTATTGAAAACAGACCAATTATCTCTCCTGACAACACTTCAACAGAACTAAATTGGCTTTATCTTTAACAAATTTTTCAGTCTGCTGATGAGATTACCAGTGGACACTTCTGAAAAACAAACAAAATGTGTGAGAAACTTGGAGGTGATGCTGTTTTCTGAAACAAGAGTAAACTCCTAATGCCCCATTTATGGACTAGATCTTATGTTGACACATGAAGCGGCTCTTTTTAATTAACTGGATAGGAATTTAATATCTTCACATGTGCAAGGCAAGTTGACTTGCCCAGGCAACCAGATGCACCGAGCTTTGTATATTAGTTCTGTTCTTTGACTTCTGAGTGAGCCTTCTAAGTCATGGTATTAAAGCTAGTCTTAAGTAAGTGGTTTTGTACTCAGGTGTTCCTAGGGAAAATTAGGATATGTGAACCTGTGGCAGAGAGTACAAGGTGACCTAGAAAATTAAAAATTAATAATAAACCACAAGAGCCCAAATAAAAATGCCCAGGAGAATTAATTTGCTGAATATCACTTAGAGCTCACTGAAGGTAGACAAAGAGCTCTTCAGAGCCTTGCCAAAACTTGAAACTGGCAAATAGGTATACCATGCAACTGCATATCTGTTTTTGCACAGATTTTTCAGAAATCATTTCCAAGAAGTCTGGAATGTGAGTTCTGCCACCACTATATAGCAGTGAATGTGAAGGCATATCGTCAGTCTAAGAAATTATAGTAAAGACCAGTGGTATTTGTACATTTCTAGTTCTCCCTTGAACTACTGCCTTAACAAAATTGAAGGTAGTTTTCCTCAAAATACAACCTTATTTTTTTTCCTGATATTTTTGTTCAAGAAATCTAAGGGTGTTGCCCCTAGGATAAGCATAGCACTTTCTATAAAATTTCTTAGCTGTATTATTTATGTCTTTTAAGTTTTTTCTTACTGTTCTATTTGAGCCATTTCATTTGGGTCTACAAATTCTGTCTCTATTTACAAAATTATAAGCACCTCAAGGACAATTATTATACTTTCTATTTATTTGTAGATTTCCCCATTAAAATTCAGTTACAGCATTTCTTGTCAAAGTTCTGCAGCGCAGGAACTGTTCTGTTTATATTCCTGACTTCCAATAAAATTTAACATATATTGTTACCCTCAAATTATTCTTTGACTGGAATTAAATTGAATTATATTTTGAAAGGTTTAACTCTATTTACCAAATTTTATAACTTTCACGTTTCCCTCTTTCAACAAATATTGAGACAGTACTGTGTGTTGGAAATACATCAACACTGTATTTCTCTGAAAACATTTTTTTTCATAAAATTACAAAGTATAAGATCATAGAATTTTACAGCTAGAGGGAGCCTTGAGGATTACTAGTCCAGTGCACTTATGTTGGAGACGATGTGGAAATTTGAGTTTGTAGCAGTTAGTGTCAGGTCAAAGGGAAAATAGTTGGTTAGTGCCAGGAAGGGAACAAACACCCAGGTCTCTGGATTTCCATGCCCTGACTTCCCCCTGTCATAAGTTACCTTTTAAAATTTTGCACATGTTTATATAGGGGAAGGTCATCAGCATATGCAGTTTATAGTACTGGAAATGTTTACTGGTCAAAGCTTGTCACAAGCATCCTACATTATAGAAGAGAAACAAATCTGTGTTAAGAATGTTTATAATCTAAGTCAAGAAACTGATCTAAAATAGTTCATACTCTTTGATCCAGTAATACTCCTTTTACAAATCATCCTAGGGAAACAATCAGAGATACACACAGTTAAAATTTTTGTTAAAATTATTATGTCAGGCTTTTTATTAAAGGGTCCAACCATAAATTAGGGCTAACATATGTGGTGGAATATTATGCAGTTTCAAAGGTTGTGCAATCATGTAGCAATATGTTCTTAATAGTATGGTAAGCTTTAAAAAGCTGCATTGCAGATGAATTCCAGTTTTGTAAAATGAAATTAGATGTGTGTACCAGTGATTCTAGTCTGAAGACAACAGACCAAAATTGCATCTGTGGTTATTTCTGAGTAATATGATTACCAGTGATCTTAATTTTCTTCCTTTTATTTTTCTGCAAATCCCATTTTATTTTTTTAAAAAAATGTATTAATGAGGGGAGCAAAAAGCAACATTATCTTAAAAAGAATACCTTCAATTCAAAGAAGGCCCAGCATATGCCCAAGCTGGGCAGTTACACATGAGAGAAAAAGTTGATTTGAAAGAAGCCCTAAAGCTTCCCTGTTTTAGACTTTTTAATGGTCTCTTCACTACTAACCTGCCATAATGTTATCTTCCCAACTGGGCTGCGTTTGGGGGGCACCCACAGAGTCCTAAAGACTCAGAGAAGTTGCTGCCTCCCTGGCAGCCAGGCCACTGCCCTGTGTAACTGAGCTGTGTTTTCCTGGCAAGTAGTTCCCTCTTCCTGTCTGCACATTCTGGGACTCAACATCCTTTGAGACCATAATACTAATCCCATCATGCCCTTACATCCCTATTTATGACCCCAGGCCAGCCCATATAACAGATCCTCATCCCTATATGTCTCTGTATATCCCCTAAATCTGATCCCATCTGTCACATTCCTTCAGAGCCCCAAACCCTTCCAGAGCAGGTTCTGCAAGTCTGCTTGGTTAGCAGCAAAATGCAATACATCATCAGCCTCTTCTCTAAACATTCCCTTCACTTTGGTCCTTCAATGGAAACCTGGTTTTCTGCTGGAGACATTGCTTCTTAGGTAGTGGCTGGTTTGACTCCCATATTCCAAAGGGGTGAAAAGTGGATTAAACATCCTCAGTATTTTTCATTGTGGCTTGCAAAACATGGTCCTCCCCCTCCTTAAAGAAACAAACAAATTAAAAAAAAAAAAAAAAAAAAAAGCAGTTTCTGTGAAGTTCATGCCATCACAACATGGCCTATCTTGGAAATAAGTTTATTGAATGCCCTGGATTGTTGACGTCAAAACCAAGAGCGTGACAATGCTTCTAAAACATATGCCCCAAAGTCCCATTTGAACTACTCACCTGGCTTTAGGTCACAGAGGTGCTGTGGCACTGTGGCCATAAAATGAATTCTGTCATGGGGTATTGTTCTGGTTTGCTAATGCTGCTGTTATGCAAAATACCAGAAATGGATTGGCTTTTATAAAGGGGGTTTATTTGGTTACACAGTTACAGTCTTAAGACCATAAAGAGTCCAAGGTAAGGCATCAATAGGGTACCTTCACTAGGGAAAGGCCATTGGCAACCAGAAAACCTCTGTAAGCTGGGAAGGCACATGGCTGGTGTCTGCTTGCTCCCAGGTTGCGTTTCAAAATGGCATTCTCCAAAATGTTGCTCTTGGGGCATTTTGTCCTCTCTTAGCTACAGCTCCTCTTCAAAATGTCACTCACAGCTGCTCCGAGTTCCTTCTGTGAACTCCTTTATATGATTCCAGTGATCCAATTAACACCCACCCTGATTGGGTGGGGTAACACCTCCATGGAAATTATCCAATCAAATGTTTCACAGTTGATTGAATCACATCTCCATGGAAACACTCAAACAATTGCAATCTAATCAACACTAATACATTTGCCCCCACAAGATTGCATCAAAGAACATGGGGACAAAATACATCCAAACTGGCACAGGTATCCATTGTGAAATGAAGCAAATTTTCTCCCATAGACACTGCTGAATTCATTGGAAGAGGAAGGAGTTTAATGCAGAGTGAACTGCCCATTTGACTGCTTTGCTCATAGTGAGTTAAGAAAGGAAATGGGCCACGATCCGAGTAGGACAACTTCCTATGAGCCAAAAGAAGATATCTAGAGAGAGCCTAAGGGCCTTGGTGGCAACAGTGCCCAGCAGAGTCCATGGCACTTAGCCCTCTGTAAACATTTGTTAGCTGCCTGGTGAATGGCTTTCAATGCCATACCATGCATTCCAAACAAGTTTAGCTGGCAAATTCCTGCAGCCTGATGTTTCCCATTCAACAATCCCCAACCTAGCATATTATTTTATCCTTTGGTTTGACTGGTTTACTTAAAGAAAGACTGGAATTTATAGTGTTTGTTCCATAGAAGAATAGAAATCAGGTAGACGAAAAAGCTAAAAAATAGTTGTGCTTATTTCTAACTCCCACTTTAAAGTCTAAAGCTACACACCCTCTGGGCACATGGTGCTTTTCTTTGGTCAGATGATCATTTCCATTCTTCCAGCTTCTCCTACTGTCCCTTATTTATCCTGCTACCCATGCTAAGGGTCCCCGGCAGCACTGCCACTCATTCATCACAGCACTTGGTTCATTGCAGCAAGCATTTATCGAGGGCCTTCTATGGGCCAGGCACTGAGCTAGGTGCAAGGGATGCAGCAAAAGCAAGAGTGAAAATGCCTCTGCTCTGTTCACCTGTTCACTGAAGTGGTCAATCAGTGCTTTCCATATTCTTTTATTCTATTTCATTCTGTCCTAGTTAAATAGAATTATGTAATAAAATAATGATAAATAACATTTTGTAGAAATTCACAAAGCAGTTTCACATCCAGGACCTTATTTGATGCTCAGAAAAGGAAAAATTAAAACAAAAAAACACCCTTCAGATAAGAAGGGCAACTAATTTTAATCACGTCTTTTTACATATGACAAAGTCAAGACCCTGGTGATAATGACATTAGCGGGGGTCATTCTAAGGGTATGTCAAAACTGAGACTTGCATGGGGTGGGGGACCTGGGTAATGGCAGGAGCAGGCACACTGCCCGTCATCATGCCTTGGAAATTTCTTAGGCTGCTTTTGGCTTCCATAGGGCACATTATGCTGCAACAACTCTCTTCACCACCATGCTTGATGTTTTTGCCTTGGAGTCTGTTGACTGAAGCCACCTTTGACAGTCATCTTAAACAGATATCCTCCTCACTGGTATCCCTCTCAAGGTGCAATTTATGATTGGGATGGGGGCAGACTTGCAAGCAGAGGACATGTTCTATCCTCAGACGAGTTTAACAATGTCATCCACCATAAGGTTTACATTATCTGAGAATAGCCACTAGTTCTCCCTTTAAGTTCTGGAAAAGCTTGTAAATTCATTAAACAAGTGTATTATTGAAGAATCTTTAAATTCTAGCTATGCTAATTCATTTTTTAAAAATATTTTTTTTATTTGGAAATGATACCAAAGTCCTAAACATTAGGTGTCCAAAAAATAGGAGGAAGTTACACAGAACAAAATCTGTAGGGTTGGCTCTACTGACATCTGTATCTTTATGTTATGTGGCAGATGGCCCAGGCCTGGCCTGTCCCACTGACAGCTATCATTTAGGAGAATGTTCATGCCCTGTGTTACCAGAGAAATTAGGGATGGAATATTTCTATTAGATTATCTGGTCTGATCAGCCCCCTTTGCAACATTTTGTTTCTCTACAGTTCAAGTAGCTACGTTTGCATCCCCTTTGGGGTTTTAAATTGCAGGGAAATTAAAGGAAATAACAAAGAGCAAAGCAAGGGCAATGTCAACTCTGTCAAGGCAAGCATCTGTAAAAGTGGAGTCCTCTCTTTCATCTCCTCCCTATATCTAGGAGTGCACACAAACTGACAGCAGTCAGATGGAGCCCACGCTGACTTTGAATATGTCTTGCCTAATTTGACTATTTAAACTTTTTTATTTGGTTCTTTTCTATTCTACATATTTTTTTTTAAGCAGAGTATTTTTAGATTAAAGAAATAACATATTTTGTGAGCAGGTGGAGAGCTAGAAAATTCCAGTCACCAGGTGTCACACTATCAAACAGCACACCAGGTATAAAAAGTGGAAAAATAATCTTTTAGGGTATCTGGGGAAAATTCCAAGAAAGGCCTGAGAGTGATTAGCCTAACCCCTGGCAGTTACTTTGCTTTTCAATTTGACTATAAAGAAAATATGACTATTAAAATATACATATGTGTGTGTGTGTGTGTGTGTGTGTGTGTATGTATATATATATATATATATATATATATATATATATATATATATATATATGTTAATTAGAAACCAAGTTCAAATCCAGGAAGAAGCACACAGGGAATAGAGCAGAAAACTTCATGTCTGTTTTGGAGTAACCCTGCTTTTGCTCATGTTTTCTCCTTAGCCTGTGATCCTCTTCCATCCTTGACTTACCTGGGGAAATCCTTCGTATCCTTCTGGACTCAAGTAAAACGCCATCAGTTCCAGGAGGCTTTCTCTGGCTTGAAGCAATTTAATAAGTATTTGTCCTTCACTGACATGGCGCCAGACCCCATACCAGGCACTGGGGGATCAACAGTGATGGAAACAGACGGTGGCCCCAAGGAGCTGAGGGCCTAATGGAAAGGGAGACACCATCGATTCAACATTCAATGGTGGGCCAGGCACTATTCTAGTAATTATTATAGTAATGCACATTAACATGGGTAGGTGCCAAAGCCCAATACTGAGGGAAAAAAGGCCAAAAAGCAGTTGTTTTATATATATATATATACCTATATATATGGGTGCATGTATGTGTCTATATATATGTACGTGTGTGTACATGAGCTTTTATGTAAATTATAAACACATAAGCAGTATCATATTTGTCTATGAATAGACTTAATTATATAATAATAACAAATTGCTATTAGTAATTTATAACTTACAAAGCACTTTCACATCAGTATCTTATTTGATGCATAAAAATCCTTTGGGATAGGAAGGATCAATCCTTTATTTTACAATTCGAAGGAGTAAGAAGTGGAGTAAACTTCTTAACCCACAAACTGGAAAGATACGCTCCAAATTCAGGATAGTGGTTGTCTTTAGAAAAGAAGACAAGGAGGGATATGGGACAGAGAAATGTTATCTGTAACATTCCATTTCTTTTATTTAAATAAAATCTGAAGCAGCAAGGGCAAAATGTTAATTTTGATCATTCTTTGTAATAAACAGCTCTTCCTCTGTTAGTATCTGTTTTTCTGTATTTTAAAAATAGTTTCAAATAACAAAGAAGAAAAAATACAACCAAAAGAGTAGAGAAAAGCATGTTGAGAATCCTGATGTCTCCCTCCATATTTTTACAATATGTTGCAGAATCAAATGTGATCATAAAAGCAGAGACTCCAGCCTGGCACATAGCAACAAACATCTGTCGCACTGTCCTTTCTTTTTTCCTTCTCTTTTCCTTTTCCTTTCCCCTTTCCACTGTTTCCTTATCCTTTTCCTCCTTTCCCTTCCTTCCCCTTCCCTTTCCTTCCTATCCCTTTCTTTTCCTTTACCCTATATTCTAAATTATTTTGTTTCCTATTACACTTAGAGCACATTGTGTATATGTCTTCTTCCATTAACAGACAGTAGACAGCCTGAAGTCAGGGACCCTCTCTTAGTTACCCTTGCATTTTCAGGGACCGACACTACACCTGGCTAATAAGTACAAAAATGTTTATCACAACTCACACACATCACAAACAGGGGACTTAATCCTAAATGATATTAGCAGAGCCTATTTCTTTCTTTTTTTTCCCCCCTTAGTGGCCTGCTCTTTCATTAGGATTCAAGAATAACTAAGGAACGGTGATTTCCTAAAAAACCAACACACTCAGGATCAAGTTTATGATGTCTTTAATTCAGCACAATTGTCTGAATTACAAGTCCTCCTGAACTTGTAAGGAAGATTTGGTTGTATTCTACTTGGACAAAAATGAGGACTTGGTATTGATTTTTTTTTTCCTCCTGATTCAAAGTGAGTGCAGGTGTTTAAGCATTTTATGAAATTGATTGACTCCCCTCCAGCAGCCAACTGATAATAAGTTTAAGCTTCAGAGTGAGGCTGCAAAAGGTCTGATTATATTAACAATACCAATAGTCATGAGTTCATAAATCTTAAGAGAAAGGATGCATATGTCACATACGAGGCATGAAAAAGTTGTTCTTTTATCATGGATAAGTCACTATTGTTCTGATACCCAGTTGATCAGCTATTCCATTATTTGAATAAGTATCTGATGTCTTGTTTTCTTTCAAGAAGGCAGGTGCAGGATGAAGCAGGAAGCCTGCCAAGAAAGATGATAAATTACCATTTGGGGCTGGCGACCAGAGCTGTACAAATGCAGGGCTGCCAGGAATTAAGGGGGTGAGTAACCAGAAACAAGGAGGGAAATGACTTCGGACGACAACTTTAGAGGCGTTTACTTTCTGTCTTCATTATCTCTGTGGTTTGTTAAGGGTCTCTATTAGTTTTGCAATGTGCCTAACGATGTACTCTTTTATAACAATCATGCACTACCTCAAAATACTACATTACACCTGCTAAGGTCTAATAAAAATCAGAGTTGAGAGAGAGCTGGTCAGTGGAGGCAAATAAATGACCAACATAGACAAACGAAGCAGTAAAGAAAAAGTGGAGTGTGGCTGCAGCTCAAGTTGAGGGGAAGCACCTGGGCCGAACTCAGAGCAAGCTCTGCCCCAAATCAACCACATCCTACAGGGCATGATGGCATTGTGTCACCCCCCAAAACTCAGAAAAGAATGTAAATAACAAAAACAGAAATAACAACAATAATGGTTTTTGGAATTCTTTCACCCCATCAGCATCTCATGCCAGTAGGTTATCTTTTCTGTTTTCCTATTACAAGTTTTAAAATCACTTTTTAATAGTCATGCAATGACTCCATCCAAATCATCATTGGCAATGGATGCTCTTCGTTTATGAAATTTAACAAGAATTTATTGAGAACCTAAAATGTGCCTGACACTTAACTAGGGGCTGGAGATATAGAAAGAGCTCATGATGAGCAGGGGGCTGGGCAACTCTGATGTCCTGTACCCAGTGCTGTGGTGATGGTACAACAAGTGTCCTGGGAGAGCAGAGAAGGGTCACCTGTGGTGCCAGGAGGGTACAAGAAAGGGCTTCTAGAAGAGGTGATGTCTGAAATGGCAAAGGTTTGGGGAGGCCTAGGCATCAGGAAAAGCATGCTGGAGATGCAGAGGTGAATAAGCAGAGCCCTTTCCTGCATTCGAAACTGTATGTCTGGAATTCAGGATGGAAGTAGGGATAGTAAGATATGAAACTGGAGGCTTTCAGAGCTTATACTACAAAGGATTATGTATCTCAGGGTAAGGAGTCTGGGATTTCTTCTGAAAATAATTAGAAGTCCTCAAAGTATTCTGAGCATCAGAGCCATGTGATCAGATCAGCATCTGAAGGCAAATATTCACAATGCAACATGGCAGGCATTGTAATAGAAAAGGACCTAAGCACTATGCAAATGCAGAAAAGGAACACATAAGTTAATAATCATTTTCAGTCACACAGCAAATACAATCATAACTTAACCACAACAAGCAGACAAATAAAACCTCTTTGAAATTGTTGTCCTCAGTAAGATACAATGTTGAGATGCAACTTTCATAACTTTCCTAAAGGGGAGACTAAATCCACTCTGCATTTCTGTTTATGGCTTTGTCCAACAGGCACTCATCAGACAGTGGCTTTGATACAAGATAAGAGGCAGGAAAGTGCAGGGGGAAGAGTGAGACCCATCAATTGTGGTCCTGGTTCTGCTGCTCAGCACCAGTGTGACCACAGCAATACACTCTCACTGAGCCTTAGTTTACACATCTGTGAAATGGGGACAGTGATGCCTATTTCACTAGGTTTTTGTGAGGAGTAAAGGGGAAGCACTTAGCAGCATGATTGGCACTTAGAAAGTGTTACATAAACGGAAACTGTAGGAGAATGGCAGGGGGGCTGGCAAGCTGTGTCCATGAGGAAGAAGAAAAAGGACACAATCCATTGGCTTAATGATCTGGGTTCTGACAATTCTCATGCCAATGCTGCAACTTGCTGTGTGTTTAACTGGTCTGATATGTTTCCATCTTGATAATCATGCTGGTAACAGCATTACTTTAGACAGTGCTGTGGAATAAACGGTGTAGAATGAGGACCACACTTTCCTGGGGCAAAACATGACTATGACAGGGTTATTTCTAGTTCTCTAGCACTGTAACCATGTTTACCTTAAAGGAGATACTCAGGCACACAGTTCAGTTGACTTTTAGACCAAGTAAGTGAATGAGAGTTAACACTGAGTGCTTACTATGTGCCAAGCACTGTGCTAAATTATGTCATCCTCATGACAGCCTTGGTGAACATACTGAAGCCCACAAACTGATTTCATACCTTGATAAAGATCATGCAGGCAATCAATGCTGATACCAGCCAACTGACTCCCAGGCCTTTACACCTAACCATTGGGTCGACCCAGGTTAGCCATTGGGTCGACCTACCTGTCATGAGAAATTGTTTTAAAAACATGATTTTATTTCATGCTTTTCCAATAAAGAGTGCCTTTACTTTCAAATGCACTACCTCTGACACCTGATACAGAGATCATAGTGGGTTTCATTTTCCTAAAGAAAATGGGCTCATAGAAAATAGTACAAGATCAAGACTAGATAAAATTTTAGACTTTGAGTCACTAAAACTATCTTTCTCTAAAAGAGAATTTAGAGACCGGGGACCTTGAATCCTTGCTTACACACAGGAAAATACTGAGGCCCAGGGAGGGTAAGTAACTAGGTCCATAGGGCACAGAGTTAGTTGGAAGCCACAAGGAGAAGGAGAGAGCAGGCCCCTTGACCAAAAGGTGACCCACCTTTCTCTGTCTCCTGTTGTCATCGGTGCATGTTTTCTTCTCAGTATTTTGCCAAGTGCTCTGCTTCCAATAAATCACAAGTTCATTACATTCGCACAGATAGTCTAGTTTGCTCATTTTTCCAGTTTTATTTTTAGGCTACATGTATGGTCCCCATTAGAAACCAAGTAGAACATTTTCAACACGGTCTGTTTTCTTCCCTTCTTTCTGTGTACCCACATCTTCAATACCTGATGATGTTTAACTGCTAGGGGAGCAGTCTTTCTTTATATGCTGATATGACTTAGTGTAGGACCATCTAGGAGCTGGAATCCATGTCTCCAGCCTAATTCCACAAGTTATCCATTGGATGACCACTGGGAAGCATTGCCCAGCTTCAGCTTTATAAATGAAGAGCATCATCCTCTTTTTCTATGTATGGTCATTAAGGTAAAAATAATGGAGTGGACATAATAATATGCTTTATAAGAAAAACTATAAATAAAATTCAAATGGACATAATGACTATTTCTAATAATTATTTTTAAAATAATCACTACAGAGGGAAGGAGCAAGATGGCAACATAGAGAGGAGTGGAATTAAGTTAGTCTCCTGGAGCAACTAATAAACAACCAGGAACAACTAGTAAATAATCTGGAATAGATAGGGAAAAGATTGGAAAAATATGAGCAACATCTCAGGGAACTGAATGACAACATGAAGCACATGAATGTATGTGTCATGAGTGTCCCAGAAGGAGAAGGAGAAGGGAAAAGGGGCAGAAGCAAAAATAGAGGAAATAATCAATGAAAGTTTCCCATCTCTTATGAAAGACATAAAATTACAGATTGAAGAAGCACAGCATACTCCAAGCAGAATAGATCTGAATAGACCTATATCAATACACTTAATAATCAGATTATCAAATGTCAAAGACAAAGAGAGACTCCTGAAAGCAGCAAGAGAAAAGCAATCCATCACATACAAAGGAAGCTTGATAATACTACTTGTGGATTTCTCAATAGAAACCATGGAGGCAAGAAGGAAGTGGTATGATATACTTAAGATACTGAAAAAGAAAAAATGCCAACCAAGAATCCTATATCCAGAAAACTGTCCTTCAAATGTGAGGGAGAGTTTAAAATATTTTCTGACAAACAGACAATGAGAGAGTTTGAGAACAAGATACCTGCTCTATAGGAAACACTAAAGGGAGCACTACAGGCAGATAGGAAAAGACAGAAGTGAGAGGTTTAGAACACAATTTTGGGTGATGGTAGCACAGCAATGTAAGTACACTGAACAAAGATGATTGTGAATATGGTTGAAAGAGGAAGGTTAGGAGCATGTGGGACAGCAGAAGGAAAGAGGAAAGATAAAGACTAGGACTGTATAACTCAGTGAAACCTAGAGTGCTCACAATTGTGATAAAACGTACAAATATGTTTTTACATGAGGGAGAACAAATGAATGTCAACCTTGCAAGGTGTTAAAAAGGCAGTGACATTGGGGAAAAAATATAATCAATGCAAACTAGGAACTATAGTTAGCAGAAACATTGTATTATTCTTCATTTAATGTAACAAAGTCAATATACCAAAACTAAATGCATATAAGAGGGGGACATAAGGGAGGGATATGGACTCTTGGCATTGGTGATGTTGTCTGACTCCTTTATTGTACTTTAGTTTAGTTCTATTTTTCCTTTTGTTGGCTTTTAGCTGTCATTTTTTTCTTCCTTTTTCTTTTTCTTTTGTCTCTCTACCTTCTTTGACCCTCCTTCTCTGTGGAAGAAATGGAAATTTCTTATATAGATGGTAGTGATGGTGGTGAATGCATAAATGAAGTGATTATACAGGGAACCATTGATTGTTTACTTAGGACAGAATGTATGGTGGGTGAACAAAACTGTCTTTAAAAAAAAGAAAAAATAGGTTGATGAAAACTTGAGGGCACTATATTGAGTGAAATAAACTGGACACATAAGGACAAATATTGTATTGTCTCACTGATATGAATTAATTATATGCAAGCTCATAGACATGAAATATGAGTTACCAGGATATGGAATGAGGCTAAAGAATGGGGAGCAGTTGCTTATTATGAGCAGAATGTTTAACTAGGTTGAACTTAAGTGTTTGGAAATGGACAGAAGTGATGGTAGCACGTTATTGTGAGAATAACTAACAGTGCTGAATGGTGTGTGAATGTGGTGGAAAGGGGAAGCTTAGAGTCACATATGTCAGCAGAAGCAAAGTTGGAGGTTAAAAGATGAGAATGTACAAAGCAGTGAATCTTGTGGTGGACAATGTCTGTGATTAACTGTACAAATA
Organism: Choloepus didactylus; assembly: GCF_015220235.1. Lineage (NCBI taxonomy): Eukaryota > Metazoa > Chordata > Mammalia > Pilosa > Megalonychidae > Choloepus > Choloepus didactylus. The sequence continues at coordinate 25,993,009 of NC_051314.1, read as the reverse complement.
TTAGAAATCTCTTTCATGAACTAGAACAAATGTATGACACTGTAACTAGAAGTTAATAATAGAGGGGTGTATAGGGAAAAATATATCTATTGCAAAGTATGTACACAGTTAGTAGTATTTTAACATTATTTCATCAACAACAGTAACAAATGTACTATACCAATAGTACTAGTCAATAATGGAGGGGGCTGGTTTGGGGTATGGGAGGATTTGAGCTATCTTTTTTGTCTTTATTTCTTTTCTGGAGTAATGAAAGTGTTCTAGAAATTGAAAAGAAAAAGTGTGGTGATGGACGCACAGCTGTACCGTGGGCAACTGACTGTGCACTTTGGATCTTTGGATGATTGTATGGTATGTGAACAATCTCAATAAAGTTAAATTTTAAAAAAAATCACAGCACTGAATTTTGACCATACTTTACTATACTGGAGAGCGTACCTCCATAACTGCTAGAGGACATGTCCTAATCATGCAATTTTAGGTCCATCACCAACTCTGTAATCTTCAGCACATCATTCAACCCTCCTGTTATATTTTCTAGTCTATGAAGTGAAATGTTTGGCTTTTTCAATTTCATGATCAAGTTTAGGAATATACAGAATGCTGTGTCTAAAGGCCTGAGAGGTGAAAGTAAGGATGTGGGATGGAGATAGAGTAATTACATTACTTTAAGAAACCAGAAATCAGAGAAAGGAAGGGTGAGAATGGGGAGGAAAAGAAGGAGGAAGGGGAGGGGAGGAGAACAAGGAGAAGGAAGAGGAAGGAGAGCAGGGAGGCAGGAGAGTTCCTTGTCTCTTACTTGATTACATCATGGATCTAAGCCAGATTAACACATCTGGGTCTAAAGGGACACATTTGAAGGTCCCCTGATATTGGCTCCCTTAGTTAGAAAGTTGAAGTCTGAGAATGGAAAGCAGAAAAAATTCCTATTTTTCACATCCCCAAGACAACGATTCAGTGTGCTGTACAGGGTCAAGAGAAACCCTGCTAGGGGCATCTCTGTACTTTCCTCTGCTTTCCCAATTCTTCTCTCCTTTCTAGAGTCACAAAAAGATATGGAGGATATGGAGGGCTTGCTCAGGTCCAGGAACTCTTCTGCTTCATTATGTCTTCATTCATTTTATCTTCACAGTAACCCTAGGAAGTGGGTACCATTGGAAATCCTATTCTACAGATAAGCAATTTGATGCACAGAGAGGTCAAGTAACAGATTCAAGGTCACACAGTTGTTAAGTGGCAGAGCAGGATTCAAATTTAGACAGTGCAGCTGCAATATCTGTGTTCTTAACCATATACTCTAGTATCTGGACTCAAATGCCCCCGTGTCCTTTACACACAAGATGTGTAATGTTGGGTGCATCCTTAAACCAAGGCTCCTCTTTAAACTGAAAACAATAAAACCTACCTCCCTGGGTATTAAATGTAATAATGTATGTTTGACTGTTGGTATATTTGAGGGGCTTAATCATTTTTTCTCTCTCCCTTAGTCATTTTTTTTCTCTCCCTTTTCCTCTCTACAATTTGCAGCCTATGGAGCTGTAATTCTCTTATGAGTCATTCCTTATCTGCTAGCCTTTCTCATTGTGGCTGATTTGGGAACCTCATTTATCATCCATTGGTTCATCTGGACATAGCAAAAGGTGTTTTGTTTTTCTGGTGTTTGTGTGTCTGTGCATGTGTCTCTGGGTGTCTACGTGTGTGCTTGTTTAAAACCACATTGTTATATGCATGAATAAATGAATCCCTCTCAAGGTTTAGCATTTGCTGTCTGAGAAAAACAGATACAGCTTGTTCAAATTTGATAAGCCAAAGTTTCCAGCTGCTATTCTTTCAATCTGGCCAATCACTTAATTCTCAATTTGAAATTGGTTTCCTTTAGTTTTCCAAGCTCCTAATTGATATGCCAAGATTGAACTCTCTTTCCACCTGATATTTTAACTGCTTGCTTCTATCACATTTAGCACGTTTTAGTTTTCTTTTATGAGAAAAACAGTAGTCTTCAGAGAAAAAAATCACAGCTCTTTTTCTCATCTATATTTAATTTAAAAATGTATAGTAAGTGTTTTGTTTAAGTTCAGTTGAATTTCAATGCCCAAATACCATCTTTATATTTTTATGGAGATCTCTTATCTCTCCATTTTCCTCCATTTTTATTTATTGATAAATAAAAAATGAGAACCTTATTTCCATGGGTAATTCCTCTTCAAGTTTCAGGGATAATGAATCTGTTGAAAAATGTGAAAAAAACAGGGGAAAAAAAACATGTTAATAGAAATTAGGTAAAAGGATATAACAGATGTTTGTAAAACTATAAAAGAATACCAAGAAAAACTATATACCAACAATTTTGAAATCTATATTAAATGCATTAATTGGGGGAGGGTGTAAAAAGCAAATATTGACACAAGAAGAAACAGAAAACTGGAATGCACCAACCTATTAGGGACAATGAAATTGTATGCATAATATTCTCCCTGCCCTCTGCCCAAACAAACTTCTATTCGGATAATTTTATGCCAAACTTCAAAGGAAACTATAATCCTGATTTTTAGGTAAATTCCTCCAGAACACAAAAAAATAAGAGAGGCAGTCCAATTTATTTTACCAGGCTATCAGGTTATACCAAAACCTGAACAAAGGTACATAAAAAGAGAAAAACTGTAGGTCAACTTCGCTCAATAAAATACAAGTCAAAATCCTAAATAAAATGTTAGCTAACTGAATGAAATAGCATATTAAAACTATATATCATGATCAAACAGGTTTTTCTTTCCAGAAAAACAAGGATGGGTAGACATAAAAATTCATTTAATTAATGTTAATGAACTAAAGGAGAAAAATTACATGATCTCTTCAGCAGATACAGGAAAAAAAAAAACTTTAATAAAGTTCAATACCAAAGTAAGATTAAAAAAAATAAGAAAACTTCCATAATAGGATAACAAGCTATTTACCAATCAAAAATCTATAGGGAGCTTATACTTAACGCAAAACTCTTCACTCCTATCTGGACCCAGCATCATGAGATTGAGAACATCTTCTTGACCAAAAGGGGGATGCAAAATGAAATGAAATAAAGTTTCAGTGGCTGAGAGATTTTACATGGAATCAAGAGGTCACTCTGGTGGACATTCTTACACACTATATATAGACAACACTTTTTAGGTTTTAATGTATTGGAATAGCTAGAAGTAAATACCTGAAACTACCAAACAAACTCAAACCCAGTAGCCTTGATTCTTGAAGACAATTGTGTAACAATGCAGCTTACAAGGGGTGACAGTGTGACTGTGAAAGCCTTGCAGATTGCACTCCCTTTATCCAGTTATGGATGGATGAGTAGAAAAATGGGGATCAAAACTAAATACAAAATAGGGTGGTATGGGGGGGATGATTTGGGTGTTCTTTATTATTTTTATTTTTTATTCTTATTCTTATTCTTTCTGGTGTAAGGAAAATGTGATGAATGCACAACTATATGATGGTACTGTGAACAGCTGATTGTACACCATGGATGACTGTATGGTATGTGAATATATCTCAATAAAACTGAATTAAAAATATACTATTGAAAGAAAAAAGTCATGCAAAACATCTTACTTAAATTAACAATAAAGCTTATATATAGAATCTAAACAAAACAAAACAAAACAAAACTCTTCCCTCCTTTCCTTTAAGGTCATAAAAAGATGAAGACGACTGTTCTCATCATCATTATTCCTCATGATACTTACAGAAGATTGTAAGACTCGTCCCAATTATTCTCTGTCCTTTCTACCCGGCCCATCTCTAGAGAGGTCCTGCTTAGCCCTTTCCATAGGAAGAGTGGACATCCCAGCCCATCGTTACCAAGTTTGTCCACCCCATGTCCAAAAAGGAACATTAAGAGTCACCATGTGGCTCTGCCGCTGCTTTTGTCCCCCTGTCATGAAAATGGCATGTCTCAGACAGAGGCTGCTTCTTCCACTGTGGCCCAGGGGGAGCAGACAGAGCTGCAGCCAACCAAGCTGACCACAGCCAGCTCACTGCCGATGCAGCAATGTGAGCAAGAAATAAACCTTGGCTTTCGTAAGCCACCAAGTTTGGGGTTGTATCTTATCACATCATAACTTAATGAAAGCTGACCAATACAGTCCTGAAGCTCCTTTCCAAAATGACAAAGAAGATTTAAAAATTAAATATAAGAACTGAAAGAGAAGTGGTAGACTTTTCATAATTAAAAGATGATATAATGATTTGCAATCAAAATCCAAACAATACAACAAATTACTAGAATTAATAAGGTTCATAGAAGGTTGCTGGACATGACATCAACAATTGAAAAACCAAGAACTTACACTAGCAAAAATATATAAGCAGTATTTACCCCTCAAGGAGGTGGAATATAAATCCCCCACTCCTTTAGTGTGGACTGTAATGACTGTCTTCTAAAGAACACAGTATGGAAAGGGGGAAAAAAGAGTAACTTTACTGTGGAGAAACCTGACAAGCACACCTAAGCTAGGTGATCAAAGCTAATCTCAGCAGCAGAAGCATATACTGATGGTGTATACTCTTCATATTATAGGAGAAGAGCATCACTTTACCTCTGTGGGCTTCTTCCCTAAAACCCATAACCCCAGACCAATCATGAGAAAAACCAAGACAAACCACAATTGAGGGACATTCTGCAAAATCCCTGACCAGTATACCTCACAACTGTCAAGGTCATCAACAACAAGGAAAGTCTGAAAGGTTATCACACTCCAGAGGAGCCTAAGGAGGCCTGATGACTGAATGTAACATGGTATCCTAAATGGGACTTTAGAACAGAAAAAAAAAAAAAAATCATTAAGTAAGAACTAAGGACATTTGAATAAAATCTGGATGTTAGTTAATAACAACGATCAATACTGGTTCATTAGTTAGGACAAATGTTCCATACTGATGTAAAGATGTTCAAAACAGGGAAAACTGGATGTGGGGTGTGTGGGAACTCTCTACTCTCTTCTCAAATTTTCTGGAAATCCAAAACTGTTCTAAAACTAAAAGCTTATTAAAATACATTAGCAATAATCAGCTAGCAAATGTAAGAGACAATAAAATACTGCTTACACTAGCAGTAAAACTATAATTTAGGATGGCAATTCTTCAACTTTTTGGTTTCAGGACCTCTTTACACACTTAATTAATCAGGACCACAAAGAGTTTTTTTAGAGAGTTGTGTTTGTCAATATTTACCTTATTTGATATTAAAACAGATAAATTTAAAACACTTATATAGAGTAATTTGAAAATGAGGCATTAAGTGTCAACATAAATAATACACAATTTAAATGAAAATAACCATTTAAAAAAAGATTAGCGGAGAGTGGCATTGCTTTATATATTTGCACATTTCTTTAATATGTATCTTAACTCTCATGTCTTCTTTTGCATTCAGTCCATTATTTCACATTTATTTTCTGGAAAATCAAAATGATAAAGACAAATAATTTCTTAATGTTACTATGAAAATTGTTTGACTCTGCAGAGTCACCGGAAGTGTATCAGGGACCCTGTGTCTACTGATACAGGAATGCATCTGACTCTATTGGGATAGTTTTTAACTATTAAAGGATATAAAAAGACTTGAATAAATGGAGAATAAATCATGTTCATGGGTAGAATTTCAATGTATTCAACAAAGTTGCAATCAAAATCCAGCAAGATTTTTTGTTGCTGCTGGGGGAGCTTGACAAGCTGACTTGAAAATGAATATATTAGAATAAATGTCCACAAATAACCAATTTGGACGTAGGAGAGGAGAGCAAAGAAAGGGGCTTTCTACCAGATATTAAGATATCTTTAAAAAAAACACTTTAGCCATATGCATTAGTCAGATTTTGTTTTGATAATATTGTGTAACAAATAACTCCAAAATCACAGTGCCTTGCAACAATGAACATTTGTGTTTTGCTCTCAGGTCTCTAGACTGGGTCTCAGGGCTGCTGGGCTTGGCTGAGCTTGGCTGAGCTTGGCTGGGTTCAGCTGGATGGGAACTCCTGCAGGTATCCAAGATGCAGGATAGGTTAGAGTCTACTCAAACCTAGATTCCCTTTCCTTTCACTGGAATGCCATCATTTTTCAGACGATATATTTTTCCATAAAAGAATAAGTAAATTAGAAGCATTAACTACACTGCATTATTCACAGGAGAGCTTTGATTACTCCCTTACAAGAGGATTTTGTCAGGAAATCCCTGGGTTACCTGATAGGCTTGAGCAAGATTCAATGCTGCATTGACTGATCCATTTAATATTTAAGCTAGTACTTGTTGATAAGAAGGCCAAACATGTTTCTATGTGAGATACTTCTTTTAAAGAGCAAACCTCAATTTTAACTATGCCAGTAGAGTCTGTAACTACAATTTTCTATTTTATTTTCTATTTCTTTGTATAAAAGAAATATTTCTATTTCTTTTATAGAAACATCAAATATTTTATGTTTGATACTTATATTTAATCTTTTAGGAATTATTGAAAGTTCAGCTAAACAATTTTCATTGTACTTTTCATTTCATTTTTACACAGATTTGAGTTGATTATGGATCTCCTTTAATGAGAAAGCCACTGGGTCAGATGCTGATTAGCTCTGTGCAACCCAGATAACTATGTGGGCCACCTATCTTGATACCTTCCCTAGCAAAATACAGAACTTTTTACCTCTTTCTGTTCAGACCTAATCTGCTTCACCAAAAGCACCGGTTTTTGCCAAGGTTATTACGAACAACAGTAAAGGATTTTACCTCATATATCCCACAATAGAATGAGGTTTCATCTATCTTAATGGGACTTGTCTTCTTTCCTAGGATATCCACCTGCTCTGCCAACCAGACATTCTGCACTCTCTGCCCAGCGTCCTGTCCAGTCTCCATGCCTTGTCTCCTGTCTTCTCCTTTCCTGGATCTTCCTCTTACATCCCTGTCTTAAACTAGGCAAGCGAGCTGTGTCCTCCAGCTTTCAAATTCATACCTTAGGTGGTGAGCTAGCAAGAAGTTCTCCAGTTATCAGAATTTACCTTCTAGCAAAGTACAAAGGGTTTTAAGTAGCAATATCAACGCAATTACAACACTACGAATAATTATTTGACTGAACAATGGCTCAATAAAAGCTAAATAATAGCTGGCCCCAGGGTTTTTACTGACTGACCCACACTGCTGTCAGTAGCTGCAGTGAATGTGCTGTGCCAGGGGCAGTAAACAAGGTTCTGAAGCTTGCATGACAGCTAATGAAATATGAAAAAGATCTTACTTAGTTCAGTAAATTTCCAGAGGCTTGTTTATTAATGAAAGTTTATGCTTTCAACAGGTTGATGTACATGATGTTCATTCATTCAATAAACATATATCGTGCATCTAATCTGAGCCAGAAACTTAAATCTTAAGGATTTTACTGCTCATCTCTTAAGAAAAATCATATCTGCTATTCTTATTTATTATTATCACATACAATAGTCTGCCAACTTAGAAATATCTGACTCATTAATTTATTACTTTGAAAGGAATTAACCAGCTTTGGCTCAGGGTAGATTCCAGAAAATTCCTTAAAGTATCAAAAAGCTATTAAAGTAGCACCATGAATTTTCATTTAAGATACTTATTTTTACCAAGTGCAAAAATGGGAAATATTTTCTATGGGAACCCTCAGGAGCAGTTTTGAGTATTGATTGGGCCTTTTCCTACTGTAAAAGTAAACAAAACAAGTTCATTTCAAAATAGGCTTTTGAAAATCATGTTTTTTTCTCCACTAATACAGAAAAAAAAAAAAAAAAGGCACACACATAAAAACCCAAGTACATAATATTGCAGAGCAAGCACAAGGTGATTTATAAACATGGGGTCCATGCAGTCACAGGGAGGGAAGATGGAAGGAGTACTAGAAGGGATTGCATTTAGGAGCCATGCTGGGATGAGCTACGGAAAGCCAAGCTCTGCTCACAACTGGGCTCCAGCACTCAGTATATGGCCAAGCTGCCCCATCACCCTTTGACAGGCACTGATAACGAACCAGCAGGCAAGAGAGATGAACAGCTCATGCCCGCCACTGGCTGTTCACCATAGCAACGTGTGCATTTCACAGAGACTCTACAAAGCAAAGCCTACTCAGTGTTTCAGGCCTGTTCCTCCAAAAGAACCTAATGGCTTCTCTCAGTCCCACAACCATGGGTGCTCCTGACAGCCAAGCTTTGATAGACAAGGCATGCTGGAAGCAATGGCTGTCACGGAAATTGCTAACAAAATTAGTTTCCCCAGGAACTTACCTTCCACCCATTGTGGTTAACTGTTCCCATCAGAAGCCGCTAATAGAGAAAAAACAGTGTCATGAAGGAAGTCTTCATGACATAATGCATAATGACTATGCATTTGATTGAAAATGAATTTGCTCTTCTTGAAACGCTAATTTGAAAAGTTCAAAGCTGTTGCCTCTTATGGGTTTGAACACAGGCAGGAGCAAGAGGGCCGGCTTTGCTTCTCTTACACTGAAAGAGGGAGGCCACAGCTCCAAAACTCAAGGCAGCAAGTAGTCCAGAAATAAATCATGATTCTTGGTGGACAGACTTGCTGTTTTCATGGTAGTTTATTCAGGCTGATACCAGGGAAGGGAGACAGAAAGCAGACAGCAGAGACTGGAAGTAAACGTATGTCACAGGAAAAATGTACGAAACCTCCCTTCATTGAGTAGGAAACATTTATTGACTGCCTACTGTTTACTGGGCACTGACATTAGAAATTTAAAGACAATACCGAAAATAATTTACTATGTGCCAGACACAATAGTGAGCCCTTGACAATTATTAAATCATTTAATCCTTGAAACAACCCCTAGAAGTGGGTACTACTATACTCTACATTTTGTAGGTGAGAAAACTGAGGCTTTAACAGGTTAGGTAATTTGCCCTACATTACACAGACAATAAAGAGTGCAGCAGGGATTGATATCTAATCAATCACAGTCTTGCTCTTAACAACAGCAACAAAAAGAGGTTTGTTCCCTTCTCTCAAGGATATAATAGTAAGGGGACACAGACAAGAAGCAATTACAATAAATAATAATAATGATGATGAAGACTACTTGTCATTGAGTACTTTACTCTGAGTAACCAGCATGGTGCTAAGCGCTTTGCCAACTTTATCTCATTTAGGCTGCCACATGAACCCATGGGTGGAGTGTTGGCCTCAGTTTATGGAGGGGGAAACTGACACCCAGGGTCAAGTGACTTGCTGAAAGTCACCCAGTCAGGAAGAGGAAAATCTGGAATTCCAATACTGATCATTGTCTCTGAAGTTCAAGCATACCGCTCTGCTACACAGGAGGGCCAGTAGCCTATCTCTGCTAGGGTAGGAGGGAGTAAGGACAGGAAGGCTTCCTAGAGGATGTGACATCTAAACAGAGTTGAAAACCACAGCGTCCTAAAAAACTTAACACTTCATACTTGAAGTAACTCTGTAGGATTTACCAACCAAGTAATCTTCTACTAGGATAATGTCTATTGAAAAGAGTAATTTTACATTTATGATATCCTTTACCCAAAATTGTAAGAAACCTAGTGTCTGGAAGGAGAGTTGAGCTTATATCTGGGTCTGAGAGGTTAAACAAAGATTCCAAATGGTTCTTAACCAACCCAACTCTCATACCACTTGTCTTCCTATGTGAAGTCCATAAAGAAGGTAATTAATGTGTTTTTTTTTCCTCTCTTAGCTGTTTCTGTACCATGCACATGTGTTTGTCATTCTTCCATTTTAACATGATTTTTAAAAATCTATCTCTTCCATTAGACTGTGAAGTTCGTGAGGACTAAGAGAGAGAGAGAGAAAAATTGAAACCTGATGACATCTCTTGAGCTCTTGGATCCAGCCATGACTCAACTGCCCCTGGGTTTTTCAGCTATTTCAACCAATAACCTTTCTTCTTTGCTTACATTAATTAGAATTGCATTTCTGGTCACTTAAAATCAAGGGTCCTAAATGATGCAATGACCATTAAGGATTCTATGACTCCATAAATTGAATTAAATTCAATTGGAACTGTGACATTAAGCATTAGAAATTCTCAAATGAGAACAATCTAAATATTAGGACAAAAAAATAAAGAACTTGTTGTACTAAAATACATGGAGAAAGATAGTAGGGGGATGAACTTAGAAATACCCTGAACATACTGTTATCATGGTTACATATTCAATTAAAGGGAGAGACGAAACCCCTAGTTAAAGTATTTTAAGCAAGGGATCAGCTTTAATTTGTTTTTAAGGTGGACAGCTGCCAATGCAATGTAATTTGAGTGCCAACCTTAAAGCCCCTGTCCCAATTTTTGGCATTCTCCCATTAAAGATGTCCTTTCCATTTTGAAAACCTTTGGATTTTTCAAGATTCATTTATCAAAAGACAATAACTACCCTGGAGGTGTGCAGGGAGGGTTGTGATAATATCTGAAGACAGTATTTTTTAAAGTATTCCATAGACGTACCTCTATTGTCAGAGTCAAATGATATATGTACATACATATACAGAGAAACCAGGAGTTATAGCCCAAAGTATCCTAGGCCAACCAGAAAATGTCTTTGAAGTCTCCTGTTTTATATTTAAAAAGTCATATGAATATTTCACTCTATCTCATATTTGCCTTCATTTCCCAGGCAGCTTAAACAAATACCATGAAATGCGTTGGCTCAAACAACGGGCATTTATTTGCTTACGATTTTCAGGCCAAAAGAAAGTCCAAATCAAGGCATCATCAAGGCAGTGCTTTCTTCCTGATGACCAGCATTCAGGGGCTGTTTGCTAATGATCATTGGCTCCTCTGTCACATGACAAGGCACATGGCAGCATCTCCTGGTTGCTCCCTTCTCCTTTGGGTCCCATTGATGTAGCTTCTTGCTTCCTGCAGCTTTCTTTCTCGGTCTCAATTTCACTTATAAAGGACTCAAGTGATAAGATTAAGACCCAGCCTGACTAAGGGGGTCACACCTTAACTAAAGCAACCTCATCAAAAGGTCCTACTTACAATGGTTCATACCCACAGGAATGGATTAGATTTAAGAACATGCTTTCCTGGGTGCATACAGCTACAGACCACCACAACATTCAATTTTATCTAATATAAAATGATATTTTAAATTACCATCTTGAATTGAGAAAACTTCCCTAGCATTTTATCCCGTGCCTTTGCACACCATCAGCCTATGATGTGGGTCCCAAGTGAGGTGTTAACAGATAAAAACAAACTGCTATCTTAATCCAGAGTCCCTCTTTACCCTGGACCACCTGATTCACTGTAATCCACTCTCCACACTGGAAGCACTGTATTTAGAGTGCATCCAACTACTTAAATCCCTTCAGTGCCTTTTCATTGCAATCCAGATAAAAGCAATGTCCTCAGGAAGGTTTCAAGGCCCTCGTGGTTGGGCTTCCACTTACTTATCCTGCCTCATCTCTGATCACAATCATCTCATTCTCTCTGCTCCAGACATACTGGCTCAAACATGCTGATCTTCTTTCCTCTCCAGGGTCTTTGCACCAGCCAATCCTTCTACCTAGAATACTCTTCCCCTTGCTCTTCTTTTCCTTTTGACCCCTTCCCCCCCTGCAAATGGGTTCATTTTTCTCCCATTATGCACTCTCATAGAACCACGCATTTCCCAGACAATGTCTTCATGCACCACTCAATTCTAGGTGCCTAACAACCCTCTCTATTTTTTTAAAATACAGTTTTATTGAGATATATTCACATACCATATATGTAAATATATACATCATCCACAGTGTAAAATCAACTATTCACAGTACTGTCATACAGTTGTGCATTCATCACATAATCAACTATTGAACATTTTCCTTACTCCAAAAAAATAAAACATAAAAATCAAGTAAAAACAATCACCCACAATATTCTATCCCCGCCATCCCACTCTACTTCTCATTTAGTTTTTGTCCCCATTTTTCTACTCATGTGTCCAAATACTGGATGAAGAGAGTGTGAGCCATGAGGTTTTCACGATCACACAATCACACCATGTAAGCTACATAGCCTAACATCTCTCTTGATACATAGTAACAGCGCAATAAATGTTTTGTGAATGAATGAATGAATGAATGATCGATCTAGTGAATTACTTATCTTTTTTCAGGTCCAGGAAACTGAGACTGAGAGATAATAAGTAACTTGAAGCAATTTTCAAAGCAGACACAATACTTATTTTGTTAAAACCCCATTCATTTATCTGGAGGAAGAAAAAAATGAATAACCTGAAAGCTTTGTGCCAGCTTCACCTAAGACACGTAGGTAACTTTTGAGATGAGAAAGAACTTTTGAGTGGAGGAATTTTGTCAAGGACTTGTGATCGAACTTATGAGTTTCTTCTGAGTCTTGACACCTGAGGGTTCCTAATTGGAACTGTCTTCAATTCCCAAGAATGTTAAATGAAATAGCAAGGGCCTCATACATACCTAAAATTTCAAAACTGCTATAGATATAAATGACTATTTGGAGTTTTTATTTCTTACTATATTGTTTCTATTTGAAAACGCAGGGAAACAGAATATTAACAAGCATCATCCCTTGATGATGTATTTGTTTGAGACAAAATGATGAAAAAGTGGTTGAATGAACTGGAAATGAAACATAAAGCCTTCATTCAACAATCATTCTGTCGACTTGATGGAGATCCCCCCGCCACCTGGCACTGTGCTGGGAATAAAGATTCAAGGATAGGCGACTGGCATTCCCTGTCCCCCAGGCAAGGAAGACATCATCATTAGAGAGCCACTAGCAGTCTATGATTTGGGTAAGCCTGTCTCCACATCTGCAGAAATTATGGAAATGACAGTACATATCTTTTTAGGGTTGCTAAGTGAGGTTGATTAAATGAGATAATGACCGTAAAGCATCTAGCACAGTACCTGATGCACAAGAGTTTATATCACTTTGATTCCTTTCCAAGGGACAGTACCCTTGACTAGCAGTGGCTGACACAATGCAAACACATGTATTATTCCCTTCACAAGAAGTCTGCAGGTGGGTCAGTCATTCAGTTGTTCAGCAACAACAGTGATTTGTTCTGGCATCTTTGGGCTTCTCTTGACCTGCCCTTCAAATGACCACCCTGGCCTGCACAGACACTTCTCAAGTATCTCTCTTTAGCAAGGCCTTCTTTTATGCTCCATTGGCCAGAATGGAAGTGTTGTGACTATCTTAAATCAATCACTTTGCATTCTCTAAGGCTGAAATCATAACCCTTAGAATAAAATTGGGCTCTGTCAGCAAGATTAAAGCAGAGTGAGTAGCTATCAGTCAGGTGACTAAGAGTATCGCAGACAGAGTTGGTTACTCCTGTGATTATCGAGAGTGGTGACAGCATGACAACATGGGAATTTCTATCTCAGAGCAATAGTCAGGCTGTAATGGAGGAAAAAAGAGGCAGAAATAGACTCCATAGTAACAGTTCTTTCTACAATTTGGTGTTGACTGCTTATACACAAATAGCAGAAAAATAGTGAAGACTAAGATCATCAGCCTGTCCGTGGCTATGCCAGAAGGTGATTATTCTAAGATTATTCTTAATTCTAAGAATTCAGGGTATTGGGGAAATTCTATCTCAGACCATTAGTGAGACAAGATCAGAGATACTGATTGCTCTGTACAATATCCCTAACACCGAGAACAGTGTCTGGCAAATAAAAGAAGAGCTCAATTTATTCACCATAACAGAAAATGTAACTTTAAGACAATAGGGATTTTTGCCTGTTTTACTCAATGCTTAATCCCCAGTGCCTAGAATGGTACTAAGCACACAGCAGATGCTCAATAAATATTTGTTGAATGAATGAAAAGAGTCTTTCCAAATTAAGAGGCAGTACAGCAAGGAGTTATGAAAACCATTTTTGGGGGAGACCAACACCTTGGAATTAAGTCCCAAATTTGCTATTTTCTATTTTTAAGGCATTTCATAAATTACATTCAGGCCCTCCAAGTTTGGTTTCCTTACACATAAAATAGTGAATGCAATAGTTTCCAACTCAGAGACTTATTGTGAAGCACATATTAAAGTGCACAGGGCTTAGTATGTAGTAGCTATCAATGCATTTTAGTTATGATGATGATGACGATTTTCACTGTTATCATTATCTTGCAATAGAGCTTATAAATAAAGATTATAGTAAAGCTGATGTGGCTTCTCCTTACAATCAAGACATCTCTCAACATTTGGGTCTGTTTGTCCCTCTTCCCTAAGACATGACATAAAGGTGAATAAGACATAAACCCAGGGAACAGCAAGAAGGAAGGATGGTCATGAATAAATGGAAACAGACAAAACAAGAATGAGATGGGTAGAGTAGAGAGAGATTGGTGAAGTTGGAGAAAGCATAGGATCATAGACTACAAGCTCTGGATGTCTTTCTCATTATCCAAATGAAGAAACCAGGGTTCAAAGAAGTTAAATACCTTATTCAAGGTAACAAAGAATTTCGGTTAGAATACAGAACTTCTAAAGCCTATACCAGATTTTTTAAAATTTTTTACAAAACTGTATTCTACAGGTAATGTAGAAAGTAGTACTTAAAATAGCCTTAAATAAATACTTAAAATAATTCCACAAATTACTTGTGGAATCCATTGCTCTCTGTCTATCATAATTTACCCTTCCATTCTGGCATAAAAAGAGGTAATAAATAAATGTTTGTGACAACAGAAAATCCCAAAGTTTCCTGGGCCTTTCATTTGAATTGTACAAAACCCTGATAGAAATATCTCACTTACAAAAGTCTCCATAATCAGAAACATGCTCAGTCACAAGCTGAAACATGCCCCTGGTGACAAAGGGGGATCTCTAATTTAGCACCCAGATAGGTGATCTGGGTTCAGCCCATAGCTTGTTTCCCCTTGAGAAATCTCCAGTTTCTTTTTCACACTGGAAATAAAAACAGCCACTCAGACCACAACCCAATATTTAGCTGTTTATATTTGACTTTAGCTGTTTATATTTGACTTTGTGTCTTTGATTTAGCAATTTATCCATCAACTGGGTAAATGGATGGGAAAAAAGTGATGTGTTAAATACTATCTCAACATAAATGTATAAACACAGGATCATCCTTTGTATCCTACGATCTGCAGAACACACCCAAAGAGCTTTGAGGTACATGAATATTAGAGAGGTACAAGACATAGCAGTATATCAGAGGCAATGACAACAGGGTTAAAACCCAAATAGTAATACTACCTAATACAGAGTGAGACCTTCCATGTGCCAGATATTATGTTGAGACATTGATGTGTTGTCTACTGTATTTAGCCCTCACAAAAACACTGTGAGTAAGGACAGCTACAGTCAATCCTATGGTGGGTTCAGAGATTATCACCTACACAGAAAGGATAGAGGATTTGAACAGGATTGAGCAGGGCTGCATTCAGTCATACGTAAGAGAAACCAGATTTTAGTGACTTAACCAAATAAGGTCTTAATTTTTTCTTACCTAATAAGAAATCTAAGAGTAGCTAATACAGGGCTGGTACATCAGCTCAGGAAGTCATCAAAGATTCAGCTACTTCTAGCTTCCAGCTGCATCCTCCTTATCATGTGGCTGTGGTCCTCATGGTGAGGAAACAGCCACTCCACCTCCAGGCATTGCATCTGTGCTGCAGGCAGGGAGAAGGACAAGCAAAGAGCAAAGGACATGCCAGCTGATCTATTTCTTTTCATCAGGAAAACGGTAGCTTTTCCAGTGGCGTTCTGCTAATTCCTGGTTGGCCAGAACAGATTAACACAGCTCTCTAGTCACAAAGGAGTATGGAGATGAGAATATTTTTAACCTGGCACATTGGTGCCCTAAATCAAAATGGGTTTCTGTTAATAATAAGAGGAAAATGGTTATTGGGTAGACAACAAACAGTGCCTGCAACAGAACCCAGGTGGGCTATTGTATGCTAAAGCTCAATAATTAAATGTGTTTATAATCTTTATCAGAGCATGAGAAGCAGAAACTCTACCAAAAAAAAAAAAAAAAAAAAAAGTTTGAGGCCACCTTTTCAATTGAGTGATGGTTTTGTTGCATTCCTTCTGAAAACCCCAGCCCTGGAGCAAAGAGGAGGGGAGCCTGAACGAGTGTCCAGCTCTCCAGCCGCCACTTGCCGTCCATGCTCTCATTCAATGCAATAAATGACCATCTAGCCTTCTGCTCCCTGATGACCAAACACCGAAAATAATTTTCTTTTTTAGAAGACTTTGTTCAACCTAATTTGTGAGTAAAATTTCCTAAGGGCAGCAGTGAAAGGCCTAAGATAATGAGGAAGTCTTCAAACTCAGGGGGAACTGATGAGATTTGCTCTGAAAGTTACCATACACCATTAATCAATTGTTACTAGGCAGAGTCACGGAGCCCAGATAGAGGTCAATGGATCACATGACCCACAGCACTCCAAACTCCCGGTGTCCTGCTGTTTAAACGAAAGCATGAGTGACTTTGTAACTATTCCCAGTTAGCAGAATTCACAACCCAAGCTGATTTTTCATATCAAGGGTTCAGTTCAGACTGTGGAGAGTCACTGAGTAAAACAAAATAGAAAAGCTGGTAACAGGTGAAGGGGCGTGAAGGGGTGAGGGGTGTAAATGTCACCATGAATAAGTCTGCCTTTTAGTTTACAAGGAAGAACTGAATGTTTATGAGAAAGAACCAAATTGGAAATGAAATTACATTTAACACCTTGGCCAGTTTAATTTAATGTGTCCTTATTTTGAAATGGCAAGTACTTTTACTGGATATTTTCAATGTACATTTAAAATTAACTTTGCCCTTTTTGGCAATCCAAACCTCAGATGTTATATTTTATCATTTTCTACAGAGCACAGCTATTTTGATTTTTCAGATGCCATTATGTCAGGCTTGTGATATCTTCCTTGTTATTGATTTCCATTGGCTGCTGCTTATATATAGTAAGGCCCAGTATATTCTAAATCACAAAGTAGCTACTAACAAGTGAAAAGTATTTTTGGAGGGTTCTGATAGAAACATAAATAAATGTCACAAAATGTCCTCTAGCTATCCCAAACTCTCGCTCTGTTGGTTTATTTTTCCTCAGATTCTAGAATTTTCTCAGTATTAAATTAAAACATGAAAAGTAAAAGCACTTATTATAAGTAGCATGGCAATTTTTATTTTAATTTATAACCAATTCCTTCCTCTCTTGGTTCAGCCTCTTCTTTTTAGGCACACTTAGAACAAGGTATTGGGCAACAAAACATTTAACAAAAATACGCAAAAGGCCATAGAGAGAAACAAATGGGGCACTGTTGAGGTTCCTTTTCCAAATAGATATGCAACAGTGTTTTACATATTGGAAGCCTCCAGTTTTAATTCCGGAAGTAAGAGGAGCCCTCCAATTTGCCAAATAGAAACTTTCCGACATTTATAGCAAAGCATAGAAATCAACGTATATCTAATTCACCATGATCACGGTGAAAAGCAAAATGATTTAATTTATGATATCTAGATGTCTCTTTTTGGTTTAAGTTAAATATTTTCTAACTAATATCATCAGTTTTTTAAAAAGCTATGGAAGTCAGAGAGCATGTCAGATGAAATGCCTAGGAATCTTTTCTGATCAGTGGCTAAAGATATCAAAAGTTAACTCTTGCATGTATTTTGACCAGCAAATTCACTTTTAGGAATTTACATTATAGAAACAATCGACAGGGTACACAATAAGAGTAAATAAAATATATCCATCACAAAAAAATATTTACAATTGTGAAACTTGGAAGTAACTAAATGTCCAAGAATAGTGAATTGGTTAATTAAATTATAGTACATCTGTACAATGAAAATCTTCATAGAGATTTAAAATGGTAATGAAGATCACTGTTTACTGATATTGCAAAAATGTCCACAGGTCATTGAAATAGGGGAAAAATCAGGTTATAAAACAGTGTGTGTGGTATGATCTTGCTTTTGCAAAAATGATTCTATAAATGACAATGTTAAGAAAAATGTATGAAAGGATATACTCCAAAATGTAAGCAAAGGTTGTTATTAGGTGATGAGGCCATAGATAATTTCCACTTTTTGTTAATACTGTTTGGTAATTTCTTTTTCTTTTCTTTCTTTCTTTTTAACAATAATGAGAAAGCTATACAAGAAGTGATTTCCATTTTGAGAAAAAAAAAGTGGGGGAGGTTGGGTAGAGGAGATGTCCTTGCATGGTGCCTGCCTTACCATCTGGGTTAGTGACATGTACGCAAAGGGCCTAAAGAGAGAGGTGGAGGGAAAGCGGGAAGGAAGGCTTCAGCACATTAAATGAAAAGCAAACAATATGCATAGCAGCATCCTAAGGAGATGTACCACTCTGCTGGGAAAACCCAAGACAAAAGAATTATCGGACACAACAGTTCAAAGCATATTGCACCTGTCAAAACGTCTGTCATCTTCTATAGAAACACACCATTCTAAGAGAGAAAAAGGAAACTTTAGCAAAGTCACTCAGGAACAACAGCTTACTTTGTCTCCTTCCTCTAGCCAGCTCCTCCATCTGAAAGCCATTTAGCTCCATGCTAAAGATTGCCTGGAAGGACCAGACAATAGGAAGGTCTCTTTCATTGTCAAGGACAGTTACACTTTGAAGATGACGCTCAAAAGGGGTTAAAATGGGTCAACAAGCAATTGTTGGGCCTATGCAAGGACAAGTGAACAGAACATTGTTAAAGTCACACAAAAAAAATCTCGATCTCAAAGAATTCAACTTTAACCTAGAGGAGGTGTGGGAAGGAAGGAGCTACCATGCAATACTGATTTCATCTCAAAGAAGAATTAAGGAGGAAGGGGTCCTATCCCAAGGGAATTAATTAATGGACAGTTTGGGCATAGTTTTTGCCATTCCAAACATCCACCTACATTGTGTATTGGAAAGACGAGCACAGTTAGGGAGGCATAGTGAAGAATGTTTTTTTTTCCAAGTGATATAAACTATGTAAGTAGTGCTAGCTCTTTGTGGGCTATTATATTTGTAAGAATGTACTTTAGAAAACATATGCAGCATTTAATCAGATTATAAGTAAGTGGAGGGGGCGGGGGGATATTTAAACAACAGCTCTTGTTTCTGTTTATTTTCCTAGCCTGCATAAGGAAAGCCTAGCCAGCATCTGAGAAAAGCTGATACAGAGAGAAGCAGTATGGCGAACTACAGTCAGTGTGCCTAGGTTTGTGATCCAGCTCTGCCTCTCACAAGCTGTGTGACTTTGGGGAAGTAACTTAACTTCTCTGTTCTCAGTTTCCACCTGTGGGAAAGAGGATGACAACAACACACCACAGGGGTGTTGGGAGGATTAAAGGAGATGCTGCAGTCAAGGATCAGAACAGTGTTTGGCACAAATAATCGTGTACAGCAAAATAATGGTCCGGAAAACAGTACTGCTGTGGTTCCTGATGAATAGTAAGATGGGAATTGCCAAAGATTCACCTTTAAAGATATTTTTAAATGCAAGCTTATTCCCTAATGTCTCAAGACAATCTAACCTTAAGTAATCAATTAAAAAGGTTAATTTCAAAATGAAACACCACTTTTTCTTTTTTTAAAAAGAGTTTGCCATTTAATTATATTAAAATATTTAGCAATGGACTGCAGAGTCAAACATGAGAAAACTGAAAAGGGCCAACTGAAAGCCAGTCACTCTGAAATACACTCATGATTGCATTCATTCTTTAAAAATATATCTGGAATATTCTCAAATTCTCAGACAAACAATCCAAAAGGATAAAATGAGTAAGATTCACCTCCCCCAAGGAACCCAACTCTTCTCTCCTTATCCCTTCCCCCTTCCAAGGTATCAATACACATGTTTATTTATAGTTCTGCAAGCATATTTCACTTTGTAAAATAAATTAGCTATGGATTTGGCCATGCTCAAAGATGGATTTACTAAGAAACTAATGAAACCTAAGTTTCAGTGTCCCTCATTTCTAGCAGCCCCTTGCAAGGCCCTATACTTGTAATTAGAGGTCCCCCCATGGTGTATAAGATTCAATTCTCTCAAAAGTTGATTCAGCCAGGGTTGCTACTTCTTCTAAGTCATATGCTCTCTACTCACTATTTTGTCCTTTGAATCCCCCGGTCTACATATCAAGTTCAAATCTGCCTTCAGAGGCTTTCTATGATTACTCCAATCCTAACTGACTTTCCCCTTCTTTAAGTTTCTACCGCACTTAATCACTATACAACTTAGCCATATAGGTACAAAATTCTTTTTCCAAAACCATCCAGGTCAGTTGAGTTTTGGAATTTAAATTTTTTATGTATATTATGGTATATAAACTATATATAAAGTAACGGTATATAAATCATGCATTGGTTAACACTATTCATGGGAGTCCAAAGTAACACCCCACAGCCAAATATGTTAATACATCTTCAAAATACATGAATAGTCACACTAGATGAGATAAATAAAGGCTCTAAATTGCCTCACATTGATTTGGGTCATAACTGTCACCAAATGACTTGCAAAAGAATTTGCAATTTCAGGGATTTTTGGATTTCAGTATCATGGATAAAGGAATACAGATCTGAACATTATTGTGTTATTATTTCATGTCTCATCAACTTTTACGTAAGCAAAGTGGCTTTTCACTGCTGTTTCCCCCACCAAAAATGTGTCTAGCACATAGTGGGTATTCAATAAATATGACAGAATGAATGAATGAAAGACCTAAGTCTTACACTAGTTAAGCTTGTCAAGGAAAAGGATTGCATGCTTTTGGGTTGACATCCCCATCACCAAATCCAGTGCCTGACACATGGTGAACACCCAATAAACGCTGTGTGAATTGAATCACACTCAAATTTCCTCTCAAATTTATTGAAATTTCTAGTAAGCACCGAGTAAACACTTTATGATTGTTCCCAGTATCACTGATTTACAAAAACAGATTTATTCTCATGAAAGAGTGAAAACACAGGGTGGGGGAAGAGGGAAGGAGCCTAGACAAAGCAGAAGGGGAGCCTAGACAAAGCAGAAAAATACTGTGGAAAAGTACTGATGCAAGGATTGTGTTTCACAAGGACCTTGGACAGTGCCAGAGAGACGCACACACCTTAAGAATTCTGCAGCGTTTTTCTTACTGTCAAGTCTGACTCTGACAACAACCTCTTTCCTGGATCCCTGTAGGACTTGGAACCCTGGCTATCACACTTGTAGTTATAAAAACATTGTTCAATTCCTCCCACTGTCTGGGGAGTTTCAGAATCTTATAGCAAGTTGGGCTAAAAAGATCACATTTGGTGGTAGGTACTGCCAGGTGGCAATCTGTGTGCGAAAGTGAATTTTCTTAAGTTGGGGTTTTGGAGTTCTAAATGGACTGCTTTGTTAATTTATCAATTACACACTTTGTTTTGCTTAAACATCAAATTTGTTTTGTCTGAGATATTGCAGCGTAACGTTTGTGAGGATGGGTGTCGCCAGCATGAGCTAGTGCCCCTCCCCCCATCAGGGTTAGGACAAATTGCTTTGTCTCTCTGAGTCTCAGTTCCCTCTTCAGTAAAATGGGATAGTTCTACTTACCTCGGAATGCCATGATGAAGGTTACGAATACAAAGCATAAAAATAGCCCAGCAGAAAACATGATCATTATGGTCACCAGAACGAGTAGTCAGTGCCAGTGTAGGGCAGCCCTTAAGTTATCCCGGCATCACCAATGATAATATTTACACTAATTATTGTTGACATTAGTCATAAAATAATGGCTTGCATTTACACAGTGTTCTTTCTTCTCAAAATACTTTCATGCTGCTAGCAAATTTGATCTCCAGATTTTCCTTTGCAGTAAACAGGATATGTTATCCCAGCTCTGGTCCATGACAGGAGTGACGCCAAGCTCAGGTCACATTTCCAGGAAGGCTCTCTTGGCTCTTCAGATCCGTGGCTGTTTCCATAGCTCAGCTTTCCCTTAATGCTCCCACTGCATTATCCCATCCCCTTAACAAGTCTGATGTTGGTCAGCTCCAGTAATTGTGAAAAGTGCTGCCATTTTTCGTAAACCTCAAAACCATCTTCCTTTCCATTATTTCCTGAGCCTTTGCTCACGGGGATGATGCTTTAGACAAAAAGAACTATTTGATAATAATCCTTACTGACTTTGCCGTTTAAAGAGATCAAGCATTTTATATGCAGTCAACCCACAATCACCACGTCCTACTCCCCACCATGTTATCAGGAGAGGGGATATAAGTGGAGTGTTCATACTTACCTCATTTAGGAACACAAAAGTGTGGTAAAAAAAAATGATTTATAGGTGTCATCTCTAAAAGTAGAATACCCACACGTACACATATATTCATGCATATACATTACCTTTTAATAACATATGATACTATGTAGCCTTATATGTAAAATAAAATTTCATATTGGAATCCTGTATTTTATGTGTAATTGTTCTCCAAATCATGACTTCTCTAATAAAAAATTACATGGAAAAATATAAAATATAAAAATAAAATTTAATAATATGTTAATATTGTTGTTAAAGCCTATATTTTTTTATCATTATTATCTTTAAAACTAAAGCTTCTTCACAATAGCTTAATAATAATATTGATAGAGTTAGTGGAGATATTAATAATAACCACATTATGAAGCTGTTGTGAGGAATAAATAAGTTAATACATATTAAGCATTTTAAATGTTTATACACATGCAATAGATTTTAGTGATTATTAAAATTATTATTTATTGTTCATGTCATGAAATGATTCCTCACTTTAAAACACTGGTCACTAGAGACTATCTTAAGCATTTAGTTTCTTCAATACAGCAATTTTTAAAGTGACTACTATCTATTTTCCAATGCAACTTTCAGAAGAACTTTTTTCCCCTAAAGTGGCATATTAGGCTCCTTAGATAAAGGTACCATAAGTCAAATTATGAAGAAATAAAAACAAGCTGTAATTCAGAACCTATTTAACATGTACATTATACCATAGGACCTTGTTCCATTCCTCAATACCAGTGCTATACATAAACACATATTTATTCTC
Organism: Choloepus didactylus; assembly: GCF_015220235.1. Classification (NCBI taxonomy): domain Eukaryota; kingdom Metazoa; phylum Chordata; class Mammalia; order Pilosa; family Megalonychidae; genus Choloepus; species Choloepus didactylus. The sequence goes on along the minus strand of NC_051314.1, from coordinate 25,969,970 downwards.
TGAAATTGATTCACTCTCAGTTATGACTTTAACTCAGCACTGCTTTCAGAAAAGATGGCACTGGGAACGATTTCACTACATGCACATTGGTGCATCTGAATCTAAGTTCTGGTACAAACGCTGCTGTCATTCAGAAGGACTTGAACCCCTTTGGCCCATGATTATGGTAGTCGAAGTTGGAAACGCCCTTCATCCATCCCCATCCAAACATGGTCAGGGTTGGACCAACCATATCCCAACCAAATGCACACAAAATGAGGACAAAGAATCCAAGACAAATAATATTCCTCCAAAGAAGACTGGATTCCTGGAAGTATTTGTGAAGGGAAGCTTCCTTCATCTCTAATTCCTAACATTGATTGAAAAGAAATCCGTATCTTGAACCTTACCAGTCTCCACAGACTCTGGTATACTTGGAAGAAAGTTTCAAGCAATGGGTTCTCAAGTGCGTTCCACAGGACAATAGTGCTGCAAAATGTTGATAAGTGTTATTTAAAACATAGATAGATGATAAATAAATAGGTAGGTAGGTAGGTAGGTAGATAGACAGACATGCATATAAGTTCCCTGATCAAATAAATTTGGTTTACACTGAGTTAAACAGATTTTATCAGATTTCTTTATTGTGGAATGTCTCAGGGCCCTTAATATGTTGCTCTGACTCTCTGTGAGGGAGCATGGAGGGTGCATCTCTCAGACGTATTTATCTACAGACTCCCCATCTCACAAAGCTTCTTTCTAGCACTAGTTTTCCATGACACACACTTTGAGAACCATTGCTTTAGAATGTGGCATAGCACATAATACATCCTTTACTTGTAACCCTTTTCTCAATTCTGTATAACCTTTTTCTCAATTGCTTCTTCTATACTGTGTTTTTTAGTAAATCACTATTTTACACTTCTACACTTGAGGGAGTCCATCTACTATATCAAATACATTTCCATTCCTGGAATCCACCATTTTAAATTTTTGTTTAATTATTTTAGAATCACTTAAAGCAAAGAAATTCTGCCCTGAAAAACAAATTGTGCTAATTTATCATTAAGTAGCAAATTAAAATATCCCAGAATCAAAATTATACATAAAACCCATGAGTTTGCCCATACACTTCTCAATTAAATGGCATGAAGTTGAACTTATGGTTGTCACATGAACCCTGGTGTGCAGAGATCATTATATCCTCAGGAAACCACAGCAACCACCATTGATAATCTGTACTTTCTCTTATAATAGGACCAGATTAATAAATATAATAAAAGCATATTTATGCTAAAATCATATTAATCTGGAACCTAGAAAGTGCTAAAGTTTGGGGATACCTTTCTTTCTTTAAAATGCAATACTCCTAGGGAATGCTAATATTCAAAGAAATCAAACCTTCCTCAAAGGACTAAACAAGACTACTAAATGTTAAGCAATTATTGGCTATAATATCCCATTCCTATTGAAACTATGAAACTTAAATTTGGACTTTAGACATGATGGCAAATGTTAAATATAGGCACACTACATAGATTAATTTGAACTAAAACAAGAAAAATATGCAGTAAGATTTTGCAATCTCTATGCATCAAACTCTGTGTGCAACCAAGTCTGTGGGAAAACTTGAGTGTAAAACTACATATGGATGTATTGATCATGCTGATTTTTATTTCTCTCCAAATGTTATAAAAAATTATATTAAAAAGAAAAACACTAATCTCATAAAATCATTTGACAGTTTCAATCTCTGCCGTGCGTCATCATGAAGAGCTGCTCCGGTTAATTTAGGTTAACCCCAAACAAGAAAATTGCCCGAAATGTCCAGTTTTGATAAAAAGTCCCCTAAGTGGCTCCAGTAATTTCTATTACAAATCAGAAAATCCAGTATCTCTTTTCCTTTAAGCTTAGTTCCAACTGCTTCGGGGCCCCAAACTAGAACCCAGGTTCAGGTTTCTGACGTGAAAATCTTGATGTAGCCTCAGGACAGCCCCCCTCCCCCCGCCCCAGGCACAAAAGGAGTCATCAAATTTCATGTTAGCTATTACATTACAGACTTTCGAGTCTGTTTTGCAAACGTCTGTTTAGAAATTCTAAAGGGCCTCAGAAAACATCCTCAAACCAAAGCCTAAGTTGGCAAGTGAAACGTTTACCTGCGAAAGCCGGACAAAAAGGGGTCCTCCCCACCGCAGCAGGCACGTCGCGACGTGGCACGCGAGGTGCCCCATCCCTATTGTGAGGCACGAATTCTTTGTAACACTGGGAGACACCGCGGAACAAAAATACTATTAGAAATGCTTCAAAAGGAACATTTTTTGGCTGCGACAGAGACTTTTGACATTATTTATTAGGTTCAAAAATGCTTCACAAAAGCCTAACAATGGTTCTGTGGAAACCAGTGCATCTGAGGCCCTCTCCGTTGTTGCGGGCAGGCATTGATTTGAAGATGCGCAGCACTCGCCGAACAATTCCCTTGCAGCGGTCAATACAAGTGAGCATTCACCCCCGGCCAAGGAGGGGCCTGTGAACAAGCCGTATGGAAGCGCCGGGGTGGGCGCGAGGGGGGCGAGGGGCAAACCTTTATTAACCTCTGCGAGCGGAGATGGGGGGAAGCGCCCGCAAGCAGAGGAAGGGGCGCTGCTGCCAGATTGCGGTGGAGGGAGGTGTCTGCGCTGCGCTTCCTTTCCTCCGGGGGATGAGGCTGCTTGGGGCGCACCTCCCGTGCCATGGTAACTGCGCCTCTGCCGACTGGATTTCCGGGCGTGCCTAGGAGCCCGCTTTGGGAATCTGGGTGTGCCAGAGAGCCTTCTGCGGTTGCCATCCTCTCCAGTTTTGAGAAACTTCCCCAATCGCTCTGCTGGGCGGAGGGCGTCTGGCCTCCCCTGCAGAGGCCGATGGCACTGAAAGGTCTCACGGCGGGACCTGGAAGGCAAAGAAGGGCAGCACTGAATGAAGTGTGTGAAATTTGCCAGCAGGGAATTAAAAAAAAAAAAAAGAAAGAAAGAAAAGAAAACTCTTTTGAAAACCGGATGTTTGAGAAGTCAACATTTGTAATGTACTGATACAGAAATCAACTGAAATTATCCTCACGTGCCCCACCACATTTCTCTAAGAAAATTACAATGTTATCTATTACTTTACTGCTATTTGAAATCTCCTCCTGGCAAATATTTTTTTTTACATAATCCTCATAAGACTTAGTTTAAGGAAAACTGTGATATCACGAATCTTTTGACAAGGGAAATAGGATTGGTGACTAAAACAGGGCATCATCTTCAAAGTTTGGGGAAATTTTGTGAATGGAAATTTATTAAGTGGGGTTAGAGATCATTTAAAAAAAAAAAAAAACAGATCTACAACCCATTTAGATTCACAATTGATAATTTAAAAATCCCAAAATTACTTTATGGGTTTTATTAGAAGTCACAAACCGGCTGAAAATTAAAACAAAGAATGAATTAAACTGATCCTTTGTCTACTCAGCACACACACACACAAATAATAATAACATTAATGGTAGGTTTGATTGATTTTCTTTTTCTGCATAACCAAATCATTGTTTTTTTCATGTAAAATATCATCTGGAAGTTCTTACCTGAGGAATTCTGCCCATTGACATACACAAATTAAACTCTAATTTTTCAGTCGTGAATTAAGACAAAGTATGGGCTTTAAATAGCATTTAGATGTCTAAAATATTTGGAACAACCCACAGAACCACTGTCGAATTGAACAAATATGTAGAAAAATTAAAATAGACAGTACCTTCCTAACAGTGTATTTAAGACAGGAGTTGGGGAGACAGCCTGTCTATTTCTAAGTAATTCAGTTCCATTCATCACACACTGTTCCGTTTCTTTCCCAGGTCTGTGCTATGCATCTCCCACTACAAGCTCAACATACTCATGTCAAACAGTAGAAGATTTTTAGTGAATCTGATTTCTAAAATATGATAATTATTTCCTGGAAATGCTGGTGGAATGACATTTCAATATCTCCAGGTAAATAAAAGCTTCCACAGAGCCAAGCGCATTACCTTGGGAAAACTAGATGCTTAATAGCTATTTGTTGATTTGGATCTCCAGTCTTGACAGATGACTCATTCACTGCAATCAGTATTCAATGCATGAAGATTCCAGCAGAGAACATGGATATGACTGTGGAATTTGGAGCAATAAAATTTGATCTAGAGAGAATACACTTACCTCTGTCTTGAGCCAAAGAATAGGAATTCCTTCACTAAATGCAATTCGGTAATAACGCATTTGCAACAAACTCTTTTAGAGGGACAGTGTGGTGAAATAGAATAAACAAGGCTTTGGAATCAGGTCATCAGAGATTCAAATCCTGGCACATCACCAGACCTAAGCTTCTTTGTACTTACCTGAAACATGGCGATTGTATTACCTGTTTCACATGGTTGCTAGTGGGATAAAGTTTGTTCATTCATTCGCTCGTTGATTCATTCATTAAATTTACTGAGTGGCTATTATGTGCCTTGCAGTATTGTAGATATTGGGGATACAGAAGAGAATAAAACAGGCAATAACCCTGCACTTACAGAGTTTACATGCTAGTTGGGAGCAGGGGGAAGGAAGAAGAAAACAGACTAATAAATAAGCAAATGGACACACTTATAAGTGTCAGGTGGTGACAAGATACTAAGGAGAAAAATAAAGCAGAAAAGGAGGTTAGGGAAGCCCTGAATAGGTGACATTTTGGGAAAGATTGGAAGAAGTGAAAAAAGCATACTATTCAGGTATCTAGGGAAGCACATGATAAAATTTAAAGCATCTAGCACATAGGAAGTGCCTCAATAGGCAAGAACTATTATTGTTATATTTAGAATCTTGATGTAGGAATGCCTAGATTCAGAATGGGAGGATTGAATCCTGACCCCAGTCCTAAAGTTACAGAACCTCCTTGGGTCTGCATCTAAATACACTGTGGGAATAATAGTTCCTATCTCAGAGGGGGATTATATAGATAAAAATTGAAGATGTGTTCAGATTATAGCACATGCCTTTTACATTATAAGACACAAAACACCCAGCATCATCAACATCCCATCATCAGGGCCTCCCTCCCAGAAATTAAGGAATCTCTGACACAGCATCTCTGGCAGAAGGTCTTCTAGCCCTGCTTTGGCATTTCTAGCCCAAGCAGGACATTCTCCTCTAGTTCAGAGAAAGTTCTTTGTATTGAGGAAAATTCTGTCTGTCTTTTCCATTAGTCAATTCCAATATACCATAAAAATATTTAGAACAAAATCTACCAGAAGAGTTCCCTTTTAAAAAAAAAATGTGTTACATAAAAAATCAGTCTAATACTTTTTCTACATGACAGCTCCTAGAATATTTGGAGATATGCAGATTTTTTTTGTTTTTATACATTTTCTCACCTCCAGTTCAAATTCCAGAAGCATAAACACCACCAGCCCTACCATCATCAACACCGTCATTCAGTCTCACCACGTTCGAGCACTTTATATCACTGCTCCAATGACAATACCTCGTAGCAATCATTGCTAGTTTGCAGATGAAAAACTGGGCTCAAAGAACATTTATGGGACTTGATCACAGCTATAGAGCTGATAAGGGAGAAAGCTGATATTTGGGCCCAGGGCTTCCTGGTTCCAAAGCTCACTCCTTCCAGTACCTTCCTTGCACTCTCCATACTTTAAACAATTCCTGTATTCTGATATGCACTTTTAAGATACTTCATTATCATACACATTATCTTTTGCTGTGAACCCATGGTTTTGTTACCTGTAAAATGGGGATAATAATACTATCTGCCTGAATATTATATGAGGATTTCATAAAATAATGTGAAAAGCTTAGCACAGTATCAGTCATGGTAAGAGCTCAACAAATATGGGTTGAAATAATTATCAGTATTGTCATTGTTGTTATTACTATTAATATCTGGTGCAATACCTGAGTCAACAAATTACCTGTCATCAACTCACAAGTCTACTTGTCTACTTGTCTAAAATAGGTAGACTTTCACTAAGGATTGACTGATAAAGTTCTTAACATACTTTATCGAATAAGAACTACTGTTCAGTTAATAATTAGGCTGTTAATATCAAAGTTAAAAACAAAATGTGACAATCTGAAAGGAGAGAAGAAGAGTTAGGAACTACAAAGTGATATCTACCAAGTGGGATAGAGCCTTCCTTCAGATTGCTCAAGGACTGGTTCACAAGTCTTGCTTGTCTATCAGTGTGAATGCCAGTAGCCTCTAGATGCACTGAGTGCAGCTGAGTTGACTTTTTTGTTATTTGACTGTCAATAAATGGACTGCTCCAAGTCTTCTTGGGTCCTCCTCTGTTTCTCTTCTTAATTTCTCTCCTGACAACTGAGACCTGTGAGGCCTCACCCTTTTGAATGGGTGGAGTTGAGGAGGGACTGGCTTCTACACAGTTTTCTTCAGAAGAAGAAACTGTGTTTACAGCAGGAGATCTGGGGAATATGTACTGGCTAGTACAAAGAAGTCTTTTAAGTGCCAATGGCTCCTGAATCTTTTCTGGATATGCTGTAAAAGGTAAACATATTAGTTCATAAGAATGCACGTCAATAGCACCTACCAAATTAAGGGCAGGAAGGATGAAATCAGGCAGTACGCAGAATTTTTGTTTGTTTGTCTCACGCATCTATCCTGAGCAGACAGAAAGGAGAAAGGCAGCAGAAAAGCCCTGGGTACCTGAGTGGAAGAGGAAGAAGAGGGGACAGGAGAGGAAAGGGAGGCAAAAGGCTTAAAATGCACTTGTTGAGTGCAAGTTACAGACAGGTACTGAGGGTGGCCTCTTCCATATTGTGTCCTTCAGTTCTCACAGCAATCATATCTACCAGGTTCCGTTTTACAAGACCTGCTCCACTTTACAGGTCCAAGAATAGTTTGAGTCTTAGATCAGGTAACTTGTCCAAGTTCCCACAAATATTAAGTAGCAGAGTTGGAACTTGAGTCCAGGTTTTTCAATCCTGCAGTCCAATCTTAACTGCTCAAGCATTCCCCTTGATGTAGTGTCAGAAGGTAACACTCTCAGGTGATTAACAAAGCTTTTGAATATGATAAGAATCATATGAGAAAATGTGGACATTCCACTTTGATACCTATCAAATAGTTGAGGTGGGTTCTTCTAGGTAATCTAAATTTCCATTGAGAAACTGACAGCTATTGTGTCAGCTCGAACCATTCATATCTACATCACTAACTCCTCAGTAGAAAGTACATATCAGAGGAGCCCCAACAAAGATATTGAACAGGGTGGCACAATGCCAGGTCTCCCTGTCTCAGATGGTGGCCAGAAGAGATGGAAAGAAAATGGTAGTTTAACAAGTATCTAAGAAGAAAAACTGGCTTCTTAGCCAATTAGTAATTGTTCGGTTATGGGAGGGAAGAAACAAAAAAGGGGAAAATTATTGTCTGGATTGTACAATTGGATAGATAGTATAGGTGTGTGTGTGCCTGTGTGTATGTGTGTGTGCAGTGGGGGGGAAGGAGGTGGGTATTTGGGAACTGAAAGGTTTGCAGTCGTCCTTGAGGAGGAGGGGTGCTATGAAGGGAATGAGGAGATGCAAGATTCATTTGCCTTTTTCTTATTGCCAAATCCAATTCTTTTTGAAAATCTCTTTTCAATGTATATTAAAAATAAAATAAAGAACTTCTGGGGAAGATGGCAGAAAAGGGAGCATTAGGACACACTCCTCCTTCAATAGCAACTAGTGGACAGGCAGAAATCAGGCGAAACAATGGCTCTGGGACTCTGGAGGCCTAGGGAAGAACAGGATGGGGAGACTGAGAAGTTGTAGCAAAGAAACTGTCAGGAATCATGCTGCAGCAGTGGCTGGTTCCCATCCCCCACCCTCAAAGCAGACAGCCTCTGTATGGTCTGTGGCCAGCTACCGCAGATGGAGAGGGATGTGGAGGGCTTCCTCACCAGGAAAGGGGGCGGGGAAATGTCAAGTGCCAAATGTGGCTTCTGATCAGTAGGTTTAGAATGCTGGTTCCCTGAATCATGGTTCTAGCGTGTCCTGACAGGGTTCCTCATGGACGCTGTTTCAGCACCCCTCCTGCCAGTAGTGGAGCATGTGGAGGCTGTAAAAAGCACACCTTCCTTAGGGCTGTGGGGAATAGTTTGCCAAAGAGTGCCATCTGCTGGGCAGGCCAGGAAAGCACAGCTTTGGGGAGGTGGAAAGAAAAGGCTTCTTGTTATCTTTCCTGACCCTCTCCCCAAAGTCCTTTGGAACTGGTCTGCACTCACTTCTTGGGTCCCTGGCACTGTTTGGGTCAGCTAAAAGCAGGCAATTCTAAAGATCTAGAATAAATTGAAAGAAAGAAGAGCCTTCATTCAAAGCCAATCAACAGTAAAACCCTAGGCAAGAGACAGAATCTGACATTAGAGTAAACTCATCAAGATAATCAGATGCCTAGACATCAGCAAAAAATTACAAGCCATACTAAGGAAAAGGAATATATGGCCAAAGGAACAAAGTGAAAAGTCAGAGGATACATAGAATTTGGAACAACTAGTCAAAGATGTTCAAACAATTGTCCTAAATCAATTCAAGAAGATGAAGGAAAATATGGCTAAAGAAAAAAAGGATATTAAGAAGACAATATGTAAGCACAAAGAAGAACTCAAAAGCATGCAAAAAAATATAACAAAACCTATGGCAATGAAAGGCACAATTGAGGAGATTAAAAATACCCTAGAGGTATTTAACAATATATTTGAACAGGTGGAAGAAAGAATCAGCAAACTAGAAGACAGGACAATCAAAATCTTACAGTCAGAAGGATAGAGAAAAGAAGAGAGAAAAATGAGCAGCGTCTCAGGGACTGGCGTGATAGCATGAACCACACAAACATATGAATTATGGTTATTCCAGAAGAAGACAATGGAAAGGGGGCAGAAGGAATATTTGAAGAAATAATGGCTGAAAATTTCCCAACTCTTATGAAAGACAGAAAATATACATGACCAAGAAGCACAACATACTGCAAACAGAATAAATCATAATAGACCTACTCCAAGACACATACTAATCAGGATGTCAAATGCCAAAGAAAAAGAGAGAATTCTGTAAGCAGCAAGAGAAAAGTGTTTCATCACATTCAAGGGATCCTCAATAAGATTAAGTACCCATTTCTCATCAGAAACTATGGAGGTGAGAAGGCAGTGGTATGATATATTTAAGGCACTGAAAGAGAAAAACTGCCAGCCAAGAATTTTTTATCCAGCAAAACTGTCTTTCAAAAATGATGGAGAGTTTAAAATATTCACAGATAAACAGAAACTGAGAGAGTTAGTCAACAAGAGATCTGCTCTACAGGAAATACTAAAGGGAGTTCCGCAGGTTGAAAGCAAAAGACAGGAAAAAGAGGCTTGAAGAAGAGTGTAGAAATGAAGATTATCAGTAAAGGTAACTAAAAGGGTTAAAAGAGAAGCAAAAAATAAGACATAACATATAAAAGCAAAAGGATAAGATGGTTGAAGTAAATATTGCCTTTACAGTAATAAGATTGAATGTTAATGGCTTGAACACAGATTGCCAGATTGGAAAAAAAAATATGGTCCATCTATATGCTGTCTACAAGAGACTCACCATAGAACCAAGACACAAATACACTGGAAGTGAAATGTTAGAAAAATATATTCCACACAAACAGTAACAAGAAAAGAGCTGGAATTGTTATACTAATATAAGGAAAATTAGACTTTAAATGAAAAACTGTTGCCCATTCAGCCATCATTTCAGCAGACTGGGAGCCTCCCTATACAGCCCAGCAGCCCAGAACTGCCCTGGAGGGACGGCACTCACCTGTGACATAGCACAGTCATCCCTCAACACAGGACCCGGGGTGCACGGCCTGGAAGAGGGGCCCACTTGCAAGTCTCAGGAGCCATACGCCAATACCAAGGACTTGTGGGTCAGTGGCAGAGACAAACTGTGGCGGGACTGAACTGAAGGATTAGACTATTGCAGTAGCTTTAAAACTCTAGGATCACCAGGGAGATTTGATTGTTAGAGCCACCCCCCCCCCTGACTGCCCAGAAACACGCCCCATATACAGGGCAGGCAACACCAACTACACACGCAAGCTTGGTACACCAATTGGACCCCACAAGACTCACTCCCCCACTCACCAAAAAGGCTAAGCAGGGGAGAACTGGCTTGTGGAGAACAGGTGGCCCGTGGACGCCACCTGCTGGTTAGTTAGAGAAAGTGTACTCCACGAAGCTGTAGATCTGATAAATTAGAGATAAGGACTTCAATTGGTCTACAAATCCTAAAAGAACCCTATCAAGTTCAGCAAATGCCACGAGGCCAAAAACAACAGAAAATTATAAAGCATATGAAAAAACCAGACGATATGGATAACCCAAGCCCAAGCACCCAAATCAAAATACCAGAAGAGACACAGCACCTAGAGCAGCTACTCAAAGAACTAAAGATGAACAATGAGACCATAGTACGGGAGATAAAGGAAATCAAGAAGACCCTAGAAGAGCATAAAGAAGACATTGCAAGACTAAATAAAAAAATGGATGATCTTATGGAAATTAAAGAAACTGTTGACCAAATTAAAAAGATTCTGGACACTCATAGTACAAGACTAGAGGAAGTTGAACAATGAATCAGTGACCTGGAAGATGACAGAATGGAAAATGAAAGCATAAAAGAAAGAATGGGGAAAAAAATTGAAAAAATCGAAATGGACCTCAGGGATATGATAGATAACATGAAACGTCCAAATATAAGACTCATTGGTGTCCCAGAAGGGGAAGAAAAGGGTAAAGGTCTAGGAAGAGTATTCAAAGAAACTGTTGGGGAAAACTTCCCAAATCTTCTAAACAACATAAATACACAAATCGTAAATGCTCAGCGAACTCCAAATAGAATAAATCCAAATAAACCCACTCCGAGACATATACTGATCACACTATCAAACACAGAAGAGAAGGAGCAAGTTCTGAAAGCAGCAAGAGAAAAGCAATTCACCACATACAAAGGAAACAGCATAAGACTAAGTAGTGACTACTCAGCAGCCACCATGGAGGCAAGAAGGCAGTGGCACGATATATTTAAAATTCTGAGTGAGAAAAATTTCCAGCCAAGAATACTTTATCCAGCAAAGCTCTCCTTCAAATTTGAGGGAGAGCTTAAATTTTTCACAGACAAACAAATGCTGAGAGAATTTGCTAACAAGAGACCTGCCCTACTGGAGATACTCAAGAGAGCCCTACAGACAGAGAAACAAAGAAAGGACAGAGAGACTTGGAGAAAGGTTCAATACTAAAGAGATTCGGTATGGGTACAATAAAGGATATTAATAGACAGAGGGGAAAAATATGACAAACATAAACCAAAGGATAAGATGGCTGATTCAAGAAATGCCTTCACGGTTATAACGTTGAATATAAATGGATTAAACTCCCCAACTAAAAGATATAGATTCGCAGAATGGATCAAAAAAAAATGAACCATCAATATGTTGCATACAAGAGACTCATCTTAGACACAGAGACACAAAGAAACTGAAAGTGAAAGGATGGAAAAAAATATTTCATGCAAGCTACAGCCAAAAGAAAGCAGGTGTAGCAATATTAATCTCAGATAAAATAGACTTCAAATGCAGGGATGTTTTGAGAGACAAAGAAGGCCACTACGTACTAATAAAAGGGGCAATTCAGCAAGAAGAAATAACAATCGTAAATATCTATGCACCCAACCAAGGTGCCACAAAATACATGAGAGAAACACTGGCAAAACTAAAGGAAGCAATTGCTGTTTCCACAATAATTGTGGGAGACTTCAACACATCACTCTCTCCTATAGATAGATCAACCAGACAGAAGACCAATAAGGAAACTGAAAACCTAAACAATCTGATAAATGAATTAGATTTAACAGACATATACAGGACATTACATCCCAAATCACCAGGATACACATACTTTTCTAGTGCTCATGGAACTTTCTCCAGAATAGATCATATGCTGGGACATAAAACAAGCCTCAATAAATTTAAAAAGATTGAAATTATTCAAAGCACATTCTCTGACCACAATGGAATACAATTAGAAGTCAATAACCATCAGAGACTTAGAAAATTCACAAATACCTGGAGGTTAAACAACACACTCCTAAACAATCAGTGGGTTAAAGAAGAAATAGCAAGAGAAATTGCTAAATATATAGAGACGAATGAAAATGAGAACACAACATACCAAAACCTATGGGATGCAGCAAAAGCAGTGCTGAGGGGGAAATTTATAGCACTAAATGCATATATTAAAAAGGAAGAAAGAGCCAAAATCAAAGAACTAATGGATCAACTGAAGAAGCTAGAAAATGAATAGCAAACCAATCCTAAACCAAGTACAAGAAAAGAAATAACAAGGATTAAAGCAGAAATAAATGACATAGAGAACAAAAAAACAATAGAGAGGTTAAATATCACCAAAAGTTGGTTCTTTGAGAAGATCAACAAGATTGACAAGTCCCTAGCTAGACTGACAAAATCAAAAAGAGAGAAGACCCATATAAACAAAATAATGAATGAAAAAGGTGACATAACTGCAGATCCTGAAGAAATTAAAAAAATTATAAGAGGATACTATGAACAACTGTATGGCAACAAACTGGATAATGTAGAGGAAATGGACAATTTCCTGGAAACATATGAACAACCTAGACTGACTAGAGAAGAAATAGAAGATCTCAACCAACCCATCACAAGCAAAGATATCCAATCAGTCATCAAAAATCTTCCCACAAATAAATGCCCAGGGCCAGATGGCTTCACAGGGGAATTCTACCAAACTTTCCAGAAAGAACTGACACCAATCTTACTCAAACTCTTTCAAAACATTGAAGAAAATGGAACACTACCTAACTCATTTTATGAAGCTAACATCAATCTAATACCAAAACCAGGCAAAGATGTTACAAAAAAGGAAAACTACCGGCCAATCTCCCTAATGAATATAGATGCAAAAATCCTCAACAAAATACTTGCAAATCGAATCCAAAGACACATTAAAAAAATCATACACCATGACCAAGTGGGGTTTATTCCAGGCATGCAAGGATGGTTCAACATAAGAAAATCAATCAATGTATTACAACATATTAACAAGTCAAAAGGGAAAAATCAATTGATCATCTCAATAGATGCTGAAAAAGCATTTGACAAAATCCAACATCTCTTTTTGATAAAAACACTTCAAAAGGTAGGAATTGAAGGAAACTTCCTCAACATGATAAAGAGCATATATGAAAAACCCACAGCCAGCATAGTACTCAATGGTGAGAGACTGAAAGCCTTCCCTCTAAGATCAGGAACAAGACAAGGATGCCCGCTATCACCACTGTTATTCAACATTGTGCTGGAAGTGCTAGCCAGGGCAATCCGGCAAGACAAAGAAATAAAAGGCATCCAAATTGGAAAAGAAGAAGTAAAACTGTCATTGTTTGCAGATGATATGATCTTATATCTAGAAAACCCTGAGAAATCGACGATACAGCTACTAGAGCTAATAAACAAATTTAGCAAAGTAGCGGGATACAAGGTTAATGCACATAAGTCAGTAATGTTTCTATATGCTAGAAATGAACAAACAGAAGAGACACTCAAGAAAAAGATACCATTTTCAATAGCAACTAAAAAAATCAAGTACCTAGGAATCAACTTAACCAAAGATGTAAAAGACCTATACAAAGAAAACTACATAACTCTACTAAAAGAAATAGAAGGGGACCTTAAAAGATGGAAAAATATTCCATGTTCATGGATAGGAAGGCTAAATGTCATTAAGATGTCAATTCTACCCAAACTCATCTACAGATTCAATGCAATCCCAATCAAAATTCCAACAACCTACTTTGCAGACTTGGAAAAGCTAGTCATCAAATTTATTTGGAAAGGGAAGATGCCTCGAATTGCTAAAGACACTCTAAAAATGAAAAATGAAGTGGGAGGACTTACACTCCCTGACTTTGAAGCTTATTATAAAGCCACAGTTGCCAAAACAGCATGGTACTGGCACAAAGATAGACATATAGATCAATGGTATCAAATTGAGAATTCGGAGATAGACCCTCAGATCTATGGCCAACTGATCTTTGATAAGGCCCCCAAAGTCACTGAACTGAGTCATAATGGTCTTTTCAACAAATGGGGCTGGGAGAGTTGGATATCCATATCCAAAAGAATGAAAGAGGACCCCTACCTCACCCCCTACACAAAAATTAACTCAAAATGGACCAAAGATCTCAATATAAAAGAAAGTACCATAAAACTCCTAGAAGATAATGTAGGAAAACATCTTCAAGACCTTGTATTAGGCGGCCACTTCCTAGACTTTACACCCAAAGCACAAGCAACAAAAGAGAAAATAGATAAATGGGAACTCCTCAAGCTTAGAAGTTTCTGCACCTCAAAGGAATTTCTCAAAAAGGTAAAGAGGCAGCCAACTCAATGGGAAAAAATTTTTGGAAACCATGTATCTGACAAAAGACTGATATCTTGCATATATAAAGAAATCCTACAACTCAATGACAATAGTACAGTCGGCCCAATTATAAAATGGGCAAAAGATATGAAAAGACAGTTCTCTGAAGAGGAACTACAAATGGCCAAGAAACACATGAAAAAATGTTCAGCTTCACTAGCTATTAGAGAGATGCAAATTAAGACCACAATGAGATACCATCTAACACCGGTTAGAATGGCTGCCATTAAACAAACAGGAAACTACAAATGCTGGAGGGGATGTGGAGAAATTGGAACTCTTATTCACTGTTGGTGGGACTGTATAATGGTTCAGCCACTCTGGAAGTCAGTCTGGCAGTTCCTTAGAAAACTAGATATAGAGTTACCATTCGATCCAGCGATTGCACTTCTCGGTATATACCCGGAAGATCGGAAAGCAGTGACACGAACAGATATCTGCACACCAATGTTCATAGCAGCATTATTCACAATTGCCAAAAGATGGAAACAACCCAAATGTCCTTCAACAGATGAGTGGATAAATAAAATGTATTATATACACACGATGGAATACTACGCGGCAGTAAGAAGGAACGATCTCGTGAAACATATGACAACATGGATGAACCTTGAAGACATAATGCTGAGCGAAATAAGCCAGGCACAAAAAGAGAAATATTATATGCTACCACTAATGTGAACTTTGAAAAATATAAAACAAATGGCTTATAATGTAGAATGTAGGGGAACTAGCAATAGAGAGCAATTAAGGAAGGGGGAACAATAATCCAAGAAGAACAGATAAGCTATTTAACGTTCTCGGATGCCCAGGAATGACTATGGTCTGTTAATTTCTGATGGATATAGTAGGAACAAGTTCACAGAAATGTTGCTATATTATGTAACTTTCTTGGGGTAAAGTAGGAACATGTTGGAAGTTAAGCAGTTATCTTAGGTTAGTTGTCTTTTTCTTACTCCCTTGTTATGGTCTCTTTGAAATGTTCTTTTATTGTATGTTTGTTTTCTTTTTAACTTTTTTTTCATACAGTTGATTTAAAAAAGAAGGGAAAGTTAATTAAAAAAAAAAAAAAAAAAAACCAAGGGAAAAAAAAAAAAAAGATGCAGTGCCCCCTTGAGGAGCCTGTGGAGAATGCAGGGGTATTCGCCTACCCCACCTCCATGGTTGTTAACATGACCACAGACATAGGGGACTGGTGGTTTGATGGGTTGAGCCCTCTACCATAGGTTTTATCCTTGGGAAGATGGTTGCTGCAAAGGAGAGGCTAGGCCTCCCTATGGTTGTGCCTAAGAGCCTCCTCCCGAATGCCTCTTTGTTGCTCAGATGTGGCCCTGTCTCTCTAGCTAAGCCAACTTGAAAGGTGAAATCACTGCCCTCCCCCCTACGTGGGATCAGACACCCAGGGGAGTGAATCTCCCTGGCAACGTGGAATATGACTCCCGGGGAGGAATGTAGACCTGGCATCGTGGGACGGAGAACATCTTCTTGACCAAAAGGGGGATGTGAAAGGAAATGAAATAAGCTTCAGTGGCAGAGAGAATCCAAAAGGAGCCGAGAGGTCACTCTGGTGGGCACTCTTACGCACACTTTTGACAACCCTTTTTAGGTTCTAAAGAATTGGGGTAGCTGGTGGTGGATACCTGAAACTATCAAACTACAACCCAGAACCCATGAATCTCGAAGACAGTTGTATAAAAATGTAGCTTATGAGGGGTGACAAGGGGATTGGGAAAGCCATAAGGACCACACTCCACTTTGTCTAGTTTATGGATGGATGAGTAGAAAAATAGGGGAAGGAAACAAACAGACAAAGGTTCCCAATGTTCTTTTTTACTTCAATTGCTCTTTTTCACTCTAATTATTAATCTTGTTATTCTTGTGTGTGTGCTAATGAAGGTGTCAGGGATTGATTTGGGTGATGAATGTACAACTATGTAATGGTACTGTGAACAATCGAAAGTACGATTTGTTTTGTATGACTGCGTGGTATATGAATATATCTCAATAAAATGAAGATAAAAAAAAAACACTCCTGGTTCTGATATTAACTTAAGATATTAAGAATAGCAAGTACATCAAAATTAGATGTTGCTAAGAATAGAACTGTAGGTATTTTAGATTTTTAAAGAATGTTTAATATAAATGTTTTATAGCAACATTACAAAATGTTTCATATTAGAGGAAAAAAAATGAAAAACTGTTATAAGAGACAAAAAAGAATGCTATAGATTAATAAAAGAGGAAATTCACTAAGAAGGAATAAGAATCATAAATATTTATGCACCTAATCAGGGTGCACCAAAATACATGAGGCAAACGCTGGCAAAACTGAAGGGAGAAATACACGTCTCTACAATAATACTTGGAGACTTCAATACACCACTCTCATCAACAGATAAAACATCTAGACAGAGGATCAATAAGGAAACAAATAATGTGAATAATACAATAAATGAACTATGAACTAGACCCTAAGAGACAACACTGCACCCCAATATAGCAGGATATATATTCTTCTCAAGTGCTCATGGATCATTCTCCAGGATAGACTACATTATGGGTCACTAAGCAAGTCTTAATAAATATTAAAAGATTAAAATTACACAGAGCACTTTCTCTGATCATAGTCGAATGAAGCTGGAAATCAATAACAGGTGGAGAATTGGAAAATCCACAAATATATGGAGGTTAAACAACATACTCTTATACAATCAGTAAGTCAAAGAAGAAATTGCAAGAGAAATAATAAATTGCTTGAGATGAATGAAAACAAGAACACAATTTATCAGAAGTTTTGGAATGCAGTGAAGGCAATGTTGACAGGGAAATTTATAGCCCTAAATGCTTACATTCAAAAAGAAGAAAGAGATAAAATCAAAGACCTAACTGCACACCTGAAGAAACTAGAAAAAGAACAGCAAACTAATCCCAAAGCAAGCAGAAGGAAAGAAATAACAAAGATTAGAGCATAAATAAATGAAATTGAGATAAAAAAGCAATAGAGATTATTAACAAAACCAAAAGTTGGTTGAGATGGTCAATAAAATTGACAAACCCATAGACTAACAAGGAAAAAAAGAGAGAAGATGCAAATAAAATCAGAAATGATGGGGGAGGGGAAACTTTACTACTGACCTCATGAAGATAAAAAGGATCATAAGAGGACCCTTGAACAACTGTATGCCAACAAATTAGACAACTAGGACAAAATTCCTAGAAACACACACGAATGAACTACACTGACTCCAGAAGAAGTAGAAGACCTCAGCAGAGAGATTACAAGTAAAGAGATTGAATCAGGCATCAAACCTTCCCACCAAGGAAAGGCCCAGAACCAGATGGCTTCACAGGTGAATTCTATTAATCATTCCAAGAAGAATTAATACCAATTCTGCTCAAACTCTTCCAAAAAATTGAAGAGAGGGAACATTATCTAATTCATTCTATGAAGCCAACATTAACTTTATACCAAAGCCAGATATACATACTACAAGAAAATGACAGACCAATTTCATTAATGAATATAGATGCAAAAGTCCTCAACAAAATAATTGCTAATCGAATTCAACAGGACATCAAAAGAATTACACACCATGATCAAGTAGGTTTTATCCCAGGCATGCAAGGGTGGTTCAACACAAGAAAATCAATTAATGTAATGCACTACATTAACAAATTCTGAGGGAAATACCATGTGATCATCTCAATTGATGCTGAAAAGGCATCTGACAAAATCCAGCATCCTTTCTTGATACAAACACTTCTAAAAATAGAAATAGAAGGACGCTTCCTGAACATGAATAGGGGCATAAATGAAAAACCCGTGGTTAATGTTGTACTCAATGCTGAAAGACTGAAAGCTTTCCCTCTACAATTGGGAACAAAACAAAGATGCTTACTATCACCGCCATTATTCAACGTTGTGTTAGAAGTTCTAACAAGAACAGTTAGGCAAGAAAAAGAAATAAAAGACATCCAAATTGGAAAGGAAAACTTTCATTATTTGAAGATGACATGATCCTACATATAGAAAGTCCCAGAAAAAAATACAAGTAAGCTACTAGAGCTAATAAATGAATTTGGCAAAGTAGCAGGATACAAGACCAACACATAAAAATCAGTATTGTTTCCATAAACTAGTAGTGTATAGAGGAGAAAATCAGAGAAAAATTCCATTTACAGTAGCAACTGAAAAAGCCAAGTATCTAGGAATAAATTTAACCAAGGATGTAAAGGACCTGTACAGAGAAAACTAGAAAACATTGCTTAAAGAAATCAAAGAAGACCTAAGTAAATGGATGGACATACAGTGTTCAGGGACTGGAGGACTAAATATCATACAGATGTCAATTCTACGCAAATTGATTTACAGATTCAGCATAATCCCAATCAAAATTCCAAAGCCTACTTTGCAGAATTGGAAAATCCAATTATAAAATCCATTTGGAAGGGTAAAGGGCCCTGAATAGCGAAAAACATCTTGGAAAAGAACAAGGTTGGAGGACTTGCACTTCCTGGCTTTAAAGCATATGACAATAGGCATAAAGACAGATATACTGATCAATGGAATCAAACAGAGTTTCAGAAATAGACCCTCACTTCTATGGCCAGTTGATTTTTGACAAGGATACCCAGTTCACTCAATGGGAAAAGAATAGTCAGTCACTTCAACAAATGGTGCTGGAAGAACTGGCTATCCATATCCAAAAGAATGAAAGAGGACCCCTATCTTACACCTTATACAATACTTAACTCAAATGCATCAAAGACCTAAATATAAGAACCAGGACCATAAAACTCCTAGAAGAAAATGTAGGGAAGCCTCTTCAAGATCTTGTGGTAGTCAATGATTTCTGAGACTTTAAACCCAAAGCACATGCAGTAAAAGAAAAAATAGATAAAAGGGACCTCCTCAAACTTAAAAACTTCTGTGCTTCAAAGGACTTTGACAAGAAAGTAAAAAGGCAGCCTACACAATGGCAAAAAATATTTGGAAACCACATATCTGATAAGGGTTTAATATCCAGAACATAAAAAGGAATACTACAACTCAACAATGAAAAGACGAACAACCCAATTAAAAATGGGTAATACTTGAATAGACATTTTTCCAAAGAGGGAATACCAATGGCTAAAAGTACATGAAAGGATGGTCAACATCACCAGCATTCAGGGAAATGCAAATCAAAACCTCAATGAGATACCATTTCACACTTACTAGAATATCTACTATTAAAAAAAAGAAAAGGCTGCAAGTGTTGGGGAGGATGTGGAGAAAGAGAAACACTCATTCACTGCTGGTTGGAATGTATACTGGTGCACCTGCTGTGGAAGACAGTTTTGGAGTTCCTCAGGATGCTAAATATAGAATTGCCATATGATCTGGCAATCCCATTACTAGTTATATAGCCAGGAGAACTGAAAGCAGGGGTGCAAACAGACATTTGCACACCAATGCTCATAACTGCATCATTCACAATTGCTAAAAGACAGAAGCAACCCAAGTGTCCATTAACTGATGAATGGATAAACAAACTGTAGTGCATGTGTGTGTGTGTCTGTGTGTGTGTCTGTCTGTGTGTGTGTCTGTGTCTGTGCTTATGATGGAATATTATTCAGCAGTAAGAAGGAATGAAGTTCTGATGCATGCAACAACATGGATGAACCTGGAGGACATCATGTTGCATGAAATAAGTCAGATACAACAGGACAAACATTGTATGATCTCAGTAATATGAACTAAGTATAATAAGCAAACTCATAAAGTTAAAATACAGAATAAAGGAGATGGAATGCGGGTAGAGAATGGGGAGCTGATGCTTAATTTGTGCAGAATTTCTATTTAGGTTGATTGTAAATGTTTAGAAATCAATAGTGGTGATGGTAGCACATTACCGTGAGTATAATTAACAATGCTGAATTGTGTGTGTGAATGTGGATGAAAGAGGTAGTTTTAGGTTGTGAATGTTACTAGAAGGAAAGCTAGAGGATAAAACATGGGACCATATAACATTGTGAACCCTGTTGTCTGTGGTGAATGGTACAAATATGAGAATGTTCTTTCATGAACTATAACAAATGTACGTCACTAGTACAAAGTGTTAATATTAGGGGCATATATGGGAAAATGCAGCTAATGAAATCCATGGACTAGAGTTAACAATAGCATTTTAGTTTTCTTTAAATATAAATAAATCTACAGAGACAGAATTAGATTAGTGGTTATGTAGGGCTGGGGAAGGATAGAGGGATTGAGAGGTAATTGCTAAGGGATATAGGGTTTTTCTTTTTGGAGTAATGAAAATGTTCTGAAATTGACTATGGTGATGAATGAACAACTCTGTGATTATACTAAAAGCTGTTGATTGTATGCCTTGGATGGATTGTATGGTATGTGAATATATCTCAGTAAAACTGCTAAAATGAATTATGACTCATTTCTTAAAAAAGATATATTATATGTAATGATGTGAGTGCAAGCTCTGGAACATGGTGACCTGGGTTTCAATCCTGATTCTGCCAAAAATTAACTGTGTAGCTTGGGAAAATTTCCTTAGGCTTTCCCTGCCTCAGTGTCTCATTCATAAGATAGACATGTATCTACCTCATTGAGATATTATAAGAAATAAAATAGATGATAAATATAAATTGCTTAGAATAGTGTCTATCACATAGAAAATACTCAATAAGTATTGAGGTGTATTATTATTATGTAGCAAAATGAAGTTTACATAATTATAAGAGCCATCACATGTGTTTTGAGAGGTTGGTGACCATGTTTATTCATTTAGTTATTCAACTAATATTTATTATGCATCTGCCACAGACCAGGTATCAATGATGAAAAGTTATCCAAGTGAATAGAATCAATCATTTGAGAATAAATTGATCGGCTGATTTATAGCAAAATAGACTTCAGTGCAGCAGCCCAGAACTCAGGTTCACAAACCTTTGAATGACTTTCAGGTTCCTTCTAAGATAAGACTATCAGGTTGCCTGAATTGAATAGAATAACCAGATATTTTATAACTAAACAATCATAAATAGAGACTATTGGAAATGGAAGGGCCTTTTGCCATATCCAGTGGCTTTCAATTACTATTTTTTTTTTTTTTTTTTTGTAAAATTTACCCACCCTCATAGCAACAGAGTTTGGCAAACATCCATTGTTCATAACTTAAAGTCTAGCATTCTTTGTTAGGTTCCACATCTCTTGAATCTAATTCAGTATATCCCAAGTCTGGCTGCACATTAGACAACATCTAGAATGCTTTAAAAAGTACAGGTGCCTGGGTCCCAACTCTGAATAATCAGTGCAAGTGGGGCTCAGGTGTCTGTATTTTTTAAGCAGGTGATTATAATGTGGAATCAGGCTAGTGAGCCACTGGTCTAATTCATTCATCAGCATCTCAGGTCCTGTTGTAAATTGTATTTGGTCCAAACACTCATGAACGTGCTAGGGCCATGTAGCCAGTGATGTCTCTCTCCTAAGGGGATCTCTCTAGCAACAGCTCTCATTTCAGAAACCAGCATGATATGCCACTTTACAACTTGTATATTTCTTTACATTTTATTTGTTTTCATACCAATAATCCCAGATAAGGTTTACACAAAGCCTTCAGCTTACTTAACTTACTGAGTTGGAAATCAAGGCTCAGAAAGGGTAAGCCTCCTGTCTATACCACCAGTCAAGAATTTTAGTAGCTGGGATAGGGACCCAGGCCTTAGAATTCTTGAAGGGGGTTTGTTTCTGTGCTACGCCGTCAATGCCAGTGGTGCAGGAGAAAACTTGTGAATGCCATGAGCTGGGCTTGATGAAGCAAGGATGTAAACCTCTACAATGATGACAGCTAACAAGTATTGTTCACTGACCACTGACCAGGCACTATCTGACTGTCCATGTCTTAACTCGACTATTCCTTAAAGCAGTGCCATGTACATTATTTTGAATGTACAAAAGATGAAATGCCATCTTAGGTTGAGTACCCTGCCTAAGGTCCGTTGACAGAAATTGGCAAAGCCAGGATTTAAACCTAGTAACCCTCACACCAAAGTCCATATTTTTAACAGAATCCTGAGACTAACTCTCAAGGTGCTTGCTTACTGATATAAGGACCCTTCTTTTCCCAATTACTGAGGCACTTCATTGCAGGCGCACTTGTTTTTTTGGTTTGCTGTTTGTTAAAACTTACTTCTCAGTGTTCAACTTTTGCAAGTTATTTTAATGTGTAGGCAACTCTGCTTCTTATTTGCATCAGAGCTCTTCCATCTGTTGCTAGTTTTGTTTAAAATAATATTGCAGCAGGTAGGCAATTTCAAGATAGAATAAAGTACACTTTAGAGCTGAATGTACTTTACAGAAACAATTTTTCTTTACCTTTGAGGTACAAAATAGCTCATGAAAAATCATAACACATGCTACTTCTACATTTTCTGTTCAATACCAAAAGACAAATCTGGTAACTCTAGCCCATTACTGCCTGAGATTTCCAGGTAGTGTGATGTTGAACTCCATCACACCCACTCCTTACAGGTGCCCCTCAATATAAAATTTCTTATGCATTTGAGTTTCCAGTCTGTCTCTTTTATCTTCTTGTGCTTCTTACTCTAGCATGCTCATGTTGAGCAAAAACCAGAGGCAACTTTCATGAGGCACAATGAAGCACACAGACAACCCTCCAAAGCTCATCTTGCCCCTAACTCTAGGCACAAATAGGGGCTAAAGCTATCTGATTTCATCTCCTATTTACCCAAAACCAAATGTAAACTTTAAATAGGTCTTTTATTAATGCCCAAAAACTCCACTGCTACTCTTTTTTTTTAATTAAATTCAGTTTTATTGAAATACATTCACACACCATACAATCATCCACGATATACAATCCACTGTCCACAGTATGATAACATAGTTATGCGTTCATCACCACAATCTATCTCTGAACATTTTCCTTACATCAGAAAGAACCAGAACAAGAATAAAAAATAAAAGTGAAAAAAGAACACCCAAATCATCCCCCCATCCCACCCCATTTGTCCTTTAGTTTTTATCCCCATTCCTCTACTCATCCATACACTAGATAAAGGGGGTGTGATCCACAAGGTCTTCACAATCACACTGTCACCCCTTCTAATCTACATTATTATATAATTGTCTTCAGCAGTCCAGACTGCTGGGTTGGAGTTTGGTAGTTTCAGGTATTTACTTCTAGCTATTCCAATACATTAAAGCCTAAGAGGTGTTATCTATATAGTGCATAAGAATGTCCACCATAGTGACCTCTCGACTCCATTTGGAATCTCTCAGCCACTGAAACTATTTTGTCTCATTTTGCATCCCCCTTTTGGTCAAGAAGATACTCTCAGTCCCACCATGCCGGGTCCACATTCATCCCCAGGAGTCATACTCTGCGTTGCCAGGGAGATTTACACCCCTGGGAGTCGGGTCCCACGTAGGGGGGAGAGCAGCGAGTTCACCTGTCGAGATGGCTCAGTTAGAGAGAGAGAGGGCCACATCTGAGCAACAAAGAGGTACTCCGGGGGAGACTCTTAGGCACCATTTCATACAACTTTAGATTCTCCTTTGTGGTAATGAGCTTCATAAGGGCAAGTCCCATGCTCGAGGGCTCAGCACATCAAACCGCCAGTCCCAGTGTTTGTGACAACATCAACACCAGTCCAGGTGAGGATGTCCAACACATCCACACCTTCCCCCAGATCCTCGGGGCTGGGGAGGGAGAGGCTGTAAATATATTTTTTATATCTGCCCAAATTACTCTAGGATGTGTCACTATTTCACTCCAGCCTATACTAACCTACCGTATCTCACTTCCTATTCAAAGTTCCATGCAATTGTGGTGTTTGAACAAATCAACTGTAGAGTTGTACCGTTTGGAAAATTTAGATCCTGTACCAAATAGATACCTATTCCCTTGGTCTCATGTGAAAGTTGAAGTTTTAAAACACAATCAGTTTCAACCTTTATCCTTTGGCCTGGCTTGCCCTGGTCTTAACCAGACCTGCTTCATTCATATCACTAATTGAAGTCTGGGCTCTTTTTCAGCTTTTTTTTTTTTTTTTTTTTTTTTGACAGTGGCTGTATGCACTAATACTGACATTCATATCTGCCGAGCTCTAGCTCTGAGTTTCAGGTGTCTCAGAGATACGCATTGTTTCAGAGACCAATCAGGTTATACGCTAGGGGATCAGCATCTCAAAGTTTAGAGATAGGCCTTACAATTCAGGGATAGAGTTAACTGCTGTAAGAGCTTACAATCTAGGGACTATTACAATTATTGTGTCCATGTTAGGCTATGTTCTAAGATTCAATTCTGAGTTTACACATTGTAGTTAGTCCATATTGGTGAGGCATCATCCCTCTCACCATGTTTTCTCCAACACTTTTACTCCTATATATATATTTTCCTACAATTTTATAGAGTTATATTCACATACCATACATTTATCCACAGTGTACAATCAGTTGTTCATGGTATCATCATAAAGTTGTACATTTATCACCACAATCAGCACTAGAACATACTGATTACTACAAGAAAAATTGTTTTTTTTTTTTTTTTTCATTGCTACTCTTTTTAAAAGTATTCTCAGACCCCACAGTGGGATTTAACGGAGTTTGCAACCTCACACTCACCTTTTTTTCCTAGTTGTGGAGTGAGAGTCATTATTGAATTAAGGGGGTTAGGTCTGAGAGAGGAGTCGGGAATGCTTCAAGCACTGAGAGGTGGTAGAACTTAGTGGCCAAGTACACAAACTCTAAGGCCAGACTGCTTGGACCAAATCTATGCTTTACTTTTTCCTGGTTGTGTTATCTAAGGCAAACTATTTAAGTACTTTGTGCCTCGGTTTCCCCATTCATAAAACAAGAATAACTATAGTACCCACCATATCAGGTTGGGATGTGGATTAAAAGAGTTAATAAACAAGTGCTGAGAACAGTATCTGGCACATAGGAATTACTCAGAAAGCCTTAGCTGTTGTTGTTGTTGTTATTATTAATTATTATTTCTGTCACTATTGTTATTGTTACTGAAATTGCTCCTTCCCCTCTTCCTCTATAACTCTTCTATGGCCTCTTTCAGCAGTAAGGACCCAACATGAAAATAACATTTTTTCCCTGTCTATTCAGAGCTTTCCTTATCTTATTCATTCCTTCATTCAAAAATATTTATTGAATACATACTACGTGCCTTGCCCTGTGCTTGGTGCTGGATACAAAAGAATAAAGCAAGTGTGTTTCCTCCTTCATGGAAGGTACTGGGGAAGATGACAAAAATGGTCTACAATTAAGTGGTTAGAAGTTGCAGTGAATGATATTAAGGAAAAACAAGGGGCTGAGGCAGAGAAATATAGATGGAGACCTACATAGGCAAGCAGCATTTAATCTGAAACCTACCTGAGGGCTGCAAGTGGGTTAGTCATTTATGGAGGAGGGAAAATGAGCATTCCAGCCTGGCAAAGAGCTGAGACATGTTCCCAGGACAGATAGCAGCCTCAGTGGTTGAAGGGAAGTGAGCAGACAAGAAAAGGTGAGGCAGCTGGAGGTTATACAATGTGCAATGGAAAGCCGCTAAAGGCTTCATGTAGGTGAGTGAAGGGAGTAGCATTTACCCTTGAAGAGGCTCTCCAAGGGGAATGAGCTCAAGGGGACAAGAGCAGAAGCTGGTTAGAAGGCAGCCGGCAGTCATCCATGTGAGAAGTGATAGCAATTTAGACTTGAGTAGTAGTTTCACATAATGGTTGACAGCTGGAAAGTCTAGGTTTGATTTTCTTCATCTGTGAAATGAAGATAATGTGAAAAATAAATGAGGCAGATTTCTGATTTCAGTTCCAACATGTACACAGCTTGGAAATTGGCATCCCTGTGCTTTCAACAATAAAAAGATGAACAAATGAAAAATCAGCAACAATTTTTCTTAGACAACTGAATTTGCAACACAAAACTTCACCCCTAAGTCTGAAGAGACAAATGAATCCAGAGATTTTTATCAAGATCTGCTTACCTGGAGCAAAAGCCTCTGTAGTCATGAACTGATAGGAATACTTATTGCTGGAGGTTGAGAGTGAGACACTCCTTAGAGTTGCAGTTTGAGGGGGACCCTACAATTTAGTGTGTTTTAACTCCGAGAACACCACCAGTTTCTCAAGGTGAAGTTCTGAGGAAGATCCCTTTATGGCTTTGACAGGAAAAGAGCAAGAGTAATCGTTGTAAAATATGTCCAGAGCATTGGCCATAACAAAGGCCAGTGCAAAAGGCTGTACCAGAACCTTAACCCAGCTGAGGGAAGGACATTTTCCTATCCCATCCCTGTCTAGCCTTACTGTCTCATGTAAGGGAGAGAAAAAAAAACTAAGAAACACTTCTGAAGGCCACATCTTGGGGACACAGGCCCACTAAAAGACTGAGGCTTAATCACAATATTATAGACTACTACCCCTCCTCCACACATTATCATTACACCTATAGGGCTCCAGTATACTAACAGTGGATTACAGCTGAAATGGCTGCTAGACCCAGGCTCTCTCTGATGAAGAGCTCTTAAGGAAGTCAAAGAAAGGAGAGTAGACAAAGGCAAGGACACCAGACAAATTATAATCCTCTAGTAAATAAACTATAGCAAACATTAAACACTTCCCAACTTCTATCAAGATTAACATAAAACCTCACATTGAAGGACCATTTACCTCAGTTCGTATTATGTGACACATCATATTTGCTTTCAACAAAAAACTATGAGGCATGCCAAAAGTCGAGAAACAGCACAGTCTGGAGGTTAAAAGTAAGCTTTAGAACCAGACTCAGATTTGGTTAGATTTTTGCATTATCAAAGAGTGAATTTAAAATAACAATGATTGATATGCTAAGGCCTCTAATGGAAAAAGTAAAAGCCATGCAAGAACAGATGGGCAATGTAAGCAGAGTGATGAAAACTCTAAGAAAGAATCAAAGGAATCCTAGAAATCAAAAGCACTGTAACAGAAATGAAAAATGCTTTTGACGGGCTCATCAGTAGATTAGACACGGCCAAGAAATAATTAGTGAGCTTGAAAATAAGTCAATAGAAACTTCCCAAACCAAAATGAAAAGAGAAAAATGAATAAAAATTGAAATAAATGAAAAAGACAGACCATCCAAGAATTGTGGGGTAATTTTAAAAGGTGTAACAGACACATAATTGAAATACAAGAAGAAGAAGGAAAAGAGTGGAGCAGAAGAAATATTTAAAGTAACTGGCTGAGAGCTTCCCAAACTTAATAAAAAACACCAAACTCCCAAACCACGGATCCATGAAGCACAGAGAACATCAAGCAAGATAAATGGAAAAACAAACAAACAAACAAAAAACATGCAAATGAAAAAACACATATGCCTAACAATATTATATTCAAAATGCAGAAAATCAAAGACAGAGAAATTCTTGGAAGAAGCTAAAGTAAAGAAAAAACACCTTCCTTAGAGAAAAACTAGAAGAATTACAGCAGACTTCTTATCAGAAACCATGCAAGCAAGAAGATAGTGGAGTGAAATATTTAAAGTGTTGAAATAAAAAACCACCAACTTAGAATTCTATGTACAGTGAAGTTATCCTAAAAAACTGAAGGAAAAATAAAGACTGTCTCAGATGAACAAAACGGAAAATTCATCACCAGCAGACCTGCCCTGCAAGAAATGGTAAAAGAAGTTCTTCATGGAGAGAGAAAATAATATAGGTCATAAACTTAGTTTGACATAAAGAAAGGAATAGCTTGGAGAAGGAGTGAATGAAAGTAAAATAAAATATTTTATATTTCATAGTTCTTATTTTTAATCAATCTACAAGATCACTGTTTGAAGTAATAATAACAATGTACTAGGCAATAGTACATATGGATAAGTGAAATGAATGACAGCAATGTCATAAGACATGGGAGGCAGGAATTAAATACTCTGTTACAAAATACTTGCACTTCACACTTGAAGTGGTACTCGAAGGTATTGAAGGTAGATTCTGATCAGTTGTAATTATATATTGCTAATTCTAGGGAAACTACAGACCCATATCTCTCATGAATATGGATGCAAAAGTCCTCAACAAAATGTTACAAATTGAATCATACAGTGTATAAAAAGGATCATACACCACAATCAAATGGGACTTATTCCAGGTGTGTAAGGCTAAGTTCACCTTTTGAAAATTCCTTACTGTAATGCATCATATTAACAGGCTAAAGACAAAAAATCATATCATATCAATGGTTGCAGAAAAAGCATGTGACAAAATCCAGCACCCATTCATGACAAAAAAAAGTTTCAGCAATCTAATAATCAGAGCAAACTTCCTCAACTTGATAAAGACATCTTCAAAAAACCTACTGCTAATAAAAAATTGATAAATGGCAAAAGATCTGAATAGGTATATCATCAAAGAAGATATGTACACATCAAATAAACATATGGAAAGATGTTCAACATCATTTGTCACAAGGGAATAAAACAACAATATACCACTATACATCTATTAGAATGGCTAAAATCCAAAACACTAACACCACCGAATGCTGACAAGGATGTAGAACATCAGGAACTCTTATTCATTGCTGGTGGAATACAAAATGGTATGGTCATTTTGGAAGACAGTTTGGTAGTTTCTTGCAAAATTACCCATAATCATACCATATGATCTAGCAACTGTGTGCTTAGGTACTTACCTAATTTGAAAACTTAGGTTCACACAAAAAATCTGCACACAGGTATTGCAACTTTATCCATAACTTCCAAAACACTAGAAGCAACCAAGATGTCCTTCAGTAGGTGAAAGGGTAAACAAATGTTGGTACAGCATATAATGAGACAGTATTCAGTGATAAAAAGAAACGAGCTATCAAGCCTTGAAAACCCACGGATGAATCTTAAATACATATTGCCTCCTGTGAAAGGCCAGTTTGAAAAGGCAAGTGAAAATGAAAGAAGCCAGTCTGAAGAGATGACACCTTGTATGATTCCAAATAGATGACATTCTGGAGAAATCAAAACTATAACAACAATGAAAGGACCAATGATTGCCAGATGTGCAGGGGGAAGTAGGGAAGGTTGAATAGGAAAAAAGCACATGTATTTTTAAGTTGGTGAAACTACTCTTTATGAGACTATAATGGGTGCATTTTTCAAAACTCCTAGAACTTTACAGCACAAAAAGTGAACTTTAATGTATGTAAATTTTAAAAATAATTTAGGAGTCAGGGAATCCCAGAATGTGACAAAATGTGGTGGTTTGAAACTATATGTACCCCAGAATAACATGTTCTTAAATTTAATCCCTTCCTGTAGGTGTGAACTCATTGTAAGTAGGATATTTCAATGAGGTTACTTCAGAGAATGCATGGCCCAGGATAGGTTTAATCCTGTTACTGGAGTCCTATATAAGAGAATGAAATTCAGACATAGAAAGCCGCAGAGGAAGCAGCCAGAAGCTAAAATCAATGGAATTCAGAAGAGATGAGAGAGACCAGGAGACACAGCCAAGTGCCTTGCCATGTGACTGGATCACCAGTATCCAGCCAGAGTCTTCAGGGAAAACGCATTGCCTTGATGACATTTTGATTTGGACTTTCTTTTAGCCTTAAAACTGTAGCTAATAAATTCCCATGTTTAAGTCAACTCATTTCATGGTGTTTACTTGAGCATACTGGGAAACTAAAACACAACCTCACTGAAGGAGGTAGGGTCAAAGGTGCTAACCTAAGTAACTCTGAAAATGAGCAAGGTCTGCAAGACTGAGTGAACACACACACACACACAACCTCATGTAAACACTGTAGTCTAATTGTGAAAAGTTGTTTTCAATGGGGGGAGGGTACATGTTAACAATTCTGATATTGCTATACATATATTGAAATTAAATAATTTAAGCTAATGGATGTCAGATTGTGGGAGCCAGGTGTTTCACTGCGGGAGTGCAAGACTACAGTTAAGCAAGGGGAGGAGGTGAGAATGATCTACGTAGCAATGGATTAGAGTTGGAGACATCAGAATGAACATGTTTCGCTTAATACAGATACAGATAGTAGCATGTAGAAATATTTATAGATATGTACAGACATGGGGTGGTGTACATGCACAAATGTCCTTGCTCCGTCAACTGAGAGGGCCTAGAAGCAGACACCTCAGTAGCACACTTAGTCCCAGGTCTTAGTTTCTAAAACAATTCTCCAGTAAAAGGAACGAGGTTGTCTTGGAGAAATGGCTGATTCTAAGACTGAGGCAGGGAATGTGTAAGATGAGTCTGGAGCATCCTGTAGTGCCAGCGAGTAAGGCTCAAACACATTCCCTCCCTCTCTCTCTCTCTCTCTCTCTCTCTCTGTCTCTCTCTCTCTCTCTCTCTCTCTGTCTGTCTCTCTCTCTCTATCTCTATCTATCTCTATCTCTATCGCACGTGCACACACACACACACACACACACACACACACACTGATGGGGTATGCCATAGGACACACGAGTCAACTGAAAACACTCCCAATGGCTAAAACTGGAAAAAGTTGAGCAACAAAAATAAACAGAGCAGTGCTGTTTATAAAACAAATATACATTAAGCCCATACTGACAAAAATAAATGACTGAATCAATAAATGAATAATAATTGGGGGAAAAGAGAAAAATGAAAGCCAGCGGTTTGGTCAATGTCCCACAGGGATCTGGACCACAGCTCACTCTCA
Source organism: Choloepus didactylus (assembly GCF_015220235.1). Classification (NCBI taxonomy): domain Eukaryota; kingdom Metazoa; phylum Chordata; class Mammalia; order Pilosa; family Megalonychidae; genus Choloepus; species Choloepus didactylus. The sequence goes on along the minus strand of NC_051314.1, from coordinate 25,938,751 downwards.
AAACATACCACTGACCAGGCTTTCTTACCCTCACTGCTCTTCACCCACCCTGGCCTTGTTGTCTATTCCTTGAACCAGCCAAGGACCCTCCTGTGTCGAGGTCTTTGCACTTGCTACTGCTACTCCCTCTGCCTGGAACATCCTTCCCCAAATATCCATGTAGCTTACTTCCTCACTTAAAACCAGAATATCCCCCTCTCCCGTCTGAGTCTCCTTTCATTTTATTCATTATAATATAGAAATGGATTGGAAATCTAATTGACCACAAGTTTAATGTCCATCTCCCTCCCTAAAATGTAAGCTCAGTGAGGTCCAGGACCATCTCTGAATTGTTTCCCACATTATCCCAAATACCTAGAAACAGTGTCTGGCCTCTAGTAGACAGAAAATTATCTTGGAAAGAATAAATACATGATGAACCGGTCGCCCCTCAGGTGGGTGTGCTTCAGCATTACACTATGACCCTTCTCCTCCACCTCACTGCCCTCCATCCCTCCTTCTGCAGAGTTATCTGGGGGTAACCATGTTGCTTCTTTTTCCTCAGGGATTTGCACACATTGCCAGCTGCCCACAGTTTTCCAGAGTCACCTATACCAGTCCTAGCCATAGTGCCCTGTCCCCTCCAGGAACGGCAAACAAGATTCCTCCGAAACACCAGTCCCAGAAAATGGGTTGTAGCTGCCCTAGGCATGGTGCTAAGGTGTGTTCCAGGGCAATTATTGATGTCAACCATGTATTGGGAGAGTGAATGGCCACAGAAGAGGGACACAATTGTCCTGCCTCCAGCACTGTGCTAAATAGGAGGGTGTCTGTCCTGCCTTCTGTGAGAGCAAGGGGCTCCTTTTCCTGAGATCACTGAATCATACCCACCATCCCCCAGGAAATGGACACGTAGAGTACACTGCAAATTAATATCATAGATACAAAAGAATATACATGATATATACATAGAGTTGAGGGGAAACAGCCCCTACTCAATTTCATTATATGAATAGCTACAGTTGATTCATCCATTCTTTTAATGATGGACATATGGGTGAAGTCCAGTTTTTTGTTGTTGTTGTTACAAACAAGGTAGCTCTGAACATTTTGTACATGTCTTCTGGTGTACATGTGTTCTAGTTTCTCTACGAGTGGATTGCTGAGTCCCAGGGTATGTGTGTCTTCTACTTTATTCTATAATATTCATTGTTTTCCAAAGTGTTTATGCCAATTTACACTCCCATCAGCAGTGTTTTTCTGTTGTTCGCCATCCTTGCCAACACTTGCTATTGCCTGATTATTCTCCCTGATTTTTGCCATTCTCATGTGTATAAAATAGTACTGCATTGTGTTTTTAATTTCTATTTGCCTCATAATCAATGAGCTTGAGCATTTCTCCTCCCACCAAATCTTTAATCTGAATTGCTTACAAGTAATATAATTGTGGCTCTAGTTGCAGCCCCTTTCCTTACTCCTGCCCTGTGCATTCTAACCAGCTGGTGAATACTGGCATAGCCCTGGAGGACTCAGTGGGGAGCACTTGGATAATCCACCAAGTCGATAATCTGCCTCTGAACGAATAACCAGGAGTTGACCTTTGGGGATTGTACTCACACAATTCAACTGCCATGACCCCGTGTAATATTTCATGTCTTGCTAAAACTCTGGTCAAGCAGTATTTTGCATGCAATTAAGTACTCGGATGAGTCTTTCATCTGAATAATTAGCTCATTTCAACCACAGCTTGCTTGGGAAAGAAAAGGCTCATGTTCCCTGCCGATGGTACCACTCCACACGGCACCTGAGCCTTCTAATAAGAAATGGTTGCCAAGTCTCCCACCCTCCCCATGAAGATGTGCAGTTTTCCAATGACCCTTTTAAAATGTGATGCTAAGATTGGAAAATAAAGCCATACCCTGAGCATTTTAAATCACGTCATTCAATAGCACATACGTAGGGACACAACTCTTCATTATATTCTATCTGAAAAAAAGCACAAGTGTTTTCCCCTCATGCTAGAGAGAATTCAACAGAAATATGCTCTTTCTTGAATGATGCTGTGAACCGAGGAATAATATTAAGGAGAAGGACAAAAAAAAAAACAAAAAAACAAAAAAAAAGATTCACACATAGAAGAAAAATCTATTGAAAAAGGGATCCAGGCTACCCCCAACCTCAGCCTTTGGTAAAGGGATCATCAGAGATCTATGTAGATATTATTTTGAAATTTAGAGCTTCAACTTGTATGAACATGAATGCCCCTGCTGAGTTCTTACGTGCCTCTATAAAACAGCAAAAGGAACCAGACAGTTCCTATTCTTGCATTAAAGCAACACACTGTGGAAAGCCTGAAAATAAACCATCTATGCTTGATTAATTAGGTTTCTAAGTATTGTTTCAGAACCAAACAATATTTCTAAAGATTTCAATAGTTCAAAGATTGCCCTATGGCCGTCCGGCCAATACATCTTCTAGCACACGCAGTTTACAAGCATTTTTCTTCCCAATATGTTGTCTTTGGTTGGTGCGACATTGTTTGAGTGCAGGGCTATTTGGGTCATGGTGGTTTTCTCCTCTGCACAGCAGTGGTGCTGAGCACAGCACTTTGACCATACATCTTCCATGTCATTTCCATCAAAGGCACATGATACTTCCTGGTGACCAATCAGGAGTGGTCCAGCATCCTAACAGAGGGCATATTGGCAAACCAAGCTCTCTTAATGACAGCCATTGTTCAAGGCCAACAATAGGAAGGTCCTGAATATTAACGTGTGGCCTTGTGTAAAGGTCACCGGTTTGGCACATCCATCATATTTCACAACTGAGAAAGAGAACTTTATAAGTTCTGTCAGAACCTACTGTTGTCCAAATAAATGTATTAGAGCTGACAGCTGACACCAACGAGGCAAATGATCTTGAGTGATGATCTCCTCTTCAAACAAATCTCCTTTCAGGTCTTTGAAGCATCAGAAGCCATTTGGTGAGGGGTCGGGGTTCCGGGAATATACCTCAAAGACACGGGGGGTTAGAATAACCAGGCAGCCCAATTAAAATATTAGTTTAATAACATGTAATCATATATACTTTTCTTTTTCTTAGTTGCTAGGGTATTAGAATAGCTAGAAGGAAAGAATTGAAACAGTGGGACTCTAACCCATAGCATCCTTTTAAATTTGTTCTATGGCAACTTGTTGAATTGACATTTGAAAGCTTTCGCCTTTTTGTATGTATGTTATATTTCGCAATAAGGAAATAACTGAAACTATGTTATTGTAACTCATAATAACTTTGGAAACTTCCTATATAATTACTTGTTAAATCATACTTTGAAAGATATTATCTTTTTGTATATATATTTATTATATTTCACAATAAGGAAATAACTGAAACTGTGGAACTGTAAACCGTAATATTCTTTGAAATTTGCTTCCTGACTACTTGTTAAATTGAAGTTGAAAAGTTGTCACTTTTATGTAGATGTTATATTCTACAATAAAAAAAATGATTAAAGGAAAAAATACATTAACATGTAATCAATAGACCAAATGGCATCACCTTCAAATAGGCATACTTTCCCACATTGAAAAGGGAAATCATGTATTTTAACATTTCAGAGTCTTGAATGGTCTTCCTAATGGCAAAGACTACTGAGCCCATGAAAAATCTATCAATAAAATTTAGATCATGAATACAATTGGTACAAGAGAACTCAAAGGCCTGGGTTTATTGACAACCCAGGAAGAGAGAGAAAGAGAATATTTTTTTTTAGTTCTTTGGCTACGTCATGCTGTCTCCTGATATTTAGACATTTTCTTTCTATCTGGAATATTTTCCACAGTCCCTTTTCCCTGATCAATTTCTATTCCTCATTCAGTTCTGCTATATGTTCTTGTAGCTCCTTGGACTTGCTTTATCATGATATTCAACACTTAAAATTGCTTACTGAATTATCTTGCCTTCAAAAAAGACTCTAAACTGCATGAGGAAAGGGACAGGCTATAACTATTTCACCATTATAGGTGCTTCATAAACGTTAGTACATAAATAGTAGCTTTCGATAATAAAACAGGATTTGATTCTGAAATCATCATATCTTGACTTATAAATCTCTGTTAAATGAAAGAAATTCTTATGCATGTGAAGAAAGGCCTCTGCACTGGAGGAATTTGCTTTCATTTTACTATAGAGAGGAGACCAAATACTGTCTCACTAATTCATACTGTATTATTTCCAGAGCAAGGCATAATCAGCTGAACTATCTTTGAAAAGGGCATTTGCTAGGCAAATTGATTGTATAAACAATAGATCAGGGGTAAAGTTACTCAAAACAATGATGCTCCCAAGCACTTAGTCACTTCTCTCAGCATTGAGTCCTTTTCACCTCTGCACATTTGCTCAGTCTTGGCCCTGCACTTAGAATGCCCTCCTCCCAGAATGTTCTCTACTTGTCCACATCCTATTGGCCTACAAGACCCAGGTAAGTATCACTCCCTTTGGGAAGACGTCCCCTGCTGCTCAGGCTTAGCAATCTCCCTGATACCTGAGAGGCTCTAGTTCTTCCTGTATCCTCACTGGACCACTGGACACTCACCCACTGTAATTTAATGTCTTAGATAAGAAACCTCTTTTCTGGGGAAAAAAAAAAAAAGAAAGGGAGGGGAAGGGAAGGGAAGGGAAGGGAAGGGGCAAATTGTTTGAAAGAAGAATCTGTGTATTTATACTTTTTGCATCCATCCCAGTGCCTCTCACATGTTGCACTCAGTGAGTGTTCAATAATTTGTTAAATAAATGCATTAACACCCAAAAATAACCATTCTAAGTATTATAGAAAGTTCTTTAAAAATCTCTTATTGGTATTGCTTTATTAAACTTCTACAGTGATTATGCTTAATTCTATCTGCTCAGACACACACAAACACACACAAGCACACATGCACATGTGCACAGACACGTATACTCTTTTCAGACCAATGATCCTATGATTCTAGGTGGTTTAAATGAGTGCTTCTTTATTCTTAGATTCTTCCCTTCCTTAGCTACAATGGGTAAATCATCCACAGTTTTAGCTCATTTCCTGTCCAAAGTTGACTGATTTGGGTTTGTGCAACTGACCCAAGCTTGAACAATCAGACCCCTTCCAGTGGATTTTTGTTCTTGGGTTCTAAGAGACCAAATTTCAGGTCCCTTTGGAAATGGCATGAAGCATCAGCTGGTAGCTATTTGGGGCCATATTTGCAACCTTCAACAAAGAGGCTGCTCTAAGGAAATGAAGATGGCACACAGGTAGGATGAGAGGGATACAGTCCTAGGGGCTTCCAAGACCCAGGCTCAGATCTTCTCTGAGGGCCAACTCATCCCCGATTCTCTGCAACTTGCATTTATAAGCCACAAACCCCCTTCTGATCAATTTAATCAGATTGATTTCTGTGACGTCAAATCAAAAGCACGTTAATTAAACTGGTTGCCATGAATGTATATACAGTCCCTGAAACTACCTTTCTTTACAAGTTTAAACTAGCCTTCTCACCACCACAAATGTCTAAATTCATGAGAATGTTATTAGGCTCAACTGCTGTTTCTTGGAAATAAATGGAGTGCTTATGAAAAAGAAACATAAATATGTTACAAAGACTGCTTTCATCTCATAACTCAAAGAATTCAAAATACAAGAGTGATAATGACTAAGCCCCAGGTAATAATGCATAATTGCACTGCTCCTGCTAGTTTATAAAATATTGCTCAGTTTCATTCTATTTGTTCTGCACATCAGATGATGAATAAATAGACTTAGAGGAGTTAAAGGAATTGTCCAAGTTTTCCCAGCTCTTCAATGGTAGAAGCAAAACCACACTCCATTCTTCAAGGCTTGACTATGAGAAAACAAACCTAAAGTGTCTAGCACAATATCTGACACCCTGTAGAATGCACACATACATTAGCTACCCTCCTCTTTTCTTTTCAGAAATTCTGGGGATTTTCCACTACATCACTCCTGAATGTGATAGGGACTCAAGCAGCTGAAGTCTACCTTTATAAACCTCCTTTTCTAACTAAGAGCAGCCCCAAAACCTCTCTGCCTCTGTTTCCTATCAGAGAGAAAGACAGAAATAGTTATTATGCTCATCTAACAAAAAGGAAATTAATGGTTGATTAGATGTCTGTTCAACATACTGAGGATGAAAACCAGTCTTCATGGTGAATTATTGAATTAGGGGGCCAACTTACAGTGTGGCTGTGTCTACATAAAGCCAAAACATCCAGTCAATTCAGCCAAGAGAAAAAAAAGTTTAGTGACAGGAAAAATGAAATTAATTGGTCAGGACTGTGCAGACAAAATAAAATGAAGAAAGGAATGTCAAACAGCAGCATGGTTAAAGCCCTGGTTGAGTTTACAAACTTAAAGGAGAAAGTAAGTGAGAGTGAGACTTCTGATGCCCACTGTCAGAAAAAGGGGGAAGACACCATTTGAAAATGTATAAATTGTGTCCATGCTTGGAGGGCCTTGACTCCATGCTAAGGAGCATGGGGCTTATCTTTTAGGCAAATAGGAGCCAGAGCTTGACACTTTCCATTTCCCCATACTGCTATTTTCCAGCTTTATGAATTAGGTTATAAACTCCCTTAAGAACGTCTGGAAATTTTCACATCATGCACATTCACATGAAATGAATTCCAGGATGTTTCCAAAGCCCTGGAAACCCACTCATGGGCCCTCAGATTAAAAATTGTTCTTTTAAGAGGATCTTTAGTAGGGGATTGCTGAATTTTTTTGTTTTCATCACCTTAACAATTTCCATGGATACAAGTTGCAGATCCAGAATCAGACTCTTTAAATGATTAGGTTTTAATTATTTTTAAAAATCCAGACATTTACAAAGTAACTTACATATGCCACTGTAAGAGCAAAACAGTTATTAAAATGGCCAAAGATTTTTGCACAAAGTAATTTCAAAAGAAACCAAAAATGTATAAATACTGTAAAAATACTGTACATAAAATGGTTGCATTTATAATATCTGACATATATTCCCTGGAACGCAAAAGAATGAAATTTCTCTGATTTTGAAGCTAAACAGAAAATACACAATGCCCAACTTAATGCAAGAAAAGGGAACCCTGTTCAGAGATAACAGAAATATTAGAAGTGCAGGATACACCATCATTTAGAAAAGCAGAGGCTCTATTGAATATACAAGAATAGATTCATTAATTTGTGTGGGTGCTATATTCCTCTCTTTCCTATGCTATTTCTAATTCATTTTCAGAATTCGAATTTAAGATGGAAATCAAGAAAAAACAAAACCAATAACCTAAAAGCTGAGTCACTCCCCCAGTCCAGGATATTAAAAAGCAGCACTTTCCTTTGATGTCAGTCATATAAAAAGATGTAGCCAACCAACACAACTTAGTTGCATATTTGGTGGATTTAATAACATCTTCACTGTCAACAGAGCAAAAAAAAAGTACACTGAAATGCACTTTATCCATAGAGAGTTCTAAATAACAGAACAATCATGATTTGGTGTGCTCACTGATTTTTCTTAAGCCTTTCCAGTGCTGTGGCAAAAATCAGAAAATCCTCTTTAAAATCTGTCAGTTTGGGGCTGACACTTTATGTAGTGGTTGTTATTTAGGGGTGGTCATTTTAATGGCCTGAGTCATTTTGAGATTGATGTTTCAATTTCAAGCACCACCATATTCCTAAGCCATAAATTCTAAATAGGCTTTAAAACTGCATTTTATTTTCATAACTATTGACTTAATAGGGGAGGAGGAGAGAAGATGATCATTTATACATAATTTGCCACTCTATTTGAAATACATTTAATTAAAACTGCTGATCTTAATAACTTATTAATTGCATTCTCCCCCTAACTCTTAAAGAATTAGACCCGGGAGTTAGACAAAAGGAACATTCTTCAAGATGAGTTGGAAAGTGGTTTTTGAACTGGGTCCTGAACCCCAGGAACACACACTTGCAGCTGCAGCATGAACTGTTTTCTGTTACCTTAAATACTGCTGGGCCATATGGAGCAGCTCTGAGGACCTTCTATTTTAAAATGTTCTGTTCATATTTTATGCTTTTCCATATGTCTCATCCTTACTTCAGTGTTTCTATTCATTTCCATAAAAATAAGATCTTTGTTTTACAAGCATTCATTTTTCCCTGTCCCTTCTTCCCTATTATGGCCACAAACCTCCACTGGGGTTATTACAGCTACTCTAGGACCAGCTGATTGTGGCAAGATGAATAGAGAATTATTTGGAAGAAAAACAGCAGTGGCAGATGATCTGTGGGGCTGGAGAGCCCCTGTTTTCTGTGCTCATTCCAACTGACCCGTGTGGAGGATAATAAACCTGACATTGGTGTTGAACTGCTTTAACATGAATAAAATGTTTACAGAAATCATCATCGAAACCCTGAAGAAAGTGCTGAAGAAAGATATAATTTGGTTAACCGAAAATTAACCAAACTGCCCTTTCTGTAAAAGGGAGTTCCCTGCCATTTGAGGTTGACTTTGAGCAATTATCCAAACAAAACAGTTGGCTCCTGTGTTGGTGACAAAGTAGTGTTTGCATAAAGTAGAGGGAGAAGACAAATATGCATGAAAATTAAATTTAGGCCTCTGGGACTACCCTTTTGGAGCCACAGAAGGGCTGATTACATGTTCACAGCTGGAATTGGTGTTGGCAGGCAAGTCTCATTCACAGGCAAAGAGGCAGGGACTCCCCTTTTGAGTGACTCTCTTGTGGCAAAGCAAGAATGGCAGCATTAAATGCATTTCAAGCCCCACAGCTCCTTGCTGCTGAGATCTAACATTCAACTGGAGTTCTCTCCACTGAGATATATTTATTTGGTTCAAAGTGTGTAAGCCTCCTAGGCACAGTTCTCTCACCCCTCATCCCACTCATCAGCCTGGACTGCTTTAGCAAGTTTTGCATTTAGAAGATAGTAGAGGTTGCCATGAGAACATCCAGACAAGAAGGCTGGGTCTGGATATAACAAGATTGACGGTCATGACAAGTTGCTGAGTCTGTCTTGGAACAGAGGCATGTGGGTACTTTAATGACCAAAAGTGTGTTCATTCACCAGTATTTGGCAATAGTTCTTGGAAATGGTTCTCTTGGCATCTGTGGTGGTAGATTGCAAAAATGGTCTCAATTCTCCACCGCTTCCTGTAATCACACTTTTTGCAATGTGACTTTGCTCCATTTCAAGGTAGAGTATATTTCCCCAACTCTTAGTCTGGGCTAGAATTGCGACTTATTTTGCCCAATAGAATGCAGCAGAAGGGATAATGTGCCAGTCTGAGTCTAGGCTCAAGAGGCCTCAAATACCTCCATTCTCTCTCTCTTTTGGAATCTTGCCACTACCATGAGAAAAAGCCCAGAGTGACCTGCTAGACTATGAGAAACCCATGAGGGAAAGCCTTATTGTCCAAGCTGCACTGTGGCTATTCCAGACAACCCTATAGCCAGCCAGCCCCTAAATAAGCAAAGAGCCCATCCAAAGTCGGCAGAGCTGTCTACTTGATCTTCAGAGGACTACAGACCCAAAGGTCAGCCTCACCAAGACCTGAATAATTGTCCAAATGATCCACAGACACATTATCAAATGCAAATGCTTATTGTTTTAAGCCCCTGAGTTTTGATGACATTTGTTACACAGCAAAAGCTAACTGATATGGCACCTGACTCATGTACATGAATTGCCTAACCCATGAAACACTGTCATCCCCTTATGAGTCTAAGGGAATAAAACAATAAAAAAGATTTTACTGACTATATGTCATACTCTCCTCTATTAGTACAGTGTTGGCAGTTCTGGAGTTCATCGTTCAGTCATCCAACACTTACTGATGGACAATGATATGTTGTGCACAGCACTTAGGCACTGTTCTAGAAGGTGGGGACATATTAGTAAATAAGATATAAACCCTAACTTCAAGGTGACTTCAGTTGAACCAAATAAGCAACCACGATATAGCAATAAAAGGTCTTTTAGGGGAAGTTCCATGCACTTGGGGAGAAGATCAAGGGTTTGGGAGAAGAGAGGGTTTCCTGGAACAACTTAAAACATAAAGTATGAGGAGAAATTAGCCTATTGAATGGGAGCAAATGTACAATAGGGTCCTATGCCAACAAGAACAGGTTATGTTCAATGATAATATCTCATATCTATTGGACACTTGTGATACGGCAGGAGTTACTTGTATTAACTAACTAAAATGCCTACAACAACCCTGATGAAGTAGGTAAAATTATCAACCTCATTTTTTAAATTAAGGAAGCAAGGCCCAGAGTGGTTAAAAACCTCACCCAACATACCAAAAATAGTAATTGACAGAGTCAGGATTCAAACCCAGATTATTTGACTTCAGGGCTTGCACTCATTCCTCATTATGCTTTTGACGCTCCTGAAAGACCCAGAAGAAGCTCAGCAGGACAGGAAAAGGGTGTGAAAGAAGCGAACCAGGACTTCCGCAATAACATCACAACCAGGGTCCCTTGTCCGCTCCTCTGCTCCTCAGTCTGTTCTCCATAGAACCACCGGAGGGATCCTTTTAAAGTTAAATAGAATCTTGTTACTTCCTGGCTTAACCCTTCTGGTGGCTTCCCATCTCTCCTAAAGAAAATTCAGAATCTCTTATCCTGGTCACAAGGGCTTACATGACATAGCTCCTTCCTATCTCCCTACTTACCTTCTTACCTTACCACTCCCCCTTCTCCACTCCACTCTGACACAGGGGTCTTCCTGCTTCTTGAACACACCATGCCTGGACCCACCCAGGGCCCATGCCTCTGCTGTTCCCTGTGCTTACTGGGCTGTTTCCCCAGACCTTGGCATGGGCTCCGTCCCTCTCTTCCTACAGGCTGGGCTCAAATCTCACATCCTCAGCGAGGTCTTCCTTATCTAAAATGGCACTTCTCGATCTCATTGCTCTCTCCTTACCCTGATTTAATTTTCTTCATAGGATCTAGCAATGTCTGGAATTATGTTATAATATATTTGTTCACTTACTTGTTTACTGTCTGGCTTCCCCACTGGAATGTTCACTCTATAACTCAGGGCCCTGGTACACTTGTTTGCTGACTAGACCAGTGTCCGGCATGTAAAAAGCACTTGGTAAATTTTACAAAATACCCAATTGCTCAAGATTGCTTTATTTTAAAAAGATTAAAAAAATCTGGGATGTTAACTAACAAGAGTATAACCAATGTAGGACAAGCAGTTATCTGAGAAATAGTTAAAGAAGCGGTTCTCAAACTTTAGTTGCACGTGAGTGCAACTTCTGAGTCAGGACCTCTGGGATGAGGAGCCCCCGAGTCATTCAGATCCAGGGGGTCTGTGGATGGGGTTGCCAGCTTTAGCAAATAAAACTATAAGATTCCCAATTACATTTGAGTTGCAAATTATACAATTTTTTTGTATTATTATTTAGTATAAATATTGCATGGGACATGTTTATATTAATAACTGTCTGAAGGACAAATGGGGTGCCCTGTATTTCATCTGCCAATAGTATATGTGTATTTATCTTAGAGCAATCCTGTTTTAAATGGAGAGGTAATATCTGGCCTGGAGAAAATACGATTGATTGAGAAAGGGACATGATTGATAGTTATATTCACATATCTGAGGAGAAATGACCTCTGGTTTCTATTACTCTAGAAGATAGAAGTAATAACAGATGTTGAAGTGACTAGATGTCAGATATTGATTCCTTATAAGGATAAACTTTCCAATAAATGTAGTTGGGCAATGATGGAGCGGTGACCTGTCTGAGCAGTGGTTTTTCCATCTCTAGGCATATGCACATCATATCGATGAAAGAGTTGAATGAATGTTCAAGAGGGGAGTCTGTTCTGGGTAAGGATAGATCTAGATAAACTTGAAAGACTCTTCCAACACTGGGAATTCAGTACCTTAGAGGGAGGGTGAGACAGACCTCCTATGTATTAGATAGTGTTCCATTCATTACAAGTAACCAAAATCCAACTCAAATGAGCTTAGCCAAAAAATTGAGTTGATTTTTTTGCTCTGAAAAATTCATGCATGGCTAAATTCAGTTATGTAGCAATAACATCATTCCAATTATGCTCCATCTCCTGGCACTATTTTGCTCTGTGTGGCCTTGCACTCAGGTAGAGCCCTTCTTCCGGTGATAGAAGTCACCAGTGTCTCAAGCTGACATCTTAGCAAGTTAGAACCTCAACAGGAGAAATGCGGTCCTCTTTCCCAATAGTTTCAGCAAAAATGCAAGGCTAACATCTCAGGGCCTGCCTTGGGTCTGATGCTAACTCCTAAACCAATATACAATGGTCAGGAGAATTAAATGTTCTTTTGGGATTCATTTGGTTCATGTGCTCCTCCCTGTCCCACCCAAGTTATATGGACCGAGAGTGAGGGAGAAGGTGATGTTACCAGAAAAAGAGAGATTGGATGCTGGGCAGATATAAACATCACATAGCCCTATGCTCCAAATTTAATCTATGTCAACCAGATTAAGAAGCATCATACATGCTAACATCCTTTCATGATTTCTTCGGTAAGTTCCTCCTTCACAATAGGAAGATACATCTCTCCCCTACACCCCCCAAACCCAATCCTTTCCCCCACTGTTCAGTTCTTCTGAGTTCAAACACTCATTGAGCACCATCTAGGGAACAGATACCATGCCAAATATTGGGAATACAAAGATAACTAAAGCATAGTTCCTGCTCTTCAGAAGATCTTGACCTAGTGAGAGAGAAAGCAAATGCAGTGGTGACTCTGACATGATGTAATATGTATAGTGAGGCAGATATGCATTCTGGGCTATGTCAGCTCAAGGAGGTGGGCTAACCACACAGCAGGGCACACAGAGGGCTCTTATTTGTACCTTTTCATAATGCAGGGAACACAGGTTTGCAGGTAAGAATTTTTATCATCCTTTAGTGACAAACCTTGCTCTTTCAATAGTTATTACAGTCATCCAAAAAAGACTAAGCTAAATGATGCCACTGATCTTTACAAAACACAAAGGCTCTTAATTTTCTAATGATAAAGCATACATAATCATTGTACAAAATTTGACAAATAAAGAAAGACACGGAAAAAGGAAAAAGCTACAAAATGACAATTTGCATTTCATGCCATTTTCTTTCTAGTCTTTTTTCTCCCCCTCTCTACATATAAGTAGACAGAAAATTGCAATTTAATATTTATATGTATAATGTGCGTATGTACAAATGCATATAATATCTATAGTAATACAGATGACTTCATGTTCTATTTTTTGCTTAACCTTCCATCATTAGACATTTTCCATGCCAATAAATCTACAGAAACATTTTATGGCTCTATAATATTGCATCACTTGTACAGTATTATCACTGCTCTTTTTAGACAGTCCTACTTTTGACAGAGGCAATAAAAAGAAATTGTCAAATAAAACAACTTATTTTGGCAGGCAAAGTTATTAAGCTTCAACACAATCTGAGGTTCACAACTCTAGCAAAATTTAAGAAAATTAAAGTGCCATAAACTTCAAGGGAGATAAAAATATTATTGAATTTCTTTGACTCATTTACCTTTCAAAGTATAGTAGTAGTTATAAAAATTAACAAATAACTCTCATGTGATTTTATAGTATCTTTCTTCACATTCATACCCATGGCAACACATTCTTTTTTATATTCATAGTGCTGGGTTAGGATGAATATCAGTTGCTTTTAATACTCTATTTAAAAGAAATTAATAAGCCAATCTGTGGAAAGCCGCCTCCCGAATCGGGCCTAGCGTATGCGCTGCAGCCTGCTCTAGAGTTACCCCCGCCCATCGAGTGAGCCAAGATGGCGCCTGCATCCTGTTTCCGCATAGTGACGCATGTATCCGCCACCCGCTCCTACCAATCGAAATCCTGTATACGCGATACTAGCCTAGAAGCTTATTGGTTGTTAATTGTGTATAAAAGGTCTTACCCGGACGGGGTAGGGTGAGACAGCCCACAGGGAGCCGTGCCTGACGGCCACATCGAGGCTGCTCTCCCACGAGGCGCCGTGCCCCGTGTGGGAACCAGTAACACAGAATGTTCATCTAGCTGTAGTAAAGGGCTTGCTTTCACAACTGCCGTGTGGTTCGAGTCGTGATTCATGACCAGGTTAGTTCGCGCAGTCTGCATCTCTCTCTCTCCTTCCCTGTTTCCCCTCGCCGGCCGGGAACCGGGGACCGAGCGGGGCAGCGCCGGACAAGTGGTGGCCCGTACGGGGAAGCTCCTCCTCCTGCCTCGCTCTCGACGGTCCCTCTGTGAGGAGAGCAGCGCTGCGCGTCGAGCTTACGGCGGACTTCCCGCGCCTGATCAACGCGAGAAGGTGAGTGCGTCTTATTACATGATAGTTAGGGCCCGTGGGTTTTCAGGTGACCCCGGGGGACTCGGAAGAGCTCTCCGAGTGACTGAAGTATAGTGCCGACTGCAATCATGGGGCAGTCCGGAAGTTCACCTCTCTTAGCTCCCTTAAAGAACCTTTTGAAACAACGGGGTATCTCGGTCAGGAAAAGCTCCCTTCAGCGTTTTCTTGATGATGTTGATACTTTTGCCCCTTGGTTTGCCTGCACCGGCAGCCTTAGCCTACCCTCTTGGATGAAGCTCGGTCGCGACATAGACCGAGCGCGCCAGACGGGCGTGTGTATGGACCCGATTCTAGTACCCATATGGGAGACCGTCCGTGCGGTCCTTGAACTAGAATCGGCTACCGGCCTAAGCCCGTCCTCTGTCTTGCAAGAAGCACGGTGCGCGCTCCAAGAAACCCAGTCAGTTTCGTCAGCGGACGGCTCCTGTAAGGGCAAACCGCCGGAGTCCAGTGACTCTGACTCAGAGTCAGATAGCGATACTGACGAGAAGGCGGAAGCATCCCCGCTAATTGAGTGGGAGGAGCCTCCCGCCACACCCGTGCGGCCTTCCGCCCCGCCAATGTCTACCGCTGCACCCCCAGGGACACCCCAGCTCCCAACTGACGCCTTGGGCGGTCCCACCAAAGGACCTTGCCGAGAGCTCCCTCTAGTGGCCATGCCCAGTAAATGTAATTATCCTTTGCTGCCAGACCCGGAAACCCCGATGGGTCGGTCAGGGGAGGGGCAACCTTTGCCGTACCCCCCGCCCGAGTATACAGGCCCTCAGGACCCTTTGCCATTAGGTAGTGGTGGGAGACATTTCTGGAGATGGAACCCTTTCACAACATTTAGACCTTTTGGCATGCTGGGTGGCTACCAGCCACTTGAGCCGCAGCCAGTCTCAGAAATGTACCCGGTTATTATCAATCCCCAAGGTGGCAATCGGCACGAATCATATGATTACAAACTATTGAGGGAATTGAGGCAGGCCGTCCATCAGTATGGCCCCAATGCCCCTTATACCTTGAACATGATCGAGAACCTCTCTGCTCTAAATCATACACCCGCAGATATTTTTCAGCTAGCCCGTGCTTGCTTGCCGTCAGGCCGATTCATAGATTGGAAAGCATGGTTTGAGGAGTTAGCTGAAGAGCAGGCCGCAAGGAATGCGGCGGGGAGACGTGGCGGGTGGAATGCTGACATGCTGTTGGGGAGAGGCGCCCATGCCCAGAACCAAACGGGTTTCCCACAAGAGGTCTATGCCCAGATCTTCCGCTGTTTTGTGGGTGCCTGGAAAAAGCTAACAGGTGAGGGAGAGGCTCAGGCCTCACTCAGCAATATACACCAAGGCCCCACAGAACCATTTGCGGATTTTGTAGCCAGGATGCAAACCGCAGCTGAGAGAATCTTCTCAGATCCAGGAGTAGCAGAGACTGTGGTTAAGCAAATGATTTTTGAGCAGTGCAACAAGGAGTGCAAAGTTATCCTGGCACAAAACAGAGCAAAAAATTTGACAGAGTGGGTCAG
Source organism: Choloepus didactylus (assembly GCF_015220235.1). Classification (NCBI taxonomy): domain Eukaryota; kingdom Metazoa; phylum Chordata; class Mammalia; order Pilosa; family Megalonychidae; genus Choloepus; species Choloepus didactylus. Next base: position 25,922,868 of record NC_051314.1, on the reverse strand, counting down.
GCTCTGTAGAGATGCTGGCAGCCCTTTAACTAATGCAGGTCTAGCTGCCATGCTAGCCAGCTCCCTACAGGTGGCTACAAAAAGCCCGAGAACCTTAGGGGCAAAGTCTAACGGGTGCTATGGCTGTGGCCAATCAGGGCACTTTAAGAGAGATTGTCCCAATAGACGTCAACCCCCTGCCACTCAACGGTTTGGCGAACCAGGTGCAGCAACCAGGCCGTGTGGCCGTTGCCACAAAGGCCCCCACCGCGCAGAAGACTGTAAATCGGTTTTCGATGCGCAGGGTAGACGCCTCTCTGGCCGCCCCGAGCAGATTCCAAAAAACGGGAAGAGGGGGTCCGCCCTTTCGACGGACCCCCTTGCATGCCATTCGACAACACAGGATCCGATCAAATTCGTGCATCCCCCGGCTCAGCAGGACTGGACCTCTGTGCCACCTCCAGACTCGTACTAACCCCCTCCATGGGTGTCCAGTTAGTAGGGACCTCCTTCAAGGGGCCCTTACCGGCTGGTACTGTAGGGCTCATATTGGGAAGAGCATCCACGGCCCTGAAAGGATTAACAGTTATACCAGGACTTGTAGATTCAGATTTCACAGGCCGTGCCCAAGTTATGGTTCAATCTCAGCGGGGCACCTTAGTCATTGCAGAAGGTGATAAGCTGGCGCAGCTCCTGCTCTTACCCAGCTTACATGCAGTCTTTCCAAGCAGAATCAGACAGAGAGGGGAAAAAGGGTTCGGATCCAGTGGAGCGATTTTTGAGGGACTCCATATGTCCCTGGAGTCTCGACCTATGCTAACCATTAAGGTGCAAGGCAGATCTTTCTTGGGCCTGCTCGATACAGGGGCCGATCGGTCTATCATAAGACAACAAGAATGGCCCCCCACCTGGCCAACGAGCAGGGCGGAAGAGCCCATTAGAGGAATAGGCCAAATTTCAGCGCCCATGCTCAGTGCAGCTGCCCTTCATTGGGCCGATGAAGAAGGACACCAAGGCAGTTTCCAGCCTTATGTATTAGCCCTGCCTGTGTCTTTGTGGGGAAGAGACATTCTGACCCAAATGGACGTTACTTTAATTAGCGGCTACTCCCCAACCTCTAAGCGACTGCTAAAAGAAATGGGGTATACCCCCGGCAAGGGTTTAGGAGCTTCACTGCACGGACGTGCGGAGCCTATACAAGCTGCCCCCAAGTCTGACAGACGAGGCTTGGGTTTTTCATAGGGGCCACTGAGGAGAGATTCCCACCCACACCTATAAAACTAAAATGGAAAACCGAGGCTCCGGTGTGGGTGCCTCAGTGGCCCTTGCCACAGGAAAAACTTGCAGCGTTGCACGCCCTAGTATCAGAACAACTAGAAAAGGGCCATATCGCCCCTTCCACGTCACCGTGGAACACCCCTATATTCGTAATAAAAAAGAAATCTGGTAAATGGAGACTGCTACATGATCTAAGAGCTATTAACGATTGCATGGAGCCTTTAGGGCCCGTTCAGATGGGACTGCCCCTCCTCTCGGCATTACCGGAGCACTGGTCGATTTTCATCATAGATCTGAAAGATTGCTTCTTTTCTATTCCGCTCCACCCTGAAGACACCCCTAAGTTTGCCTTTACTGTGCCCTCTAGTAATCAAGAGGAGCCCTGTCAACGCTTTGAATGGACAGTCCTGCCCCAAGGCATGGCTAATAGTCCTACCATGTGCCAGCTGTATGTCGCTGCGAAGCTAGCTAGCACTCGGCAGCAGTTCCCTCAAGTGAAAATCATCCATTATATGGATGACATTCTCTTAGCCCATAGAGACACAGATCTTCTTAAAACAGTTTTGTCACATTTAGTCCTTAGTCTTAGAGAAGCTAACCTAGAGATTGCCCCTGAAAAAATCCAAATGACTGACATTACCACTTTCCTGGGGGCGAAAGTCGCACCCACTCATGTTTCCCCCCAAAAGGTGTCTCTCAGGCTAGACAATATACACACTCTCAATGATCTACAAAAACTCATGGGGGATATCAATTGGATCCGTCCATACCTAAAAATACCCAATGTCAAACTAACACCTTTGTTCGACCTGTTGAAGGGGGATACTAATATAAACTCACCTCGAAGCTTCACTCCAGAGGCAAGGCGAGCACTATGCCAGGTGGAACAGGCGCTCAGTGGCGCTGCATTGAAGAGAATAGACCCTGATGAGCCTTTTGAAGCCTGCGTGCTGCCGACAGAATTACAGCCCACTGCGGTACTGTGGCAGCGGGGGCCGCTGCTCTGGGTCCACCCTGGAGTTTCCCCCAAAAAAGTCCTAGAGCACTATCCTACAGCGGTTGCAGACTTGGCCCTAGAATGCATTAAAAGGGCTGTGCAGCATTTCGGTCAGCAGCCCAAAAATCTCAGGGTGCCTTATTCTTCCCAGCAGCTTGAGATACTCACCGGATGCATAGATCAATGGGCCATTCTCCGGTGTACATTTCTTGGTCCCATTAACAATCAGTTCCCTAAGGCTCCTCTCTTGCAGTTTGTCACCCGGCACCCAGTGATTTTTCCCAAAGTAACCTCTCCTAGGCCACTAGCAGGCGCCCCCACCGTATACACGGACGGCTCCAGCTCTGGAACAGGGGCGTATTGTGTGGAGGGGGACACTCCTAAAACAGTGCTCTTCCAACCACAAAAGCCTCAATGGGTAGAACTGCAGGTTATCATTGCAGTCCTGGAAAGCCTTTCCGAGCCCTTAAATGTCGTCTCGGATTCTGCTTATGTTGTGAACTCTGTACAAATTTTAGAAACGGTGGGCATTGTTAAACATTCCTCTACAGTAAGGACGTTCTTTGCCAAACTACAGGAGGTTATATGGACCAGGCAACACCCTTTTTACATAACCCATATTAGAGCCCACACAGGTTTGCCTGGCCCTATGGCCCAGGGGAACCATAGCGCAGATGTAGCCACTCGACAGCTGCACATCTTTCCGACGCTGGTACCGTATCAACAAGCCCGAGAATTCCATGCCAAGTTTCACATCAATGCAGGTACCCTAGCTAAGCGGTTCAGCATACCACGTGCAGCTGCTCGAGATATTGTCCGAGCCTGCAACAATTGTGCAGAGCAGAGAGCAGTCCCCTCGGTTGGGGTCAACCCTAGGGGTCTCACCCCAGGGGATACTTGGCAGATGGATGTCACTCATCATTCAGAGTATGGTAAGATCAAGTACTTACATGTGTCGGTGGACACATGCTCCCAAGTTTTATTTGCCTCTGCTGAACCAGGAGAAAGAGTCTCCCACGTCATTGCACACTGCCTTGCTGCATGGGCAGCTTGGGGTAAGCCAAAGACGTTAAAGACGGATAACGGGCCTGCCTACACTAGTAAATCCTTCCAAAAATTTTGTGACAACATGGATGTCCAATTAAAACATGGCATCCCCTATAACCCTCAGGGGCAAGGAATCATTGAAAGAGCGCACAGATCTCTCAAAGACTTGCTTAAAAAACAGAAAGAGGGTATAGGCCACGGCCTGTCCCCAAAAGCTCGACTGTCTGTAGCCTTGCTCACATATAATTTTTTAAACGAAAATTCACAAGGAATGACACCTGCCCTGCAACACACCACCCCGAGTCCTCCGCATAGAGGTCTAGTCCGTTGGAAGGATGTCCTGTCGGGGCAGTGGAAAGGCCCTGACCCGGTGCTCAGCTGGGCCAGAGGCTCTGTTTGTGTTTTTTCCCCAGGAACCAGGACGTCAACCAGTGTGGGTTCCGGAAAGACTGGTGAGAACCGTGACATCACCTGAAGAAGCCAAGGAACAGCTGTCAGAAACGCCAACGAATATACAACCTGAACCATTAGACCAAGCCTCCGACCCTGCTGATGATGGCGACGACCGACAAGACGATAATAGTAGGACTGACCACCCCGCGGTTGCCCAAAAAGAGGATCGGTAACTCTGTTCTTTGCTCTCCTATAGCAATCCTTCTAATCTGCCTTTTTCTTTTTAGTGGAACTATATTTCCTCCACAAGCTTCAACGAGTCCTTCCCCCTCACCAATGACACACTGATCCTCTCTTTTGCTAACCTCTCTGTCAAGGTTGTCAACACCACAGTTGCGGCGAATGCTACTTGTGAAACTGGTAATGGCGAGTTAAGTAAGGGAGTCTTGCTTGAATTTCTTAACGTTACAGGGAAGAGCCGCCAGTCTTGTGAAGGGATCTTGAGTAAAAAGGAGACTCAAAGGTGCCTTTTCCTTCCAGGGCTTGCTCCTACAGTCTGCAACCGTTCCAAAGACCCGGATGCCTCGCCGCCCCGCTATCCTAGTGTATCGCCCAAGTTATGTCTGGCTCCCCGTCAAGGCAACCGACTGGGTTGGCCCTGTTTCTCAAGTTGTTTCACTTAACAATATCCCCTTCTCTAAGTCTAGGCGTCCAAGAGGCATAAAAGAATGGCTATCGAATGCTGCCAGTGTAGCTTCCTCTTTGTTTGTCCCAACGATCGGGCAGGCTGTGCTACAAGCATGGACAGATCGGCAGCTCGCCATAACGATGGAAACGGTAAATGGCTTGGTCAACCTTACCCGAGACGTGCTACGCCGCCACAATCAGATGCTGAACTTAAATTTCCAGGCCATTCAGAAACTCCAAGCGGAGATAGATGAACTTGGACTGGAAATAGATGGACTCTGGAGAGTGCTTCAGCAAACATGTGACACCCGGTGGCTTACGGTTAAACTCTGTGTCACTCCTATCAGGGCCAACGTGACCGGAAGCATTTCCAGAGTCTCTGATTGGCTGAAAAGGTCATATTTTCCTGAATTTGTTAATCTCTCCCAACAGGTGGAATCTAGTTTAGACACAATTGGGGGGATCAAGTTAAAACCCGTTAAAGTCGATCTCTCCGGGTTAGGCGAGGTTCTACAGAAACTATTGCACAGTGTTTCTTCCTGGTTCTCTTGGCCCAATTTAACTAATTGGATCCTCATTGCAGTGGGATTATTGGTGGGATTAGTCGTTGTTAAATGTTTGCTAGAACGCCTGTTTCAAGCGCAGCAGCAATTGCGTGTTACCACTATGATGGCTATGACTCCCACCTCTGTTACCCCCCGATAGTGACCGATTTATTAACCATACCCCTTCCTGGTCGCCTCAGGTGGGGCGCTTTGGAGCAAAATTTGTAGCGAATCGCATGGCTGTTTCTCGGGTGTAAAAGGCGACACCAGTAGTCATAATTTTGTCTCAGGTGGGTCTCTAGGGCAGAGTCCTAGTTGTGGCCAGACTGGACCCTAGCCATTGCACAGAGACACCTAGTGACACCCCCGACTCTGGTTACTGCTGTTCCTGCCCCCGTCGTTGTTCCCCAGTTGCCAGGCAAAGCACTGCAGGGAGAGTCACGTTGCTTCCAGCTTACGGACTCTCCGGTCTCCATATGACGTGAGCATTCTGGTTGGTGCTAGAGGCTCCGCCGCTGGATGGCTGAGGCCTAGTCCAGACTCCCCAAAGCACCAAAGAGGTTGTGAACCATTTGGGTTCACGGGAGCACGCTCATCACTGGAGACACTGGGTCAAAAATAAATAAGAAAGGGGGAGATGTGGAAAGCCGCCTCCCGAATCGGGCCTAGCGTATGCGCTGCAGCCTGCTCTAGAGTTACCACCTCCGCCCATCGAGTGAGCCAAGATGGCGCCTGCATCCTGTTTCCGCATAGTGACGCATGTATCCGCCACCCGCTCCTACCAATCGAAATCCTGTATACGCGATACTAGCCTAGAAGCTTATTGGTTGTTAATTGTGTATAAAAGGTCTTACCCGGACGGGGTAGGGTGAGACAGCCCACAGGGAGCCGTGCCTGACGGCCACATCGAGGCTGCTCTCCCACGAGGCGCCGTGCCCCGTGTGGGAACCAGTAACACAGAATGTTCATCTAGCTGTAGTAAAGGGCTTGCTTTCACAACTGCCGTGTGGTTCGAGTCGTGATTCATGACCAGGTTAGTTCGCGCAGTCTGCATCTCTCTCTCTCCTTCCCTGTTTCCCCTCGCCGGCCGGGAACCGGGGACCGAGCGGGGCAGCGCCGGACACCAATCCAACTGTTAATGTGGCTATTGATTTGAAAGACTGTACCTTTATTTTTACCACTAATGATTTTCAGATTGTTTTATCTTATTATCTAAATTGAAGAATGAGGAGGAGAGTTCCATTGGAGGTAAAGGAATAGCTCCCAGGAGTACCCAGGGAGTTCTAATAGGATTAGACCCATTAGTCTCAATAAATCCCTTCAGTGTCAAATACAGTTTGGATTGTCTATAACCATTAACTTTCAACTGAAGTGGTTGGCTGCTCAGACCCAGAACATAGAGGCACGAAGTCTGAATTTAGTTTAGATCACTGGCCAAGAAAGCATGGCTCCATGGGGAAGGATGAAGGCCATTTGTCCAATATCACTGCTCTTCCTAAGTCCTCATCTTTTGGTTTCCACTTGAATTATTTTTCTGTGTCTCTCTGTTCTAACTCCCCACAGGGCTTCATTCTTCCCCGCCTATACCATCTCAATTATAGTCATTTGTGTCCTTACTTGACTTTCCAGTTGGGAAGGATTATCTGTCTTCCCCGTCTATTTCATTTCAATATGTTTAAATTTAGCTGTAGCAGGTACACAGTGTCAGGATTTCTCCTATCCCACACTTACTCCTATCCCTAGTTGGGACTTACCGGATTGTCAGCTACACGATCACTGTAACCCAAAGCTCTTGCTTTCCTGTTTTCCTATACTGCTGGCAGCAGACATGACAGGCTCACCTGGTGCTTTCAGTCTCAATGCTATACACACACCAGGGAAAACCACCACATTTTCCCATCCAGCTTTACTTTGTTGGTAAAACTAAGGCTTTGATCCCATTTCTGGTTCCTGTGTCTACTCTCAGTTGGAGGGAGAGGAGAAGGGAGTGACTGCCCCCTTGTCCCATTTCCACTGAGTGCTTGGCACAGGAACCCCTGCTCTGACTCAACGGCACAAGTGGTTGGGTGGGCTTCAGTCAGAATATGGTCAACCTCCCGCCACCAGACATGCCCACTGCCACCTGGAAAGCCCTTCAGTCCGTGCATCATTCATTCTCAAAGAAGACTGATAAAAAAAGTTCATTCAATGATTCATTCATTAGTATCTACTATGTGCAAGGCACTGTGCTAAACATTGGTGTTACAGGAATGAATAAACAGAGTCTAATCTCTACCTTCTAGAGGCTTCCATCTAGAGTGTAGCAAGATAGGTAAACAGATGATTACCACACACTGCACAAAAGCTGTTGTGGAAGCCTGCACAGGGTGAGATTGTAGCATCTCACAGTAGTCCTGTGATGTAGTCAGCAGACATTCTTATTTCCATTCTACAGATGAGATAGCTGAGGCTCTGAAAAGCTGAATTGCCCAGGGATGTATGATTCAAGTAGTCTGGCAGATTCAGAGAGGGCTCTGGGCCATTGTATTTCCACTACAGCATTGCACTTCTATAGAATCATAGGGCTTTATTTATCCTAGATGGGAAGGGAAGCCAGAAGGCATTAGTATTGCCTTAGGATTATGTCAGACTGCTGCTCCAGCCTACATAGAACTTCTAATTCTCTGAACTACTCTTACAATACATAATGCTGGTGGGAAACTGCCTAGCTTCTCATTCCAAGCTATACCTATCAGTCAGCATAAGGCTAAGTTATGCTGCAATAACAAACAATTTCCAAGTCTCAGTTGTTAAAAAAACAAACTTATTCTCACTCACAATTCATGTTCATCTGTGAGTCAGCTGCAACTCTGCTCCATATTATCTTCATTCTGGGACTTATGTAGAAGGAGCAGTCTTACTGTAGGGCATTGCTGGTTTCATGACAGAGGGGAAAGAGAACATGGCACAGCTACATTATGCTCTTACAGCTTCTGTGCATACTCCATTAGCTGAACTGAGTTGCATGTTCAAAGCCTGAATGTCAATAAGGTGGAGAAGTATAATCATCCCATTGGTAAATAATAAAATATTTTGAACAACAATAGGCCACTATCTCTATTTTTGACTGTAGAGATGCAATTAAATGTGGAGATTGAAGACTTGGAAATGAATACTAGCTCACCCATTACCAGTGAAATGAAATGAAATTTTCTGACCCTTAGTTATATCACCTGTAAAACAAGAATAGTTATTCCCATCTGTCAGGAACTTGCCATGAGAGTCAAGTGACAACATGTAAGAAAGTTCCTTGTAAATCACAGACTCTTTACTCTTGTTCTCCCAAATTGCTTCATGTCCAAATATCTTGTCCCTACCTGTAGACCATGGGTTGCAAACTCTAATATCTATGGGGCCAGACAGATAACACAAACATAAATATGCAAATTGCTCGTCATGAAAATAAAAACAAAAATGAAAAACCCTAATACCACCTAGTTACATTTCTTTTTACATTGCTGTTTAGGACAAACCAAGCATATATGAGGGCTGGATTTGACTTATAGAACCACTGCCATAGAATTTGAATTCCTTAGTGTAAAATATCCAACCTACAGCATCAAACACAGTTCTAATGCTCAGAAAATACCTGATGACATTAATAGAATTGAAGTCCCATTATCAAATAAATAATCTATTTATATTATAAACATATGGAATTAGCCAAAGATAATTAAAGAACCTTAATGATATTTAAGACTCACAACTGCTCACTTGTGGCCCTTCCTTAATAAAAACATGTCAATTATCTTTCTAAAAGAGAGTCCGTTGTGATTAATCCCTAAAACAATCTCCATTTCAACTGCAAGGAACTATTCACTTATTTCTGCATTCCTTCATCAAATATATGAGCAACTGGTATGTGGTAGGCTCTACTATCTTTGAGCTTATGGGTAGTGGAGAGATGGCAACTCTCACACAATGCAGAGTGTGAAGATAAGTCCAGGAAGCTCAAGGAGAACATGGGTGAGCATGTAGACCAGTCGACTGATGAAAAGGGGTGGAAAGAGTCACCATGCAGAAGGGATGAATTGTGAAAGCTTGGAGGCAAGAGAGATGAGGCTGGGTTGAAGAAAGACAGTGTGAGTGGAGCCCAGAATGGGAGGGTAACGTTGGAAACATGGAGGATGGAGTGGCAAACAGGGCTAAGTCATGGACAGGGCCTTGTCAAGCCATAGCAGCAGCCAAGACATGTGGAATTAAATAGATAAGAAGGGAGTGGGTAGTCTGTGCCCACAAGGGAAGGCAAGTAAGGACACAGCTCAAGGCAGCCTGGCCTGTGAAGCGGGAAGCCTTATGCACAGTGAGAACAGGGAAAGTAGGAAGAACAGGAGAGAAGCCACAGCATTTGAGATGGGTTCTGAAAACTGGAAAGGATTTTGATTAAAACAAATAGGGGAAGGACGAATTCTAGGAAAGACATAGATGCAGGAATTAAGAGAATGGCAACGAGAGCCGTTTGTGTATAAGGAAGTGTGCCAGTTTGAATGCATTATGTCCCCCAAACACCATTATCTTTGATGTAATCTTGTGGGCAGACATTTGGTGGGGATTAAGTTGGAACGTTTGGATTAGGTTGTTTGCATGGAAATGCGCCCCACCCAACTGTGGGTGATAACTCTGATGAGATATTTCCATGGAGGCCCCACCCATTCAGGGTGAGCCTTGATCAGTGGAGCCATATAAATGAGCTGACAAACAGAAGGAACTCAGTGCAGCTGTGAGTGACATTTTGAAGAGGAGCTACAGCCAAGAGGGACACTTTGAAGAAAGCACAGGAGCTGCAGATGAGAGACAGTTTGAAGACAGCTGTTAAAAGCAGACTCTTGCTCCAGAGAAGCTGAGAGAGGACAAATATCCCAAGTGCAACTAAGAGTGACATTTTTGAGGAACTGCAGCCTAAAGAGGAACGGCCTGGGAGAAAGCCATTTTGAAACCAGAACTTTGGAGCAGATGCCAGCCACGTGTCTTCCCAGCTGACAGAAGTTTTCCGGACGCCATTGGCCATCCTCCAGTGAAGGTACCCAACTGCTGATGTGTTACCTTGGACACTTTATGGCCTTAAGACTGTAACTGTGTAACCAAATAAACCCCCTTTTATAAAAGCCAATCCATCTCTGGTGTCTTGCATTGTGGCAGCATTAGCAAACCAGAACAGGAAGTATAAAGAAATGAGGGATAGAAGAAGGAAATGAAAAAGTAGAGTTGCACCCATCCCTACACCTCTACTGGAAGACCTGCGTGTCAGAATTGAGGCTCAGCACTTAACACACACCAGTTCATTTAGTCCTCAAGGTATTCCCATTTCACTGTTAACAAAACTGGAATTTCCTTCTTAAGTAACTTGCTTCAAGGTCAAAAAGTAAGTGGTGGCCTCTCTTGCTCACTGGCTATACCAATTTATTCCAGAAGTAATGATAGGTCAGGGTGGTGAATTTGGGGCAAATTCCTTTGACAGTGATGTACAGGGTAAATTTGGAATAGAAGACTGAGAGCAGCATTGGAGGTTGCTGGCACAGCTCATTTCAGCGTCCTTAGCCAACTGCCCTAGCTCAAAAGCCACCTGAGTTTCTAGACTGTTACCCTGTTTGATTTTCTAAATAGAATTCATCCTATCCAAAAATATTTTGTATATGAGTATCCTCAGCATCTAGAATAAAACTGTCTCACGCTACTCACTCAAGAAATATTCTTTAGATGAATGATTTTTGAGGTGATAAAGGCTTAAACAAGTGGGAATTGAAAGTGAGAATGCAAGAAAGAATAGGTGTAAGAGAATGCACTGGATTCCTCAGAACTGGTTGTTAAGGAATGAGCCAGTCTGAGTTTCCAATTGGTTAGTGGAAAAGTCAGACTTGAAAGCATTCACTCTGACTTTGGCAAGGTTCTTGTGATCCCCAAATTCGAGAGTTCTAGGTCTATAAGCAGTATACCAGATGGGTTAAGAGCAAGGCATTTAGTGAGACAGGCCTATGGGAAAATCCTGTTTCGTCTCATTTGCTGTGTGACTTGGGCTAGTTATCTGACATATCTAAGCAAGATCTGTGGTCTGGCCCAGTGCTTCCCATTTAAAATACAGATGCTAATTCAGGAGGTCTGTGGCAGGACCCACGACCCTGCAATTCTAACACGCTCCCAGGTGATCCCCAAGCTGCTTGTCCACAGACCACACTTTGAGTAGTGAGGGGATAGAAAACATAAGCTTTCTTGGTTTTAAATTTTACTGTAGTAACTAACATGTATATAAATAAAATTATCCATTTCAACCATTTTTAAGTATACAATTCAGTGGAATTAATTACATTTACAGTGTTGTGCTACCACCACCAACAACCTTTACCCAAACTTTTTATCATCTAAAACAGAAACTCTGAACCCATTAAGCAATAACTTTCCATTCCCCCTTCCTTACAGCCCCTGGTAACCTGTAATCTACTTTCCGATTCCATGAGTTTGCTCCCTAGATAATTCATATAAATGGATCATACAATATTTGTCCTTTGTGTCTGGCTTATTGCACTCAGTATAATGTTTTTGAGGTTCAGCCATGATGTAGCATGTATCAGGACTTCATTCCTCTTTGCAGCTGAGTAATTCCATTGCATGGATATACCACATTTGTTTATCCATTCATCTGTTGATTGACATTTAGGTTGCCTCCATCTTTTGGCAAATGTTTACAACACCTCTATGAAGATCAGTGTACAATTATCTGTTTCAGTTCCTGCTTTCAATTCTTTGGGTATATACCTATGAGTGGAATTGGTAGGACATAAGGTAATTCTGTATTTCACTTTTTGAGGACGTGCCTAACTGTTTTCCACAGCAGCTGCACCATTTTACATTTCCACCAAAAGAATATTTGCTTTAAAGAGAAGGTGAAAGTTGGCTTCAGCATAATCGAAAGAGGCTGACATGAAAAACAACCTAACTAGAAATAACATTGATACTTTTTTGAGAGAAAAACTTGCCCAACAATGCTGCATGGGTGGGAAAACTATGGCCCAAACACCAAATCTGGCCCACCTATTTTATGCAAACCATAAAACACTTACTATCATGTCCTTTACAGAAAACACTTGCTGACCCTGTCTGTTTTGAGAATCAAACAAACATTTAGGAAATTACTCTGAACTATGTAATATGAAAGCAGGCTTGGTACACAAGGAGAGGAATTGTAGATGGTCAGAAATGAACAGGTAAAATGCTGGTCAGGCTTGTCTCATCAGGCCATGTAGGAAAGCTACACAAATTTGACAGTGGTGTTATAGATGTATGCCTAATAGCTCTCTGAGTAGGTTTCATATCTCTTTACCACATCCCCTAATGTTACCACACTTTTTCTTTACAAAGGAGGCAATATGATAGAGTGATTGAGATGACAGGCTCTGAAATCAGACTAACCTGAGTTTGAACTGTTTCTCTACTTCTTACTGGCTCTGTGACCTTAGGCAAATTACTTACCCTCTCTGGTTCTCCACATTTGTACACATGAAGTGGCTGTGATGATTCCATAAGCTAATATGTGTGAAGTTCTTATAGAGTGTTTGTCACATAGGGAGAACTCAGCAAATGCCATCCATTATTATTTTTACTATTAGACTAAGAATTTTATCTTTAATTCGCATAACCAGGAACTATAGAATTAACTCTTTAAAAAATAGATTTATTTTTAACACACTGGACTTACTGAAAGGTAAAATAAACTTCAGAGGCAAGGAAGAAACATAAAAATGAATAAGAACCATTGTTCTTTTTCAGCTATAGCATGTAAACCATGCCTGGCTCTAAAAACTAAGACTATCACATCCAAGACAAGTTGAAAAATTCTGAAGGTCCTCTTTTAATGTTATCTTATTGAACTGGGACAAAACTTTCAATGATAGATTTTCAAAATGTCAAAAGAATAAAAAAAGTGCCATAATTCTTCAATTTCAAAATGACTTAGCTTTTTTAAAAGCTCACTGAATGTGAGCCACTCTAGTTGGCATCCCAGGGGTTCTCTCTCATGGGGAGTCAGCTTTGGAAATCAAGCTCCAGAATTAAGATCAGAACAATGGTTCATATTTACTATGAGTATCAGGGCTACCATCAAAAAATAAGAACAGGGGCCTGCCCTGCGGATCTAACTTTGGTGCCCCAACTGCAGTGACCCATATGTTGAAATTTAAGTTGCTGAGGGTGAACAATTTTAGCTTAATCTGTGTTTTTATGCTTATAAAGACCAAGTTGATCTGCAATTGGCAACTTTCACCTTCTTCTGTTTTGTTTCTTTTGGACAATTAAAATCCAGAAAGCAGCCAAATCGTGTCTGTACAGTGTCCATATTACTCTCAGCCTTCTCGCCTCAGATCCTCTGGAGTGGAAAAAAATATCCACACTAACTCATTTCAGAAGGTTTGAGTATCCTGAATCTAAACCAGCTCTTATCTTAACTTGCCTATGTGAGATTCACAAACAGGAAGAGAACAAATAAGGAGTAATTTAAATTTTAATTTAAAAAACCCTCTATTTTCTTATCCCTTATCAAACTGCTAGCATTTTTCCTACTAACAATGAGCAAGTGTCATTGGCATAGGCCAGTCCCTACCCACAACCAAATAATCTCTTTCATCTAAAACCCTGATCCCTTTAATAAACAAAATACGAAAGAGCAGTCAAAATTACGCTGGTGGCTTTATAAAAGAAGGCAGGCAAATCCACAGAGTACAATCCCCTACTTGTTATTTTCGCATATCATGTGACTCAAAGTCATTCTGAGGATAAAGAGACTGGGCTGCCACCAGATCCCAGCCACGATTTCCCCTCTGTTCCCAGCCCTGGCCCATCTGTTATCCAGAGGCCACATGAATGGCATGTGTCAAGAGAGTCAGAGCTGTGCAAACTGCCCAAAGAAATCACTCGGCCAACTTCCCTTTGCTTCCACGGCTTCAGCAATTGTTGCCGAGCCAACCACCATATGGCGAATAATTAGTTTTTCGACCCCACTCAAGAAAAATGTCCGCTTCATTGCCAAGCGTTAGCAATATGTGTGTTAATGAACAGTGGGAGTTGAATGCCTATACATTAAACAAAAGTTGGGATTTTTTTAATTTTTGTTTTCCAACTTCAAGCTCTGTCCTTTTTGCTGTGCACCCTTTCAAGTAGGTGATGGTTGGGAGTCCATAGTATTTGGGAACAAACTGTATTTTTCTTTTTATAAGAGGCTACAAGCCAATGAGAGATGCCCAGTTTTCACAGCCAAACATCTCCCTTTTAATAAAATGTTTTTAATCTTCTTTCTCTTAAAATGATGACTTCAGTCCATAAGAAGATGGGAATATCGGGGCCGAGTAACATGATTGTCTGCCGTTGATACATAAGAGGTGAACATAAATTTACAGCGAATTCCTTTAGTGCCCAGTCTCAAGAAGGATGCACTTTCTGGTGTCTTTAAATAAACACTTACCTCCTCACTCCAGTGGAAAGTGCGTATGATGCTTTTAGCCTGAAAATTTAAGAACTCTGTTAAGATTTCAAGTTCACTTTACCAGGAGAAGCATTAATAGGCTGATAATTTCTCTCAAGAGGGAAAGTTGTTTGCACTGTCAGAAAATAAACATTTAACATATGTCGTGCAAGATAAAAATACACGTGTTTGCACCCATTTTTGCATTATCTAGGGCAAGGCAACACTAATTTGTCCCTTATAAGTTTTGAAGCAAACTGCTGTTTGACCTTGGCTTTCCATTCATGGCATGCAGACTTCTGCACCCTGAGAAAAGGAAACAGGGAATTGAAATGTTCTCTAATGCAGTTCTTAAAGAGCCCTGTTATAGGTCAGTGGTTCTCAAATATCTTGGGTTTGCAGACCATTGTATCATGGCAGACGTCCCTGAAGATCCTCCCCACTATTTGTGGCTGAAAAAGAAAGATTTATTCACCAGAATAAATCAGCAGACGGATGCAGATTTAATGAGACAGCTAAGAGGAATCTCAGAAGCAAAACGCAAGTTTGTGCCAGAAGCAATAATGAATGTCATTTTCTTTTTATATCTGTAATCACTATAAATACCTGCCTCTCTCTCTAGACTGTAAACTTATTGAGGACAGGGATTGCTTTTGTTTTGCTCACCACTGTATCCTCAGTACCAAGCTCATGACCAGCTAGGTGTCAGGGGTACAAGTGTATAGACTTTCAACAAGTATTTGTTGAGTAATACTTTAAACAATCTTGACTATTACCTGGGACCACTCTAGGAACCAAGGGTGTTTTGTAGATCACAGTGTGAGACCTTCTGTCAGTGGGCACTGGAAGGTGATACTGAACATAGAAACTATTGTTATCATCATCTAATTAGGATTGCCGTTCTGACCACCAGTGGCCTGTAATTATGGTCTTTATGCTTTTCTGCGCTAAAACTCTAATTGCCATAGAAACATGTTCCACTTTTTGTTATAGAGTAGCTGACCTGGTCCACACCCTGTTAGCCAGAATTCAGGGGCAGCCAAGATGCAGCCTTGAAGTCATACATCCCTGGGCTTCAGTCCCAGCACCCTAGTGACTAGTTCTCTCACCACTCCTCTGAGACTCAGTTTCCTCGTCTGTTTACAAAAAGGTTGGTGTATGGGGGAAGCAGGAGGATAAAGGAATACCTCCTATGCAGGGTTTTATGGATCAAAAAATGTTATGCAAACTGCCTCCTATGGTGCATAATAGATCATCTATAAAATGTGGCTATTTTTGAATTGCAATCAATGACTATATCTTCTAAGCATCAAATCTACCTAATCCTGGGGACCATACAAGATTTGATAGAACCACTGAAAATACTGACTTGGAACATGAGGGGAGTTAATTAAGTGTTTAAACTCTTATTTGCAGCAAAGCCTTTTTTCCCATACACGTCAACTCATAAAACACTAAATATGCATCATCAAGAGAAACAGCTTGATGTGGCTGTCTTCATGGCTCAAATAATACATTCAAAACACAAGTACCCTTTTGCTTCCCACCCTGAGGGGAATAACAATAATCTGGTTGGTGGAAGGGTTCTCCGTTCTCTGCACGCTACCTTCATCCTATTGGCAGGCACCAAACCTGGTTCTAGGTATAGTCCTTGAGGCAGGAATACTGGACTTTGCACTAAATCACTAATTTAAAGACCATGTTGGTGGATCACCAATGAAATTGTTCTTAAGGGAACTACTTTTGCTGGATGACCAAAAATGTATTCTCCAGTATTTCTGCTGAATTCTGCTGAGTGGGTCAGAATTTTTTTAAACCAGGGCTGCTGTTCTGATGGGTCTATAGTGAAGAGATATATCCAAGGATAAGCTGAAGCACAAATCAAATGTAAATAAGGAAGTAACTGCCTGCAGGAGAGTCTGTCCCAGGTACTCTCTGCCCTTTCGTACACAACTGAAAACATCTGCTCTTATCTGGAAGCTTTTAAATCCCAATTAAAGGTCTGGGGAAAAGGGCCATTGACTGTGAGCAGGAGCAGACAGACAGCCAGGGGGAGTGGCAGGGAATTTTACTATCAGACATGGGTTATCATTCAGACCCTATGTCTCTAGCTGGGTGTCCCCTAATAAGCCATACATCATGGCACCCTTGCACAAATCTAACATTCTCCTCCTCCTTCCCCATGCTCACCATACCCCTAGCCTCCTTAATCAATGACTAATCCTCTCCTGAAAAACACTATCCTACTTCAAATGAGCTGGGTGAGTAATTGGGAGGTGCCAATCAGTTAAATCAGTGGAGTCAGAGTGGGCCCCTACCCACTGAGGTGAGCCATACACTGTCAAGTCTCCCTTTGTTCCCCAAATTGTGTTCTCACTGAACTTACTAGGTGAATTGGTTTCCTAGGGCTGCCATAACAAATTACCAAGAACTCGGTGGCTTAAAACAAGAGAAATTTATTATCTTACAGTTCTGGAGGCCATAAGTCTGAAACCAAGGTGACAGCAGGGTCATGCTCCCTCTGAAATTTCTAGGGGACAATGCTTCTTTGCCTCTTCCAGCTTCCGGTGGCTGCAGGCATTCCTTGGATTGTGGTACATCACTCCAGTCTCTGCCTCTGTCTTCACATGCCTTCCTGCCTGTGTCCCTCTGTGTCCTCTCCTCTTCTTGTAAGAACTCCAGTCACTGGGCTTAGGGCCTACCCTAAATCCCAAATGACTCCATCTTGAGATCCTTAAATAAGTACATCTACAAAGACCCTATTTCTAAATAAGGTCACATTCTGGGCATGAATTTTGGGAGGACACCACCCATTACACCAGGTTACCCTGATAATCTTATCCTTACTTATCGTCACGATGTCAGGTTAAGATATTGTCTCCAGAAAGTCTCCACTGAAAATCTACATTCTAGTTGGAAAGGGATGCCACATGAATTTTGTAGCACTCATTACTTCACCTCTTGTTGACTCGCCATATTGAACAGCACAGTCAGAAAGTTTTTAAATTTAAATTACCACATGTGACTGATGACTACCATACTGAACAGCACAGCCAGAAAGTTTTTTCTCTTCTTCTGCATCCTTTCTCAAGAGTCTACCTTCTCCCATAGCTTTGCTCATCTCCTCCATGCAGAGATCGACCAAATCTCTAATAGTATTATGAAACAGACCCATATTTCCAGCTTTCTTTTGAAAATCTACACCAGCTGTCTCCCACAACACCTGGAACTCAAGACTTCAGATTCTGTATTTTATTGCTATACTTTATATACTTAAAACTGATGTCATCTTGGAAAATTTCAGGGCAGCATCTGGCTTCTGTGCAGCAAGCTCTTCTAAAGGGGGGCTAAAGAATTGTTTCCTGGCCACATGCATTTCCTCCATTGCATTTAAATCTTTACAGTCTTCTTTTCCCAAATTATATTTCTTTATAGGTCCCCTCCACCTTATTGGTCCCCTCCACTTTCCAAAGTGTTTTTCTTTTTTTCCCACAGTTACACCCCTTTCAGTTTTCAGACTACAGCTCTGTCTTGTTGCTACAGTTCCTTGGGTCCCTGACACTTGTAAATTAAGACAGATGCTCTAAGACTTCTCTGGCAGATCCCCAGGTTCACAGAAGCTGGTAATGTGTGCATTTGCAGAAAGGGGTTAAAGAGAGAGAAGCAGTTAAGCAAGTGTGGGAGCTGGTAAAGGAGGAGGAAGAGAGAAGCTATTTTGACTGATCTCAGCAGTTAGCCAAATCCAATTCTATTAAGACACAGTCACCTAACCTCTAATCACAGATGTCTCTCTCTCATCACAAAGCCACATTTTATAAAAACAAGCTGGAAGACTCGTTCACATTAACATTAGTAATTGCCTGTGTTTCCTCATTTTACTAATTTTTAAACTACAAATATTTTAAACTTAGAAGACTTTTTTAAACCTTCATAATAAAGACAATTTAAGACAAAAATATTTGCATTTTAGATTTCTCAGGCAAAATGATGTATTAAGACACATGTCTTACTGAGTAAATTCAAATAAGCACTTGAAATTTATATTTCATTTGTGCACTGTTGGTGCTCTAGCAAGGTCATGGTATTTCAGAAATTCAAGTGATCATCAGAAGTTGATCTGGACCCAAATAACTCACTCATAATTTAAATAAAATAAACTACCAGCATACTATATAATGCATTTAGCCATGTTTCTTAGAAAGTAGAAAAGATTTTTAAAAGCTTCTAGAAAAAAATTAACCTGTAATTCAAAAAGGATGGCAAATATGAGAAATGGGAAAATATGAAGTGATTCCAAAACTGTTTAGATTTCCAGGCTGTAGCACAGGGATGGGGAACCCTGGCACAGCCTCGTGGAGACCCTGCATTAGGATACAGAGTTGAGAAGAACAAAGGGGTTAGAGTTCACAGAGAAGAGTATCAGAGAAGTGAGAGCTAAAGAGAGAGTACTCTCTGCACACCTGAAGAGGGTCCTCTCCAATATTAAGCAGAGTACTAATCAGTGCATGCCAGTAGAAAACTACTCTAGGTGGAAGAGCAACCAGCTGAAAGGATTAGAGAACAGAGCCCAGCACTCACAGGACCATGAATAGTGCTTGTTCTCACCAGCAAAACTGGAAAACATCATAATTCATGGAGCATTGTTGGAGTGCTCAAAAGGACCTTGCCTCTGTAGTGGAGAATTAGTCAAGACTAAATGCTGCTTACATCCTGCCTGACAAATCTTAAAAGCAAGATGCAAAAGAATCAGAATGTTACCACACAACTTAACTGTGTCATAGAACAAATACAGGAATATTTATAGGAAGACAGAAATATCCAGCACCCAAAAAGGTAAAATCACAATGTCTGATACCCAAACAAATATTATCAGGAATGTAAAGAAGTATAAAAATACAACCCATAATAAAGAGAAAAATCAATTAATCAAAACCAACCCAGAAATGACACATGTTAGAATTAGCAGAAAAGGATATGAAAGCACTTTTAACTATATTCCATAAATTCAAACCATTAATTAGAGACAAGAAGACATTTAAAAAGACCCAAAGTGAGCATGGAAACTAGTCTGAAATTTAAAAAAAATATACTGGATGAGGTAATAGCAGGTTAGACACTGGGAAAAAAACAAATTACTCTGAATACATAGCAATAGAAACTATCAAAAATAAAACCCAGAGAGCAAAAAGAATTTAACAAAAATTTTAAAAGCATTAACAATAACATCAAGAAGTGTAATACATGTATAATTGCAGTGCCCAAAGGAGGAGGCAGAAAATCAGTTGAAGAAATAATGACAAAATTTCCAAATTTGATGAAAGCTTTAAGCAGTGATGCAAGAACCTCAACAAATCCAAGTACAAAAAACTTGGTAGAGAAAACTACACCAAAGCATATCCTAATCTAATTAATAGAAACCAGCTGTACTGGTTTGTATATATTATGTCCCCCAGAAAAAGCCATGTTCTCTGATGGAATCTTGTGAGGCAGACATATTAGTGTTGATTAAGTTGGAACATTTGGATTAGGTTGTTTCCATGGAGATGTGCCCCATCCATCTGTGAGTGATAACTCTGATTGGATAATTTCCATGGAGGTGTGGCCCCGCCAATTCCATGTGGGCCTTGATTAGTTTACTAGAGCACTATATAAGCTCAGACAGAAGGAGAGAGTTTGCTACAGCCAAGAGGGACACTTTGAAGAATGCACAGGAGCTGAGAGAGGAGCTGCAGATGAGAGACAGCTTGAAGATGGCTGTTGAAAGCAGACTCTCGCTCCAGAGAAGCTAAGAGAGGACAAACACCCCAAGAGCAACTAAGAGTGACATTTTTAAGGAACTGCAGCCTAGAGAGGAACATCCTGGGAGAAAGCCATTTTGAAACCAGAACCCCAGAGCAGATGCCAGCCACGTGCCTTCCCAGCTAACAGAGGTTTTCCGGATGCCACTGGCCATCCTCCAGTACCCAATTGTTGATGCACTACCTTGGACGCTTTACAGCCTTAAGACTGTTTACTGTGTAACCAAATAAACCCCCTTTTATAAAAGCCAATTCATTTCTGGTGTTTTGCATCCTGGCAGCATTAGCAAACCAGAACACCAGCGACAAAGAGAAAAATCTTAAAAGCAGTCAAAGGAAAGATACGTTTTGTACAGAAGACCAAAGACAAGGGTGACAGCAACATTTCTCACTGGAAAACATGCAAGCTAGGCAGCAGTAAAATATCCTCTCTAAAGAACAAGAAGAAACCTCTCAACCTAAAATTATATACCTAGTAATAATATCTTTCAAAAACGAAGGTGTAATAAATTAATTTTCAGATGTTCAAAAGTTAAAAGAATTCATCACCAGCAGATCAGCACTTTAGGAGATGTTAAATCAAGTCCTTCAGGCAGAAGGAAAATAATATCAGATGGAAACATGGATCTTCATTAAGGATTGAAAATCACTTGAAATGGTAGTAACCTGGGTAAATATATCCTTTTTAATTACTTAAATCCCTTTAGAACATAATTGATTGTTTGAACAAAATCTTAACAGTACAACATATGACAATAAAAGCATAAAGGCTGGGAGGGGACAAATTCAACTATACTAAGGTAAGGTTCCTACACCACTCATGAGGTGGTGTAATATCACAAAATGTCAGACTGTGATAAGTTAAATAAATATACTACAAATCCTAAAGCAACTACTAAATTAACAAAACAAGGAATTGTAGATAATGAGTCAACAGTGAAGACAAAATAGAAAAAATGCTAATTAATTCAAAAAGAAGGCAGAAAAAGAGGGAAATAAGAACAAAGAAGAGATATTACAAATAAAAGAGAAATAATAAGATGATAGTCTTAAATCTAACCATAACAATAATCACATGTAAATGGTCTAAACACCTCAAATTAAAAAGCAGATGTTGTCATACTGAATAAAAAAGCAAGACCTAACTAAATGCTGAATACAAGAAATGCACTTTGAATATAATGACATAAATAGGATTACCTATGCTAACACTAATCAAAAGAAAGATTAAGTAACTATATTAATAGAAAAGTAGATTTCAGAGGAACAATATTATTAGGGACAAATAAATTTATTTTAGAATGATAAAGGGATCAATTCATCAAAGGACATAATGATCCCAAATAAATATGTACCAAATAAAAGAGCTTCAAAATACATGAAGCAAAACTGATAGAAATGCAAGGAGATATAAGTTCAAAACTACTGTCAGAGAGTTCAATGCCTCTCTCCCAATAACTAATAGAATAAGTAGATAGAAAAGCCATGAAGATATAAAACAACCACAGCAAAAAATATCAAACAAGTTGACCTAAGTGACATTTATAGAATACTACACCCAACAAAAGAAGAATATATATTCTTTTCAAGTACACACAGAAATTTTAACTAGCTAGATATATTCTGCTATGTAAAACAACTGTTGATCAATTTAAAAGGGTTCAAGTCATATAAAGCATATTTCTTGAACAACATGGAATTAAAATTTTAAAAAAATAAATCACTCTGGAGAATCCTCAACCATTTGGAAACTAAGTAACACACTTCTTTTGAAGTCCATGGATCAAAAAAGAAATAAAAAAGAAAATAAGAAAGTATTTTAAACTGAGTATAAGGAAAACACAATGTATCAAAATTTGTGGGATGCCACTAAAGCAGTACTTGGGGGGAAATTCATAGCACTAAATGAGAAATGATGAAAGGCATCTAACCAATGACCTCAGTTTCCATCTTATAAAAATAGGAACCAAAAAGGAAATTGAATCCCAAGTAAGCAGAAACAAAGAAGTAATCAAGACCAGAGTAGAAATCAATGAAATAGAAAAGAACAAAACAATGAAGAAAATAAGTGAAACCAAAAGCTGATTTTTTGAGAAAATCAATAAAATTGATAAACCTCTAGCCATAATGATCAGGAAAAAAATAAAGAGAGGATAAAAAAGAGGTGACAACTCAGTTTTCCTTCAAAGAATTAATGGACAGACATGCTATGATGCATTTATACAAAGAAATACTACTCAGCCAAAAATAAAAAGAAAGAAAAGCTATTGATGTGGGCAACAATTTGGATAAATCTCAAAAGCATTATTATGCTGAGTGAAAGAAGCCAGTCTCAAATGGTAGCCTACTACATGATTCCATTTATATGACATTCTCTAAAAAATAAATCTATAGTGACAGAGAACAAATCAGTAGTTGCCAGAGGTTAGGAGTCAGGGAAGAGTGTGACTAAAAATGGATAGCATGTGGGAAGTTTTTTCATGGAACTATTCTGTATCCTGATTGTAGTGGTGGATTTATGAATCTATCCATGTGTTAGAATTCACTTTACTGTGCACCAAAAAAAAGTCAACTTTATCAGATGTTAATTTAAAAAATAAAATTTAAAAAGACACTTTTAAAAGAATAAAGAGATAAGTCACAGACAGGGAGAAAATATTCCTAAACCACATATCTGATATTCTTTTATATAAAGAATATATAAGGAACTGTCAAAACAATAGTAAGAAAACAAACAATACCACAGTAGAAAAAAATGGGCAAAAGATTTGAATACACACTTCACCAAAGCAGATTAATGGGTAGCAAATAATCACATAAAAAGATAACTCAGCATCATTAGCAATTAACATGCAAATAAATTACACTACATACCCATTAGACTGGCTGAAATTAAAACATATGACTACACAAAATGTTGGTGAGATTGTGGAGAGTCCGGAAAACTCATACACAACTGGTGATAATTTAAATAGTGCAACCACATTGGAAAACAGTTTGACAACTTCTTTAAAAAGTTAAACATACATCTATCATATGATCTAGCCACTCCCCTTCAAGGTATTCACACAAAAGAAATGACAACATATGCCCATACAAAGACATGCACACAAATGTTTGTATTAGCTTTTATTTGTAATAGCTAAAAATCTGGAAACAAATCAAATGCCTCCCCAACAGATGAATGGTTAAACAAACTATGATATATCATATAAAGGAATACTACAGAGGAATAATAAGATACCAAGCATTGGTATATGAAAAAGCATGGATGAATCTCAAAATTATTATGCTGAAAGAAGCCATAATAAAAAAAAAAAAAAAAAAAAAAAAAAAAGAGTATGTACTCTATGATTCCACTTTTACAAAATTCAAGAAAATGCAGACAGACAGAAAGCAGAATGGTGTCCTGGGAATGGGGGGCAGTGATGGACATAAGGAAATTGGGAGGGGGTGATGGTCAGGTTCTCTATCATGATTGTAGTGATGGTTCATAGATGTGTACATATGTATAACTCTACCACATTTGTGCACTATAAATATGTGCACTTTATTTTATGCCATTTATACTTCAATTAAAATTTCACCAAACTTAATTAAATTTTACATTTTAAAGAAAGAAGGGAAGCTAGTCAACTGAAATGGTGATGTAAAATGCCCCAGGGTGCCATTCCCCTACAGAATCTTTGAACAACTTGCAGAACTGGATGAGTCATCTCCCTCAAAACTCTGACAAACAGTTAAAGGATTGCAGTAACTGGATGAGTGGGAATCAAGAAAATGCAGTTATAAAAATGGTAGAAGCTTATGATGCACTTGCTGGCCCCTCCCTCACTTTCTCCCTGGCATAGTGTGGAGCCAAACTGCATTCCCATTGTGGGTCCCTGGCCATGTATCCAAAGGTGGCAGAATAACCCCTGTGCATAACTGGGGTGCCTGTAGGTTAGTGCCAATCTACCAGGTGGCAGCCTGAAAGTCTAAACCAAGAAACTCACCTCTGGCTCACCTTCCCAGTACTTGTCTTGCAGGCAGAAGCAGCTTGTGGACAGGTAATGAAATGTAAGAACCAATTAAGTCAATGTGACTGAGGACAAATTTACCATCTTTAAATCATACAATAGAGCATCTGGGAGGGGGGAAATCTATTTGTTAGTGAGTAGAGGGGGCATTCAAATTCCTGTAAATGGAGGATTCCTAATGCTCAGAAAAAAACTAAGAGGACAATGCACTTCTGTTCTGAATTAGTTAAGTTGGATTTTAAATTTGGGTCCTGGTGGAGGACAGGTGCAACACAATGGAAAACTGAGATCATGATGCATCAAAAAAAAAAAAAGACAGTTTGTTACTTACAGGTCCCAGAAAGAGAAGGTGCTATGATGAGCTGAGGGGAAGCATGATCAGCTAGGGTAGCTTAACCAGCAGGTGGGAAGCACACAGGCAGAGTGAGAGGGACCAAAGGGCATGTGTCTTTATTGAGGTCCAGGGGTGGAGGTTAGTAGATTTCCCATGGGAGTCAATTATTGGTTAGTTTAAAGCAAATACATGTGAAATGGGAATGAGACTGGGGGTCTGAAGGTGGTGGGGATGGTTTACTTATTATTTGGATACAGGTTTTGGAAAAGGTGTATGTATGGTGTAGGTGGTAGCCAAAAATGCAGGTTTAGGCTATGAGGGAGTTTACACCCTAGGGCTGGCAAGCTGCTTATTTCTAAGCCAAAGGTCAGTGCTGCCACAAATGACTTAGCCAAAATAAGACGGATGCCAAGGCAGCACAAAAAATGTTTGATAGTTGTAACAACTTCAAATTTGCCTCAGGTTAATCTTCTTGATAAGAGTGCTAAACTCTGAAGGAGTGTACTAGTCAACACAAACCCAATTTGCAAACTAGGTGAAAGGTGTTATTTGCATTGATTTGTTTTGGTTAGCTCCTGACACTCAATGAAATCTATGTCATATCACTATCTAGAAACAAACTTAAGGAACTGGCAGCTTAGGGTCTATATCACAAACTTAACAGTTTAAAAATTAAAATATACAGCATGCAACAAAATATTACAAGATGAACAAAGAAACAGGGTATGATGGCCCATCCAAAGGGACAAAATGAAAATCCAGAAACTATCAGTGAAGAAGCCCAGAATTTGGACATAATGGACAAAGGCTTTTTTAAAAAAAAAATCCTTTATATGCTCAAGGAGATAAGGGAGAACACACAGAAAGAACTAAAGGATATTGGGGGCTGGGGCAGGGGGAGAGAAGAATGGAAAAATACAATAATCTCAATAAAGAGATAGAAATATTTAAAAAGAACTAAACAGAAATATTAGAGTTGAAGGCTGCAATAACTGAAATGAAAAATTCCCTAGAGGGTTTCAATAGCAGACTAAAGCTATCAAAAGAAAGACAAGACATAGGAAATTATTCAGGCTAAGGGGCAGAAAGAAAAACAGATTTGAAAAAAAAAAAAAAAACAAAAAAACTGAGAGACCTGTAGAACACCATCAAGCTTACCAAAATATCTATTAGGGGAGTTTCAGAAAGCAAAGAAGAAGAGAAAGGGGCAGAAGGAATATTCAAAGAAATAACAGTAGAAAATTTTCCAAATGTAATGACAGAATGTGCATATTCAAGAATCCCAATGAAACCTAAACAGGATAAACTCAAAGAGGACCATGCACAGACAACAGAAGTAGAACTGGCAAATGCAAAGACCATCAGAGAGAACAAAACCAAAAGTTGATTCTTGCAAAAGATCAATACAATTGACAAATCTTCAGCTAGACTGAGAAAGTCAGAGGATTGAAATAACTAAAATTGAAAATGAATGGGGGTACATTACTACCAACCCCACAGAAATGAAAAGCATTATAAAAGGATACTATAAACAATGGTATGCCAAAAATATTAGATGACCTAGATGAAATGGTCAAATTCCTAGAAATATACAAACTACTTACACTGACTCAAGACGAAACAGAATATCTCAACAGACCAATAACAAGTACAGAGATTGAATCAGTAATCAAAAAATCTCCCTACAAAGAAAAGCCTAGGACCAGTTGACTTCAATGGTTAATTTTATCAAACATTTCAAGAAGCATTAACACAAATCCTGCTCAAACTCTTTCAAAATATTGAACATAAGAGAACACTCCCTAACTCATTCTATGAGGCCAATATCGCCCTAATACCAAAGCCAGACAAAGATACCACAAGAAAAGAAAATTACTGACCAATATCCTCTGTGATGCAAATATCCTCAATCAAATACTAGCAGACTGAAAGCAACAGTATAGTAAAAGAATTATACAACATTATCAAGTGGGATTTATCCCAGGTATGCAAGGGTGGTGCAATATAAAATCAACTAATGTAATATACTACATTAATAGAGCAAAAGAAAGAACATTCAGCCATAAAAAGCAATGAAGTTCTGATACATCTGATACATCTAATCATCTCAATTGACACAGAAAAGGGATTTGACAATATCCAACACTCCTTGATAAAAATACTTATAAAACTGGGAATAGAAGGAAACTTCCTCAATATGACAAAGGGCATATATGTAAATCCCACAGCTAGTGACAAACTCAGTGATAAAGGCTTGAGTTTCCACTGTCACAACTGTTATTCTATATTACACTGGAAATTTTTGCCAGACCAACTATTCAAAAAAAGTCAACCCAACTGGAAAGGAAGAAGTAAAACTTTCCTTATTTGCTAATGACATGGCCTTATATATAGATAATTCTGAAAAAATCCATGGCAAAACTACTAGGGATAATTAACAAATTCAGCAAATTGGCAGGATACATGATCAACATGAAAAATTCAGTAGTATTTCTATACACTAGTAATCAACAGTCTTAAGAGGAAATCAAGAAAAAAATCCATTTACAAGAGCAACTAAAAGAAACAAATATCTAGAAATAAATTTCATTGTTGGTGGGAATAAAATGGTGAAAAACAATTTGGTTGTTTCTCAGGGCTTGTATATGGAAATATCACGTGACCCAGCAATCCCACTTCTAGATATATGCCTGAAAGAACTGAAAGAAGAGACTCAAACAGTTATTTGCACATTGATGAGCTTAGCAGCGATATTCACAATTGCCAGAAGATGGAAGCAACCCAAGTGTCCACCAAAAGGTGAATGGATAAATAAAATGATGTATGTACATGTAGTGGAATATTATTCAGCCATAAAAAGCAATGAAGTTCTGATACATGCAAGAACATGGAATAACCTGAGGAACACCATGTTGAGTGAAATATGCCAGACACAAAAGGACAAATATTGTGTGAACTCACCAATAAAAAATAACTAGAAAAAAATTTCATGGAGTCAGAAACTAGGACACAGTTTCCTGGGGTCTAGGATGGGAATAGGGAATGGGGAGTTAATACTTAATTGGTACAGAATTTCTGTTTGGCATGATAGAAAAGTTGTGGTTAAGGATGGTGCTGGTGTTAGCACAATATTTTGAATGTAATTAACACCAATGAATTATATATTGGAATGTGGTTAAAAGGGGGGTGGGGGGGGGATTTAAGGTTGTATAAATATAACCAGAAAAAAAATTTTTAAAAAACCATAGGACTGTACAACACATACAGTGAGCTCTGATATAAACTCTGGACTATAGTTAGTAGTGCAATTATACAATTACAATAATATTCTTCCATCCATTGTAACAAAGGTACCATATTAATGCAAAGTGTTAACAATAGAGAAAACTGGACGCATGAGGGGGAATATATGGGAACTCTGCATTTTCTGGGTAATTTTTCTGTAAATGTACAACTTCTCTTAAAAAAAAATTCTTAAAGGCAGGAGAGGAAAGAAAGGAAAGGGAAGAGAAGGGAACGGAAAGGAAGGGAAGACCCTGCCTGGATTGGAGTGAAAGTACTTGTTGTTAGGTGCCTGTCACCTCTTAGAGCCTTCCTGTCCTATAATATTCTCCACCACCATGCATCCATTGGATATGTTGTATAATCAAAATTTCTAAATAAATAGATGGATAGATAGATAAAGAGATAAAAATAAATAAAATATCTTCACCAAGTCAATCAATTTGGAGGCACATCTGCATTTCAATGGATCCTCCATAGAGAGAAGTGCTGGATTGGATACCTCTGGTACATAATTAACCTCAAGAATGCAGAAGACACTGAAAAGACTTTATGGGCCTCCTCAACCTTTGACTTTTACCCAAAGAACCAATTTTCTAAGACCTAAAGGATTGTAAAGCTATCAAGAGACAGTGTCAGACTCCATCTCTCATCCTATTTAGTCTCAGCTATGTTATTTTACTGTGCAAAGACCTAGCCAAGGAGTAATGTCTTATTGGATCCCATTACAGAAGGTACTCAATAAAGAGAGGGGAAGGAGAGAGAATGAATATGCATTTTGTACCTACTATGCGCTAGGCATTGTCTAGGTGTTCTATATATGCAATCTCATCTAGTCTTCACATCTGCCCAAGGGAGTTATTGTTGCCACAAATACAGACTAAAGAACAGCTTAAACAAAGTTAATTCACTCACACATACTTGTAAATCAGCAAACATCCTGGCTCTTTTCAGTTGACAAAAATCATGGAAACACAGATTGCAAAGATTATATATAGTTTTTTTCCTTGCCTTGTGATAAAAACAAGCGTTCTCTTAAACAAAGCTCCATGACAGAAGCTACAAAATGCAGAGATGGCTGGACTGCATTAAATTAGAGTGATTACGTCAGTCTCCAAGGGTCAGCATTGATAGGAAAACTTCATTGCCCTGTCACCATGATCTCCGACGCCCTTTCACATGTCAAAAAGAAAATAACCAGACAAGTGCTGGAGGCAGATTCAGGAGGCTGTTTGGGAACCCTTTCCCTCTTACCCTGTTTACAATTTACACTCTGCATCCAGGGGACAGGAAGTTCTAAAGACCCATTGGACAATTTTTTAACATTTAAAAAAATAAAAGGCATGCAAGTTTTAGAATTTTAGTGAAAATCCAAGTGAAATCATCCATTTTCAAAATGCTGGTTTTTGCTGCTAATTGATTTAACAAAACAAAAAATCCTAATGTTCACAAATGGAAACAAACCTTATTCTCTACCCAATAACCCCACTTGCAGATATTTAATATCTTCTTTTCATTTTTTTCTAATAAGCATTTGAATCATAAAATCAATTCAGTTTGATTTAGTGCAACAAAATTAAAACAATGCTTTAAAAAGGAAAACATGCTGAAATCAATAATTTATTTTATCAAACCGCGGGCAATGTTTTCCATTTCAAAAAAAATATTTATAAAAGTCTTTATGTGGTTAAGTCATCCTAAAAGAAGAAATACAGACAGCCTAGAAATACTTGCTGACATGACTTTTAATGGCATTTGGGAAGCCAGCATTTTTAATGTCTGAATTGAAACAGAGAGAAAGAGAAAGTCTAATGTTCTTCTCCAGGGCCCCTCAAGTTTTAATGCTATAAATTCATTGAAGCAGCACCATATTAAGCACTATTAATTAGTGTGTCCATGTGCCATGAATGGACATATTCCAAAAGGAAAGATTCTTATTTTTTATCTTTTTCATCTTTGAATCCAGCCAAGAAGTATTAGTGAAGCTCAAGCTTGTTATCAGATGTCACTTGATGTGACCAAAATAGGGAAAAGCCATGCATCTAACAACCATCCTTTATTTGTGTAAAATGAAGCCATTTCAGCCATTTTCAGCTTCATTATACAATAGAGGGAGCATAAGGCAACTGGATCTTAGATCAAGATAAAATGAAATCATCTCCAACTCATCTGCAAAGATGGAAATTAATCTAATTCAAACTTGCCAGAGCTGTGCTCTCATGGCACAAAGGGAAGAGCAGCTGACATGGGCCATGACGACAGCAGAGGGTACCCACTGGACACTGAACCCCTCTGTACAAAATTTATACGAGAGAGATCTGCACACAGGCTGATCAGTAATGGAACCAGTAAACAGCCAGAACCAACCAGCCCTTTTTGTCTACTTGGAAAGTTCTGTGTTCTATCACTCTCTGCTTTGCTGCCCATATCCCCTTCTTAGAGAAACTGACCACTCACAGCCTCTTACTGTGCCTCACACAAATTCACCCAACAAAAGGGTGGGCCGAATTGAATGATTCTGAGTCTCCATTCTCAGCAATCTTAAATTGATTAAGACTAAATCAATTGACTGGAAAGTCTGGTAGATCCAGGGAATGAGGATATTTTGGGGGATGCCCATGATAGTCCATTTGCAAATGAAGCAGAGAAAGCTGATCTACAGAAAGAGAAGAGGGAGGCAGATGTACATAGAAAAATGAGACCAGAAACCCTGGAGCAAACGAGAGATAGAGAAAGGAGGTATGCACTAAGAAATGTGCAGCCTTGGAAAGGGGGAAGTAAAAAGGGTAATAGAAGTCATGACAGTGTATTGGAAAGGGCACTGGATTGGAAGAAGGGACATGGGTTCCGGACTAGGATTTAAGTAAATCATTTAACTGCACTTGGTTTCAGCTCCATGATAACAGTAGAGCTTAGCAGCTAAGACCATGGACTTTGGAGTCAGACAGACTTGGATTTGCATCTGTGCTCTGACTTTTATAAGCCCTGTGACTTTGATCACCTGACTTGCCCCTTTTGGTCTCAAATTCTTCACCTGTAAAATTGGGGTAATAATTCTACACCCTCATTAGGATTTCTGAAAGTTAGATAAAATGATACATGTAAGGCAATTAGCACAGTGGTCTACAAATAGTAAGCAACCGATAAATATTAGCTCTATAGTGATAAGAGTTACTAACCACTCTGTGCAAGTTTCTTTGTATATAAATGACAAATAATAAAAGTACCTTACTCATAAGGTTGTTGTAAGGATCAAATGAGTTAATATGCATAAATTACTTAGAAAAGCACCTGGCCCATAGCAAGGGTTCAATAAATTGCAGTTGTCATTATTATCACTTTTATTATTGTTGACATTTTTATCATTATTATTATCACTATCATTATTACCCCAGTGCTTTCAAGGACCTGGCAACACTTTCAACATCACCACCTTTGGAGATTAAACTAATTAGTCAGAAAATTATTGAATTATATTTGCCTCTGTACAGAACTTTGTGAGTTTTAGATGCTTCATTAGGGCTAATTTTGTTGACACTCATTAAATAAGCAGCAAGAGCATTAGTTTATTTTAATGTGGTTTTTGAATTCTATAGAGATAAGTGTTTCAAAGTCACTTATGAAGGAAAAATAAATAAATAAAAGTAACCTAAATGTCACAAGGGAGAGAATGCTTAATTCAGTGATAGAAAGTCAACTGGGTAGAATATCATGGGGCTTTTAAAAGGAATCATGGAAATGTTTGTTGAACTGTATGATAAAGCAATATAAAAAATGATGTGAATGTAAGTGAAAACAGAACATAGTGTTACACGTACTCCATGATTGCAGTAATGTGACAATAACTCTTCAGGGAGAAAGTCTAGTAGGGTCTTCAAAACAATTAGTGTTGCCAAGGTATGGGGAACACACTTCTTTGGCCACAATTTTGGCAATGAATTTCTTTCATAATAATAGAAATAACTGCAGCATGCTCTATTAATTAAATTCCTCCAATGTTAAGTGGCAAGAAAAGTCATAGGAAACAGGTCCTGCTATTTTCAGACATATAGGAAAGAGATGACAATCCTCTACAGTTTTGACTATGATCAACTCTTTTAACTACTTGCAGTAAAAATGAAATTAGAATAGTCAAGAGTTTAAATCTTTAAAATAAATAATATGCTATCAGTGTTAAAACTACAGGAAGCTAACTCCACCCCAATTCACTGCAACATATGCTGTGGTGGATGAATGAATAAGTAACATAACACTAGCACATAACCATATATGACAGAATATTCTTTTTCTAGGCCACTTCTGTGCCAAGCCAAAGAGTAGTGAAATAAAATGGGCCTCTGCCAGATGTAGTTACCAAAGAATAAGTATTCTTCCTCACTGGATGCACTGGTGCAACTTCAGGAGGCACTCGTGCACAAATGTACCTGTTTACAATGGTGGCTACACTAGGTCAAGTTGAATCCCTCAGCAACTGATTGACATGGGTTTGCCACAGTTGACCTCCGTTTTCCAGATTCTTGGAAATATGGAAATTCCTCTTTCCACACTGGTCCTGTGAATTCTATCATAAGATTGGCTATCATCTTGACAGAACTTCAGGTTGAAGCAAAGACTAATTCTTAATATATGAATAAATATGTAGCTATCTATAGCAATTTGAGGGAAAGAATAGATTATCCTGAAGTCCCCAAAAACCTCCTGCAACCAGTCATCTTGGAAATTTTAGAAAACAGATTCGGCATTTTCAATGGGATATAAGAAGACATAGCCTTAATGAATGGGAACAGAAACCTGCAAAAGAACAGGATAAAATGAAAGGACAACAACATCAGACGATTAAAAACAACAGGACAGGCAGCAAAGACCAACAAAAAGAGATAAAACATACAAAGGTGCATAAGGAACAATTGCATGGAAATTAAATGTCCAATAGCAAAATCAAGATCTTCTTTGGATGAGTAAATGGAATAACCAACACTTTAAAAAAAAAGCAAATAACTAGTAAAGAGAATGCAGCAGATATTGTTAGTACAAATAAAAAACATCTTCTTTGCAAACAGAAACCATCTTTGTTCAAGTATCAATACCTCAGAGAAGTAGCTCTACTGTCCACTCAGTGAAAATACTTATTTAAGGTACTCTAATTCCTCTTACCAGTGATAGATTTGAGGGAGAACATGCAATTTAGTTATAGCCAAAGAGACCTGAGGGGAAGTCTAGTGTGAAGGGGCAGACGTCTAAAATGTTTGCTCACTGGTGATGACACGTGTCAAGAGAGCTCTTCTTCTGGAACATGCAATCATATCATTAACATGAGGGAAGCTAGACCGAGGGTAGGGCCACCCACTGGGTATGGCAGGTTTCTGTCAGTTGTACTTGAAGGCATCCTGATATGCAGCACAAATTTGAGATATGCTTGATGAAGAAGTAAAATTCACAAAAGGATAGTAGGTGTGAAGATGAAGACAAATAACAGAAATTAAACTTAAGAAATACATGAGTTCACAGGTAAAAACTTATAGAAAACAGTTGAAATCTAAGCAATAAGTGAAGATATAATTTAAGTAAAGAATACAGAGATTAAAAATCCTGTTAACTCAAACCAAAATAGCTCAGTACGTTTCAAGTAAAAATAATTTTAAATGAATCATATATAGATTTATCCTAACAATTCTTTTCATTTTGGTGATAAAGAAAAACCATGCATGTATGCAAACAACAAAGAAAGGATGTCTACCTCTATGCAAAAATAAGGCTGGCATCATGCTCCTTCTTACGCAATTTTAAATACCAAAAGATAATGAAATGTATGTCATCAATTTGGTGACATAAGGCATCCCTTGAAAAAGCCTCTCCAGTGATGTAGCGAATAAAAGGACAAATCCCACTTGCTTCAAGCTCTGGAGGATGGTAGCAACTGGAGAAGGACTCCACAAAGGCTGCATTGAAGAAACAGAAAAATATCGATATAGGAAAAATTCTGTCCTGGACCACTGGTTCATTCCCATTACCCTTACCCTCGCTTGATCCCACACAGCTTAGGAGTTGCACAGTCAGCGTGGCCTGGGTTCCTCCCATTGCAGACAGAGACTGTAGAGCAACTCAAAGCAACAAGTTAGAACTCCATGCATATCCAGGGCCAGGGAACTAAGTCTGCAGAGACCCAGGGTGGAACACACACCAATGAGGAGTGCTGCATAAAAAAGGCACCCTGATAGAAAGACCACAATAGAAATGCTGGCAAAGTCTGTTGTGCCCTCACTCAATCCAGTGTCAGTTGGCTGGACAACCTAAAGGCAGAAGGGACTTTTCTGAAGTGACCCACTTTTCTGGATTGACCCCATCTAGCTCCCTAGGGTAAGATAAACTAACAGTGAAGAAACCAGAGGCAGAAAATTTTCACAGAAAAAAAAAAAAAATGATGGTTAAATTGAACTGCTTAGACAGGATGGGTCTCAGAACTGAAAAATGTAAGGAAAATGGACAGCGAGTGAGGGGGAGAATTTAAACAAATCATAGGAGCTAGGGAGAAAAGTCTGCATGAAAACAAACAGAACCAGTCAAGATACCTGGAAAAGGAAAGGAAGCTCTCTCCTAGAGGTGAAACAATGGTACAAAAAGTGCAACTGTAAAAATTGCACTGCATATTCAGGGCAAGAATCAGATGAAGAAGAGAAAATCTGAACAAATACCCCTAATCTCCCATTATTGACTCATAGTATTGGTATAGTATATTTGTTACTGGTGATAAAAGAATGTTAAAATACTACTAACTGTAGTCAATAGTTTGCAATAGGTACATTTTCCCCTATATGACCCTCTACTATTAACTTCTAGTTATAGTGTCATATACTTGTTCTAGTTCATGAAAGAAATCTCTAATATTTGTACAGTTAATCATGGACATTGTCCACCACAAGATTCACTGCTTTATACATTTCCATGTTTTAACCTCCAACTTTCCTTCTGGTGACATATGTGACTCTAAGCTTCCCCTTTCTACCACATTCACATACCATTCAGCACTGTTAGTTACTCTCACAATAATGTGCTACCATCACCTCTGTCCATTTCCAAATGCTTAAGTTCAACCTAGTTAAACATTCTGCTCATAATAAGCAAACACTCCCCATTCTTTAGCCTCATTCTATATGCTGGTAACCTATATTTCATGTCTATGTGTTCACATATTATAATTAGCTATCAGTGAGATCACACAATATTTGCCCTCCTGTGTCTGACCCCCTCCACTCAATACAATGTCCTCAAGGCTCATCCATCAACCCATTTTTTTTCAAGACAGTTTTGTTCACACATGATACATTCCATCCTAAGTGAACAATTGATGGTTCCCTGTATAATCATGTAATTATACATTCACCACCACCACCACCACTATTTATATAAGGACATGTCCATTTCTTCCACAAAGAAAGAGGAAGAGTCAAAAAAGGTAGAGAGACAAAAGAAAAAGAAAGAAACAATGACAGCTAAAAAGCAACAACAGAAAAGATAAAATTAAAATAAAGTACAATAAAAGAGTCAGACAATATCACCAATGCCAAGAATCCCATACCCCTCTCTTATATTCCCCTCTTATAGGCATTTAGCTTTGGTATACTGCCTTTGTTACACTAGTTTGCATTGATTGCATTTTTCCCCAATACCACCCCCTTCTTAACACCTTGCAAAGTTGATATTCATTTGTTCTCCCTCATGTAAAAACATATTTGTACATTATATCACAATTGTTGCCCACTCTAGTTTTCACTAACTTATACAGTCCCAGTCTTTATCTTCCCTCTTTCCTTTTGATGTCCCACATGCCCCTAACCTTCCTCTTTCAACCATACTCACAGTCATCTTTGTTTAGTGTACTTACATTATTGTGCTACCATCACCAAAATTATGCTCCAAACCTCTCACTCCCATATTTTCCTATCTGTCTGTGGTACTCACGTTAGTATTTCCTATAGAGAAGGTATCTTGTTTACAAACACTCTCATTGTCTGTTTGTCAGAGAATATTTTAAACTCTCCCTCATATTTGAAGGACAGTTTTGTCAAATATAAAATTCTTGGTTGGTGGTTTTTCTCTTTTAGTATTTTAAATGTATCACACCACTTCCTTCTTGCCTCCATGGTTTCTACTGAGAAATCCACACACAGTCTTATCAAGCTTCCCTCCCATGTGATGGATCGCTTTTCCCTTGCTGCTTTCAAGATTCTCTCTTTCTCATTGACATTTGATAATCTGATTATTAAGTGTCTTGGCATAGGTCTATTCAGATCTATTCTGTTTGGGGTACATTGTGCTTCTTGGATCTGTAATTTTATGTCTTTCATAAGAGATGGAAAATTTTCAGTTATTATTTCATCCATTATTGCTTCTGCCCCTTTTCCCTTTTCATCTCCTTCTGGGAGACCCATGACATGTACATTCATGTGCTTCATGTTGTCATTCAGTTCCCTGAGATGTTGCTCATATTTTTCCATTCTTTTCCCTATCCATTCTTTTATGTGTTTCCTGAATGTTTTCTTCTGTCTCTTGAAATCTGCTGTTGTATGTCCCCATTGTGTTTTTCATCTCTG
This sequence comes from Choloepus didactylus, assembly GCF_015220235.1. Taxonomy (NCBI): domain Eukaryota; kingdom Metazoa; phylum Chordata; class Mammalia; order Pilosa; family Megalonychidae; genus Choloepus; species Choloepus didactylus. The sequence goes on along the minus strand of NC_051314.1, from coordinate 25,886,431 downwards.
GTGTTGTGCCTTTCATTTCCATAGGTTCTGCCAGTTGTTTTTTCAAACTTTTAAATTCTTCCTTATGTTTGCCAATGTTTTCTTTATAACCTTCATCCCTTTTGCCATATCTTCCCTGAACTCATGGAATTGATTTAGCATATTTATTTGAAGATCTTTAATTAGTTGTTTCAATTCCCGTATCTCAGTTGAAGTGTAAATTTGTTCCTTTGACTGGGCTATATCTTTGTTTGTCCTAGTGTGATTTGCAGTTTTCTGTTGTCTAGGCATCTTGTTTCCTTGATTACCCCAATCAGATTTTCCAAGACCAGAATGGGCTCAGGTCTCAAAAGAGGTCTATATTCAGTATCAGGTTTCCCTGAGGGTGTGACTTAGAAAATTGACAGACTTTCCTGTGAGGCCTCTAGTTGCTGTGCTTTTCCTAACCTGCCTAGCAGGTGGCATCCATGAGCCTGTCACTCCCCACTGGTGTAAAGAAGTATGGTCCCTTTAATTCTCAGCTTAAGTTGTTTCTGTTTTAACTGTTTTCCCCCAGGCCCTGGAGTCTGAGTTCTGAAGGGAGGGTAGACACTTGAGCTGGGCCCCACCTCCCTCATCTGAGGGAAGCTACACCCCCTAGGGAGTTATCTTCTGCACTTGAATTACTCCATTGTCTCTCTGACTCTGTTAAGTCCATGCCTGCCTGGGTAGAGCACTGAGAACTGAAAATGGCTGAGATGTTCTTCACTGAGCCACTCAGATTGAGAGAGATAAAAAGGGGAAAGAAAGCCCTTTTCAGAGTCAGTCCCCAGCCCCCCAGTTTTGCTCGCTGAACAGAGAAAGCACTCTGTCTTCTGCACTCCCCCTCCTGGGACACAGGCTTCCTCCAATACTCCAAGCACAGCAGTCTTCAAAAGTCTCTGCACTCTTTCCTCCGTCAGCCTCACCTCCTCTCCTCCGGGAGCGACCTCAGGGTACTTTGCTGCTTGTTAGGGGTTTGTCTGTGTTTGTAGCATTCAGTAGTCCACATTTGTTAATTAAAACCTCAGTTGGAACTAGGTTGCATTATATTCGCTCACTCTGGTAATGCTGCTTTCTCCTACAGTGAGGTCTTGCAGCTCAGCTTGCCATGGGGGAAGGGGACATCTGGCATGGTTCCATAGTTTTCACTTACAGCTTTTATGCCATGATCTCAGCCATTCCACCCATTCCAGGCTGGTGTACGATGTATGGACAGTCACGGATGTCCCCCAGCAGTTATTCCAGACTATTTACTAGTTGTTCCTGGCTATTTACTAGTTGCCCTAGAGGACTAACTAATTCCACACCTCTCTATACTGCCATCTTACCCCACCTCTCAACACATCTTTTTAATTGTCAGTACTTTTGTTAGGATTGTTATTATTTTTCTTAGCATTTTAAAGTTTCATATTTTATGAGTAATCAGTCCGATCTTTATCATTCCCAATTTTGTACATGATTTTGCAGAATATGAGGTTTCTCAGAAACCTATAAATCATATAATAGCAAAAATGGCTAATTCTGATATGGTCACAACACTTGCCTTCTCCTCCCTTCTCCCTATTCCCTCAAATCCCCCACTGGACCCAGTTTTAGATACAATCTGTCTCAGATTTTATCAGATAAACATGTAAAGAGACAGCTCGTAGAGGTCTTCTAATATCTATTAACTTTCAGAGGAGATAGCAGAGTGTATTTGACATTTGAATTGGCAAATGGCAGAGCAAAGCAATATTTAATGACATCTCTCCCAATGAACAGCCAGGTATCAAGCAAAGGCTTCAGGTCTCATACACAATAAAAAAATAAAGACTGTTCCTAGAAAAGAGTTTCTTTTAAATGCTCATGTCTAAAAAGGAAGCTGTAGAACTTTAACACTCTTGTAATAATAGCAAGGAATATTACCTATGTCATTATATTTGACATTGTTCTTGAGGAATAAGTAACTTGTGCTTCAAGGCCACCCAGCATTTCTTGAGAAAGCACAAATTCATGATCTTATGCAAAATACATCAGTGTCAAAGAAAATGGATTAGGTTTAAATGTAATGTACTAAGTCCAGACTCAGATATAAGAGCTACTTAACATCCTATGGAGTCTTCATACTAGGATGTTGATTTTAGTAAACTATGAAGTAAGCTTAGCAGTGGTTAATTTTTGTAGAAGAAAAGCAGGCTAAAGATCAAGAATGTTATAAACCCTTTTATGGAATGTGATTGTGACCAATAAATGGTCAGTTAGTAAAAAGGAATTAGTTAAGCAATGAATCAAAATATGTTAACCTATATATCTTAAATATTTTAATTCAAACATGTTGTTCTAATCCAGCTTAGCTCCAAGACCAAAGAACACACCAGACACAGAGTTAGACATGGGTTTAATAAGACTTACTTATAGGAGATATGGTTTGTTCAGCTGTGGTGGCCAGCCAGGAAAGATGGAAGTTAGCGCTCCACAAAAGCAGGGAATACCAGTGGGTGGCTTATAAGGGTTAAGACGAGAAAGGTGTGAGAACAGAGTTTAGGCAGGGTCTTGTGACACAAGGGTGTGGAGATTTGTTATCAAGGGTGATCAGAAGAGAGGAGTTTCAATGCTTTGTTTGCAATACATTTTTTCCTCCCCTGAGGAGGTCTGATGACTTTTGACATCTGTCCTAGTCAAGTAGGTGGCTCCGTGAAATCACTATGGAGGGGAGGGGGCCTGGGCCCTGGGTCCCCACACATATATATGTACATTGTTTACAGAGCTTTTGATGTATGGCCAAGGCCTTTTCTTTGAGCATGGGTCTCCTAATGGAGTTTTGAGTTTCCTTTCTTGCATATATTGCATTCATAATGCATGTCTACGGTTGAATATCTACAACTTCTGGTTTCCATCTCCTAATGTAAGATGTCTCCAGGACAACTGGAATGCAAATTCTTTCTAAATGTAATAATTTACTTCTAATTCTTTATAGCCATTTTAAATTTAAGAATTTGACCATAATTTAAGAAATATTTCTGAAGTCTTCAACTTAATTTTCAAAGAAACAACTCTTTTGACACTCGTAATATTTTATTGTTACACGATCATAATCCCAGATACAATTGGCATAGATAGGTTAGAGAATAAACAACTGAACTTGGCAAGCATTCCACTCAACTGGTAGTTGGGAAAACTAGAGTATAACTTACAAGCAACATGCTGTGGGCATTAGAATGTTCTACAAAGGAAATAAAAAACACAATTAATTTGGAGGAAATGAAGGGTCAATTAAATTGGGGGTTGTAAGAGAACATTTACTGTAGTCTGGGAGTACCTAAGCCTTAAGGCTCTGGAATAATTGATACTCAGATGACATGTGTCAGAAACACTGATCTAGAACCCTACATGGGACATTGCCTAGAATTAAAACATAAATATTAGAGATTATCTAGTCCCATGCCGTATTCTTATTCTCTCCCTCACTCACCCATTATCCTTATCTGCATAATAAAGACCGAGGAGCTGATTTGAAAGGGCAGAATTCTTTGCTCAAAAATTTGAAGCAGGCTAAGGAAAAAGGAAGAATTCTTGCTCTGGAGGGAGGATAAGGCAGGAGGATGTGTGTAGGAAGAGACTATGAAGAAATAAAAACAAGTACCTTTACCCTACCATAATGACATTAAAACAAATAACTTTTAAGTACCAAATTTCAAGGCTTTGTCTTCCCTGTTACTAGCCACCTCCCTTGTTCTCTATCCTTTTCTCCCTCTATGCTGTTTGTGTCCTGTTTGTGAAGTTCCAATTTGGGTTTTCACATTTACCAATGATAACACTCAGGAACTACGGGCTGAAATAGGGCAATATCTGCCACTGTATTTTATCCCTTTGAAGAAGGAACAATTCATTAAGAGACAGAAAACATTGCCTGGAAGTATGCATCTAGTTATTGAAGGCACAAACAAGGCTTAAACAGACTGGCTATAGGAAAAGAAGGGTAGCAACCATGGTTAAAATCACAGGCATTGGGGGGTCCAGATCCCAATTTGAGTCTCAGTGCCAATCTAAGCAATGGCATGAACTCCAGTTAGATCCTGAATTACCCAGATACCCCGTTCCTCTGTCAGAAAATGGAGATAAAAATTTGGACTTCTCATAGGATTCCTATGAGAAACAAATCAATACTTACGGTAAATCCTTAAAAACCATGTCTGGGACATAGTCAAGTTCAAAACACATTAGCTATTGTTATTTTTTTAAAAGATCAATTAGTCTTATTCCAGAACACAAGGAGGTACATGTTTATGAAAGATAAATAGGCTAAAGAGAAGAGACTGAAAAGAAATTAAACAACATAGAGTTACAAGGGCTAAGAGATTTAAAATGGAGTCTGAAGGCCATTCCAGTGGTTACTCATATACAAATCTCAGACAGATATCACAAACTGCTAAAGTAAGCAAAACTTCAAAACCCAAAGCACATCAGGACACCATAAGCAAACCACAAGATAAATAAATGAGTAAACTATCTAACTCGAAGGACATTTGGAGCATCGAAATATCCATCAATCACAAACAATTTAATGTAATCTTCATCTTCTTTAAAAACCCTTGCCTGGAAGCACCAAGACATGATACAATTTGAGTTACTACCTGAATCTGTGTGTCCCGAATTGCAATTCTAAGACCCCAAATAAATGTCTTTGTTGCCTTACAGCGCAGTTTGATATTTCTTGGTGGACAAGACAAACACTCATCTAATCAAGGCCCCTCCCTGATATCCCTCACCATGTACTAAATACCCTTAATTGGTCTTTGCTCTGTTCACATGTAAAGAACCACAATGCACTACTTTTTACTCATAGCAAAACTATGCAAACTTTTGGGTTCAAAGATACTCTGAATTTTTCCCCAGGCACCCAGGCACCCAGGTAACTATAAAAGCACAAACAAGAGTTTAGCACACAGAAATTCAGGAGCTTACCTTCCAAGGGAGTTGGAAGAATGGACCAACTCCTTTTGTCCCACAAGTTCCACAGAATTAAAAAAAAGGGGGGGTGGGCAAGTACAAAGGCCAGGAGGCACCAGTGAGTGAATGAAACTGTGTTTTATTAATTCATGTGATTAATCCAGCATGCTAAGGAAGATTCTTTACAGAATCAAAACTTCTGTGGTTTTGATCCACCTGGATTAGGAAAACACTGTTGCATTCACTTGCCAGTGCATTCTTGGCTTTTTGCTTGGGTTTTATTCTTCGGAGTCTTATAGGTACAAAGGAGGAGCATTTATATGAGGACTAACAGCAGAGGGACTTTGACAAACATTCCTCTCTCCCTCCCGTTCTGGGAGAAGCTTCCTACATTTCCCAAGAACAAAGCCCTGAGTTTCTATGTTCACTACTTCCCCCCAGATGCAGATTTCTGTCAGCCCATGAAAAGTGGTTTTCTCTAAGGGTTGGGTGGATAGCAAATCCCACCCCAAGCTTTTTGAAAGAAAGTGTCAATAATGGTACAGAAGTCTTTAAGGTTCCAGTGGAAACTACCATTTCTTCACAAGAGTAAGTCATCTGAAGGAGTCCTGTCAGAATTCAGGAGTTTTCTCACAACCTTTAGTGTGAAGAAAGGGGATCCTTTTGGATATGCCAAAGAAAGATAAAGACTGCTTCAGGGAAACTGAGGGGGAATTTTCCTGGCAAGGGACAGGCTTCAGTGGCCTTCAGTCTGCTGTAATGTGTTTCTGAAAACTGGGGTGAAGAACTTCAGGACCAATTAGGACATCTGAAAGCCATCTGTCTCTTCTGATTTGCTTGGTAGGAGCAAAAATGAGACTTCTCCAGGAAACCTCAATGCGTCTCCACCCTTTCTGAGACTTTTCTAGGGAAAGAATTGACTGGAGGCTGCGCTCAGTGTCAGTGGACTGGCCACGTGGTGTAGTTATTACAGAAACCTTCCCAAAGCACGTTTAGGGACATGGGCATCATTTGATTTTCAGTTCTAGAAGAGAGAAATAAAATCAGGCTAGTCCCTCTCCCATGTCTGACCCCTGTCTCCCTATTTTTTGAGGCTATGATCCCTTACCCTACTGCAAATTCTGAAGTCACCTAGTCGATATCGGTCAATGTGGTTGATAGGAAAGCTGAACGCTTCTGACGCTTACCGGTTAGAAGTAATTTTACACTCCCTTCAACCAGGTAAGACCATATCCACGCTTCTCTTCTGGCTACCCCCAGGACTCAACACAAGTGCTTATCACAGAGACAGCATTTAATAAATATTTGTAAAATTGTATCATATAACTTATTATCAGCTACCTCATCCTTTAGGTAAATTCCTAACCTCACCATCTGTGTGTCACCAACACCGAGACAAGCACCCTGAACATGGTAGCTTGTTAATAAGTGTTAGTTGAATCTGTGGTATGATCTGCATATTTGTAGTCTTGTTATTTGTTAGTATTGGTCTCTGGAGAACATGATTTGTGTGTGTGTGAATGTGTGTGTCTGAGCATACACAGACTCTTGCCTGCATCTACAGCTATACTGAGGTGTGTCTCTGGATCTAAAAGGAGCATCACTAAGGCAACTGGTAAGTGGGAAGTAACAAATTTTGGCTGAACATTGTCCCCATCCTCACCTGAAAAAAAAAAGTAATTTCTACAACATTATGCTGATTCACCCACTGAGTTCTTACTGGTTGATTAAAAAATGTTTAAAAATGGTGGATGGTAGGTCACCCAGTCTCCTCCACCATTTACTTTATTGAGGACACTGACTCAGAGAGGTTAAGCCCCTTGCATTAAGTCACACAGCTGATACTTGAGGTAGGGCTGGATCACCTGTGGTCTCCTTCACTCCTCAAGTCCCAAAAGCCTGGTTTAAGCTCATGACTCTACAAAAACTGTTCTTGCCAAAGTTACCTAGACATCCTAGTTGTTAAATCAAATGAACATTCTTAGCATGTTTCTTATTTGTCTTTCTTTAGTATTTGATGCTAACTAGCTTTTCCCTCCTGTGCCAGTTTGTAGCTGTTATGGCCCCCAGAAGAGCCATGTTGTTTTAATCCAATTTTGTGGGTGGGAACTCTGATTATATTATTTCCTTGGAGATGTGGACCCACCCATTCAGGGTGGGTCTTAATTAGATCACTGGAGTCCTTAAGAGAAGCTAAGAGAGAGATTTTGGAGAGAAGCTAAGATATGTAATTCAGAGTTTGCCCCCAGGAGAGCTAAGAACTGACATAGACCCAGATGCTTGCAGATGCAGACAGAAAGAATTTGGAGATGCTAAGCTAAGAGATGAAGCCCAGAGTTTGCCCCAAAGAAACTAAGAGAGGATTCCCAGATGTTTAGAGAGAAAGCCACCAGAATCAGAAGCTGAAAGCAGTGCACACAGGAGCAAAGTAACAGCAGACGCCAGCCACCTGCTTTCCCAGCTGACAGAGGTGTTCTGGACACCATCAGCTGTTCTTTAGTGACGGTATCATCTTGTTGATGCCTTAGTTTGGACTCTTATATGGCCTGAGAACTGTAAATTTGCAACCTAATAAATATCCTTTATAAAAGTCAATCCATTTCTGGTATTTTGCATAATGACAGCATTAGCAAACTGGAACAGTATGTTACAAGAGTAATGTTCCACTTCTCTGCTGAAGGCAAAGTCTAAGCAGGCCAGTTGCGACTCCAATCACTCCTTCTTTGACCATTGCAGTCATCCTGGGTTTGGTTTCTGACCTCATGATCATAGTCAGGATGCTCCACTATGAGGTAACTTGGAGCCAACCTTGACCAAAAATTCCCACAAGTTTCTACTGTAGATCAGTTTCAATCCTTTTTGTTGGCCAGCTTGGTTAGGTGTTATATTTGTTCCACTATTCATTTGAAAATAAGACCAGGTAGTAAAGTCAGCCATGGGCTAAATTCAGGCAGCAGTAAGTCTGAGATTGGTTACTACCACTGAAACTCTTTGTGGTGTGTCAGTTTTTGCTGCATGGTAAACCACTCCAAAACTTTCTGGCTTATATGTAAGATATATATATACACACATTATATATATATATGTATACACACATATTATATATATATATATATAATTTCCCATGGTTGTATGGCTGACTGGGCAGTTCTGTTCTAAGCCAGTGTGACTATGGCTGAAGATTTTAGGGTGACAGTGACATATCTGACAAAAAGCAGACATTTTGGTTTAGAGGGAGCTTCACTCACATGTCTGCCTGTCAGCTGGGCTGACAAGCTCATGTTTCTCATCACCCCACAGGATAGCTTGGGCTCATTCATAGAATGATGGAAGGATTCATAGTAGTGAGAGAGAATAATGTGCGAGCACTTTTCAAGTCTCTATTTGCGGCATTTTTTTCTGATGTCCCATTGGCCAAAACAAGTTATATGGCCAACCCCAGTTTCAAGGGGTGGAAAACTAAACATATGTTCTTGGTGGGGGGAAATAGGAAAGCACATTTTAACATGGTATACATTGAAGGGTGTGATGCATCATTAGTGACCGTTTTTGTAATTGTGTGACATTCTTCTCAGTTAAGTCCTAAGAAGAATGGAAACTAAAGATATCCCAGGGATGTGTGACTGCAGGAATTAATCAAGAAATGGTGGTTGAGGCATCATCTGGGAGGAGCCATTTCAGTGGTGAAAGCTATTAATCCAGACTGACTGAATAGCAACTTCCACAACTCCCCGACTTTGTGACTGAGCTCATGGGGAAAAGGAGACCTTATTCTACTCTCTATTTTCCTTTCTAAAACTTATCCTCACTCAATAATCCCCCAACCCAGTAAATGACATACGGTCATCCAGTTTGTTCCCACAAAAAACTTAGGATTCATCCTGGATTTTTACCTTTCTTTACCCCCACAGGCTAACTATCAACAAGTCTTGTTGCTTTCATTCATCTACAAATTGTTTCTAACCTCTATCCACTCATTTCCATCTTCACTGCCATTAGCTTTATCCAGTGTGCCTTCATTTTTCACTTGGGATTTTGCTGTAGTCTGCCAAAAGTTTCCCACTTTTCTGACAGCCATGTGATCATTTTAAAGAGTATATCAGAAGATGGCAAATTCCCACCTAAACTCCTCAACTGGTTTTCACTACACTTAGGATAAAATCCAAAAACTCCTCATTGTGATATAAAAGCAACAGAATCTGGACCCTACTTGCCTCTTAACCTCAATTCATACTACTCTCCTATTTATTAACTATATTCCGGCCACACTCATTTCCTTTCTCTTTTTGGAACACAGCAAGCACATATATCTCAAGCTGAATGTCAACCCCTCATGGAGGTCTTCCCTGACCATCATATCTTAAACAGCCCCCAACTCTCTGCCTTCCCCTCAGTTACCCTCATTCATTCATCCCTTTTCTTTTCTTTATCTTTTTCTTTTCCTTTGATTTTTTTTTGGGGGGGGGGGTAAATAAGCTTTTACCAAAAAACTCAGGCTTATTGAATTATAATTTATGGAGAGTATAAAACTCATCCTCTTTAGTGTACCATTCTGAGTTTTGACAAACACAGATTTATAACCACTATCACAATTCCAATGTATAGAATACTTCCATCATCAAATAAAAGTTTATGTAAAAATGATCCCCAAACTGAAAGAACCCCAATGTCCTTCAACCTGTGGGTGGATAAAGAAATGGCTAAATTCATACAACAGAATACTGCTGAGCAGTAAAAAGGAATAAACTACCACTATACACAATAACAAGGATGAATCTCAAATACTTCATGCTAAGTGAAAGAAGTTAGACTTCAAAGATTATACACTGTATGACTCAATTTATGTGATATTCTGGAAAAGGCAAACATATAGGGACATAAATCAGCAGTTGTCAGAGAGAGGGGATAGCTTTAAAGTGATATGATGCGACATCAGCTTACTTTCTTCAGAGCTTTTATTTTAACATGTAATAAGCATGCTTATCTATTTGCTTGCTTATTAATTGACTCCTTTCCCTAATAGGCAAATTCTAAGAGGGCAGGAACTTTGGCTGCCTTGCTCACTTCTGTGTTTGCAGAATGACTTTATTCCTTCATTCACAGGTACATGAAACCCTCCCCTCAATCCTCATCTTTAATCTACGATCAAGTCCTGTTGACATCACCTCCTAAATACCTCTCCTAGTCATCCCCTTTCCTCTAACTTCACTGCCATGTTCATGCCCTTATCATTTCTCACTTAGATTAATACCCTCAAATGTGGTTTTCCTACCTGCAAAACAGCCCCCTCAATCGCTGTCCTCTAACTGCTAGATACAAATTGAATTACATTATTCCTTTGTTTTTGAAAAAGAAAACAATGTGATGGCTTCCAATTGCCTAGCAACTAACCTAGCCAAGCTAATCTCTGCTCCCAGGCAGCTAACTCTGTCCCCCATCCTATTGGCAACTGGCAGGGGCTCTACTTCTGTCCATCTTTAGCTCCCAGAGCCAAAATGCTGCTGTTCATCTGTTCCAAGCATGAAGCCAACCTACAACCAAGTGATTCCCTCATCTCCGGAGATTCTAGACTGCCTTTCTATTCCCACTCATCACGCATCAGTGCCCCTCAACCCTGTCATCCCAATCCTTGTTGGTCCCATAGTTAAGACACATATCAAAATGTCAAACAATTTAGAACCATTAGAGCAAGCCATGTAATTACAAACCATGGCATTTCTCAAAATTATATCCATAATCTCAAATCTCAAGATCTTGATTGTTTTGGATTGAATCAGGTTCTCACAAAGGCATGCTCAAGTACTGACCCCTAGTCCTGTGGACGTGAACTCTTTGGAAACAGGATCCTCAAAGATCCTATTAGGATGAAGCCAAACTGAATGAGGGCAGGACTTAATCCAACATGACTGCAGCCTTTGCAAACTAAAACACTGGTATACTGACTCTTGAAGCCAAATTATTTTTCAGACAGTGAAAATGATATTCTTTGTTCCTCCCTTGTATTTTGATAAGAATTAAGAGGTCAACATTATGCTTATTGAATTATATCAATTGGCTAGATCTAAACCTAAATTTTTCTTTCTATAAAACTAACAAAAGTGGGCTGGGTGAAACCCATTTTTAAAATGTGTCATCAAAGTTCTAAAAGATGGAATCCATTTTATTTTATTGGGCCTTTTTGGGGAATCACTAGTGTTCATCAGAGAAAACTGGCTAAATAAATTAAGGAATAGCCATTAAAAATATTCTGGGTGAAGGTAGCACAATATTGTGAATGTAATTAATACCACTGAATTGTGTACTTGAAAGTGGTAAACATGGGGAATTTGCATTATTATATGTTATACAATGAAAAGTTCTAAAATAAAGGATGACATTAAGCAAATGACAAGCTACACACACACACACACACACACACACACACACACACACACACACCCCACACACACTAAATGAATGAGAAAGCTCTCAATGTAGTGTGGAAAAGCCTCCAAGATATAATGTTAAGTGAAGACAGCAGTTTCAGAGTGCTACTGCTTCCATGCACTTTTTAAAAAAAAAAAAAAATTTTCCTGAAAACTTTATTAACATTTAATAACAATAAATCATTCAACTTTTTTCAGTTTTTATGAAGTTTTTGTTTTAAAGATTAAACATTTCAAAAGTATTCATGTAAACCAATCAGACATGAATAAAGCTTTTATAATGAGCTTCTCAAATAAACCCTTTTAATATATACCTTCATTTTTGGGACGACAGTAGTATTACTGTAATAGTATTAAATTTTCTTATTCTTATTAAAATTAGTTGTTTTCAGGATTAATGGTTATTAGCAAATCTTGATTTTTATTACTCTGCCAAGATAGATAAAAACATGATATTTGACATCATTTTTCAATTTCCTGTGAACTATTTTATAGTAAAAATCTATTCAGTATCAAGGGTTCTTATGCTTAAAGTTCTAAAAGTAATCTTCAGTCTCCAACTGAACTTTGTACTTTTTTTTATTTTAATGATATCTACATGATAAATATTAATTTTAATCAGTAAGTTCTTCATCACTGAAATATGTGTTTTTCTTTATCCTTGGGCATCTTGAGTCATCTGATGTTGAGGGGTCCCCTGAACTGGGTTTCCATCTTTTCTCCTTCAATTTCGGCTGCTGGAAAGCTCTGGCCTGACCGAGGCTAAGAGCAGGATCTTCCCTTTATCTTCACTATTCTACTTCCTTGATTTCTTCTTCCAGTTCTGGAATTTTCTTTTTTCTTCTCCTTCTCTTTCTTATTTGGAGGTTCGTATTCTCCAAGAACATTTTTAGGACAGGCATAACAAGTGTCCACTTTCCCCACATTCATAACACTTAGATTTATCAAAGTGGTTTCACCTTTGGATGAACTCAGCTGCCCTTCTCTCCCATGCACTTCTCTTTGCTCCTAAGCACACTTTTTTATTTGCCTAGAGAACATGGGGAAAGATTCCCAAGAAACCAATGATAGTGGTTTCCTGGTGGAAGAGGGAGAAGGGCAGATTGGAGCAGGCATAGAAACAAGACTTCCCACTGTATACCTCTTTTGCTTTTTGGTTGCAATTGTTTTAGTTTTTGAACCATGTGAATGTATTACCTCCTGAAAGTTTTCTAATTTTTTTTCTTTTCTTAGAGAAAGAAGTGGGTATTAAAATGTGATTCACAAAAGAACTCATTAAAATTGCATTACTCTAAAACTTCGCAACTATCATAATATCAACCAAGCATTTCAAGAGCTCTGATATTTACACATAGGCAAAAGTAAACTTGCCAATACATAAACACAAGTAAATAAATGACTACATTCTAAAACAACAAATTGTCCAAGAAAAAGCATAGGAGATGCCTGTGTTAAATAATGCACATGCGTCCAAGATGGAGTTGCTCATGCTAAGCCACACATCAGCAAACCAAAGTTTAACTTAGTTCCTTGCTTGAAGGCTGGGCTCCCAAGAACCTGAAAACTAAGGTAAACCAATCATAGTCTGGATTCAGCCAACCATTCAGTGTCCACCACCCCCAGTTTAGGTTGTGTGTCCCCCCGCTGGCTTGGTGTTAGCCAAATAAGCATAAATGCCTTCATGCAGCCAATAGGGTCATTTATGCTACTAGCTTCCTTCTGGATTGCAGAAGCCTTCCTATATAAACCCTGCCTTTTCTCCCTCTATTAGTTGGATGGAATACTGCCTTATTCTTGAATTGTTCGATAAAGCTGTGAGATCCTAAACTGCATGAAAAGTTTTTCCTTTAACACCTGTTTTATCAATTCTGGGTATCCTAAAATTTTTGTTTCCTCTTAGAAACTAAATTGGGCATATAAATACATTTAACCTTTCAGGTCGGTGAAATGGTCTTCAAGGTAGAATTTATGGATTGTTTCAGGCCATCCTCATAATACTCAATTGTGGCAGTGTTGTTTATAAATAATACAACAACACATCACTTTAGCTCTGACACCAAATGATATTCTTTTGCTTGTCTCACATCAATTTATTTTGGGGAAACATTCTCTCTCTCTCTCTCTCCCTCTCACACCCAAAGACATGCACATATTTTAGATGCAGTTGTTGATCAAGGAGTCTGCTTCCCCTGCCTCATGGGTTGCAAGAGTTGATTGCCATGCTCCATTCCCCAAACACACCATCCCAGTGGTAGACATGTAGCCCAAGTATGGCCAACCAAAGTCACTGGATAGGAGGTAGGGACTGTTATGGATGGTGGATGCAAAAGAGTTTCTTTTCTTTTGAGATCACAGCTTTAATAATCACTTGTGCCTGTAGCTGCCAGACCCATTATTCCCATCCATCCTGAAAATAAGCCAACATGGGAATGGAGCCAACATGGAGAATGAAGTGTAGAAAGACTATTATAATAGTGATATTAGTGGTATCCGTGAACCCTGGATCCAGCTATGCCTTAATACAGTCCATCCTTTGGATTTACCAACTTCATAAACCAACAAATTACCTCTTTTGTGGCCACTCTGAAACACAGCTCACATGCTCTTCAGTAAAGTCCTTATGGTTTTAACCTGTACATATTCCACAGTTTCTTTGAAAAGAAAAGTCTTTCTTGGGATTATTTTTTAATTTACCTGGAAAATGCAGAAAGTGTAGTTCACTAAATTTAGGAGATTCAGAGAAATTCTTCATGTGAACAACAAATCTGGAGCAGGGCAAGGCAGTTCTCTCATGATGAGGGCTGTGCTATAAGGTAGAGGGGGGAAATACACAAAATAAAATTAGGTCAGTGGCTCCAAAAATAACCCAACCCACCTATGCTCTTACTTCCCTAAATAAAGCAGTGTATTTTTAAAGTTTTTTTGTTTTTGTTTTGCTGACTCCAGCTACCTATACATGCTCATTCTTCTCATGTGTTTCATTAAAGAAGCAAACTTTTTATTGAATTAAATGACATGCCAGACATTGTTCTAAACACTGGGATCACAATGGATGAAGTCCCCGTTTTTATGAAACTGACAGTCTACTGGAAGTTCACAGAAAAAAAAAAAATACTTCTATAGTAAGTCAGCTACTGCTAAGAAGAAAAACAAGGGAGTAAAGGGGATGAAAAAATGATGAGGGTCTGCCTACTCGTGAATGTGTGTAGTTTTTATCGTTTGGTTATTACAGATGTTATGTGTTTAGGTATCATTAGCCTGCTGTGACTATAAGAGACCAAGCCACTCTGGATGAGGATAGGATCTTACCTAAAGGCTGAGGCTTTCATTGTGTCACCCTAAAAAAAACCATATGGCTCACTCTAGCTACACAGATTCATTGAAAAAAAGGCTGGTGTCTCAACCCAGAAACTTTTAGCTGAATGGGAGGACCCTAGAGGAGTATCAGAATAAAAACTCACACTTTGCCATGACTACAGATCAAGGAGGCAAAGTAGCTATGACAAAAATGTAGGGATGGAGGCTTAAGAAGACACATACCTCTTAAAAGGCAGGAAAAGAATTGGGAAATGAGTGATCCACATTAAACTGTCCAGTGACATGCTATGGCAGATTAGCTGAGGAAGGGTCCAAAACCTGTACTTTGTTAACCTCATTGCTTTTTTGCTGCCAACATTTTCTTTATTTCCATGTTCACCTGGTATCATGTCAAGCCTTTTTTGAAAAATCATCTCAAGTGAGCTAAGAAAAATGAAAGGAAGTGGGCTTCTACAATTTTAAAAGGAGAGGGTAGGAGCAGTAGTGATAGAAAGAGTGAGAAACCTTGAAAAAAAGTGAAATGAGGGGGGAAATAATTGCATGGCTGGGTTGGCTCCACTGTCCACCTGGAGATCATCTATCTGTGGACAAGGCTGGAAGGCAATGTCAAGAGCAGGGGCTGAAGAGACATGAAAGACCATGTCTAAAGCTCATCATCTCCTCTCCTCTCTGTCTGTTCAAGCTGGGGTGACTTACCCTCCCCATTCCACAGTTTCCACCTTTACAAAATGGAATAATACTATCTCACAACAACCATTATCCCCATTGTACAGATGAAAAACTAAGCAAGTTACCAAGGCCATGTAATTAGTAAATGTTGCAGGCAGACCTCACATCCACTTTTTCCTTCTCCAAACCCCACATTCCTAAACCCTTCACCAGTCTGCTTCCCCACCTTAGCATGGCACAATCAACAATCCAGGCATCCAAACCAGAGCACGGAAGGTCACCTTGGCCTCTTCCTACCCATTATAGCTCCCATTTTCCCTGGCGACCAAATCCCGTTAATCCCACCTGCTGAATTCCAAGCCCATTCCCTCCTCTTCAGCCTCTCTGCCTTAGCCTCTTCACCAGTTTCTCTGCTTGTAGATCACTTCAATGCAATTCTCCTTTCACCTTCACTTGCCTTCTTAACAGTGTTCAATGGTTTCCCATCATTTAAGCAATATTTCTCAAACTTTTCTGTGCATAAAAATCACCTGGAGAATATGTTAAAATGCAGATTCTAATTCAAAAAGTCTGGGGCAGGATCCAGGAATGTGCATTTTTACCAAGCATCACAGGTGATTGTTATAAGTAACAAGTAGATTCTTGTGGCTCAAAATGTGTCTGCAGACAATTATAGCATTTCTTAGGAGTTTCTTAGAAATGGAGAGTCTAAGGAATAAGGATCTGCATTTAAACAAAATCCCCAGCTGATTCATATGCATATTAAAGATGTTGACCACACTTTGACCTAAAATACAAAACCCTTTCCATGATATAGGAGGCTAGTCATGATCTAGCATCTATTTATGTGTTCACTCCTATCTCATAGCACTGCCTCCTCTGTGATCTAAGTATGACAAAGTGGGGAAACTGAGGCCCTGAAGGGGTAAAGCAGAAAACCCTCCTCTTCTTCATCTCAGTCTCTCTAGTGCCCAGCACAGACATGCTGCTTCATTCATACATGTTGAGTCAAACTGAACTGAATTAAATCATGTTTTAAAACATACTTTGCACACAGCATTACATTCAAATTGTACCTTTCGTCAAGGTCTGATTTAACTGGAATAAAAAAATGAATGGAGAAAAGACTGTTAATGTCATGAGCCAGATGAGTTTTACTCTGTAATATACTGAAGAGTTCATAATTGGGCAGGGGAGGGGTATGCTTATTTCCCTCTGTGAGACCTTGCTGCTTTCAGTTGATTCACTACCTGATGTCAATGCTCTATATATTAAAGCACAGCCCCCATGTAATTTTTTTTTTTTAAGAAGAACAAACTTGCACCACAAAGATACAAGAACAGTAAATATTGATCTTCTTGATGGATGGTGCACCTCACGCCACAGGTCACTTAAGCATCTGCTCATTGCTACCCAGCCCTCCTCTTTGTCAGGAAATAATACCAAGTGGCCACATGTGCCATGGGCTGCAGATTGCAAATATTTAAAAGAAATAAATTTCTCTGAATGAAAAGCACCTTTCTTTGTTATCCGACCCCCTCTCCTCCTGAGTCATGTTGATTTTGGGCTTGTGCACACTCCCAGCACCTGTACTTTTCAATTGTTTGTTTGCCAAGATCACTGTGGCTTTCTTGCTTGGCTTTAGGAACCATTATACAAGTACAGTAGCCAACGAAGGCATATTCTCTCTGTCTCTTGGCAATATGTGAGGGAAGCCTCAGTTCCAGGGCACTTGGCTGCAATTGTAATAGGGGACAGAAAAGAGAGGAAAAGGGATTGGAGCTCCTGTTCCTGAGTATTTGTCCTTGTACACCAATGAAAAAAGTACCACTGTTACAGACCAAAAGTAAGTTTGGATTCTCTCAACAGCCTTATCATTTAGCAGAAAGTTTTGAACTTGTGTTTTGCTGAAATCCAGAACCATTCTTTAACTGAACAGTGAGACATGATAAGGAATGAGCATGAAATTTCAGCAAATGTAAATTCATCTTGTGATTGAGAATGGCCCCTCAGAATACTAATTCAAAGCACTTAATGCAAATATTGAATACATCCATCATTTCTTCTGTATGAAGCATTATCCATTTGAGGCAGAACAATCATGTCCAGTGTGATTTCCACGCTGTTTCTTAACCAGTTCATACTGAGCTGTGCCAATACAGTGAAAAGTAGACCATAGCCAGTTACTGTCTCCTATTTATGCTGATGGTCGAACTGGATTTAGGAACAAATGATCTGTGTGTAAAACTTTAGCCTATTCTCTTACCCTAACCTGACTTTCTAATTCAAAGGGAGTACAACAGCTTCCATTATCGCCACGACTGGGGAGGACATTTGCTACTTTTCACTGCCTCACATACTTGTATTCTACTTTCCAGCATAAGCCTTTGGAGACCCGTGCTTCTCTCTTTCTTCATCCATGTGGTTTGTGTGAGGTCCCCAACCCCCAACCCCCTACTCCAGGAGTGAAGCATATGCCCAGATCTGAGCACATGAGCATGTCACATTCTATTGACTGCACTGATTAGTTTAGAACCAACATGGTATAATGAGATTCTATTGGCACTTCTGGGAGCAAGGTTTGACTATGAGAGATTGCAATGCCGTGGCTGTCACAGCCATGTTACCAGCACCAGATGAGTTGTCTTCCACTTTGAATTCCTTTTCTGGTGTGCCAGTTTGAGTTAGTTGAGTCACATTCTCTTGCCTGATCTGCCTGGTACCCAGAGGTGTGTATTTATGACATTAGGGTTTCAAATGCAGTCTGTGGTCATGGAACAGTTTATTTCACTCTGGGTAAAACTGATCAGTTCTCATATGGATGACTCATTTTCCAACCAGCTGAGTGAAAAAGCAAACAAACAAGTAAACAAAATCCTAGAATCCTACATAATTCACTTACTCCAAAAGTGAAAGAGATTCTATTTGCTCCAAACCCTTACATTTTAAATAAAGAGATATTTTGTTGTTGCCAATCTCTTTGGTAACCTATGGATGAAATGGGGAGCTGAAACCAGCCTCTCACTTTGCACTGGATTAGGAAGCTCTCCAGGGAATTGCAGGTGCTCTGAATTACATACAAATTATGAAGCCATGTTTGGTTTCTTATACAACCTCTACAAATTATAGGAAATGTCAAGAGGTAACATTAGAATGACATTGTATAAATCTATACTTAAATTCAGATTGACCTCAAGCTGATTCATGTGAAGAGTTAAATCTTTCTAAAGAAACTGTTCTGCAAGAATCATTAGCTCTACATATACTAAAATTTATGTCAAAATAATTTATCAGAAATGTATCCCAGTGTTGTCAGTCTGTAAAATACTCTTGACAGCTCTAGTAACATTTGCATCAACAAAAAGATTCTTCTAAAAATTAAAAACGTCTAAAAATTGTTTGTGAGCTTGAAAATGAAGTTTCTAGAAGTACAAGTTGTGATGACCTAAAAATGGGTGTTCATAAAGCAAGCCAGGGAAAAAAAACCTTATGATCAATCGAGAGAACACATTAATAAAGTGTTAACACCTATTGTAGTATATAAAATTATGACACAAAAAATATTAATTTTTGAAGACCATAAGTTCATATTGTCACTCATGTATTGAGATTACCCTTATTATAAGTAATAAAATATTTTTAAGGGAAAAGCTTTATATTTTAGTATCATTAACTGTACTTTTTTTCCTGCTTTTTGGACAAGGAGTCCTGCATTTTTATTTTGTACTGGATCCTACAAATTAGGTAGCTGGCCCTGATTGTATTTATTTAATTTTTTGGCCAATGTTTAAATTCTTTCAGTCAAATGGACAAGGTAAAATATTCTGAACCAAATGAGTGAATTCCGCATTTATCACCTTTGTCATTGGGAAGTGTCCCTTTTTCTGTCCTCAAAGATCCCTTCCTGCCACTTTGAAAGAAAATGGTATCTACAATCCATTGAGTATCTTCAACTGGCCATATATTGTCACACGTTAGATGAAATATTGTCTCTACAATGCACAAATATTTTTGAGAATTCTTGTAAATTCTAATAGATGATTAATGATGACGACGATGGTGATGATGGTGGGAACAATAATGATCATGAAGCAAATGTATGTCATTCCTTTCCCTGAATGCCATCAACAAACCCACAACTTTTTTTCCATTGTTAATGCAATTTTACTGAGATATAATCAACATAACATACAATCATTCGAAGTATACAATCAGATGTTCACAGTATCGTCATATAGTTGTGCTTTTATCACCACAAACTTTGAATATTTTCATTACTCAAAAAATTTTTTTAAATTTAAAATAAAAAAGAACATCCAAAACATCCCATTCCCCTCTTCCCCCAATTGTTCATTTACTTTTTTAATACAGTTTAATTGAGATATATTCACACACCTTACAGTCATCCACAGTGTACAGTCATTCACAGCACCATCATACAGTTGTGCATTCATCACCAGAATCCATTTTTGAACCTTTTCCTTACTCCAAAATAAAAATAAAAGCAAAAAAAGAATGCCTAAAGCTTTCCACCCCCTCCATCCCACCCTATTCTTCATCTAATTTTTGTCCCTATTTTCCACTCATCTGTCCATATACTGGATAAAGGGAGTGCAAGCCACAAGGTTTTCACTGTGCAAGCTACACAGTTATACAATTGTCTCCAAGAATCAAGGTCACTGGGTTGCAGTTTGACAGCTTCAGGTATTTCCCTCTAGCCTATCCAACACACTAAAAACTAGAAAGTGTTATCTATATAGCGTGTAAGATTACCCTCCAGAATTGACCTCTTGCCTCCATTTGAAATCTCTCAGCCATTGGAATCTTATTTTGTTTCATCTCTCTTCCCCCTTTTGGTCAAGAAGATCCTCTCAATCCCACAGTGCTGGATCCAGGCTCATCTCCAGAAGTCATTTCCTGCATTGCCAGGGGGATTTACACCCCTGGGTGTCATGTCCCACATAGAGGGGAGGGCAGTGAGTTCACCTGCCTAGTAGGCTTAGAGAGAGAGACAAGCCACATCTGAGCAACAAAGAGGCTCTCTGGGCGGGAAGAGGGGGGGTCTCCTAGGCACAATTATAAGTGGGCTTAGCCTCTCCCTTGCAGCAACTAGCCTCACAAAGGAAAGCCTCCAGGTCGAGGGCTTGGTCCACTAAATTGGCAGTCCTCAATGTCAAACCCACACTTTTAGAGTGGTCAAGTTCTTTTGTCCTACAACTTGTGACACCTGGGATGTGTAACCAAGGTGAAATTCCTAGAAATGTAATTTAGAAATTGCTTTCCCATGCTGCAATTTGCTTATTTACAACTTTGTCACAGGCTACCTCAATCTAATCCCAATATCCAACCTGGGAAGCAAGTAGAGCAGGTCCTTTTCTTACTCTGCAAGTGAAGAAGCTAAGGTGTATCTCTACCATAGTTAGCAAACTCAAATGCTTAGAAGAGCCAGGCAACATAAAGCAACCAAGGAAAATGGAAGTCAGTGACAGGACTGTGGCAAACCTGAGATTGCATGCCTCATTTAAAGACATTCCTAGGAAAGTCAATAAGTAATTAGATGGATAGATAGGTAAGTAGATAGATAGATAGATAGATAGATAGATAGATAGATAGATAGACAGATAGACAGATAGATAGATAGATAGATAAAATAGAACTGTGCAACCTGGTACAAATTTGATCATGGCACTTAAAACACACTTCAGTTTCTTGTTATTGTTCTGTCCCCTAGACAGAGAGTTTCTGGAGAGTGAAGATTTTTGATCGATACATATCCAGCATAGGATAAGGTCTGACACTAATGAATGCTCAATAATGTTTATTAAATTAATGAATAAACTTTTTCCTCTAAAGGAATAAAAGCAGCTTCTTGACCAAAATTATTTGTTAGCTCATATGACAACCTCGATTGAAATGAAGTGTTGAGGCCAGTCTATAGATATTTGCAGCTGTGTTCAAAGAGTTAAAGGGAATTGGACAAAAACATAGTGCAAGTTAGAGGAAGAATGAGAAGTTGAATTGGGTTCTAAATTCTAAGGCCTTCATATGACTTTATGTATCCAAGATATTTGCATCTGAACCATCCTGGCCAAACCACCATCTTCTGTCAGCTGGCTGTCCACAGCAGCCTCTAACTAGTCTCCCTGCTTCTGCTCTTGGTATACATACAATCTGTTCTCCAAGCAACAGTCAGAAAGTGTCTCTAAGGATACATCTGATGATACTGTTCCTCTTATAACAACTCTCCAATGGCTCCCAACTCAATCAGGAGAAGAGAGCAGCCATTAGTAGAGCCTGCAAGGCCATCACAGTATGTGCTTAGCTCACTCATCTCATCTTCTACTTCTCTGTAATTTGGCTCCCACTGCCACCCTCTCAGCTGATCCACCTGGGTTGGGCACAACCTACTCAACCATGCACAGAGGCCCCAGTTTCCTTCCTCCAGAATGTAAGCCCCACAGGGCAGGGATTTCTGTTTTGTTCACTACTGTTTCACTAGCACATGGAACAATCCTTGGCACACAGTAGGTTTTCAATAAATATTTATGAGATAAATGAATAAACTAATGAATTAATTGGCTAATTGACAGAGAGATCTATTTTTTCAATATAGAGAAGATGATATGAATTTTACCCAAAGGTGACTTTAATGGGATAAATGCCTGTGTTTGGGAGCCTATAAATGTTCTCAGAAGTAAGAGACAAAGAAGACCTTCAAAAGATTTCAACAATTTGGTTTGGTTAGAACACAAAACAAAAATAATCCACATTTTTTTCTAGAAATGCACACCAAAAAATAATTAAAATCTTTGGCAAATGTAATTAGCTATGTAGGTAAAAAGAGAGGACCCAGATTCCTATTGTTCACTTTTTTAAAAACAATACTTGTAAATATTTTATTCACAAAAGTAATGCATGTACATGGTTAAACTACCAAAAAGCACTGAAAGTTTTAAAATAGAAAAATAATTTCCTGACTTTACCCTGCCTCACTCTCAGATCCAGTTCTCTAAAGACAGACACTCTCAACACTTTGTCCTATTTCTTCTGATATGCCTACCTCCCCATTTCTAAACACAATGCTTATGTCAGCTTTTCTTGATTCATTACTTTCAAGCATTATCTATTGAGTTCTTTTTACAGAAAATGAGGGTTTAGCTCTCTAAGCTGTCCTCCAACTCCCTTTCCAAACACATTTCTCTCTCTCCTTCTCTCCCTCACTCTATCATCTCCAAATAATTATACCATATTTTTTGTTAAACCAATTGTCAGTATTACATTATGCCGATTGTGCTGTTTGGATGTATTATGTCCCCTAAGAAAAAAACCATGATCTTTTAATCCAATTTCGTGGGATATTGGGATTAGGTCATTTCGATGAAGATGTGACCCACCCAACTGTGAGTGACACCTTTGGTTAGGGTGTGACCTCTGATTGAATGTTTCCATGGAGGTGTACCCCTGCCCATTAAACCTGGGCCTTGATTCATTCACTGGAGTCTTATAAAGGGGCTCACAAGCAGAAGAACCTCAGTGCTGCAGCTTAAAGAGACATTTTGGAGATAGCCTTTGAAAGCAGACATTTGCTGACACTTTGCTCCAGAGAAGCTAAGAGAGGACAAATGCCCCAAAAGCAACATTTTGAAGAAATCACAGGAGCTGAGAGAGGAGCTAGAATACAACCTGGGAACAAGCAGATGACAGCCACATGCCTTCCTAGCTAACAGAGGTTTCCCGGATGCCAACGGCCTTTATCCAGTGAAGGTACTCTATTGCTGATGCCTTACCTTGGACACTTTATGGCCTTAAAACTGTAACATTGTAACCAAATAAACCCCCTTTATAAAAGCCAATCAAATTCTGGTATTTTGCAAAATGGCAGCATTAGCAAACCAGAACACCAATGTAAAAAAAATCATTCACTGCTGCGCCAGTTTGGATTTATTATGTCCTCCAAAACGCTGTGTTCTTTAATGCAATCTTGTGGGGGCAGATGTGTTAGTGTTGATTAGGTTGGAAACTTTGAATTAGGTTGTTTCCATGGAGATGTGACCCACCCAACTGTGGGTAATACCTTTGATTAGATTATTTCCATGGAGGTGTGGCCCTGCCTGTTCAGCATGGGTCTTGATTTAATCACTGGAATCCTATTATAGGAGCTCAGACAGAAGGAGCTCAGTGCTGCAGCTGAGACAGAAGCATTTTGGAGATGGCTGTTGAAAGCAGACTTTTACTGACACTTTAAGATACCAGTCCACAGTTTGCCCAGAGAAGCTAAGTCCAGAGACATTTTGGAGAATGCCATTTTGAAATGCAACCTGAAAGCAAGCGGACACCAGCCATGTGCCTTCCAAGCTAAAAGAGGTTTTCCGAATGCCATTGGCCATCCTTCAGTGAAGGTACCCTATCACTGATGCCTTATCTTGGACACTTTACAGCCTTAATACTTTAATTTTGTAAGCAAATAAACCCCCTTTATAAAAGCCAATCTATTTCTGTTATTTTGCATAATGGCAGCACTGGCAGTCCGGAACAACTACTAAGCATACTATGGTTGTTTCCTTTCTCATTCATTCAACATTTTGTTTTATCATGAGTTAGTAATTGCCTCATTTTCTTCTTTTTTCTTTTTTTTTTTTTTTTTGGCTTAGTTTTCTTTGTACCTACCAGTAAATTTTTATAAATGCACCAACATATCATCAAACACCAAACAATATTTTTCAAAGTAAATATTAATGATTCAGTTACTTTTCCAATCTCTTTGTTTCTGGAGCACTTTCCCCACATCTGTCTACCTTTGGACCTCACTCTGGTCTGATTGCTTTCCCTCTGCCAGGTACATAACAATTGTCCTGCGATTTCCTTTCACTATTCTCTTGCTGGATCTTCTATTTACAAGATTCTATGCATCCTCCTTTCACAACAGCACATCCTCGAGTAGTTTCCTAATAATAATGTATATGGGAAGCAAATTTTTTGTAACCTTATATATCTGAAAGTGTCTCAATATACCCTTCCACTAGATTGGTGGAGATTGGCTCAATATAGACGTCTAGGTTCAAAATTGATTTCTCTCAAATTTGTGAAGGCATTGAAGGCATGTCTTCTGGTATATAAAGTTGATGTAGCCTGATGCCATTCTGATTTATGTTCCTTTGTGATCTGTTTGGGGGGTGTTTATTTCAGGTTTTTGTTTGTTTGTTCATCTCTGAAAACTTTTATGATCTCGTCACTATTGAAATAAACTTCATAACAAAGTCTGGGTATCAGTTTTCTTATGTTAGGCACTCAAGTAAGCCCTTTTAATCTGGAAAATCCTCTCCTTTGGTTATAAGAAATTTCTTTTTTTTTCTTAAATATACCTCCCCCCCGCCCCTGGAACTCCTACAAATTGTGGGATACTAGACTTCCTAGAATAAGCCCATTAATTTTCTTAGTTCTTGTTTGCTTTCCATTTTTAAAAAAATTTTGGTTCTACTAGCTAAGAGAGTTCCTCAAGTTATCTTCTGGCCCTTATACAGATTTTTTTTCAAATTTTGTTATAATATATTTAATTTCTAACACCTATTTTTGTTTTCATTGTGACTTTTTTCTAGCATTCAGTTCTTAATTTTATGGCTCTCCTATCATCCCTTATTTCCTCCAAAGTATTTTGATTTTAGGGTTTGGGTTTTATTTTTATTGTTTGCTTAGACTTTTACTAATATTTTTCTGCTCCCAGCACTGTTTCCATTTCCTCTGAGCTCCTCTCTTCAGTGTGTTTTAGTTTATCCTATATTAGAGGCCTTCCTGAAGGATTCTGGAGACCCCTGATTGCACATTCATATTCAACAGTAAGGCACTGTTTCAGTCTCCCAGGCTTCTCAAGCAAATACCATAAAATGGTTAGGGTTAAACAAATGGAATTTATTAGCTTTACAGTTTAGAGGCTAAAAGAAAGTCCAAATCAAGGCATCAAAACAATGCTTTCTCTCTGAAGACAGGTGTTCTGGGGCTGACTGCTATTGATCTTTGGTCTTTAGTTTGTCACATGGCAAGGCATATGATGGCATCTCCTGGTCTTTCCCTTTGGTTTCTGTTGATTTCAGCTTCTGGATGCTTTCTCTTTGACTTTCTCTCTATCTGTCTGAATTTCTCTCTGTTTATAAAAGACTGTCATATTACAATTAAGACCCAACCTGACTGAGCTGGGCCATACCTTCTTAACTGCAGTAACCTCATTGAAAGTTCCTACTTACAATAGCTTCACACCCACAGGGATGGATTAGATTTAAGAACATGTTTTTCTGGGGAACACACAGTTTTAAACCACAATAGGCACCAAAAAGCTGACTGCAAACTAAAGATTTGCTTAGACTGAACTTGTGGACTAGTGGGCTTCACTGTAGTATTATGAGATAGTGAGATATACCTTTCCAGTAGTAGACTTGTCAAAGACGGAGTGAGAAGATATTTTCTCTGGTTTCTCCATAGAAAAATATTAGCTCACAAATTGTTTACCTGGCTCTGGGATGGAAACAGAGCAGAAGAAAGGCGGTGAGGGTACCATAGGCTACTATATATAAAATTACAAATAACTCCCTATCTTCAGTCCCCACCTTATACCTGAGCTTGGTGTCCCTGAGTTGGGAACCTCTCTAATTTAATTTTCCCAGAGAATAAATCCTTGTTCTAACTGTGCCAGGTGAGCCAAGGGAAAATGGAGCTCTGCGTCCATACTCTCAATGTTTTAAGCCCTGTGCCAACTCTTGCCAACTCTCTGCTTTAAAAGATACATGGAACCTTGAAGTTCTAGGTTGCTTAGGGATAGAGTAAATTGACTTATTTCTCCTTGTAGGCCCCCAGTTTAGGCTTGTGGATACTCACTCCATTCACTTAACTCAGTTACCACTTTAAAAAATTATACATTGAAATTGCTCCTTTTTTATATTTATCCTTTTTGGTGAATGAATTTTGTTTTTAAAGCAGTGCTTCCCAATCTCTATCAAATCATGTAAGACAAAAACTTCATCATATTTGTAGGTAACACTGGGATAAATGCATGAGATTGCTCAAGGCCAAGGGTAATTGATCTGCTTGGACTTACTGCCCCAAGTCCCACAAAGCCACCAAGAGGGCTAAATGGATAAAAATTTCTGCCCACTTGTACTCCATTTGCAGCATTCAACTTGGAAGGCTTACTCTAATGTCATCTGGGTGGGGTTTGGAGAGCGGCAGAAGAGTTAAATAGGTGTGGTCAACCTACCATGCTTAACAAGACACCCCTCACTGCTCACTCTTCTACACTATCCATGTTAGATTTCCCTCCCCCTTACCAACCCCTCCCGTGGACATCCAACTGGTGATCCCAGATTATCCATTCAGCTGTTCCAAATGGAATATACTTGATACATTTTACCATAATGTCATAGGCACCAGCTCCTTCTATGGGATCATTCCCCCTAGAGGGGGTAAAGGTGAGGCTTCTCACTCTACCACTCCCACCCAAGACAAATGTCCTGTCCCAGCAGGAGTCACTTAAGTCACAGGAGAAAAAGGAGAGTCTGACCCCACCTATGAATCAGAACTGCTGTGAAGACGAAGTGAATAATCCCAAAGAAGCTAATGTATGGTTTGGCAGAGCAGCATGACACTGTGCTCAGGGCCATGGGATTTGGAATTCATCACATCTGAGATAGAATCCTACCCCCACCACTTCCTGGATCCTAGGAAAAGTACCCTGCTCTTCAAGCTTCATAGCCTCATCTGGAAAACAGGGCTGTAAGAATAATTCCTGTGGTTGTGAATGTTTAAGTGAGAGAGTAATGAAAAAGCACCTGGCACAAGAATGGTGAGGGAATGAGTCGAAAGAAAATATTGACAAGAGGTTGAAAAGGAAAAGATGGTTCTTGCCAAGAAAATAGTATGGGGTCTTAGAGGAAGGTATTAAACAGAGAATAAAAAGGGACACAGTTTGAACACACAAAGACACTCAGGCCCTTCATCCACATAGAAACAGATATGTGTGTATATAATTACATAGCTATAATATCACATATATAACATTAAATAATTATTATTAATACCACCTAAGACCTTATGTGGGATAGTGTTTCTAGGACTTAGTTTCTGATTATTTTCCAAAAGAAGAACAAAGTTACTCTTCCTACTTACTTACTAATTAGCTCTTCAGATGGGACTCCGCATCCTTGCCTGCTGTCAGCTCTCTTTTTACAAGACCATAAATAAAAATACAACTGATCTCCCATCTCATCATCACTCAGACAGATGTCTCACCCACATATTATTCTATGCTACAAAAAGAGTCCAGGGAGGATATGGGAAAATGAGCCAATTTTCCCACAAGGGATGTATATGTGTGCAAGGCCAGACCATTGTACACTTATAACTATGTAGTCATAACAAAAATGACTAAACTGGGGGAAAATGTAAATTAGGTCAAAGCTATTAATACATATGTTATTAAACCTGAAGATGTTGCTTCTCAAGAAAACACAAAGTCAAGTTCCTTCCAGGATGATACTTGGATAGAGGAATCATAATTCAATTATCTGGTGATTTATTACGAAACACTTTGCCCACACTGGATATTTTGATGTGTAAACATCAGAGTATTACACTTCCTTCTGTCCCAGGCTTCACATTTCAGATTTCATTAGCCAATAAAGCCAGGTTTATTTATAATAAAGTTAAGCCCTCCAAACCACTGACCATGGAAACCAGATTTTGAAATAATTCAGATTTGTGTTTCTGGTCTTTCTAATTAAGGGCAATATCGGGAAGCACAGACAGTGGGTAGCATTGTTCGAGCACCATGGATTTAAGCAAGAAAATCTGATTATCAGCTCATGTCAGAAGCCAAGCGATAATGCAGCTTAGCATTTGTTTGGGCTTTTTCTTTGGCCAAAAGATAATTACCGTACGTGAGGTCTTACGTAAGTGTATCTAATATCTAAGGCCCTAAAATTTATGAATAGCAAAAGCACACAATAGGCAAAGAAGAATTACTGTATTTATTATTTCTGTGGTTTGTTCCACCATGATAATTTCATTATCCAGCAAAGTCAAACTTCTACTATCAAAGTATAATTTCTTAAAGGACAAGAAGTTAAATATGCTTGCAAGGTATTCTGCCTGATTTCCTCTGATGAAAGTTATTTCTAACAAATAAGAAGTAGGCCAGTCAGAATTTTAATAGGAAATTTACCAAAGGGAACTGAGAGTTACAAATTGAGGTCATTGCATGAAACAGGTGTTAAGCTTCTATAGTGAGATTTTTTTCTTTCATTAAGTGTCATTTCTCAATTCTGTGCTGTTGATCATAAATGCGATACTTCCTACCAAACAACACTAAAAGTCTGAAATTTGAGAAGCCCTTCTTGGCTAAAACAGATACGAAGTTGTGAAATTTCCAAATTTTGCTGAGATCCTCCAAATCAAAAGAAGCAACTGCTTTGGGAGAAGAAGCATAGCATAACTGTCCTTAACTGTAGATTTTTATGATTTTAGGAATAAATTTTGCTGTGTATCTGTTCAGTGTATAACAGCAGCAATGAACATTTTATTGGCTACTTACTGTTTAAGTAGACATTGTTCTAAATACCTTATACATGTTAACTCATCAAATCCTCATGATAATCCTGTGAAATAAGTATTTATTATCCCCATTTTACAGATGAGGAAAATGAATCAGAGAGGTTAAATAACTTACTGGGTCCCTCTACTCCAAAATTTATATTCAGGATCCTTAATTTCATGTCTTCATAATTAGATTCGGTTTTCTATATAGAACTACCAACGCCTAATTCAAATAAATTTTTCCCCTCAGGGTCCCCAGAATTTATTCTGCTTATATTACAGCTGTGCTCACTTTGACACCAACCTGAAGCCAAAGGAAATGGCAGCTTAGGAAGCCTCAAGGTGGTCCCAGTGCTGGCTCCGCTCTATAATCAGCTTCCCACTCGGGCAAATCACTAAATTCTGTTGCTGAATATCAGTTAAATGGGAATACTGTTCCCTTCCATGCATTCCCCAGGGTGCTGGAGACAGTATGGGGAATCTGAAAGAATTTTGAGAAGTGTGAAGTGCTATATAGAGGTGAAGGCATTGACAGGAAAATGCAATTGGGGAAGGTTGGAACCAGAGGGTGAAAAGCATCAGCAAGGCCAAAGCTCGCAGACTGTATCCACCACCATCACCACCACCACCACCACCCCCATCACCACCATCACCCCCATCACCACCACCACCACCAGCACCACCACCACCACCAGCACCACCACCATCACCACCCTCATCTCCACCACCACCATCACCACCACCATCACCACCACCAGCACCACCACCACCACCCTCATCTCCACCACCACCCTCATCTCCACCACCACCATCACCACCACCACCACCACTATCACCACCAACAACAACACTACCACCACCAACTACCACCACCACCGCCCCCACCACCACTGACACCCCTATCACTATAACCACCACCAGCACCACCACCCCCATCACCACCACCACCACCATCACCATCACCACCACCACCACCACCCTCGTCTCCACCACCACCACCACAACCACCACCACATCCTTCCCAGAGCTCTTACTTGCAGTCCAGTTTTATTGGAGGGAGGGGAACAAAGAGGGGGAGAAAGGTCAGAATTACAACCACAATGGCAGTGACAATTACAATAAATAGGTGGGGGCACTCACTGTAGAGACAGGCAGATCCTGGAGCTAGGGTGCCCAAGTAGGATCCTGGCTCCACCACTTGGGAAAATTGCTTGATCTTTCTTTGTCTCAGTTTCCTCATCTGTAAAATGGGGATAACAATAGTCCCTACCTCACAGAGTAACTGTAAGAATTAACTGATAATTTTCCTGGAGACTTTAGAGCAGCCTGGCAGAGTCCCCACTGCACCTGCATATGGGAGCCGGGAGGAGGAGTACAGCTAATTGCTTGGTGGCAGGTAGCACCAATTCATTGGTCATTGTGCTAGCAGAATAAAAGATGGAATCATAGCTTTTGTTTGTTTCCATTTTCCATCT
Organism: Choloepus didactylus; assembly: GCF_015220235.1. NCBI lineage: Eukaryota > Metazoa > Chordata > Mammalia > Pilosa > Megalonychidae > Choloepus > Choloepus didactylus. Next base: position 25,856,037 of record NC_051314.1, on the reverse strand, counting down.
TGATGAAAAATTAGTGACTTTTTTATACTTTTGCCAGCCAACTAGAACAGGAACTTGTCTTTCACAATTTATGTAGTTAATTTATCTACTTCTGATTACTTTTACATCTTAGTAACAAAACGTCCTCTCAGGCATTGTAATGGTAGGGTTCATTGGGACTTTCCTATGGTTTTGAAGACACTAAGGGCAGTAATAGCAGAGGACAAAAGAGTCAACAAAGAGCAGGCACAAAGCAGCAGGAAAAAAAAAAGGAGCAGATGTGCAGTGCATCTCAAGTCCTGAAATCACTGGCCTCAGGGCTCTGCTCTTGCTCTGACCCTAATGAGATTCTGTGAAGAGGAAGGGCAAATGTAACAGGACTGGTGTGCCAGTTTGAATTTATTATGTCCCCCAGAAAAAGCCATATTCTTTGATGCAATCTTGTGGGGCAAACATAATAGTGGGGATTAAGTTGGAACGTTTGGATTAGGTTGTTTGCATGGAGATGCACCCCACCCAACTGTAGATGATAACTGATGGGATATCTCCATGGAGGCATGTGGCCCCACCCATTTAGGGTGGGCCTTGATCAGTGGAGCCATATAAATGAGCTGACTCAAAGAGAAGGAAAGCAGTGCAGCTGTGAGTGACGTTTTGAAGAGGAGCAAGGTTGCTAGAGAGGAACGTCCTGGGAGAAAGCCATTTTGAAACCAGAACTTTGGAGCAGACGCCAGCCACGTGCCTTCCCAGCTAACAGAGGTTTTCCGGACGCCATTGGCCATCCTCCAGTGAAGGTACCTGATTGCTGATGTGTTACCTTGGACACTTTATGGCCTTAAGACTGTAACTGTGTAACCAAATAAACCCCCTTTTTATAAAAGCCAATCCATCTCTGGTGTTTTGCATTCTGCAGCATTAGCAAACTGGAACAACTGGCATGGAGTTTGGTGTCTCCATCCTCTCTCTGAAGGCTCACTACAGAAGATGAAGTGAATTGTGCCCATTTTACAGGTAGAGAAATAGTGGCTTAGAGAAGGGTAACTAAACCAGAGAAGAGCCAACTACAGATGAATGGGGAAAAGAGCCACAGAGAGGGACCACCTGCATTTGCAGATGGAACCCAGAGTGCTGTGCTCCTGGCTGCTGAGCATGGCACATGTTTGAGTGGCAAAAGAATCAGAAACTCTATATGCTTGTGGTAGTGTTTTCTCCATATTTTTAAGACTGAACACTGAGGAACTACAGAGTAAAACTAAGGATCTTCTGCTAATATTATGTCAAGTCCATAAAACCAAAGCATGCTGTCCAGAATGGAGTATTCCTTGGCTGTGTGTGGGATAGAAAAGCAGATGAGAGGATGAAACAGAACTCAGTGATGGAAGAAGCAGAGGATCAAGACCAGCGTGTGGGCACGATGGCTCTGACAAGTTCCTGCTTGCAGCTTCATGGATGCACTAGTAAGGAGATGTGCTTCAGGCCAGATTCACCCTGTCATTCTGTTCTTGTCTTTTAGCTTTGCTTTGATTACTTTATGATTGCATCTCCAGGCCTTAACTTTCCTCTTGCATTTTTCTTATTTTTGTCTTTTGGCTTCATACTCTGGGACACTTTTCTCAACTTTTTTCTTACAATCTTTTTATTACAATTTTTTTTTTTAATTTCCGCGATCACATATTTGATTCCATGGACTCTTTCTGCTTTTTCATTGCTCCTATTGCAAGGAAATCCCTTTTCTTATTTAAGGATTTTCTAGGAATCCCCCAGAAGATACTAACTAGAAGCCTTTTTAGAGTGAAACGTTTATTCTCATTTCTGAATTATGTCTGTTTCCTCTGATGTCAGTTTTTCTATTTGATGTTCTTTGTCCCTCTTTTTTGTGTCACTGATGTTCCTTAAATTCTGGTTGTCCTTGGTATCATGTAGAGAAGCCTAGTTGGTGGGTTTCTTCTTTCTCTGTGCAGTTGTGATTATATTATTACAGAATTTAAGGCTTCTCCACCATGACATTGAGCTTAGTATAGGTGCTCAAGGCATGTTAACAGACTGGCTTCACTTTAGGTGTGGGGTGGGCTGGCTTGGGCTCTTCCAAATGCCAGAATGAATGGGCTTCATTCTAAGGCAACAACTCCCATTCTACAAGTCCTCATTACCCCCCTTAGAAGTATTTTTCCTGGGAAAAATACTCTCCTGTTTTGTCCTGGAAGGAACACTCTGCCTGCAAATCATTCCTGGCCTTCCCATCTAGCTCTGGAGGTGAAGTGACTTACTTGATGGGGAGATTTGGAAGAAAGAACTAGGTCCCTCTCTTCTTTGTCTTTGGGTTTTACAGAAAGCAAGTAGTTCCAGTCTGCTCTCAGCCATGATGTGAGCTTATCAGGACTACAGTCTGTCACTCAGAGGGAAGCACTGCAGCTTCCAGATGCTGCCATGGTTGTTAGGGCAAGTCTGTCATTCTGGAGCTGTGTATAGAAAGCCCATTTTAGCCACACACTTAAATCATATCGCCAGCCCATCTTATATTTTGACATCCACCATCCAACTCCCTGTCTCCCTCACTGGTTCAAAATTCATACAAGGAGAAGAGTGTTATGTTTTGACCACTGTAATGGTTAAGTTCATGTGCCAACTCGGCCAGGTGATGGTACCCAGTTGTCTCGTCAAGAAAGCATAGGACTAACTGTTACTCCAAGGACATTTCATGACTTAAATCATCAGTGAATTGATTGCATCTATGGATGATTACATCTACAGTCAACTAAGAGGTGTGCCTTCCACAATGTGAGATATTTCATACAGTCAATTGAAAGTTAAAAGGAGAAGTGATGACTTCAGCAATCAGAAGAGAGAATTTTCATCTCTACTTCAGCCAGCCAGCTTCTTCTGGGGAATTCATTGAAAACCTTTATCAGAGTTTCCAGCTTGCAACCTGCCCTATGGAAGTTGGACTTGTGCATCCCCACAGTTGTGTGAGACACTTTTATAAAATCTCATAATATTTACAGATATCTCCTGTTGGCTCTGTTTCCCTGGAGAACCTAGACTAATACAACCACATAGACCCCAAAATGACCATTTGTTTCTGTTCATTTTTTTGACTTTAAGCATCCAACCTTTTCTATATGGGGAAGAAGTCCCCACCCTCTCCCCTGGGTAAATTCTGGAAATAGGGGAGGCAGTGCCCAGTATAAACTGAAGGTGCCAGACCCTCCATTTTCTCCCCAATCCCTGGCATTGGACAAATGTCTTTGTTTCTTATCTTGTTAGATGCCTTTGAGTCTGTCTGTTTTTCAAGGTCATCCCTCTTAGGCTCACACAGATGCTGTGAACCCCTTATAACCTTTCTGGAATTCAAAAATGTAAAGGTTCTCCAAGACACACTCTTAAAAGGTATTGTGAAGAATTAAACCACTCAAGGATTTAGCTAGGTCCTCACCTTTAGTTTGTGCTTTATCGCTATTATTTAAACTTAAGTTAGGAATTTGAAGCAGTTTTCTCCAAAATCTTACATTTTTAAAGGCTTTTAAGACAAGAACATAACTGTTACTTGGGCATAGCTCTTCCATTTAAAAATAATATTGCTTTCCACTGATGAGACATTATAAAAAATACCAACTATATCACTAACATATGTTTATGTTTAATTTTAAAGGTAATAAACACTCACTTTAAAAATCTTAAATGTTATAGAAGATTATACAGATTTTGTAATTATCTCTTAAGGTATAATTAACATAAAAAATTTCTTGGGTTGCTTTCAGAAAGCTTTGATGCTTATTTATTGCTATTGTCCACAGATAAAGACATATGCACACACACATACACACACTCACATTATTTTTTTACACAGGTAAACTGCAGGTAAAGCTGCAGCCTCATGACTCACCTCAGTATGGATAAGACATTCAAAGAAAGCATGCATACTTCTAAAAATAGTTGGAAAACAATTGAAATCTTTACTATAGTCATTGAATAATAAAAGTACTGTTATCTTGCTTGGAAAACAACAATGCATCCTGAAAATCCTCCTCGCCTCTTCACTTTCTCCCTAAAGTCCCACTCTTCATAGCATGTGCAGCTTCTCCACACTTTCTCTCTCTTTCAGTCTCTTCTCTCTTCCCACTCTCTCTCCTCCTGCTGCTTTCCTTCCAAGAAACTGTTTCCTCATAACTTGATCTTTTCTAGCTCTTGTCTCTTCCCATGAATAATCACATGCACCTAGTATTTGGCACAATATACTTACTGCCCAAAATTTGCCTCCTCTATTTATACGTGCATCACAAACATATTTGCTCATCAGCATATAAAGTTCTGCCTCATTTTTTTTTAAAAAAAGACATAGTATTCTGTGTCATTAAGAATGCATTTAGAAAACAAAAATCTGTGACCAGAGGTGGGGAAAGATGGCAGCATAGGGAGGTGTGGAATTTACTTAGTCCTCTGGAACAACTAGCATATAGCCAGGAACAACTAGTACATAGTCTGGAACAATTGTTGGGGGACATCTGTGACCAGACAAACATCATACACCAGTCTGGAATGGGTGGAATGACTGAGATTGCAGTGTATGAACTGTAAGTAAAGCTCCCCAAACTGTAGAGCTGGCACCCCACCCCTACCAGCATGGCAGGATGAGTGCAAAACTTTGATGTGGCAAAAAGACCCCGCCAGAGCAAGGAAATGTAGCTCAACCAAGCTCTAATTGTGGTTTTAATTAATGAATTTCAACGACTGAGTATAAGCTATGAGCACAGATAAACCCGCAGCAAGCAGGAAAGGAACCCAGAAGTTTCTCCTGGAAGAGAGGAGGCAGGGCTGATGGAAAAAAAATACATAAATACATAAAAACAGAGGCTTTTGGAATCAGTTGGGCTCATAATACTGGAAAAGGGTTGTGTCCCAAGAAAAGGAGCACATAGAAGTGGGCACAAACTCTGGTTCTTGACCAATAACTGGGGGGCTTTAGACTGGCTATGAAAAGGGGATTTCTTTCTTTTTTCTTTTTTTTTCTCTCATTCTAGGTAGCTGATTAGAAAAAGCCTCAGGCATTTTCAATTGTCACTGCTGACCCAGGCAAGGGTTGAGTTAACAGAATCAGAGAGACAAAGGAGGAATTCAAGTGTAGAAGATAACTCCCTAAAGGGTGTATCTTCCCTAAGAAAATGGGGGGTAGGGCCAAGCTCAGTGGCTGCCCTCCCTCAGAGAACTCAGACCCTAGGGCCTAAGGGAAAAAAAAAAAAAACAGAAACAGCTTAAGCTTGTCTTCTGACACTCACAACCCTTGGCAGGGACAGGGTCTACTGAGAATTAAAGGCAATGCACCTCTTTATACTGGTGGGGAGCTTTGGGCTGACAAGAGCCACCTGCTGGGCAGGAGAGGAAAAGCACAGCATCTAGCGGCCTCACAGGAAAGTCTGACAACTTTCTGGGTCTCATCCTCAGGGAAACCTGATACTGTTCACACCTTATTCCTGAGAACTGGGCCCATCTGGTCTGGGAAAATCTGATTGGGGTAATCAAGGAAACTGGATGCCTAGACAACACAAAATTATAAATCACACTAAAAAAACAAAGATATGGCCCAGTCACAGGAACAAACTTACACTTCAAATGAAATACAGGAGTTGAAACAACTAATTAAAGATCTTCAAACAAATATGCTAAATCAATTCAAAAATCAAATCAACAAGTTAAGGGAAGATATGGCAAAAGAGATGAAGGATATAAAGAAGGCATTGGTTGAACATGAGGAAGATCTTTAAAGTTTGAAAAAACAGTTGGCAGAACTTATGGGAATGAAAGGCCCAATAGAAGTGGTGAAAAACACAGCAAAGACATACAACAGCAGATTTGAAGAGGCAGAAGAAAGGATTCAGGAACTGGAGGACAGACCATCTGAAATCCTACACAAAAAAAGGGCAGAAATTAAGACCACAATGAGATACTATCTCACACCAATTAGAATGGCTGCCATTAAACAAACAGGAAACTACAAATGCTGGAGAGGATGTAGAGAAATTGAAACTCTTATTCATTGTTGGTGGGACTATATAATGGTTCAGCCATTCTGGGAGTCAGTCTGGCAGTTCCTTAGAAAACTAGATATAGAGTTACCCTTCGATCCAGCGATTGCACTTCTCGGTACATACACGGAAGATCGGAAAGCAGTGACACGAACAGATACCTGCATGCCAATGTTCATAGCAGCATTATTCACAATTGCCAAGAGATGGAAACAACCTAAATGTCCTTCAACAGATGAGTAGATAAATAAAATGTGGTATATACACACGATGGAATACTACATGGCAGTAAGAAGGAACGATCTCGTGAAACATATGACAACATGGATGAACCTTGAAGACATAATGCTGAGCGAAATAAGGCAGGCACAAAAAGAGAAATATTACATGCTACCACTAATGTAAACATTGAAAAATGTAAAACAAATGGTTTATAATGTAGAATGTAGGGGAACTAGTGATAGAGAGCAATTAAGGAAGGGGGGACATAATCCAATAAGAACAGATAAGCTATCATGGGTAAATTTAACATTCTGGGAATGCCCAGGAATGACTATGGTCTGTCAATTTCTGATGGGTTTAGTAGGAACATGTTCACAGAAATGTTGCCATATTAGGTTACTTTCTTGGAGTAGAGTAGGAACATGTTGGAAGCAAAGTAGTTATCTCAGGTTAGCTGTCTTTTTCTTACTCCCTTGTTATGGTCTGCTTGAAATGTTTTTTATTGTATTTTTTTTTAATTTTTTATATGGTTGATTTTAAAAAACGAGTTAATTAAAGAAAACAATGAAAAAATATGCAGAGCCCCCTTGAGGAGCTGGTGGAGAATGCAGGGGTATTGGGCTTCCCCACCTCGATGGTTGCCAATGTGCTCACAGACACAGGGGACTGGTGGTTTGATGGGTTGAGCCCTCTACCACAGGACTTGCCCTTGGGAAGACTGTTGCAGCAAAGAAGAGGCTAGGCCTCCCTATAATTGTGCCTCAGAGCCTCCTCCCAAATACCTCTTTGTTACTCAGATGTGGTCCTCTCTCTCTAGCTAAGCCAACTTTGCAGGTGAAATCACTGCCCTCCCCCCTACATTGGATCAGACACCCAGGGGAGTGACTCTCCCTGGCAACATGGAATATGATTCCCAGGGAGGAATGTAGACCCAGCATCGTGGGATGGAGAACATCTTCTTGACCAAAAGGGGGATGTGAAAGGAAATGAAATAAGCTACAGTGGCAGAAACATTCCAAAAGGAGCCGAGAGGTCACTCTGATAGGCACTCTCACACACAACATAGACAACCCTTTTTAGGTTCTAGTGAATTGGAGTAGCTAGCAGTAAATACCTGAAACTATCAAACTACAACCCAGAACCCATGACTCTTGAAGACGATTGTATAAAAATGTAGTTTATGAGGGGTGACAATGTGATTGGGAAAGCCATATGGACCACACTCCCCTTTGTCTAGTTTATGGATGGATGAGTAGAAAATTGGGGGTGAGGGAAGGAAACAAACAAACAAAGGCACCCAGAGTCCTTTTTTACTTTAATTGCTCTTTTTCACTTTAATTATTATTCTTGTTATTTTTGTATGTGTGGTAATGAAGGTGTCAGGGATTGATTTTGGTAATGAATACACAACTATGTAATGGTACTGTGAACAATTGAATGTACACTTTGTTTTGTATGACTGCATGGTATGTGAATATATCTCAATAAAATGAGTTTTAAAAAGTGCAGATAGGGAAAAGAATGTAATAACATGAGCAGGGTCTCAGGAAGTGGAATGACAACATGAAGCACACAAATATACATGTCATGTATGTCCCAGAAGGAGAAGAGAAGGGAAAAGGGGAAGAAAGAATAATGGAGGAAATAATCAATGAAAATTTCCCATCTCTTATGAAAGACATAAATTTGCATCCAAGAAGCAATGTACCCCAAACAGAATAGATCTGAATAAACCTACTCCAAGAAACATAAGATTATCAAATGTCAAAGACAAAGAGAGAATTCTGAAATCAGTAAGAGAGAAGCGATCCATCACATACAAAGGAAACTTGATAAGACTATGTGCAAATTTCTTGGTAGAAACCATGGAGGCAAAAAGGCAGTGGCATGATATATTTAAGATACTGAAAGAGAAAAATTGCCAATCAAGAATTCTACATCTGGCAAAACTGTCCTTCAAAAATGAGGAAGTTTCTTTTTCTCCTTTTTCAGACAAACAGACACTGAGAGAGTTTGTGAACAAGAGACCTACTCTACAAGAAATTTTAAAGGAGCATTACAGGCAGATAGGAAAAGACAGGAGAGAGAGGTTTAGAGAAGAGAGTAGAAATGAAGACTATCAGTAATGGTAAAATGAGAGAAAAAATAAAAATAAGATATGACATATAAAATCCAAAAGACAAAATGGTAGACAGTAGATATTACATTGAGTGAAATTAACCAGAAACAAAAGGGTGGATACTATATGGGCTCACTGATATGAACCAACACTTACGAGTAAAGTTTGGGAGCTAAAGTTGAGAACACATGTTGTCAGGAGATAGAAACAAGTTAGAAAATGAGCATTTGATGCTGAAGAAGAACATAAGATTCAACAGGATTGATTGTATAAATCCAGAAATAGATACCATAATACTGTGTGATGGTAGCACAATATCGTAAGCACTCTGAACAAAGATGAGTGTGAGTACAGTTGAAAGTGGAAGGCTAGGTGCATGTATAACATCAGAAGGAAAGATAGACAATAAAGACTGGGATTGTATAACTTAGTGAAACCTGAAGTGGTCAATGATGGTGACTAAATGTACAAATATAAGAATGTTATTAAAAAAGGGAGAACAAATGAATGTCAACATTGAAAGGTGTTGAAAATTGGATGGTATAGGGAAGAAAAATACAATCAATGTGTTTTAGAGCTTATCGCTAAGGATAACATTGTAAGATGCTTCAATTAATTGTAACAAAGGCAATATACCAAAGCTAAATGTCTACAAGAGGGGTGACATGGGATTCTTGGTGGTGGTGTTGCTATCTGATCTTTTTGTTGCATTTTATTTTATTTTTGTTTTTCTCCTATCTTTTATATTTTATTCTTCATTTTTTATCCTTTTCCTCTTTCTTTGTGGAAGAAATGGAAATGTCCTCATATAGACTGTGGTGGTGAATGCATAAATATGTGATTATACCTGGAATCATTGAATGTTTACTTAGGATGGATTGAATGGTGTATGAATAGACATGTTTAAAAAATAAAAAGAGGATATAAATGCTGCTGAAAATGTGGAGAGAGAGATGTTGGTAGGGAAGTAGAATGGGGCAGCTCATCTGGAGAGCAGTGTGGTGGATCCACAGGAACCTAACTATGAGGTTGCCATAGGGCCCAGCCACCCTGTCACTGGGTACATACTTGGAAGAATTGAGAGCAGGGGCATGAATGGACTTTGCACACTGGTGTTTATGGTGGCAGTATTCATGATTCACAATGGATGGAGGTGACCTAAGGGTACATCAACCGATAAATGAAATAGTGAACCACAGTGTATACATACAATCGACTACTGAGCAGCAGCAAGAAGAAATGAATTGTGAGTAGGCAATTAGGTGAATGGACCTTGAGGATATTATGTTGAGTGAAATAAGCCAGAACTGAAAAGACAAATATTACAATGCCTCACTAATATGGACTACCTCTAATGTGCAAACTCTGAGAATCTGAGAGCATTGGTTATCAGGGGAAGGCTTATGGTAAAAGTTCTTCCAAAGTTCCTAGATTGTAAGCTCTTATAGCAGTCACATCTATTCATGAGTTCTAACGGTTATTTCTTAATTTTGAGATGATGAGCTATTTGTGTATAACCTGGTCAGTCCCTGGAGCTTTGGGTATCTGTGTGATACCTGAGATTCAGAGCCAGACTTTGGCAGCTATGAATGTCAACATTACCCCATACAGCAAATGTTAAAGAAGATGAAAAAGACATGAGACTTCAATTAGAGATATGAACAAAATGGACTTGGTTAGGACTAAGGTAAATCAGACCAAAGGGAAAAAGATGATATTGACTGTGCTTTAAAACTTCAACTTCTATGTGAAACCAAAGGAAGAGATGTTTATTTGGTGGAAAATCTATATTTTCTGTAGCATGCTATATAATGTAACTTTTATGGTCAGTTTACTCAAACACCATAATTACATGGAATCTTGAATAGGGGGTGATATCTGGTTGGTTTGAACAGGTTAGCATGAAACCCTGATACATTCCAGACCAACTTGGGCTGAAAATAAAATATAAAAATAAAAAAAATAAAAAGTATTTGCAAAGCCCCCTTGACAGCCTGGGGAAAATTTGGATGTATTAAACTTCCCAACTTGGGGAGTTCCTGATATTCTCGCAAGCATTGGGGACTACTATCATAGGAGGCTAGTCCTTCAATCTTGGGGCTTGCCCTTATGAAGCCTGTTACTGCAAAGGAGAGGCTAAGCCTACTTATAATTGTCATCCCCAGAGAACCTCTTTTGTTGCTTAGATGTGGCCTCTCTCTCTCAGCCAACACTGCAGGTAAACTCACTGCCTTCCCCCATACGTGGGACATGAGTCCCAGAGGTGTAAATCTCCCTGGCAATGTGGGACATGACTCCAAGGGATGAGCCTGGACGTGGCATCGTGAGATTGAGAAGGCCTTCTTGGATCAAAAGGGAAAGAGAAATGAAACAAAATAAAGTTTCAGTGAGTGAGAAAGCTCAATGGAGTCAAGAGGTAATTTTAGCGGTTATTCTTATGCATTACATGTATACCCCTTTTTAGTTTTTAGTGTATTTGAATAGCTAGAAGGAAATACCAGAAACTGTTGGACTGTGATCCAATATCCTTGACTCTTGAAGATGATGGTATAACTATATACCTTATATGGGATGACTGTGGCCCACAGTCCCTTTATTTGATGTATGGACAGATGAGTAGGAAAAAGGGAGACAAAAATAAATGAATAATGGGGTGGTGGGAAGGTGTATGAGTTGTTTTGGGTGTTCTTTTTTTATTTTTATTTTATTTTTATTTTTATTTTATTTTTATTTCTTGGGGTAATGAAAATGTTCAAAAAATTGATTGTGGTAATGAATGCACAGCTATATAATGATACTGTGAACAACCGATTGTACACTTTGGATGATTGCATGGTATGTGAAAATATCTCAGTAAAATTGCATAGAAGAAAAAGAATGCATATAACCAGTCACCTACTGATAAGATGGAGGTTGTTTTCTAGTTTTTCTAGCATCACTAGTTTTCTAGTATTGCTATCACCAAGAATCCTACAATTCATAAACTTTGTACAACTATCTCTTTATATGTGAGGAAGTGTAGATGCACTTTTGGCAAACATTGTTTTGTGTCTTTCTGGATCATCTTCATATAATATAATAACAACTAATGTCCCTTGACTTCATTAATTAATTACTGAGCAATTGAGGAAATAACTGAGAGTGTGACTATAGACCAAGTCCAAGATAAATGGTAAGGAAGTTGGCCTATGCTACAAGTCTTAACCTCTCCTTAACTGTTCTTAAATTCAACTTCCCTCACCTGTAAAATGGGGAAATATTTCAAAAAAAAATATTATGAGGATTAAAATGATGTAACATCAAAAAGCTGCCTAGCCCAGAGCAATGTACGCTATGACTACTGAGCTAAAAGCAAGCGTCCATGTAAATCATTTAAAGAAGTAGATGCTGGGTGCTAGGAAAGCTTCATGTAAGAGTGAAAATCCCAGAAGTGTTTGAGGGCTGTAATGAGGAAGGAGCTGTTTCAAACCCTATAGGGTGTCTTTATGATTCACTGGGCTACCAAAGGCATTATTATTTGTCTTGATCTTTCAATGACAATTTCAAAACCCAACTTTACAGGTACATATTTTCTTGTTCTTAAAAAAAAAAAAAAAACTACAATGGCAGCTTTCTAAGAACTATAAGCCTCTGGGAATTTATACACCATCTTAGGTAAGGGGATTTTCAAACAATTACTTCCATGTGAGATTTTGCTAGACGATATTCAAAGAAAGTCAATGTATTCCTAACACTGGGAGATACAAAAGGGCAACATTTATATTGGAAAGGACTTGGGAGCCCCATAGACCTGAATTGAAATCCCAGCATTCATTCATTCATTCAACACAATTTAAATAGTTTTTTGTGCTAGGCACCATGTTAAGATGTGGGTGAACAAATAATTAGCACTTAAAAGACATTTAACCTTATCAAATGCTTTAGCATCTCTTTTTCTAGGGCACACTATCAAGTTCATGTGCTCTGAATAAAGATAATAAAACATGTAAAGTGCACAGCAGTATTTAGTAAACATTGGTTTCTTCCCACTCCTTCCTGATGAAGGGCTAATGATTCAAAATAGGCCACAAACATATATTAACACATTTACATGCATACATCCAAGAAAGCATTAAGCAATAGGACAATAAAGAACAGACTCATTACATCAAAATAATGTCAGTGAATTTAACTGCGTGGAGATCTTGGGGGCCAAAACAGTCACAGAAACTTGTACACAGTTGGTCCTCAAATATTTCTGCTGACTATGATATTTAATCAAGAGTTCAAATAAGTAGAGCCTCACATTTGATAGGAGGCAGTACATTATGTTGGAGAGAGCCCAGTCACAGAAATCAGGTGACCTGGGTTTGAATCTGGAGAGTGTGGCCCACCAGCCATGTTTCTTGAGCAAATCATTATTTTTCTGAAGCCTCAGTTTCCTTATCTGGGAAGCTAGAGGGTTAGACTACATCCTTCCTAAGACACCAGTAATTTTAGGTGAAAATACATGTCAAACCCTCAGACCTCCACTTTGTAATTTATTTGCTCAGTCTGAAATTAAACTGCAGTGCAGCTTCTTCCAATACCCAGAAATGTTTTGAAACAGGTAGATGAACTTTTATCAATATGGCCCTTTTCTATTTCTTCCTCTAAAATATAAGGTATGGACTAGCAAGTTAGAAACACTTCTCACTGCAAAAAAAAAAAAAAAAAAAAAAAAAACATTTTAAAATCTAAAGACTAAAATTAACCAGTCACTTCATGTTTTTAGCAAACACACTTACCATTGTGTGGGACTTTATTGTCCCTCCTGGTGAATAGAAGCCTTTAAAAATGTATACGCCTGGAACTGAATACCGTGTCAAATCTATTGGCACCTCATGTTTAAACACCTGCACCTCATCACCAGCCCTTCATAATATTGTTAAACAATAATTATACTTACGATGAGTAATGAATCCAAATATGTTCTTCCTTGAGATGTACTCATTTTGTGTTATAAGTAACCCATTAATAGAATATGAAAGCTACTTAGGAAAAATGGGATTCATAACTACATCCATGTGATAATAAGCCATACTGATGTCATCTTCTATATTAAAGAATATCCATTTCATCGTTTTGTTTACCAGACTTCCAAAGTTCACTTGCCTAATCAAATTTAAAGCTTTCCAAAACTTGTTTTACTTTGAAATTTGACTAAGTTTATTTTGATTTTTTTTTTTTTTTTTTTTTTTGTACTTGAAACGAAAAAGAAAACTTGAGATAAAGGCTAAGCTTGCATCAGAGGCCACCCATGCACTTTGTTTGAAATTGACATCTGCTGATGGATTTAGAGAGAATTTCAGAGGAAATAATTCACCTACTTCCCAAATCAGAAAAACCACAGCATTCTGATTATTGTGACCAAAAAAGAATCAGCTCTGTGATTGTTTTTATTTTCCTTTTTCCAGGTGTCCTGCCTTCAGAATTCAAATATGAACAAAACAGTCATGAGTCATGGTCCCTGATTTGATAAACTTTCAAGTCAATCCTGGAAAACTACCAGGCAATTACCTTAGAGTGATAAAGAAGCACAAAACAGGAAGACTTAATACCAGTTGTGGTTCAGGAAGACTTCCAGGAAGTTAACTCTAAGCTGACACCTGAAAGATGCATATGAATTAGCCATATGATAGACGCGGGGGGAGTTCAAAACTGAATGTAGCATGTATAAAGGCCTAAGGGTAAAAGTTCTCGTTCCTTTAAAGGTGATAAGTGGCAGATGAGCTCTAGGTTGGCAGCTAAAGGGCTATCACAGCAATTAGAGTTCTGGCTCCATCATGAGTGCAATCTACAGCTAGACCACAAACTCTGTGATAATGGGTGTCTCCATAGCAACTGCACAATTCTTGGCACATAACAGGAACTCAAGAAGTGACTGATAAATGACTGACTGGTGGGTAAAAGGGATAATTTTAGGTTGTATATATGTAACCAGAATAAAAATGACAATGAATGGATGGCAATGGAGTGCTATTCAGGGATTTTCAAAATTTTAATGATTCCTAATATTGCAGTGTCTATTAATCATGCAAAATCTTTTATTTCTAATTAAGAGATAAAAGACTAAGCATGCTAGCAAACTTGCTTATACTAAAAAAATAATAAAAATATAAACAAAATCAGATATTTCCTGCTTTGGGAAGGGAGAAGTGAGCAGAAAGACCATAGAAGAGAAATCCTGATGAATTCACCTTTTCCTGGAATTCCCTTGCTCCTGCTGAGAAAGATCAAATATAAGCTATGTGGGACCACATTTGGCAACTTCCAACGCTGAAATTTTAGAAAGCGAGGGAGGGGTGGACTGTGCCCAAGTCCTTTGGTTTCAGAACCCAGCTCCAGCCTCAAGCCCATAAATGCCAGCAGACGTTCTAAATTATATTTTGGATAACGTTATTCAGTCTCTTGCTGAATCCATATGGTACAAGAAGTGCTGCTGTTATTGGGAAGGAGCATCCCGGGGCCTGGGAGGAGACTTTTGATCCCTGGGTGAGGCCCACTACTTAGGTCATGGAGGAGTGGCACGTGGCAGGTGTCCTATATAGAAAGGAAGTGGAGGTTGATTGAGAGTCTTAGAGGCCTCACCTCTGACATCATCTGCATCCTCAAAGCCAACAATCCTGCCATTACCAACATTGAAAATCTGAAGGCTCTTGAGCAGGTGTTTGGGAGCATGGAGACCACCAGGGATGCACAGGTCAGATTTCTGAACACTTATCAGAACCTGGGAGAAAAACTGTCTGCTTATGTCATCCATCTGGAACCTCTGCTGCAGAAGGTGGTGGAGAATGGGGCCATAGACAAAGACAATGTGAACCAGGCCTGCCTGGAGCAAGTCATTGCTGGGGCCAACCAGGGGGTCCATCTGAAGGTAGCTGTGGCTGACAGCTGCTAGTGCAGTGTCCCATTGCTGGTGCAGATCCGTGAGGAGGAGGCTAAAGAGGAGGAAGAGAAGGAAGAGGAGGTAGAGGAGGCTGCCCTCCTGCAGTGAGGCCTAGAGGGCACTACTGAGGCCCAGGGAAAGTGGGCTTTATTGCAGACCTAGATCACAGCTGCTCCGTTGTCAGTGATTAGTAAAGACTTAGACATGGTTTGTCTTCTTTTGTTGGGGGGGGGGGGGGTGAGTGTCAGGCTTGCATATTCCTGCAACGTTCGTAAAACTGCAAGCAAGCACCATGAGCTACTACAATACAAAAGCACCTTGCTGGCTGAACTGCCAGGTAAAGGCTTGGACATGTGCTCGGTGTGCGCTGTCATCATGGCATCATTGTCAGTTGCGAAAACAAGTAAACCTGTGACACTTCCCATTAAGGTAATTAAATGAGAAATTGCATGTTCAGATGTTTGGCAAAGGGCTTGGCTCAGAAAGTGCTCAGTAAAAATGTGAACTGTTATTGTTACTAAATCAGAGAAATTGTAGGTTTACAGAAAAATCCTGCATAAAATCAAGTTCCCATATACTACCTGATTATTAACACTTTGCATGAGTGTGGTACATTTGCTACAACTCATAAAAGAACATTTTTATAACTGTACTATTAACTATAGTTCATCATTTACAGTAGGGTTCACTGTGTTGTACAATCCTAGGTTTGTTTGGTTTTTTCAATTGTCATTCTAGTAACATGTAACATATATACAACCTAAAATTTCTCCTTTTAACATGGATAGTTCTTATGCTTACTGTAAATTGTTCCTGGCATATATTAATGGAAAAAAACGTCAGTTTATTAGATATTATTCATTATTAAATTTTAGAATGCAAATTTCATATTTCTCATCTTTAAACAACTGTACCAGCTTAATTGAAAAGTATTCTGAGACTACAAAATGAGGTGTTAGAAAAATACTGCAACTATAGAGCTGAATAAGTCAAGAATTTTTCACTGTACAAGATAGAGATGTAAATTGCATGAGAGATCGATGAAAACCTGTTAGAGTAATCCATCTCCCCATTTCAAATCTTCATCACAGAATAGTTAAGTCTGTTGCTCATGCTCATGCCAAGTGTTCTAAATTTGAAACTATCAAATAGATGTATACTAATAAAAATATTTTTAAAATTCAAAAAATATTAGCCAAGAGAAATAATAGTAACAGGCATGGTGGGATGTCCACCTTTACCAGGCATCCTTCCAGGCAGGCATTTTGCATTTAATCACTTGACTCCCACAACAACACTATGAAGTTGGTGCAATTTTTACCCTCATTTTGCAGATGAGGAAGCTGAGGGCACATGCCTCCAAGCACAAGGCAAAAGGTAACAAAGCCAGGATTTGAACTTGAACCATCCAAGCCCAATGTCTGTCTATGCAACCACCATCCTTCACCACGTATTCATCATGTCACCACTCAAGCAATAGCCCTCTTAAAGCAGGCATCAGCAAGCTCAGACTCATATTTCTAAATAACCTGAACAATCAAGAACTCGGTTGTGATCCCAAACTCCACCCTGAAACTGAACTGACATTTTGGAAATCTATCTTCTGTGTCCCCAAGTTCTCTCTGGCTTATAGATAGGGACTTATCCCTCCTCTCCCAACACTCTAAACCCTATAACTCATCTGATCAGTGTCATACCAGCCATGGGTAAAGAGGCTACTGGAACACCAGTTAAGTGCTCAAAGTGCTCTGCTACTCAGTCGCCCTGAAATCACTTTGAATGTGATCCTTCCGTGCCAGGCTTAATTCCTGGCCATGGTGAGTTTGCCTCAGAAGAGCTTATGAACAAGAAGCCTGGCATAATCCAAAATATAGCAAGCATAGGATATTTTTTTAAAAGACTTGGAGCAAACTGAAGTCACACTCCCTTTCTGCAGCTGTTTTTACTGTTGCCTTGGTGAAGTGAATCAGCTTTGAAGTGGGCTGAACAACCACACACACCCTGGAGTGGTGAGTGAGGCTCCATGTGTTAGACCTGGGAGGGCCTCCTGAGAGCCAACCTGGCTGCCTGGGCACCACACCTGCAGGACTCTGAGCTCCTGGGTGCTGACCATGCCAGCAAACTCTTCTTCCACCTCCAAGAAGTCAGCTGGAACAGTCCAGTTAAACCTACATCATGTCCTGCCGCTTACATCCGTCCAGTGATTCCATGTCTCACTCAGTGTGATATTCTCCATGGCTTCCAACTAGAACAAATAGGATCTGGGATTCCCGTAACTACTTTGACCAATTTGGGACATTTTTGAGGGTAAAAGGAGGCCCTACTAATAATTATTCTGGAACATCAAGTGTAAACCTGGACTGTCCTAGGTAAATAGAGATGTCCTAATTACCTCTGTTGCTTTGCCTGCTACTCTCCCCCGCACTTGCTTGCTCTACTCCAGCCTCTTTGCTGTCCCTTGAATTCCCCAGACCTGCTACTGTCTCAGGACCTTGGCACTTGCTGTTACCTCAGCCTGGAACACTCATCCTCCAAAATATCTGCATGGCTCAATCCTTCATCTCCTTTACCTCTTTGCTAAAGATTATTATTAACTTCCCATTACCACCATATTTTAAAAGTGATCCACTACACACACACACACACGCACACACACACAAGGGGTGAATTCAGCCCCTGGTCCAAAGGGAGAAACAGGACAATTCGGCTAGGTAGCTCAGTCTGGAAATACGACTTCTGCCATGGGGAATGCTTCATCTTCCTCAAATCCCTCTTACTATAGGAGGATATAGGGACCCCTGAGAGGGGCTGGTAGGGGAGGGATCTGCGCACAGAGGGGTTGAGCTTACCTTCTCATCTCACACCATAGCCCTGAACTCTGCAGGATGGTATCAAGGAAGGAAGTGAGGGCTTGGTCTGCAGATTTTCTTTTCCCTGTGTTTTGGGAGTGGAAGGTGGGATTTGGCTATATGCAAGATGAGTTAGATCCATCATGACTCGTTCTCTCTGTCAAGATGTATCTTCTCAGGATCTGCCCTCTTCTGAGAAGTGAACACAAGTGAGAGTAGGAGGGAATGGATCTTTCCCTTCTAAAAGTGAAGTCCCAGGTGAATTGCTGCTTTATATTCTCTCTCCTATATACCCCTTTTTGAGAGCCTGGAAGCATTTGTTATCTTTCTTCTGAACTTTCTCGCTTAACTTGATTGCCCAGGGTCCTGTTTATGAGTTGCTTCCTTTCCCAAGAATGAAAAACATGTACTCTCCCCCACATTCCCCTCTTCTTTCTACCCAAGGCCAGTGTATTCATTCAACAAACCACCTTGGGCCACAGGAGAGTTTCTACTTAGGATAGGAGAGGACAGAGGCAGGGGATTCTCTAGGGAATCCATTGACAATGAGGATATGGAGCCCAGAGAAGACTGAGGCTCAGTCTGAAGTTGGGTAGCATAGGCTGATTGCAGCTCCACTCCTAGTTCTCTGCTTTCATACATTCTTGAATCTTTGATCTCTCTGGGGCCATTTTGCTCCTTTTTGAATCAAAATCTTTAGAAGCTCCTTTCATTGTGGTCTACTGGTGATGAAATCCCTCGGTTTTTGTTTATCTTAAAGATGTCTTTATCTCATCTCCATTCATGAAAGACAATTTCTCTAGGTATACTCTACCAGATTGTTCTTTTCCCTCTGCACATCGGTTGGTTATTTTTGTGATTTGGATGTTATTGTTTTAGTCTGTGTTCAGGCATAATTATGATGCTGTCTTCTTTTTGTCTTACTCCCTCAAGATCACAGAGCGGTTGTGTCTAATGTTAATGTTCCATGGAATTGTTTAGGTCCAATGGGAGAATACCAAGGCCCAGCTGATAGGATCAGGACAGATCACAACTGACAAGGGGTACTTTTCTCTTTCTTCAGAACTACCTATACCCCTATTTCACAGATGAGGAAAACTGAATCCTGGGCATACCATTAAATATCTCCAAAGTCACACAGCTAATAAGTGGTGGCTGCAGGATCTGAATCCAGGTAATCTGACTCCAGAGCTATGCTCTTTGACTCCCTCACAATATTGTTTCCCAAATAACAAGCAGTCCACAAAAAATGTTTAAATGAACAACTGACCTAGCAACCTTAACTTCCTCATCCAACCACACTGCCTTCTTGTGGTCCTAGCTCTGTCAATGAACATGACCCCACTTGATTCATCAAGGAGCCAGAATCCTAGACTCTTAACAGCTGCACTATTAGAACTCAGAGAAATCATGTGTCCCTGCCTAGAATCCCCCACCCCTACCCAATAGGCCATGAGGCAGCATGCTGTTTCTCTGCCCTTAGACCCCAACCTATTCCACAGGTGTCCTTTCTGGCTGCCTCTGCTCTGGGCATACATAGCCCAGAAATTACATCAAGTCATTCTGGAGAGAATTTCCAAGGAGAATAGCATGCAATACTACCATTTGCCATATCTAGTCAACTCTATCCTCTGTGACTTGGAGAAGCCATAGACGTTTTTGACCATGAAGAATGGCTAAAATGCTCTATTCCCAATTCATTGTTCAGAACTTTGCTCAAATGCCACCTTTTCCCCTGTCTAAAGCACTCTCCATCATCCTCTATATGTCTTTTATTGCTGCTAACGTATTTGCAATTATCTTGTTTTTGTATCTGTTAACCTGTCTAGTATAAGTTCCATGACAGCAGAGGCTTTCCCCATCTTACTCACTGCTGTATTGCCAGCTCTGAGGACACTGCCTGGCATAGTGTCTGTATTCAATAAATATTTGTTTGAATTGGTAAGCTGTACCAAAGACAAAAAGTTGGGCATGATAAACAAATTACAAAACAGCAATACCATCAGGATTCAAAAATCTTGACAGAAGCTAAAACACTGGAAAGGACCAGTAAAACTGAAATCTGACCAACCAGAAAGGAGAAAATGAGACTTAGGGAGATTTACTTATATAGGTCACCTAGTTGCTTACCAAGTTAGTGGTAAAGCTTGAAACAGATTTTCCTGGGGCCGCATTCTAGCATGTTTACCACTGTGGTAGCTACAATAATGGGCCACCCAAAGATGTCCATCACCAATCCTCAGAACCTGTGAATAAATTACTTTACATGGCAAAAAGGTGACTGAGTTAATGACCTTGAGGTGGGGAGATTATTTTGGATTATCTAGGTGAGCCCAATGTAATCACAAGTGTTCTTTTAAGAGGACATAAGAGGGTCAGAATCAAAGGTGACAGGATGACAGCCACAGAGGTCACAGAGAGAGACAAAAAGATTGGAAGAAGCTATGCTGCTGACTTTGAAGATGGAGAAAGAACAATGAGCTAAGAATTTCAGGCAGCCACCAGAAGCTGAAACAGGTAAGGAAACAGATTCTTCCTTAGACGCTTCAATGCCACCCTGCCAAAACCTTGGGTTTAGGACTTCTGATCTCCAGAACTGTAAGATAATCAATTTATGTTGTTTTAAGTCAATAAGTTGGTGGTAATTTGTTACAGCAGCAACATGAAACAAATACAACCACCATCCTGAAAAATAATCCTATTGATTATTCCATAACTGAATCGACCTGATCAAAATTAAGTCTCTACTTATTATTTTCTCTTATAACTCTCTTTTCCATCATGGAGTCTGTAATTGTATCACAATCTGTAAATTTATATCTGTGTGTTTGTTTTATGTCTGTCTCTCCCCATAGTCTATAAATTTCATGAGCACTCAAGACTTGATTCTTTTGTTCACCATTGATTATTTGGTGTCTATCACAGAGCTTGGCATCTGTTAGTCACTCATAGAATATGGAGTGAATGAATATTTCAACATTTATTGAATATTTATTGAGCTAAAATTTAAGAAGGCAAACTTCAAACATTCAGGCAAGCCTTCCACTGACTTATTGAAATCCTATTGTATACTTCATTATGCCACTGACAATTAGAATATAAATTAGATACTACTCTTAACTAGCAGAATATGTGTTTGTGTGTGTGTATGTGTATATATATATATATATATATATATATATATATATATATAGTATGTGTATACATGCACATATATGAATGACAGATTTAGACTTGAAAACAAATAAACATAGACAACAGTTACTTAATTCTGAGGGGGAAGAAGTTCAAGGTCAGACTTCACAGAAGAGGTAAACTAAATAAGATTTTGAAGAATAAACAGGGAACAGTTACATATACAATGATCTAGCATGGCATATGAAAGGAAATGGCCGAGGATCTGGAAGTGGTTCTTCAAATAAATAGGTTGTCTTTGAATACTTTCATTGCTGCGCTGTGTTGCTCTAGGGCTAGGTAGATGATTTTGAAACCAAGCTATTTGGAGGATTAAAGGGAGAAGTCAGAGGGACCACCATGAGGATAAAGGAATGTGGAGCTCCAACCACTGAGTTTCCATCCTTAATTTCAAATAGAGAAGTTCCGCTTTCATCCATTTCCATATAATATTTTGTTTGAATAAAGGATACCTGACCTTATAACTTTGGAAATTGCTGTGTCATGGAGTGAGGGTTGCAAATTCAAATCCCTACAAGACATTGAACAAGTAATATAGAGAAATGAGTGAGATAGTAAGTTTTGGTGAGGACTATAATCAACTAGAGAGCATATGCCCTGTATAAAGCATTCCAATTTGAGAATTTTAATTATCATATATTAGACCTGGCCATGAGCCCCTGGTCTAGAGAAATCAAAAAGTGAAAGTTGAATGAGACAGGAAAGAAAGATCTTAACATCAGAGCTGTCAAGCCAACGAAAGACCAACTTTGGTAAGTAGCGAACACCCTAACATCAAGATAGCATCCTACTCTGCATGGCTGGATGGACAGGAGCACTTCTGAAACCTCTTTGAACTGGATTCTCTGATTCTAGAGTGAGGATGGTAAAACCAGGTTGAGAGAGTTTTTCCATGAATGAATTTATGTTTCATTTGTTCTTTTCTCCTGGGATGGAAGAGCCCAGTTCTTCATTCTTGTGCTTCTGAGTCTGACACTGGTTTAAGCCATGATCCCTGATGGAAATTTCCAAAGAGGAAATTGTGTTCTGTGTCCCTTCAATGGAAGATCGAAATGGAAGGTGAAGCAAAGAAAAGAGTAAAGCCATTTGCTTAATAAGTGGAAGGTGTGCAAACAAGTGAGTTATGCAATCATAGGTATAAGTAATTTTGTATTTCTACAGAAGTGGTGATAGCACTAGATTTTAAAGCCTGGAATTTCAAAAGTTCCAGATATGCTGATGAATTTCAAATCAACTAAAGGTAATAGTTTTGCACATGGCACATTTAGGAGTAGGGGGTCAGGATGCTATGGTGGTCTCTGTGAGAAAAACAGAACAATTGGACACAAGGGTCCCTACAGCAGACAAGAGCTGAACTGAGATGCCCAAGGCCAACAATAAAAGAGGCAGCGGAAAGCTTCTACTATATGTACATATAAAAATGACTGGGAACAATTCAACTGGAGGGGCACAAATGCATTGGCCAACAGATTGAAAAGTTTGACTGTCATGGGACATAGTGACTGTGTTTTACAGAGGGATACAGAGCAGCGGTGACACCAACCAGTTATCAAGTGAACGTTTATGTCCACCTTACACAGTTTTGCCATATACAGAACACATTTGCTTCCATTATCTCATGTGATCCACAATTGTGTACATTAGATATTATTATGATTATTCCGGTTTTATAGATGAGGAAACTGAGACTCAGAAAGCAGAAAGTATAAGTTCCAAGTAGGACATGAGCTCAGAACTTCTGATTTCAAACCTGTGATCTTGTCACCATCCTATGTTGCCACTTATGAATCTGAGAAAATAAAACAAGGTAACACCTCATCACACAGGCAGGACAAGCTTAGAGCAGCATGCCTGCATTATTAAACCTCAGACTCAGATATTTGCACACCAGTGTTCATAGTGGCATTGTTCACAATTGCCAAGAGATGGAAACAACCTAAAGGTCCTAAATCAAATGAGTGGATAAATAAAATGTGGTGCATACCTATGATGGAATACTATACAGCAGTGAGAAGGAATGAAGTCATGAAACATGACAACATGGATGAACCTGGAGGACATAATGTTGAGTGAAATGAGTCAGATACAAAAGGAGAGACATTGTATGCTACCACTAATGTGAACTCTCTGAAAAATGTAAAACAAGTGCCTTATATTGTGTAATATAGAGGATCTAGAGATAGACAGCAGCTAGTGAAGGAACAATAATCTAATAAGAACACAAGATATTGAGGGAAATCTTAATGATAGGGGAATGTTCAGGAATGATTATGGATCATTAATTTTCTTGTGGTATGGTAGGACCATATTGAAAGCAATGAAGTTATTTCAGGATATTTGTTTTTCCTATTCCTTGACTTTGTTTTGTTTAGAAATTTTTTTTCTATTTTTTGATAAATAAAGTTAATAAAAAAATATATAAAATTTTAAAAATAGAAAAAAAGAAAACAGTGAGGATTTTTATAGCTGAATAAATGGGCTATGTGAAACTGGTCATTATCTATCTCTTCTAAAACATGATGTATCGTATTACATCAAATAGTTAAATAATATGTTTTCTAACATGCCACAGTTCAAAGCCAGCCAATGTCCATCATTCTTGAGCCATTTCTTTCTCTAGCCTTTTTACTTGAGGGTTCTTCACTAAGGACACAGAAGATATTAAATGGGTGGTTTTCTAACAACAGCCTTAGAAACAAAATTATAAAACCCAATGGTCCAGTTTGCTAACACTGCCAGAATGCAAAATACCAGAAATGGATGGCTTCTAAAATGTGGAGCTATTCGTTTACAAATTTACAGTTCTAAGGCCATAAAAGTATTCAAACTAAGCCATCAATAAAAGGATACCTTCACTGAAGAAAGGCCAATGGCATCTGGAACACCTCTGTCTGCTGGGAAGGCATGTGGCTGGCATCTGCTGGTCCTTTGCTCCCAGGTTGCATTGCTTTCAGCTTCCAATTCCAATTGCTTTCTCCTTAAGTTTTTGTGGATTCTCATTTAGCTTCTCTGGGGCAAACTCTGGGCTTCCTTTCTTAGCTTAGCATATCCAAACATCTTTCTGTCTGCATCTCCAAGTGTCTCTCTCTGAGCTCACTTCAAAATATCCTCTCATAGAGGATACCAGTAAACTAATTAAGACTCACTTTGAATGGGCAGGGTCACACCTACAAGGAAATAATCTCATCAAAAGATTCCATCCACAATTGGGTAAGTAACATTTCCATGAAAACAACCTAATCAAAAGATCCCCCCCACAATAAGTCTGCACCCACAAGATTGAATAAAAAGAATATGATTTTTCTGGGGTACATAATAGATTCAATCCAACACATTCCACCCTCTGGCCCCCCAAAAGGCATGTTCTTTCCATATGCAAAATACATTCATTCCATCACAATATCATCATTTCAATAGCAATAGAAAAGTACAAGTCATCAAAATCAGTTAAAGGCATAGTTTGTCCTAAGGCAAAATTCCCCTCTGGCTATGGACCTTTGAAACTTAGAACAAGTTATCTGCTTCCAATATACAAAGGAGGGACATTCATAGGATAAACATTCCCATTGCCATAGGGAGAAATTGAAAGGACCTAAACAATTTCTAAAACCCACAGGGCAAACTCCATTAGAGAGTCATTTATAGAATGCTGTTTTATCCTTGGGGCTTGAAAGAGCAGCAGTCCCACCCTTTCCAAGGGCTTACACAGCAGCCTTGCTCTCTCCAAACTCTGGGGTGATTGCTCTAACATATCCAAGAATTGGGGAGAATACCCTGTTTTCAGCTTCACCCTCCTCAAACACTGGGGCACAACCCAGACTCTGCATCTCCAGGGCAAAGGCTCTCCATTCTCCAAACAGTGGGATGGTGGCCAGACTCTTCCCAATCCCTAGTGAATATGCTCCACCCTCTCTGAGGCCTGGGGCACAAGCACTCTTTCTGAAAAACTGAGTGGCCAAACTTCCCTCAATTCTCCAGACATCTGAGAACCCTTAGGCAGCAGCACTCATAAACTCCATAACACTATTAAATACACCCTATCCATGTGCATGTGTGGGTCCACTCTCCTGGCCCAAGGTCCTGTGACTCCATATCTCAGCTTCCATGTTTCTCTCTTTGAAGGAATTTTTCCTTCAATCTGCCCCTTTTCTGTCCCTTTCAGTCCACACTGGCAATGGTTCCATTTATACAGATCTTGTCGAAAAATTTATTGTCTTGGCATACAGCATACAGGGGTCAAAACCGTCAGACCATAGGACTTTCCACAAATCCTTCCTGGATAATTCCATCTCCAATCCTGGTTTGTACTGCAATGGTGGCTGGTCTCAGATTTCATTACATTCTCATGTGGGGCACTAAACTCTGGGGTCTCACATTTTGGAAGCCCAGAATTTTCCAGACCATGATTTCTGGTTCCTTTGTACCCAAGAGTTAAGTTCTCAGCTTGTGTCTTTCCTCTTGCATTTTACTATAAGCTGCAAGGAGAAGCTAAGCTGCATTTTCCACAATTAATTTGGAGATCTCTTCAGCTAAGTATTCCAGCTCATTGTTTTCAAATTCTGCCTTCCATCTGACACCAGGATTCAATTTTGTCAAATTCTCTGCCACATTAAAACAAGCATCACCTTTTTTCCAGTTGGCAATATCACATTCATCATTCATCATAAGTCCTCATCGGAAATATCTTTAGAATCCATATTTCTACCAACAGTCTCTTCAAAGCAATCTAGGCCTTTTTTATCAAGTTCCTCACAATTTTCCAGAATCTTCCCCTTATCCATTTAAAAAGCTGTTCCAACATGTTTGGTGTTTGCAAACTCAGCAGCACCCCACTCCTGGTACCGAAATCTTTTCTGAATTGCTAAAACTGCCAGAATGCAAAATACCAGAAATGGATAGGCTTTTATAATGGGGGTTTATTAGTTCAAAAATTTACAGTTCTAAAGGCCATAAAAGTATTCAAACTAAGGCATCAACAAGAGGATAACTTCACTGAAGAAAGGCTGAAGGCATCCAAAACACCTCATCCCCTGGGAAGGCACATGACTAGTGTCTACTGGTCCTTTGCTCCTGGGTTGCACTGCTTTCAGATTCTGATTCCAGTGGCTTTCTCCTTAAGTGTCTGGAGGTCCTCTCTTAGCTTCTCTGGGAAAAACTCTGGGCCTCCTCTCTTAGCTTAGCATCTCCAAGCATCTCTCTGTCTGCATCTCCAAGTGTCTCTCTCAGCTCACTTCAAAATGTCTCTGCTTTTTATCCTCACATAGAGGATGCAAGTAAACTAATTAAGACCCACCTTGAATGAGTGGTGTTTTGGTTTGCTAGAGCTGCTATTATGCAAAATACCAGAGATGGATTGGCTTTTATAAAGGGGATTTATTAGGTTACAAAGTTACAGTTCTAAGGCCATAAAAGTGTCCAAACTAAGGCATCAACAAGAAGATATCTTTAGTGAAGAAAGGACAATGGTGTCTGGAACACCTCTGTTAGCTGGGAAGGCACATGGCCAGTATCTGCTGCTCTTTTACTCCTGCGTTCTGGTTTCAAAATGGCCTTCTCCAAAATGTCTCTGGGCTTCTATCTCTCTTAGCTTCTGTCTCTCTGCTCTTGTGCATCTTTGCTTGTTCTTCCAAGGTGTTTCTCTGTAAGCATCTGGGGGTTCTCTCTTAGCTTCTCCAGGGCAAATTCTGAATTACATATCTTAGCTTCTCTCCAAATGTCTTCAAATGTCTTTTAAAGGACTCCAGTGATCTAATTAAGACCCACCCAGAATGGGTGGGATCACACAACCATGGAAATGATCTAATCAAAATATCTTACCCTAATAAAAAAACTTATGTCTGCTCCTACAAGATTGCATTAAATAAGTAAATAACTGAAACTGTGGAACTGTAACCCATAACACTCTTTGAAAACTGCTCTCTAACTACTTGTTAAGTCATACTTTGAAAGTTATCACTGTTCTGTAGATATGTTAAATTTCACAATAAAATGTATTTTAAAAAGATTGCATTAAAGAACATAGCTTTTCTCGGGGACATAATAGATTCAAACCAGCACAGGCAGGGTCACACCTCCATAGAAATAAGCTAATCAAAAGGTCCCACCCACATCACCACAGAAACAACCTAATCAAAAGATTCCACCCTCAATAAGTCTGCAATCACAAGATTGAATTAAAAGAATATGGCTTTTCTGGGGTATATAATAGATTCAAACCAGCACACCCAGAGCAATATAATTCTCAAGCAAATTGGAAAATAATTGAAGGAAGCAGCCATCAGTTAAAGTCCTGGGTTGAGAACAAGTAGTAACTTACAGCTCTTGATTAATTTTCAACAGTTAAATGTGTGTGTGTGTGTGTGTGTGTGTGTGTGTGTGTGTGTTTTGGTTGGTAGTGGAAGGAGGAGATAACTGAGGGATAATCAATATTGAATAAATGCAAATCCTTGGTGCCCACTGTATGGAATCCAAGATTCCCAATATTTTTCAGTGCTAAATGCATAAAATTTGTCAATCATTGTTTCACAAAGGGGTTCTATGAGTCAATAAATTTGGGAGACACTGAGTTAAACCAAGTTTAGTCCCACAAATATTCATTGAGTACCTACTACTCACGCAAATTAACAGTTTCTCTACCACAGCATTTCTTAATGCCTCTAAAATGCCAGTATTTATTAGGTATGTCTGAAAGGAATAGTGAGCAACAGTTCCCAAAAATTCAACCAACTCTCTTTTATTTCAAGAACATCTATAGGATTAGTGTGCTTCAAAATACAATGATTAATATCTCCCCCTTTATCCTATGGTGAAGCCTGGAAATCTATTGCTAATAACTTGTGATTTGAGTTAAGATAACGAACTTTTGTTAAATTTAAATTCCCTTGTGAAGAATGACACATGAAGCTATTAACAGATGAAGAGTGCATATTCATGAGCTAGACTGACTCAGGTTGCATTCTGCCTCCCTAATTAACCACTAATATGACTCCAGGTGGGTTTATTAACCACTCTGTGTCTCAGTGTGGCAGACAGATCATAAATATGGCATCAGTTAATGGCCTCCCTCTTTCCATGCCTTTCTAATGTGCCTATAGTCTCTCCCATTAAGTGGAGTCCTTTACCCAACACTGGAGTCTGAGTTGCTTTGGCCTCTAGAACACAGGGGAGATGATGTTATGTCAGTTCAGAGCCTAGATCTCAAGAGTACTGTGCACTTACATTCTCTCTTCTTGAAATTCTGTTAGCTGCCATAAAGACAAGCCTTTTGGAACAGCAGAGAAGAGTTGTCCTAGTGCATCCATTCAGACTAGCTAGTTCCCAGATGATACGTCAGCTGATGGTCTGCATATAAGCAAACCCAGATGAGACCAGCCTAGCTCAGTGCAGACCAACAGAAATGCCAACATCCTGTAGACTTTCGAGAAATAACAAATGATTATTTTTTCAAGCTACTAAATTTGAAGAGGGTTGTTAGGTGGCATAATTATAGTAATAGATAACTGACGTATTTGGTTTCGTCATTTGTGACATGGAGAAAATAATAGACCTAGCTCATAGAACTATTGTGAGAATTAAATGAGATAATACATGTAAAAGTCATCAGTCCTTTAAACTTAGTAATTTCTTAATAAAAATTGGCTATATCACTATTATTTATTTGAATTAATTTTAGCTATGTTTTCCAGCGTCATCTCTGGCTAAGAGAAGACATGAAAGGGAATGGGGGTTGTAAGGCCCAATACCCTACAGGTATGGACCGGTCTGGACTGGGGAACATGTTGTGGGAAGACATAAGATATGAGACAGGCACTAAAAAGGGGTTTCTGAGTACGAAGAAGACAACTACCAAGGTTATTCAGTCTGAATTCAGCTCTGTCTGATATGTCTTATCTTCTCAAATTCTCTTCATATCCTTCTGTGGTGTATGCTCAAAAGAATTTCCCCAGTGTCCCCAGGAAAAAGCCCAAAGTCCTTAGCAAGACTGTGGCAAACATTGATTAGATACCCGTGATCCCATTTCCTCTTCCTGGATGCTCAGGGAGACTACAGTTCCCATACTCCCCTGCAACTGATTCACTAATGGAAAGTAAGTGGAAGCACCATGGGTCATTTTGGGTCAGAGTGGTGACTTTCTCTCCTTCACTCAACTGCAGTCTAAGGCCTCGTGTCCCTGAAGGAAGGAGAGCAGATCCCTGAGTCACTATTTGGAAAAGAATCATCAAGAAAAATTGGCCCCAAACACACCAGATTGTGATTTAATGAAGAAATAACACTTTACTGATGAGCCCAATGAGAGCTCCTTTCTTAATTCAGATGCAATGTTATTAAGACCATTTGCAATTTGATTCAAACCTCCTTTCCAGTGTTTTCATTCTTCACATATCCATCCTCATAATCCTATGCTCCAAGGATCCCAAAACTCCTTATAATCCCCTGAATATGCCACATGCCTTTTCATGTATTTGTTCATGCAGTTCACAAAGTCTGTAAAGCCTTCCTGTCTTCAAGGACTTTTAAAGTCTTCTCTGACCCTTCAAGACAGAAGATTGTTCCATCCTCCTTGTTCATTGATTCATTGAACAAACATTAATTGAGTACCTAGTGTTTTCCAGACAATGTGCTATGAGCTGAGAATCAAAAATCCACACTGCACACTACCTGACCACTTTATCTCCAGTGTATCTTTATTATTCATTCTGTCCATCCAGCATAGAACCCCTTTTTCTTTTCAGGGAATTCCCCAGTTTGTGAGTCTCAGTTGTGGGTCAAATTCCTATCATTGCTGAAAATGCTGAGTATTTATTTCATTTTCTTGGTCTCCCTTGAAACTGGGGCCCAGGAACTGGCATCAGCTGTCAGACTCAGGAACTGATAACATGCAAGAAAAGGGCAGAAGCTCTTCCTTCTCTTTCTGACAACAGTACAGCAACAGAAACTGCAAATCTGAGCCCCTGGCACAGAAGTGGCAGTAGTGCAAGCCATGGTGTCTCACTCTCAGAGGTGGCGGTGGTAGCAGGTGGTAGCAGGTATCAGATCAGTTCTGCGGTGTCCTTTGGGGCACTGTTTCTGAAAGTCTAGCCCTAGTTCTGGTTCCCTAGCCCTCCCAATGATCTTGTAAAACTTTCAATTTTATTTTGCTCAATCGTTTTCTAATCAATCAACCAGAAACAGCTTCTGTTGCTTGCAAATAGGAATCGTATACACTATCAACAAAGACACATGCCCCCATTCTCTTATCTTGCTTTTGTCTGCAGTACTTATCACCACCTGACCTGTTTATTGTCAGGTTTCAACACTAGAGTAGAAGCTCCATGAGAGCATTGTCTTTTGTCTTGTTCACTGCTATATCCCCCAGGCCTAAACCAATGCCTAATACATATTTGTACTTAATACAATATGTTGAAAGAAGGAAACACCTAATGCTTGCTATCTCTTTTAACCCTGAGAATAACCTAGGTCTGTTAGAAACACAAACCTACGATGTTTAACTGCAGCTCTTTGCCTTGGATTCCTTGTCTGAAAAGAAACCCTTTCCGGCTCTCAGAGTCTATGATTCTAGGTGGAGCAACTTCCCTGAGATCAGAGGAGTCCTTGGTGGGCCCACCCCCAGATATGCAGACATGCTGCTTGTATTATCTCTGTAAGGCACTGACTTCCGAACTATCATTTGGGCCCATTATTAGTAGTTTGCCAAGGGTGAATGGACGGCCACTTGTCATATTTGATATTAGAAAGGCCAATATGTCTAAAAACCTTTAAACCATACACAAATGCCTGCAGAGGCACTTAGTTGACTAACATGTGTCCCAGACTATCTCAGCCACAGCAAGAGTTAATCTCCCGCTAAAATTACAGGAGATATGGAATGAGCTCCTGCCATGACACGCTGAGATGAAGACACTCTACTTCTTGAATTACTTTCTTATAAAAAATTGTAAGATGCCTTCCTGTCCAAACCTAACTAGCTTACATCTGCCGAGAATATGATGCTCTTTTCTAGGCTACAAGTTCCGTGACCTGCCTTGCATTTGCTTTATTTCTTTTGGTCCGAAGATCACTCATAGCACAGCTGCTTCCTGGGTCGTTGTTTAAAATATACTTTTGACACTTGCTGTGGAAATGATGCATTCCAAGGTTACTAACCTGCTTATGACCGACCCTCTGTGTCTTTCCTGTGCCAAACCACCACAGCTTGTATGCTAGCCTTGAAGGTCACGTAATTTAGAAATGTATGCTTAACATAAGATCACTGATTTAGCACTATGTGTTTAAAAAGTGGAGCTACTTGCAAGCATCCTTTCCAGAGAGCAATGAATTTTTTTTCCCACAAATACTGGCAATTCTTTCCCAATAATGCTCTCATGAAAGGCTCAGGCAGAGTAAGGGGAAACCAAATGCTGGAGGAGATGGAGTTAGCGTGAAGCTCATTAGGAAGTACAGATAGAGCTCCCCTCCCACCCCTATTTCCTGAGGAAGGGTCCAACAACTGAGGCTAAATGAAAATCAGGGCAGAGCAAATCCCACCCAGTGTGGGGTTCCATGTTGGGGAACAAGGAGAAGAGGAAGATTCTAGAGCAAAGGGAGACCATCCCAGAAACAGTGGCTAAACACAGCAGTAGAAAAGCTGGGACAGAGGCTTATCAGGGACTCTCAGGCACCTGGCCAAGCACTTATTCACTCATGTATTCAACAAATACCAGTTGAGTACCTACTATGTGCCAAGCATCTTTCTGGGAGTTGACTATACAACCAAAGTAAGATAGACTAGGAGCGTATGCTCTAGAACATAGCAGACACTGAATGAATATTCATTGAACTGATCAGTTAACGAAAATGACTGAGCTGACACTTCTCTTTTCTCTAGTACCGTGTATTCATCTGCCACATTACAAGGTAAAAAGAATGATGACTTCAACTGAGTTGTCAAGAAGTTGGCCAAGATATCTGAAATGTAATAAGACTAGTGGAAATGTGTCTTTATTAATAATCGCCCTAGTGCATATAATGCTTCTTGACATAGTAAAGATACTATGAAATCATCATGATTAGACATGAAGAAAAACTAATATTTACTTCAACTTTATCTCATTTATTTTTAAATTTGGTATAATGTATATTTTATAATGCATGTATGTTATAAAAATAACATAACATTTTAATGAATGGAGTAGTACATTTACATATTAGTAAATAAATATAAATGGATTGGAGATGGGCACTTAATTGTGTTACTGTTGTTGCTAGGAGTTTGCAGTCAAAATGGGGCAACACTGTTTTAGGTTTGTGGGCACAGGCTAGCTGGTGAGTCATTCTACATTGGGTTGCTAAGGAAAGCGCTAACAGTGGATGTCCTGCCAAACTAGGGTCCCAGTGGTTCTGAGGAAAGTAGAGCCGAGACCAGAAAGAAGGGAGGGAATCAGGAGCCTTCCAGGCAGACAGAACAAGAAGTGCAAAGGGCTCAAAAAAAAGTGTGCTGGGGGGCTGGGATAGAGTATGGGAATGGAGAGAGAGGGACAGGAGACAAGACCGCGAGGGTAGAGGGGCCGGATCATGCCTGGCCATGGAGCCATGGTAATGACTTTGGATTCATTGTGAGTGAAATGAAAGCTCACTGGAATGTGAGCAGAAGAATGATATCTGTTTATACTTTTGGAAGCATTACCAAGTCCTTCAATCCAACTTTGACCTGGAATATATTTTTACCACCATCTGTCTGATTTGTGTGTCCATGTCTCAAATGACTCTAAACTGGGAGAAGTCAACGTGCATAAATTTATCCCCTGAATTACAATGTCTATCATACTAAACAGGTAATTAATTCTATAACTTGATTTTTCCACTCAGCATCAAGTTATGGACACTGATCCTTGATGGTGTGTGTAGTTTTAGTTAATTCCTTTAAATTGCTTGTAATAGCCCGTGTGTGAATATACAACAATATACTTATCCTTTTTCCTATGAATGGACATTTATATTTTTTCAACTTGTCATTATCAAAAACAAAGCAACAAAAACATTTTTCTATGTGTCTCCTTGAGTACATAGACTCTCTAGAATTCCTACTTAGAGGGGAAATTATTAGGTCATTGTACATGCATTATACAACCGTGCTGTCTATTGCAAAATGGTCTTCAAAGGGATTCTAACAATTTATCTCCCAAGAAGCAGTGTATATGAGACTTCACATTTCTCTACACCTTTGCCAACCCTTGTTATTATCAGACATTTTAATTATGTTAACAAATAGATATGAAATGCTCCTTCATTATGGTTTTTATCTGCATTTCCCTGAATACTAATAAGCTTAAATATCTTTTCATATATTTATTGGACATTCTGTTTTCCTCCCTTAATTGCCAATTTATTTATATCTTTTACTCATTTTTCTACCTAGTTAGCTATCTTTCTCTTATTAATTGGTAGGAATTTTCTGTAAATTCTAGATACTAATCCCTTGGTAGTATTTGCTTTGCAAATATTTATCATTAATTTGTAAACTGTCTTTTCATTTTTTTAATGTATCTTGGTGAGCAAAAATGTTTATTTTAATGTAGTAAACTTTATCAATATATCTTTAAAGTTTGGAATTTTTATGCCTTGTTTAGGAAATGCTTCTTCACCCCCATGATCATAAAAATATCTTGTATTTTCTTCCAAAAGTTATTCTTTTCTCATTTAGGTCATAAATCCACCCCAAATGTATTTTTGTGTGTGGCGGGAAGTTGGCATACAATTCTGCTTTTCTTCTATAGGAATAAATGGTCCCAGCACCATTTATTAAATAGTCCTTCTTTCCCCATCAGCGTACATTGTCCCACTCTCATACATCCGGTGCATATATTTTATTCTGTTCCGTTGGTCTATCCTTGGACCAAGAGCACATTGTCTTGTTACTATGACTTTATAAAAAGTCTTGATATCTGGTAGGACAAGTTCCCACATTTTGTTCTTTATAACAGTTTTACATCTCCTTATTCTTTGATCTTCTATGTAACTTGTGGGATCAGCTCTTTAATTTTACCATAATGTAATGGTCTCCTTATTCATTGGCATAGTGTAATGCTTCAGTTATTCTCTTTTTATATTTAAATAACCATTTGTACTTTTCTCCATATATGTCCTACAAGTATTTTTGTTAGATTTATTCCACAGTACTTAATAGTTTGGGTTTTAATAATTTATAAATTCTAATAATTTGGAGATCATTTTAGATTTTCATTCAATACTGTATATTTGTAATAAATATCATCTGCTTTTTATTTCCAAGTTTTGTAACTCTTATATATATTTCATTGCTTTGGAACTCCAGGACACTGTTGAATAGAAGCAATGATAGTAGACACTCCTGTTTTTCCTTACACTAATGGAAATACTTCTAAAGGCTCACAATTGTCTGATTTTTTTTGTCTGTAGACTCTCTGTAGATTTTTTCTCAAACAGGCTAAGGAAATTTCCATCTATTCCAAGTTTTCTAAAAGGACTTTTATCCCTCCCAAGAATTAATGTTGAAATCTGCATCCATGGAGATGATTATATGGTTGTACTCCCTTAAATTACTAATATATATTTCATGAAATGATATTCTGATATTAAACTATTCTTGTGTCACTAGAATAAATCCTACTTAGTTATGGTGTATTTTATTGTATATACAGCTGAAAATAATTCTAGTACTGCATCAAATATTTTTCATAAATTAGATTGATCCATTGTTTGTCACCTTTTTCTCTAAATAAGGATTATTGACATTTGAAGTTTTAATAAAACAGTCATAGAACCCTCTAGGCATGCTATCTTTAGGAGGAATGAAAAGTTTTGAGTATCAATTCAATAGTATTTTTAATTTGTTGATATAAATTTATTCATAGTATTGATTTTTTATTTTCTAAATCTCCACTGTATCTGCACTTACATTTCTCTTTTCATTCATAATATTGTTTCTCCTTTTGTATCTTGATCAGTCTTGTTAGGTTTGTCTATTTTATTCACTCCGTCTAAGAATAAGCTTTTGCCCATTGATAATCTCTAATTGTAATTTTTTTTTCTATCTTGGTAATGTCTGCTCTTACCTTTATTGGTTCCTTGTTTCTACTTTTTTTGGATTTATTACTTTGCCTTTATTATTAACTTCTTAAGTTGAATGCTTCTTAAGCTGAGTGCTGATTTTCAAGCTTTATTCTCCAATATGGGATTTAAGGCATAATTTCATCTCCAAGAGGCACTTTAGTTACATCTCACATGGTTTTTAAATTATTATTGTTGTATCATTACCATTCAGTTCTAAGTATTTTCTCCTTTTCATTATTATTTCTTCTTTGACCTATGAGTTATTGGGGGGCAACCATATTTTTTAGTAATAATGTTATTGACCTCACTGGCAGATACTACTAGTCATCTACTCTAGGAATCATTCTCTGTAATCACCTGGGTTTGGGATAGCAATGTTCCCTGTTAAAGGCACACATTTTCCCGCTCTCTTACAGCTAGGTCTGACCACGTGATAAGTTCTGACCAATGAGATGCAAGCACTAGGCATCTCAAAGTTAACATTCTCCAAACAGAACTACTGATGGTCTCCACCAAAAATCTGTTCCCCAAGTCTTACCACCTCCAACACCAGCCACCCCAGCCTATCAGACTAAAAACCAAGAAGTCCCTCTTGATTGCCCTTAGCATCACATCCCACAGCCAATGCATTACTATGTCCTATCAGCTCTGCCTCCAAAGTATTTCTAAAATATGACCACTTCTCACTGATTCACCTGCTAAGACACTAGTCTTGGCCACCATCCTCCCTCAGCCTTCACTGGAATATTCTGATAATTTCCATAATGGTACTCAAGTGCGGGACACTGTTATCGAGTTCTGACTTGGCGGGCCTGGGCCAGGGGAACTGATCAGCCCCTAGGAAAGGTAGTGGGGCACGGGTGGTTGCGCCCTCCACGGCCCCCCGGGCCTGAGAAAGTGGAGCCGAATGCAGGCCCCATTTCCTCACCCCAAAGTAAAAACCATTGGGGAGGGCTTGCCGGAGAAAACCGCCCCCTTTACCTTGCCCACCCACTCCCCGTTACCGGAGCAACTCCCGCCCCTTTTCAATCAACCTCCGCGCCCTCTCAGAACCAATCCAAGCCTTTAACCCTTGCAGCTACCCCGCCCTCTAAATGCCCGATATAAACTTGTACTCTCCCCTAATAAACTCTCTCTTGGTTTTCATCATCCTAAAAGAAATCGTGTCCCGCCTGTTCCTTTCTCGCCGCCCTCCATACTTGCACGCCTCCCGCCGGGGACCTGGCCAAGTCCCCCGCCTCGCCCTCGCCTCCGGGAAAGAGCCCCCGCCGCCGGTACCCTCAGAGCAATCCTGGGAGCCTAGGATTTAGCAACCGGCCGCCACCCTCCCCCAGACGAATCAACTGCAACCGCACTCAAGGTCTCTTGCTTCCCAACAATTCAACCTGCCTTCAGCAGCAGTCCACCCCTCCAGCCACTCTTCCGCATGCCAAGCCTAGCCTGTCTCAGGCTGGTTGTTCTTTCTGCTTGGAACATTCAGCCTCCAAAACATTACCTGGTTGCCTTCACTAATCACATTACCTAGCTAAGGCAGAAACCTCCTTACCACCACAAGTCACTCTCAGCCTCATTAGCATAGTTTACATTATTCCTATCACTGCAGTTTTCATTACCTGGAATTACCTTTAATATTTTTTATATTTAATATATATTTAAATATATTTAATATATTTAATATTGCTGTTTTTCCATTATTTGTGTGACCAACTATACTATAGGCTCCTAAAAGAATTTTTTCATTGCTACTGCTTTTAGAACAATCTCTTGCCTAGAGCAGGGGATCAGTAAATATAATATACAGCATATAATATTGGAATATATATGTGTACATATACTGTTGATCCCCATTATTCACAGATCCCATATTTGTGAATTTCCCTATTCACTAAAATTCATTTGGAACCCCAAAATCAATGCTTGCTGTACTCTTATGGTCATTCATGGACACGCACAAAGTGGTGAAAAATTTGAGTTGGCCCAAACACACGTTCCAGTTGAGGTTGGACAAGGTGATCTTGTTTCAGTTCTCATACTGTAGACAAGTGTCCTTTTTTGGAGTATATTTAGTGTTGCCTGGCATTCCTAAGTACAAGAAAGCTGTGACATGCCTTACAGAGAAAATACATGAGCTAGATAAGCTTCATTCAGGTATAAGTTATAGAGCTGTTGGCCATGAATTCAATGTTAATGAATCAACAAAAAATATTTCATAAGGCATCTTTAAACAGAAACCCACATAAAACAAGGTTATATATTGTTCAGTTGATGAAAATGTGTGACCAGAGGCTTGATGGGACTTACGTCCCTGTAGTATAAACTAATTAATAATGTCAGACTCCCACTGTCACTTGTGTCACACCTTGCAGAGTGAACGGGCCATTGTCCTCTGCTGTGAAGCTTTGCCTGCTAAGGGCCTTGATGCACTAATGGTGAAAGGACAGCAATAAGGAGACTGTGTTGGGGTCATTTTCTTCCCAACACAGTCCATGTTGGGAGTCACAGAATCCCTCAGTTGTAAAGATTCTTGAGAGTTTCAATACTTGGAGTCCAGACAGGAAAATAATCAGTGAAGCAGGCTACTACAGATGCATCATTTAGATATAATATTCCCGAGCTTTAGTGGAGTAAGAGCAGTTAGAAAACAAGGTCATATTTTTATCTGTCCTATAGTTGGCCTTTTGCTTTCATCTCAAATTGCGATTTCCTACATCTTTTGATTTCTGCTCTTGAATTCTACTATGTCCATTCATCATACGCTACTTTTCAGCAAGCAGTAATTTGTGGTAATTCGACTCACACATTTTGGAAAGGGGAGACCACAGAAGATAAAACTATTTAACTTAGAATCATGTCCCTTCCCTTACATGTGCTCAGGACTTTCTGGCTTAATCCTAATCACTGAACTCTGCGGTCACCTCTGCCTGGTGACATTGCCATTCCCTTCATGACAAATAGGAAGGAAATAAAGACAATTAGAGCCCTTTAAGATGTGAATTTCAGTGATGGCTGAAAATGTTCTCCCCAACCCCCCCTCAATTTCTGCTTATTTAAACAAAGCTCCGGTGAGACTAAATCTGGGAGGCTACCACAGCTCCATGACAACTGGATGGCCAGCCATGGCGACCATCTCCATGTGCACATCACTGTCATTTATAAAGATGTATATGCTCATTGTAGGGAAAACATTCTCTTTGGCTCACACCAAGAAGAGCTCATTAGCAACCAAAGAGTGGTATGGAGGCAGGATGCTGCTAAAGGGGCAGCGTTCTGCTTGCTGAGCTCAGTTTTTATTTTTATTGATTATAGTAAGATGGAATTATCGTCTTGGTTTTTATGTATTATGCCACATATTGGCACTGCAAGGACACCTGAGGCACTGTGATTTCTATTCTTTCATATCAGATAAATGATGCAGTTTTTCCTTGGAGTGTATATCTCTGTGTAAATGGTAAAGTAGTAGTGGTCTATACCAGTGATTCTCAAACAGGGATCCAAAGTTCTACAAGAAATGGTTTTCTTTTAACATTTGTATTATTTTGAAATGTAAAAAAAAAAAAAAAAAAAAAAGATATGTTGCCAGTTATAAAGTCAAAAAAGGGAAGGAACAAATTTTCTTATGGATCAAGCCAATGAACCCAAAAGGATAGCAGTATTGAAGCAGTCCTGCACAATAACATACTGGTTACTCACGTTTGCATGGGACAGGCTTCTCTCCCACAAGACTGCACGTCTCACAATGGGAATATAGTAGCAAGGAGCATCCTGAAAGGTTTAAAACAGGGCACTTAGTACCACTTAAATGATTCTTGCAAAGAGAAATTTCCATCCCTGAGAAGATTTTTAGGCAGACCAGAAACTAACTCACTCAAACAATGAGTGTTCATTCCCTGAGTACTTGATGTTATCAAGAACACTGTCCTACATACTACAGGGAAAAAAAAAATGGTAAGTGCAAACAGACACAGTTCCTACTTGCAGGAATCCAAGGGAAGACACAGTTGGTAACTAAATAATCACACAAATAAATGAAAGATTTCAACAGTGATAAATTTTATGAAAGAGAGGCAAAGTAGTTTAAGAACATTGTGGTATAGTAGGATAAAATAGAAATTAAACATTTATACCTTTTGCCATATTTCTCTGAAGTGCCTCCCATTCGAGGAGATGAAGTATACTTCCTTGTCCAATTAATACTGAACTTGGCCACATGACTTGCTTTGGCCAGTGGAATGCTAGCAGACACGACATGAGCAGAGACTTTAAATGTACATGCACCATTGGTCTCTTAAATTTCTGCCTTGGCAAGGAGACAAACATGCTCTAGGTAGCCACTGGTCCCAGAATAAGGAGACAAATACAATAGACTCAAACCTAACCCCTAGCCTGCAAGCAATCCCAGCTGAGTCCAGCAGAGCCTTAGCCAACTGACAGACACATGAGCATGAATAAGAAATGAATGTTATTTGTTAGAAGACACCATGTTTTGGTGTTGGTTCTTATGCAGCATTATCATAGCAAAAACCTGACTGATACAAACATATAATACATACAATAGGTCCACTCCAACCATGTACCTTCACAAATCTGGTGTCTTCTGGGTAGTTAACACCACCCTGGGTAGTCAACCCCAAGCACTGACTATTGCCCCAATCCACACTGCTCTGGCAGATTTTTTATTTCAGTGGATATTTCTCAGTGCCACTGCTCAAAACTATGCAAATTGTGGACAGCACAATGGTGGCATCATTATCAGAGACTCTCTGCAAATGATGCCTCCTAAAGTGTTCAGTGCACCACCTGAACATCTGTTCACAGCAGTCCTGGAGATGCCTGCCCTACAAACAGTAAAGCTTTATGGTAGCCAATCATCCAAGGAAATCATGTGCATTCTGCTTGTTTCATTTTCTAAAGGGCAAAGGCCTGGGCAGGAGAAAAGAAGAAGCAGGGATTGAGATTATCTGATTCCTTCTTCAAAAAGATTTATCTTGAACTTTTAAGCAAGCTTAGAATGCAGGTAGAATGCCTTTGTAAACAAAAGAGCTATTGTAATCAACAAGCCAAACAGGAAAAAAAAAAAAAAAAAGCTCCCTAGCTGGGATATTCATTGCTAGTCATTAACCTGATTTTCTAATGAATATGGCATTAGGCATTCATTAACAATCATTTGTGTTTATGTTGAACAGTGGATGTATAATGAAGGTTGGTAAATGAAAGCAAAATTAAACCAGGGAATTTTGGACACTTATAAAGCAATTAACTTGTTTGGCAGTAATTATACATTGAAAGCTAAATCAAGTGCATTTGGAAAGCCATAAGAGTTGCCTCATAAACCAGAGGTGCTTTATCTAAAATAATAGAAAACCTCCATTTCTTTTTGAAATAAAAAAAGAAAGGCAAAAGTATGGTATAAATGACAAACAAGGCACAGGTCTAATGAAAAGAAATATGGTTACAGCCTGTATGTTAGAAAAGAGGCAAGTTAATGAAAAATAGGACAGCTCAGCTAATTAAAACAAAAAAAAAAGGCTTTTGTGACAACAATAATGTGAAAACAGGTGGCATGTACTAGAGGGTTCAAGTCTGGGTCCTTAAGAGACACATATATGTGTGTGGGCATACTCACACACATCTAGACATACACCTGTCTACATGCTTGAGCTACCTTTTAGGTGTATGAAGAGCAAGCCTTGAATCCACAATCAGATTATTGGGCTACCACATTTTAGCTGTTACCAAATCTTTGTCATTGAATTTTGTAACTTGATTCTCCCAATGAGTGTTTGACTACAGCATTTATGCAATTTAGTGCAGTTCAGTAATTAAACGTATTCTGGAACTCCTTTACCAAAGGGGATAGAAAGCAGGGTACTGCAGCAGAGAAAGGAGAGACGCAGGGAAAAATCATTAATGAACTGGTGATGGAGCAAAGGAAGTAAACGCCAATTCCATATGGCCACAGAATTCATAAACAAAAACTGTACTCCAAAACTGCATTTAAATCTATTAAAGCTTCCATGATGCGGGATGAATTTTCTCAGCATTTTCAATCCTACAATATTTAGCCAAGTAACACTACAGAGGTGCTGTTTCTCCCTAGGGTTACAATAGGATGGCTTGGCTGTAGGAGATAGTCTTCAGATGAGCTCAAAGGCCTAGGAAAAGGAGCAAAGATTTTCAAATCAGAGTGTCTTGATCCTCCTCCTCAAAAAGATCTGAAGATTCATGAGCTCTTCCTATCTGGACAAATACGTTTGCAGACAGGGCACTGTAGGTGCTTGAGGGTTAGTAACTAAAAGAAAGGTTCCCAGGGGGATGTATAAAGGGCAGCCGACTTTGTGGAAACATTTGCAAAGTGCTTGGGTGTCAACTCTGCTAAAAGCAAATACTTACTTTGCCTCTGGGATTGGAACAGAAAATGGAAACCAGGAGATATATTTTGAAATCCTCACTTAGGCCAGTTAACTGCTACCATATAAAAAATGTGTTTTCTGCAACAGAGTATGTGCATTTTTCCGAAAGATGTGAACTCTCTTTAAAAAGAAAAACATTTCATTTGCAAGCAGAGGATCAAGACATTAGGCTGAAAAACTCATTTCTTACTTATTTGAAACCATTTTAAATATTTAGATTGTCTACCTAGTTCTAATCTAATATGAAATATTTCATTTGAGGTTTTCTTGATCAGAAAATTACTTCCTGATTTTGACCAAGTTTTCACCAATACACCAACATTCTTTTTGCAATGGTCTCAATAACTTTTCTTGAGTCTTCATAAGCAAATACATTAAGATATCGGGAATTTCCAGAAATCACTCTTTTTTGAAGGCACCCGCTACTAACCAGTGTTGCTTGCATTTTACTGTGCCTTCTGATCACCTGGAGAGCTAGTTAAAATGCAGATTCTGACTGAGTAGGGGTGGAGCCTGCATTTCTGTTTTTGTAACAAGCTCCCAAGTGATACTTGTCCCTGGACAGCAAGATACTGATCTGCTAATCCTTATAGACTGCTGCTTTAAAAAGGTTGTAAGATCAGGACTAGAGGTATTTGAAGGATCGGACGCCCCACCCCCAGCTCCCAAGAGGAAACTTGGAAAGTGTAGTGACCAGAAATTAAGCAAAACAGGAATACCAATTAGAAATGAAATATAACGGAAAATGGTTTAGTCACTCCCTAATAAGCTGTATGCTTTACATTTTTTGCCTGCTTGAAACCAAGACAATTCAACTTATCAAATAATTATTGATATGCCAGGCATAGTGCTAAGCAAAATAAAAGAGGCATAGTCCCCCTAATGCCCCCTCAGTATAATTGTGATACACCAGGATACAGGCTATGAAAAAAGGATGACAGATTGGCAGACAGATACCTCACCTGGACCTAAGGAGAGAGGGGAGAGGTATCCAAAAATGCTCTTTAGAAGAGCAGTCAGCTGAACCACATCTTGAAGCAGGTGCAATAATTATCTAGTTATTATTCTAGAAGAAAAGGAGAATGCCTTTAGCAAAGGATCAGCATGGGGAAAAGTCTAGA
The DNA here is from genome assembly GCF_015220235.1 of Choloepus didactylus. NCBI lineage: Eukaryota > Metazoa > Chordata > Mammalia > Pilosa > Megalonychidae > Choloepus > Choloepus didactylus. The sequence continues at coordinate 25,813,148 of NC_051314.1, read as the reverse complement.
CTGGAGGAAACTCATGACACCCGGGTTAGCTACTACTTGTGGAAGGCAACATGCCAGGCGTATCCGTGCAATCATTTCTTTAGTCCTCCACCAAAGGTCTATTGCAAGGTAAATGTTTTTATCATTATTTTATAGATGAGAAAAATCTGAAGCCCAGAAAATTTAATAACAACCCAAGGCAACACCACTGAGGAAGTGGTGGAGCTGAGATTCCAACCTGAGTCTGTCTACGGTTCTAAAATCTATGTTTTTTTTCTATATTCCAGTGTCTCCTATAATTATGTCATTATGACTGGACTGTAGGGTGTGAGGGAAAGAGTAATAAGGATAAGAGATTAACACTGCATTTTATATAAGGGTCTTTATTTTTAATTCCCTAAACTGTATTTTGTTCGAATAGTGAAATGACCCATCCTAAGCCTACAGTGATTTAAGATTTGAACAGACTTGGGCACACCTACTGTTGCCAAAGAATATTGAACCCTCGAAGTAAGTGATGATTTCACTCCTGATCACATGTTTATTCACCACCTTTCAGAGAGTGTGCGTTTGGAACAATGAGATCAGAAGGAAAAGGCTGAGACTGGCCCAAGGAGATTGTAGACAAAGCCATACCTGGCCCTATGGAGCCTCTGGGCAACGTATTAAAACCAAGAGCCACCCTCTCTGGGCAGACACAGCCCAAGGCAGGGTTCTGTTTGGCTAGCAAAGGCACCGGGATTTCACCCTCCACTTGCCCCCTTCATCCTGAGGGGCACAAGCTTTCAACCCTCTGTAGAGGCCCTAATTGTTGGCGACTTCAGCTGGGGCATTTACAGCATGGGGGTAAACATAAACACTAGATTCCAGAAAGAGAGTGAAGCAGAAATAAAGGCTGTGGGGGTAGCACCCACAACTTTTGGGAGTTTAACCGTGACTGGAGAACAAGAGATGGGACAGAAGCCCAAGGCAGGGCAGTGGGGTCAAGTATTGACTTTTTCCACCCCCCTAAATAATTAAAGAGACCTGGGAAAGCTCAAACACAGAGGAAGGGGGTGTGGAGGTGAGGAAGTAGGCTGAACCCACACAACAGTTGACTTGAAACTCAAAAGCATCAATTGCTAATTCTAATTTTTTCTTCAAAGAAAACAAAACCACCTAGGAGTAAAAGATTCTTTGAATCGAAGAAGACACAAACCTGACTCCTCTCAAAATAAGTGCTAAGGCTCAAATTTGAATAAGGTATCTTAACAACTTATTATATGTGCATGTGATGATTATAACATTGATTCTTCCATTTCTAATTGTCAACCACTGATTTCAGAAGCCTGATGATAGCAATGGTAAAATGGACTTTAACCCACATATTTATACAATTATTGCTTTTTTAATTGAAGTGTAACTTGAAGGAAATTGTTTATTCAATAATTAATATGGACAATAAATTGTTCCTAACCAAAAACAGCATATATTTGTCAACACCTGTTTTAATAGTTGTCTAACAACAACAACAACAAAAAGATATTAAACAAACATCTGCTGACCACTCTTCCTCTGTTATCCAGAGAATCCTGGAGATGATCAAGTTATATTTTGTGTGACCAAATACTACTGGTTTCCTTATAAATCAACAATCATAACATATTATTTTAAGTATTGATAAACATAGTAAACTCTTAAAAATATTGGTTAGCAACAATTACCAAGAATAAAAAGAGTTAGCATTTTGGTCAACTAAATATTTCATCTTTTATTGTTGTTACCGTTTCAGAAGACCCATTGAATTGCAGGGACCCACCAGTCTAGTCAAAAGAAATCACAAATCCTTAACTAACATATGCTAACTTTTCTTTGAGGAACAAAAGAAGCATCTTTGTTTGTTCCTCACCAGCAAAAACCAAATCTGTCTAAAAGGAGTCCTTTCAGTAGCAATGTTAGCAGGGAAATTCAATTGTATTTAATTAAGTTCTTCCCCCAAAAAACTGCACACAGAAGAGCTGGAGAGGTTATCAGGGGTCAGATGCCTGCCATGACTTTCTGACCCTCCCAAAATGCAAAATAAAAGATAGTGGTATCCCCGCTGGTAAGATGGGCTTCCACAATGGTGTCTCTCCCTTTCTGCTTTAATTTAATAGCAATCAGCACAATATGGCTGCTTTTTTCTGAACAATAGGGCAGGCAGAAGTTAGATTTACAGCGCTGCGAGGGGGAAGGTAGGACACAAGGGAGGCTCACTATGGCTTTGAAGGTTCAATAAGAACGTCACTTTGATATGCATAAAAAAACTCGAAAATCTATTTAACATTCATTGTTGTCAAAAATGGACAGATGGGCACTTTTGAAATTTTGCATTCTAGAGTTTTCTCAAATTATTAACTTTCTTATAGATCCTATTTAAATGGGAAGTATTCAGATGAATAAGATTTCTTCCCTACCAAAAAAATAATTATGATATTTGGTGGTGCACTCAGCAGCTCTTTGACTTGAAAATAGCATGTAGCGACCCTTTTTTTCCAAATTTCATAATTTTCACAAATCTAATAATGACCTTATAATGAACATAATTTATTGACATGGCCTGAAATACTAAATGTGTTTCATGAAACCAGGCAAAAATTAATTAACCCAAATGTTATTTAGGCTCTTGGATGCCTAATTTAAAATGAGTCCCAGGCATGGAACTTACTTCCTGAAACATTTCATGTTTAGGAAATTGCATTCTTAAGTGACCTGGACAGGGGATCGTAGACTCTGGGGCCCAGAAGACATTTAATGATCATTTACTGGAGCATCCCAGCTGATGTTCAAATTCTCCCCTAATGCCCCCACCCCATGCTCATCCAGTCTGTGACTGGATACTTAAACAAAGACTTCAAACTCACTGTTTCCTGTGGTCCCCCCATTTCCAAGAAGACAATCCTGTCACAAAAACCGAAAACCTAGATCACAAGGAGGCTTAATTTTGAGGTCAGGAGCCCCCAATTTTAATCCTGATTCTGCAACCAATTTAGGATCTTGAGTAAGTCACCAATCTGTCTGTGCTTGAATAAAAACAAAGATACAGATATTTGTTTGACCATCTCTGAGTCAAGATCTTTGTGTTCAAATATGCTTGCTGATTTTTCCTGTGGGGCTGTTAGATCAGGATAGCAAATTGTCTTCAACTTGAGCCCAGACTCAGATGGGTCGGTAGGGTTGCCTGAAGGGCTGCATTAAGAAGGACTTGGGGTTTTTCCAGCATTCACTGGAAGGGGTGCCATGACTGACTGGCAGTTATCACAGGCACAGCAACTCTGGTGGAGGAATGGGGAACACACTCATATCCACCATCTTTGCTCTAGGAAATGCCTAGAAAAAAACCACGGGAAGGACATTGGGGACTGTACCATGTGCCAGCAAAGGAATGAGTAGGACATTGAGGAAGACAAGAGTGTGGGGATTATTCCCAGAGTGGTTCTAGGCTTAGGGATCGGAGCAGCCTGACCTCTTTCCTTTCAGATCAGCAAATAGGTTAAAAGTAGCAGACACTGTAAATTCACATCCATTCACTCTCTAGAAAGCCAACCATGAGAGAAGGGGAGAGGGAAGCTAATAGCTACTGAGCACATCTCAACAACCCTAAGGGGGAAATACGATGGTCTCTACTCTCCAGATGAGAACACTGGCTTAAAGGTTAGATGACAGGTCCAAGGATGCTCAGGTACTAAATAAGAGGGATTTGAACTAAGATCTATCCTCAAAGTGCCTCCAAATATAGTTCCAATAACATTTGCTATTATATTTCATTGCCTTCAAGACGGAAGTGCAGAAAAAGACTATGCTGCAGTTTCTGATCTTCCTTGTCCATTCTGCATAGCAAATGTGCAGATTCACTTACCAGCTTTATCTATTAGAGCAAGCGAATATGTAACTAATTAATTTGCTACATATCTAAAATACCATCAATCCCTTTTAGCAATAACACTATTCTAATAAGGTTATATATTTGATCTATCAATTTTTCTTAATATGCAACAGCTTTAAAAAAAATGATCACTTTTATTATGCAAAACTATAGTACTATATTCTTTCCAGAACTTTCTACTTTTCTTCCATTTGATATAGCATCATCTAGTATAATAAAATACACAAAGCAGTTATTATCCAAAGTAAAATCACAGGAAGTAAATTTATGGTACACAGAGAGAGAGAGAGAGGAAGAGATTTAATAACTGATTATTTGAACTCCACATCCTACTTCCACCTAAATCTAAAGTCATAAAGGAGACTACTATTGTTTCTCCTGGTAACGGGTTGAGTGACCATTGCAGTGAGCGCCTGCAACTAACCACACCGCTCTGGGTTTGTAGAGCACAATTAAGTAGACTATACACAAGCACAGGTGCCACATCTGGACTGGTTACCAAGGCAGCAAAATGCCATCTGACACGCCAGTGTAAAACACGTGCTCTGGAACTCTTTGCAGACTAACATTTTAATTGAGTCCAAGTTTGTAACCTTTGAATCAGCGCAAGTAAAATGTCACAGTTCAGAATAAAAATGAAAAACACTTTGAATAGCAAATCCTTTCGTAGTGAACAGCATTTCAGCTAAACAGTAAGATTATTTTGGTTCAACTAAACAGTAATAACCAAATAAAATAGTACTGTAATACAAACACATTTGACAGTATTTATCAGACAAACTGGAACAAAATCTAAGAGTGACTAATCCCCCATATCAAAGAGCAAACTTGGTTTTCCTTTTTGCGCAGTGGCTGTGTCCTGTACAAGGTGGAAAAATAATCTGCTCTGCGGCCTGGCCATGATGCAATTGTTTCTTTCTCCCTGTGACCTTCAGTAAATGCTAATAAAAGCAACCATTTATCAAACACCTACGCAGCGTCAGGCATTTTACATACATTGGCTCTTTTAATCACTGCCTGATGGTGTTGGTATTAGAGAATTAAAGTGATAAAACTTATGATGATAAATTTAAATCTGATCAAGTTCCAGTTATATTTCAGAAAGGATTCATCTTAGCAATCAGAGGGAAAAGCCAGCTTCACCAAACACCAAAAGCAAATATGCAAGGAAAGCTATATAGGTCAGTTTAACACCAAATGGGTCTATAAGATGCAATGGAATTAAGCAAACGATTCTTGCATGGTTTTCAATGGAAACCTAATAGAACTGTATGTAATTATTTGCTACCAAGAGAGTATTGCAAGACTAGCAATGAAGCTGGTCTAGAGCACCATGAGGATATGGTTATAAAGGTGGTCAAAGAAGTAGACTTCACTGTGAGACTGCTCTGGAAAGGGGCCAGGGTGGGGAGGAGGTATAGGAATCTCAGGAGATTCAAAAGAGGTGATAAGTATTTAGATGGAAGTAATTTGTTTAAATATTAAATTCAAGCAAGCATGCCTGAAAATTCCCAGGTGTTACAGACCCCTTACTTTTCTGGCAAATTCTGGTCAAGTCAATGAATATAATATGTTATATAACTACATGCTCACATTGTTCCACTTGTCGCTCAAACCAGTCATCCCTGGTGCTGGAAGAGAACCATGCCTCAAAAATCAGAGCCATCTAGCAAGTCAGTTGGTTGACGGTTCCCCTTCTAGCACAGTCTAAGGAAGTTGGGTCTGCCCAGAGGAGGATCAGTCAAAGGAGCTATTGCCTGCTTGTTCTAGGCAAGGAAGCAGTTCCCACATCAGGTCAACTCCCACATCTGGTAAGAGATGATGCCACCAGTTCTATGCTCAGACCTTTTGAATCCAAAGCACATGCCTCTCCCACTGCACTGCCCTAACGTGGGTCCAATAATCAGTTAATACGGCCTCTGGCACATACGCGTTTAGTGGATGTAGCTTTTTGCCTTTTATTTTTAAGACAGCTGCTAAATAATCTTCTGCAAAATAACTTGACAGTCTGTGACTCATGCTTTACAGTAACATATGCTTTCAGAATGTAATTTGCTTGTGAACATGATTAAATGTGCTGAAAATCAGACTGCAAGATATTCATAATGAGGGACAGAACACAATAGTCACCTTACACGAAGAGCAATTATTTAACAGGAATTCACGAATTGCTTGACGATGTTTTCTTGTGGAGACAGGCACAGCTGCCATGTAGAGAAAGTGCCAAATTTTATGCCCCCTCCCCCTGTTTACAGGAAGAGAAAACCACTCTATTTTCTCCTGAAGCTTTACTCATTCTTCTCAGATTGGTCCACATGATTTAGCAGAGGTGATTAAAGAAGCACCTTTGTCTTCATTCAAAGTGTTTGTTATTGGCCTTTTTGCAACTGTGTGTGCCATGTGTGTGATGGGGCTTCGTTTTGGTGATTTGTTTCTATTATAAGTAAAGTCTATGTAATTCAGAAGAGACAATTACATTTATATAAAATAATACAGAAGGCAATATAAAAGTGATGTAGAAAAATAGTTTTGACTCCCAGAGTTTTTCCATTTGACGTGAATAGCTGGTGAAGCCCTCAGAATCTTAGAGCACATTCTACGAACCAAAAGATTTAGTGTTTTATTGGGCATGCAGCCCTGGAGAGAGCTCAAAATACAGGGAAAATACAAACATTTTCTTGAGGAGGCAGAGTAGGAAATGCAGTGATAAATAGAGAGTATTTCGGCAGCCAGGTGTTAGGTTGGCAATTTTAACCAAGGCTATCTGGAAATTATAAATTCATGGGAATGAGACATTCTTTTGAACCCAAAGAAATCATTAATACCCCTCCCTCCCAAGAAAGGAGTGAATTTATTCATACATTGCTCTGTTTAGTGCTCCCCCGCCCCAGGCAGGTAAAACAGAGCTTGCTTCCAGGAGGGCAGAGATAGATAAAGCAACAGCTTTACAAATGCCTACTCACCCTGGTGAAAAAAAGGACCTACTATCCCATACTTAGCATGGTTTTTATTTTTTCTTTCAACTTGGTCTTGAGAATTGAATTAGAACTCTCCACCTCTGTTCTAGCTTTTGATATCCTGTGTTTCCAAGCAAGTTATATCACTAACAAGTTAAATAATTGTTTTCACAGTAGTTGCAAAAAAGTTATTAAACCAGTATGCTCAAGAACAATGGGGTTGATTTCTGATGTTGTTATTTTATTAAGAGAAAGGGCCCCTCCTTCCTCCACTCCCAACCTGGGATGTTGATCATTGAATCTTCCCTCCAAATCTTCATATGCCACTAGGAAACAAAAGGTACATGAAATTTCCAGCTGAAGAACAGTTTTTTGTGTGTGTGTTTCTTTTTTTTAATATATAACTTATCCTTTCCTCAATATTCAGGAGAAAGTCCCCATTAAACATAAACCAAATATGACTTCTCTCTTCTATCCCTGAATTATGATCAATACTTAAGTATTTTTCAAGGGAAAGTCCCCACCTTAAACTGTGGTCGTCTCCGTGTGTAGTAAGTTATCCAAATGGGGTAAATCTAATTATCCAATAGCTTTAACTGGTCTCTCTGCCTCTTATCTCGCTAATCTCTCTCCTCCAATCCAACTCTCATATTGAACTGGATTGAGCTTTCTAAAAAATTAGTTGGCATTCATGGTGTTTTCCCCACTCAGAAATCACCAAAGGTTCTCCAAACTCCTTTGTTTGTCATTCAAGATCTTCTGCTACCTTTGTCCAAGCAACCTTTCAAGACTTCTCTATATTCACTGTTGGTCCCATTTACACACGCCTCACTCTTCCCGTGGTGCGTCACTCTCTCCCAGCGGCAGAAGAGCATTCACAACTCCTTTTTCTGCCTTAGACTCTCTTCCCTCCTAATCTGCATCCAGGTCCCAATCCTAATGACCTCAGAGACATTATTAACCTTTAAACATTTAAGAGGAGTAACACTCTTGCTTGATTTTGAACCCTCTCAGGAACTAAGAATGCCTTATACTGAACAAATGCTTAAACAACACTTACTGGATAGCTAAATGGATGGATGTAGGGATGCATAGGACAGATGGATGACAATTGGATTGATAGGTGGGTAGGTGAATGGATGGATGATGAATGAATGGATAAATGGATGGATGGTTCAATGAATGAATGAGTGAATGAATGAAATATGAATCCAAGTAACAGAAACCACAACTTACAAAGTCAGTTGACATTGAAAAAAATTCTGGAAAAAGGACATCAATTGAACTCTCTAGTTCTGGTCTAATCCAGCTGTGTTCACAAACAAATTTTTAAAAGATATTTTGCTCCTTTGTCCTACGGCTAAGAGCTATTTAGAATAGCTGGCTATTCCTATAGCTAGTATGAGAATAGAATTTAAATTAATCTCACCTCAGATCAATTTCTAAATTACTTCCTAAACCTATTCTCGTTTCACTGACTGGGAAAATATTTTTTTCTAAATACAGTAATCTTTACATCCGAAAAACTCAGTTCTCTGGAGCCTCTCTGGAACTTGTGGCCGCAGGTCTCTGAGAATCTAAAACAAGGTCCAGAAAAGCCTGATACTAGCAGGCATACACTGCTCTTAGACAGGAGCATGCAGCCCTAACTTAAAGCCTACTGATTCTTATATAACACACAATGCTGCCAAGATAATCTCATCTCCAGCAAGGAGCAGACCATGAGCAGCTACTTTAACACAGGTAGAGGGACTGGCACAGACTATGGTATTTATTTCAGCAAAAACTAACAATTTATAGCCAACAGCTTAGCAGAGAGCAGAAAAACTAATTTAAAACTGTTTTAAGAATCTTGTTTTCTATATGCAAGATTTTCATTAATTTTTTTTGGTAACCATGGTAAACAGTTTTCTTATATTGTCTTTACTGTCGGCAAAATTCTGGAGTTCTCTCCACAGGTGCTTCTGGTAGTCTGAACCCATCAGGGAGACAGAGAAGTAAACAGGTGAGTCCCAAACAGTTATACTATAGGAGAGACATCTAATCCAGTCTTAGAATATCATGGAAGGTGTCTTAGTTTCCAAGCTGCTATGACAAAAATACCACACAAATGGTTGGCTTACACCAGGAAGTTACTGGTTCACAGTTTCAGAGTCCAGAAGGCTTGCTTCCTCCTGGGTCATTAGCCTCCTGACTGGCTGGCAATCCTAGGGTTCCTTGGCTTTCCTGTCACATGAACATACCCTCTCCTTTCTCTTCTGGGTACCCACTGACTTCCGACTTCTCCCTGTGGCATTCTTTGTGTCTGAATTTCTTCTGCCTATAAAAGACTCCAGTAATCCTATTAAGACCCTCCCTCATTCAGTTTGGCAGTACTTTAACTGAAAATAATGCTTTCTAAAGGTCCTGTTTACAAGGGGTTCACAAACACATGAATGCAGGTTAGAATGTGGGGGGGAGAGGCTACGTAATTCAACCTCCCACAGAAGGCTTCCCAAAGATAAGGAACAGCATGTACAACAGCTGGAAAGTTAACAGTACGTTCAGAGACCCATACGTAGTTCAGGGAGGTGGCAGCATACAGAAGAAAAGTAATTTAGTGACAGATAAAAGCAGGAGAGGAAGCAGTATTTAGATGGACAAGGCCTTATAAACTTGTAAAGGAGCTTGGAATTTATTCTGCAAGTGAAAGGAGGAGGCATTGGAAGGTTTTAAGCAAGATGTGACTTTTTAAGCAAAGATATGTTTTAGTAAGGCCTCCTTGACCCCAGTGTGGAGGTCGTATGGGATAAAATAGACGCACAGCGTGAGGAGATGAGGAGTCACGGGATAGGTGGCCTTGGGGAAGCCATGACCTCTCTGAGGCTACTCCTGTGCTTCAGTGCCACCCATCCACCTACCCTGCACTGACAGCCCAGTCCGTGGCTCCAGATCTCACAGTGGCTCCTACTCAAAAGTCCCCAGGCTGGACTCCCCACTCCTCCAATTCTCAGCTCGAACATCAGTGTTTGGACCTGCTTGTGTTCACTCACTCCTTTGACTGAATTGATTTCCCCAGCTTGACCTTGGGCATTTTCAAAGAAACTTGGGTCAGACTCATCCACAGATTATTTCCATTCCTGACCACTTCCGGGGGTGCCCTTCCTTGGCTCTGCCTCCCAGGGCCCAAATTCTGATGCTCATTCCCTCCAGTGACCCCTGAGGAGGAATCTGTGCAGTCCTGAACTTGTGCAGAGGTGGTGTTCCTTTGCCACAAAAATTTCCATAATTATAATTAATTAGATAAAATTATACAGCACTATTATATACATTTCATGACAGTTGCATGCTCTAGAACTAAAGGAAATGTTAGAAAGGAAAAAGTTGCGCCATCCTTCATAGGCACACATTGTACATGGTTATCACCATAAACATGCATTTTTCCGTGTAACATTATATTGTAGACATTTTCCAATTGTTACTGCTTTATCACTGATGTTTTAACAACTTGGTCCTATCCTCTGAACTGGAGTAATGGCTTGCTCTACCTCCCCCAAGTGATCACTTTGCACAGACAAAAATAACTACAGAAAGAGGCAAACATCTGGAGCCTCTTTCCTTGAAGACCTGAAAGCCTTGCAGACTGCCCCTTCGTGACATGGACACCAGGGCCTTGTGAAGCGGTACACTAGCGATGAGCCTTCGGTCTCACCTCCCTTGCACTTTGTGTTTATCTTTAACGCTCTTTATCAATTGTCTGTTAGAGGTCAGTGCCTCGTGTTCTGACGGGAGCCCTCTAAAGCACTCATTCTCAAGCTTTGCATTTGTTTCTTTCTTTCTCACAAAACACATTGTGGAAAGACACACCCAATGGGTTATCCATGGTTATGAATAATTCCCAACAAAACAGCTCTAACTGTACTCTTTCTCTCCCACTCAAGAAAGTATATCATAAATGACGATAAAGTAAGAGGACATTGAATCTATTTTCATGCATTTAAAAAAATAATTGCAGTTTTATCTCTCAGAAACTTAAATCCACCAGCGTTCCTATGCCAGACAGGGCCTAAAGCCCAGAGGCAATAGCCTCTTTAAGAAAAACAATCAGATGCAGCCCCCTTCCCCATACTGTCACACCCCTTTCAGTATGAACAAGTTAGGTCACTGCCTTGACACCCATGAGGATGGAGAAAGAGATTAAGTGAGAGGAAGGGGTAGCAACAAACAAGGTAAGATTTAACGAAGGTCTATGAATACTGAAACTTCATATAAATATATGTATATTTTTAGATGCTGGGGTGTTGGAACAGCTGGAAGGAGGTAACTGACATGGTGGAACTATACCCTATAACATCGTTTGAAATTTGCTCTATGGCTACTCATTGTATTGTGCTTTGAAAGTCTTGAACTTTCTATATATATCCTATATTACATAATAAGAAATGAAACTGTGGAACTGTAACCTGTAACAATTTTTGAAATTACCTATATAACTGCTTGTTGAGCTGTACATCAAAAGTTAACACCTTTATGTATGTATGCTTTATTTTACAATAATGGAAATAGCTGAAGTTATGGATCTGGGACCCATGACATTCTTTGAAATTTGCTTTCTAACTACTTATTAAATTGTACTTTGAAAGTTATCACTGTTACGTACATATGTTGAAGTTCACAATAAAAATGCATTAAAAATTGTAATTGCAAAATCTTGCACTTTATTAAACAAATCATTTACAAAATCCCCTTAAATAATCACGACACACCAATGTCAGGTGATCGTGTTGTTGAGAATGATGTCCTGGTGCTAAGGAAGTCTGTTTTATTCATCTTCATAACCTAAGGCTCACAGTTCCTGGCCTGCACTATGTGACTAGCTTAGTGCACAAGATAAAAATCCTCAAGCACTAACAGGACTTGAAAAGAGAGAGAAGAGAGGTAAGGAGGCAAAAAGTAGAGCAAGACCAAATAAACGTAAACTTAAAAATACTCAAGAAAACAAATGTACTAAGATATCAGCATGAGACATCAACCAGAAGTAGCAAAAGAACTAAGATTCTTGATAAAATTACTGTCCTGATACAACAGTATTATTTCAAAAATGCCCCAATACAACTGAAGTACTGCCTGAAGTTTATACCAGGGTTTCTGCAAAAGGTACAAATTAATTGCTAAAATTGTCAAGATAATAGCCTTCCAAAAGAGAAGACTATTTTCAAAATGCTTTAGCCCTATTCTGCCCTGTAAACCTGCTATATTCAACTTTCCCAAAAGGAAGCATGGTCAGAAATCACGCCATTTGTATCTGAAATATATTCCTTAGGGCCAGAGGGATGAATTTATGGATAACGAAGTATTGAACTTGATTAGATTTGGTATTGAATTATTAAATAATTTCTTAAATAAGGAAAAAAGAGTTTTGCTCTGAAGGACAAGAATGGAATAAATCTGAGTGAAACTCTATTTGGGAACAATTCCTTGTTCTATTCAAATCCCTTTAAATTCACCACAATGAATTTGAGTCCTGTAAAGTTCATGACTCAAAAAAGGAAAACCCAAAATTGATTTAAAGGGGCTAATCGGGGAGGAGATTTGCAGTACTTTCCTGAAATGGAAGAGAATTGGCCAACAATTCCATTTTACGGAGCCACATGTTAATGTAACAGCCAATTATTGCTCAACAAAAGTAATATCCTGATTCATTCTTTTTCACCACGTAACGACTCTGGTCTGCGAGTTGAGAAAATAAAATGATGGACTAGACACACGCCACAGAAGGAAAGAGTTGGGTAGGGTTTGGGGCTTTTCACTGGATGCAGTACATTTCATTAGTGGTTCTGGTGTCCTGCTGGGCTCTTATTTCTAAGCCTTTTGTGTGGGGTTTTCCTTTTAAAATGATACCTCAATGCAAGCGTTCACATTAGTATAAGAAAACACTTAGCACATGCCTAAGAAACCTGTAGAATGGCCATGGAAAGCACGGAAATTTTTTAAAGCAAAAATAAAGGGAATAAAATGGAATATTTTAGGCCACCCTAGCAGGTGGGTATCTGGTGGCTCAAAACCTGCTCCAAAACAAGCAGAACTGTAACTGTAGCAAGAGAAAAGACCATGTGTTCCAATAATCCCAACAAAACTAAATTGCAGACCCAGGAACATTAAAAAAAAAAAAAAAAAAAAAAAAACACCCTGCAAAAGAAAAATAAAACAATGCTCCCAAAATAGGCCCGATTATGTGGGTCATTGCGTACTGTGTATGTCCCTGTAGCATTTTATCGTGGTTACTGTTGCCAGGGGAGACTTGATGCTCTCATTATATATGTTTGTCTTTCACATCAGAGCCAGTCTTTTTCCTTCGATGCCCCCAGAACTGTAACAGAAATAAAAATAAGGAATGGACCCCATTATTACACAAATACCTACAAAGCAGAGGGAGTGACCCCTGGGGGTCACCGTGTTGTCCCTGGAAGCACTGAGGCCCTTGCCCCAGGGGCCCCCAGCCTTTTGTCACAGGGTCAAAGCCAGGACCTGGCTGAGTATCCTCTGTGAAGAATTAACAAGTGTGACAATTTGTGGGCCCTCCCCTCGCAGTCCCTGGTCCAGCCTGCTTGAATGCTGTAAATAGAGACATCTGGATAGAGCCCTTTCACTGCAGTAATTGAAAATGAACACGGATCAAGTTCTGGCCTGTTGTATTCATAAATCTTGAGGCTTAATTACATTAAAGGGAAATCTAGGGCCCAGCACTATGGAAACTGCAGATTCTATCAGGCGCTTGAATCATGAATCTTTAAGATAAGTGGGTTTTCTCTCCCCACCCCACCCCCAACTCTTTAGTAGGGCTGAATGGGAAATTTTCAACTCAAGTCTTCTCGTATTAAGGCATCGGGAAACTTCTGAGATTCTGTGCTCTACTATTTGTTCGTGTGTTTCAATTACATTTTCACTGGGTGACGTTTGTACCATTTCTCCAAGCAGATCAGCATTTGAGGCTTAAAAGTAGTCACATTTCTATGAGTAACGGTGACGGACTTGACAGATATTGAAAATATGCCCTCTCCCCCCACCCCGCCAAGTTGAGCAGGAAGAGCGTGCATCTAGTTAAAATTTAATGAGTTTCCAAAATAATTATGGCAATTTAATGTTCAAATGAAGTCAAAGCTCTCAGCATCCCCTCTAAAGCGAACAAGTTGAGAATTATACCCCTGGGAAATTCTACTGAAACTTATGGATGCCCGTCACAAGGTTGTTTTCTTGTTTAATGTCAAAATTCATTCTGTTCTATTATCTGAAGATGGATTTAAAAGGAAGTGCATGGCCCTGGTGGTCTGTTCTGTTTATATTTTTATTTCCATTTCATATATTGCATGATATTTGGGCCATTTGGGCAAATGGATAGATGGAAAGCACTATAACTTAACTTATTAGAAATGCATCTACACCAGCCATCCTGTAGGCTTGAAACCCTTTGAGGACAGGCACCACCTGCCAGTCATGGCTACCCTGCAGATAATGCCTTTCCCCGGATTCCCACTAATTCTCACATTCGCACACAATACATGCTGTAGGAAGGAGCTAATCAATCTAAAGACTGGGTCAGCGTCCCCAGGGTCAGCTGTAATGTTACTACTACCCCTTGCTCCACATACCATTTTAGTAACTCCCTAGCATCTAGTGACAAAATCACTGAGTACAAACAAAAACATCAAGGAACTGTGAATAAAGAGTAATATTAGTAAACATTGACCAAGAATCTAATCTCTCAAACATGTTATACCCCTCCATAAATGCTCACAACAATCTTTCAAGGTAGATATCACTATTTCCATTTTTTTAGATTGTGAAAATGGTGACTCAGAGAAATTAGGATACTCGTCCAAGACAACATAGCTAGAACTGATAGAGATCTAAGTTAAAAAGAGCCCTTTTGACTCTAGAGTCCATGCTATTTCCACCAAATCATGTAAATATCTAACCTTTTATAGAGACTTGCCGTTTATAGAACACTTTCTGTATTAGAAGTTTCTTGCTTCCTAAGGAGGCTTGAGTCTAGCGAGGGAGATGATATGATAGAAGTAGGCAATTGCCATTTTTTAATCCCTAATGTAAAAGAGGATCTAACCAATGATTATAAATGTATGTTAAAATCATTAGTGAATGTTTGAAGAGGAATTTGCAATGGAAAGATCAGGTTGATGCCACCTGACCCACTGGTCAATCTCAGGATCTCTAAAAGGGGGATGAGTAGAGATTATAGGGCTCAGGAAGTGATGCAACAAGGACACATGGGTGACATGGATGTTCAGCTGACCAAGATAGCATAGAGAGTACTCTAGGGTGCCGTTCTCCCATCCCCCCACCACTAGAGCCCTGAACAACTAGCAAAAAGAATGCAAAGCTTTTTTGGTTTGCTAGAGTTGCCATTATGCAAAATACCAGAAAATGGATTGGCTTCCATAAAGGGGACTTACTAGTTACAAATTTAGAGTTCCAAGGCCATAAAAGTGAACAAACTAAGGCATCAACATGAGGATACCGTCACTGAAGAAAGGCTGATGGCGTCCAGAACACCTCTGTCAGCTGGGAAGGCATGTGGCTGGCATCTGCTGGTCCTTCCTCCTGAGTTTTGGTTTCAAATCACTTTCTCCAAAATGTCTCTGGGCTTCCATCTCTCTTAACTTCTCTCTCTTAGCTCCTTTGCATCCTTGCTTGTTCTCCTAGGGTGTTTCTCTCTAAATGTCTGGGTCCTCTCCTAGCTTCTCTAGGGCAAGTCCTGGGCTTCATCTCTTAGATTAGCATCTCCAAATGTCTTTTGCTCTGCATCTCCAAATGTCTGGGTCTGTGTCAATCTTAGCTCTCTTAAGGACTTCAGTAAACTAATTAAGACCCACCCTGAATGGGTGGGGTCACATCTCCATGGAAGTAATCTAATCAAAAGGTCCCACCCTCAATAGGGTGGTTCACATCTCCATGGAAACAACCTAATCCAAAGGTCCCAACTACAATACGTCTGCCCTCACAAGACTGGATTAAAAGAATATGGCCTTTACTGTGGTACACAACAGTTTAAAACCAGTACACCTAGATAAAATGGAAAAATTCCTAGGAACACACAAACTACCTATATTGACTCAAGAAAATAGAACACCTCAACAGTCAAATAACAAGTAAAGAGGTTGAATCAATAATCAAAAACCTCCAAGCAAAAAAAAGCCCTAGACCACATGGATTCACATGTACATTTTACCATGTATTCCAAGAAGAATTAACACCAATCCTGTTCAAACTCTTCCAAAAAATTGAACATGAGAAAACACTTCTTGACTCATTCTATAAGGCCAACATCACCCTAAAATCAGAGCCAGATAAAGGTACCACAAGAAAAGAAAACTACAGACCAATGGCCTTATGAATATAGATGCAAAAATCCTCAACAAATTACTAGCAAACTAAATCCAACAGTATATTAAAAAATTATACACCATTTATCCCAGGTATGCAAGGCTAGTTCAACATAAGAATATCAATTAATGTAATATACCATATTAATGGAATGAAGTAGAAAAAATATATGATCATATCAATTGATGAAGAACCAGAATTTGACAAAATCTAGCACCACTTCATGATATAAACTCTAAGATAACTAGGAATAGGAGGATGCTTCGTCAACATGATAAAGGATATATATGAAAAACTCACAGCTATCATCATACTCAGTGGTGAAACACTGAAAACTTTCCCTCTAATATCCGGAATAGGACAGGTATGTCTTCTGTCACCACTGTTATTCAGCATTTACTCGAAGTTTTAGCCAGAGAAATAATACAAGAAAAAGTAAAAAGGCATCGAAATTGGAAAGGAAGAAGTAAAAGTTTCCCTATTTGCAGATGACATGATTCTATATATATACAAAATCCTGAAAAATCCACAACAAAACTACTAGAGCCAATAAACAAATTCAGCAAAATGGTGGGATACAAGATCAACATGGAAAAATCAGTGACATTTCTACACACTGACAATGAACAATCTGAAGAGGAAATCAAGATAAAAATTCCTTTACAATATAAACTAAAAAAATCAAATATATGGGAATAAATTTAACTGAGGATATAAAGGACCTATACATGGAAAACTACAAAATATTACTAGAAGAAATTTTTTAAAAGACCCAAATAAATGGAAGGATGTTCTGTGTTCATGGATTGGAAGACTAAATATTCTTAAATTGTCAATTCTACCCAAAGCAATTTACAGATTCAATGCAATCCAAATCAAAAGTCTAGCAGCCTTCTTTGCAGAAATGGAAGAGCCAATCATCAAGTTCATACAGAAGGGTGAAGGAACCTGTATAGCCAAAACCATCTTGAAAAAGAAAAAAGTTGGAGGACTCATACATCTTGATTTTAAAATATATTACAAAGCTACAGTAATTAAAACAGCTTGGTACTGACACAAGGACAACCTGTAGACCAGTGGAATTGAATTGAGAGTTCAAAAATAAACCCACACATCCCAAGGGTACCTAGTTCACTCAATGGGGAAAGAATAGTCTCTTCCACAAATTATGCTGGGAAAACTGGATACCCATATGCAAAAGAAGGAAGGAGGACTCCTACCTCACACTATATACAAAAATCAACTCAAAATGTATCAAAGGCTTAAATATAAGAACTAAAATTATAAAACTCCTAGAAGAAAACATAGGGAAGCATCTTCAGTACCTGGTGTTAAGCAGTGGTTTCTTAGACTTTATACCCAAAGTACAAGCAACAAAAGAAAAAATAAAAGAATGGGACTTCATCAAAATTTAAAATGTTTTTACAACAAAAGATTTCATCATGATAATAAAAAGACAGCCTACAGAATGAGAGAAAATATTTGGAGACCACATATCTGATAAGGGTTTAATATCCAATTGTTTTAGTTTCCTAGGCTGCTTAAAGCAAATATCAGGAAATGGTTCAGCTTGAACAATGGGAATTTATTAGCCTACAGTTTGAGGCCAAGAAAGTATCCAAATCAAGCCATCATCAAGGCGATGCTTTCTTCCCAAAGGCTGGCTGCTGGTGATCCAAGGCTCCCCTGCCACATGGCAAGGCATGGGGCATTGTCTGCTGGTCTCTCCCTTCTTTTCTGGGTTTCATTGATTTCAGTTTCTTGCTTCTAGGACTTTCTTTCTCTCTGTGCATTAATTTCATTTATAAAGGGCTCCAGTAATTGGATTAAGACCTATTATGATTGAGGTGGGTCATACCTTAACTGAAGCAGCCTCATCAAAAAGTCATACTTACAAAATGGGTTTACATCCACAGGAAAGGATTAAATTTAAGAACGTGTTTTTTCTAGAATACATACATCGTCAAACTACCACACCAATATATAAAGAAATCCCATAAATCTATAACAAAAAGACAAACAACCCAATTTGAAAGTGGGCAAAAGACTCAAGTAGACATTTTTTCCAAAGATGTAATACAAATGGCTAAAGAGCACATGAAAAGATGCTCAACCTTAACACCCACTAAAGAAATGCAACTCAAAACCACAAAAGATACCATTCTGCACCCACTAGAATAGCTACTATTTTAAAAATGGAAAATAACAAGTGTAGAATGGGATGTGGAAAAATAGGAGAACTCATTCACTGACGGTAGGAATGTAAAATAGTGCATCCTCTTTGGAAAATATTTTACTGGTTCCTCAAAAAGTTAAGTATCCAATTTCCGTATGACCCAGCAATCCCAGTTCTAGGTATATACTCAAAAGAATTGAAAGAAGAGACATTGAACACCAATGTTTACAGCAGCATATTCACAATTGCCAAAAGACGGAAACATCCCAAATGCCCATCACCCAATGTAATGTAACGATGCATACAAAGGTATAATATTCAGCTGTAAAAATGAATCAAGTTCTGATACATGCAACAACATGGATGAGCCTTGAAGACATCATGTTGAGTGTAATAAGCCATATAATGTCTGTAAAAAGGACAAGTTTGTATGATCTCATTGATATGAAATAATTATTATAAGCAAATTCATAGAAACTAGAATACAGGTAACCAGGGCTAGAGTTGGGGTAGGGATTGGGGAGTTAATGGCTGGTACAGAGTTTCTGTTTGGAGTGATGGAAAAGTTTTGGTAATGAATGGTGGCTACAGCAGTATAGCATCGTGAACGTAATTAACACCACTGAATTATATTTGAATTTTATTAAAGGGGGAAAGTTTAGGAGTTTATTTTACATATATACAAAATAAAATTTTTAGAAAACATAGGAATGTACAACACAGTTAACCTATGGACTATAGTTATTAGTATAATTACAATAATATTGCCTCATCAATTACAACAAATGTACCACACCAATGCAAAGTGTTGGAAAATTGCATGTGTGATGGGGTATAAGAGCACTCTGTGTTCTCTACATTTTTCTGTAAACCTTCAACTTGTCTAATTAAAAAAAGCACCCTCTTTTAAGTATCTTGCCCAAAATATTGTGCCAGTATCTAATCGAGCCTCTAGATCTAATTACCTATTTACAGAGAAGATAGGGCATAGAAGAACGAGCTGAAAGGTACTCAAAGACAGCAATCAGCAAAATCTGGAATGTGAAAAATTTTACAAAGAAATCACCCATTTCTCTAACAGAGCAATGGTATATATTGGAGGAAAGAGGGAAAGGAGAGTTATAAAATAAGAGCAAATTTAAAGAACATACAGCATATGCAGAATATGGAACTTGTGTGCATCTTGATTCAATCCTACCAAATGTTAAAAAGATATTTTTGAGACAGTCTGTGAAAAAGAGATATGGACTCAATATTAAATTGTGTTAATGAATTACTGTTAATTTTATTAGGTATAATAATGAATGCATTAAAGATACATACAGAAGAATAATGAGTGCATTAAAGATACATATAGAAGAATTTATAGATAAACTGGCATGATGTTTAGAAATTTCTATGATAGCTTAAAAACTAACTTGAAGACATAGGAAAACAATTCTCTTGGTTAAGAGGCTTGCCAAGGTCAGTCAATCAGAAAGTAGTAGGAGCCACTTCTTCCAACTCCTAATTCAGTGCACAAGTCTATTTCATGGTAAACCCCTAACCCCAATAAGTGGGAATGACAACAAAAAGTTAATATTAATATTTAAATTATTATGCAAATAACCTTTCTGAACGCTTTACGTATATTATCTCATTTGATCCTCACCCCAAACCCATGAAGTGTGTGCCATTAGCCCCATTTTGCAGTTGAACTAGAATCAAAGGAATCGTGATTTGCCCAGAGTGACAGAGGATTCAAACCCAGACATGTCAGACTCCATGTCCTATAAGGAATGCAGCTCCTTTGCAAGTGGATCAAATCAGCGTGGCAATCACTACACAGTGTGGCGCATCTGTCTTTTGGAAAGTTACAATGCACATTAGCTCAGTCTAGTTTCTATGTTTCACTTCCTTTATCATTTCCCAAATTTTGACCATGGAATGATTTTTTACATTTAACATCTATTAACCTCATGTGGACCTACAGAGAATAACTCGAGAAAAGTTTCACTACTCCATGCTAACAGTGGGTGAAATCTAACTACATGTCTGACATATTTGAATTTGGGAATGTTAATGTATACCATAACTATTATGGTAAAGAAATAAAATCATTTATTTAGGAAGAAAATAGTTTACATATGAGTGGTATCATTTGTTAATTGATAAGCAACTATTCTTTCTTTATTATAAAAATCAATATCGTTTCTTTCCAATTATTTGGACTCCTAAGAATTATATGTCCCAAGGTCTTTGTCCATGAGTCCATGAGATCTTTGTCATCCCTTCCCTAACCCAAGCGTGCTGGAGAGTTTATAACATAGAATAGTGGACACAAAAAGGGGAGGAAATTTTCACTTTGCAAGATGGCCTCCCGCTTTAATGCCAGTGATACAAGCACAAGGCCTTTCGTCGAATTTTAGAGAAATGTATTAATTTTTCTCCAGATGCAAAGCTTTCAAATGGAAACTTAGTCATTAAAAGAAAAAGGCAAAGTGGGCAGCAATTTCAAACTGGGCTATTTTTGGAAATACTTTCCAACTTTCCACACATAACCAAAAATTGTCACTTCTCCCTAGTCTCCATATGACCCCATTTTTAAAACATTCCTGACCCTAGACATCTATGTGGGTCTGCCACAGAGGAGCAACGGCTTCTGAGGCTGTGAGCATCACCTAACAGAACACAAATCAGGTCTGAATGATTCAAATTCAACACAGAAATCCCTAAGAAGCAATAGTGGTGGGCTAAGGGCTAAGAAACTGTAAAGCAAACCCTGTCTTCATAATGTGCACTACAGTCACTTTTGACTTTCAGATCCAGTACCATTTGTAGATGGGCAATTGTGAAACCAGGAAATGTGTTTTCAAATGACACAGAAAAGCACAGCAGAACCTCCTCTTGAAAAGGGAGAAAATAATCATTTCCAATTTAAAGGAAACCCATTCATTGAAGGCAGAGTCTTCACTCTTAAAATCAAAAATCTGTATCATAACCTTTAAAACTTCCACTAAAATTTTCACATGCTCATCTTCCTCCACTTTTACAATTTTCCTCTGATCTCTCTCAACTTTAATATTTTATAACATCACTTTTATATTTATAAAGTTCCACATCGTAAAATCTGATACGTACATTTCCCGAGATTTTTATAATCAGAGAGTTTCAGGAGATGTCTGCCAGTCACTAACCGTGACAAATGTGCACACAGTGTCTGCCATTTCTTCATGAAGGCAAGGGGAGAAGTGACTGATGACCTCACATCTGCTTTTCCAGGCCCACAGTCACATGGGGATGGCTGTCCTGTGAGGAGTGACATTTGCAAGCACAGGGCAGCACAGATGTGCAAGTCAACAGATTGTTGGTTTGGGTGCCCAAGACCTTCAGCAGGCTGAAGACAAGGGAATATTCCCTGGAAAGCCCTACCAATCAGCCAAATGGAGAAACATTAAAATGCTAAAAAGAAAATGTACGGCATCATACCTGGAAATAGGTAATTAAAATTTTACTTGTAAACTTCAAGGACTTAGTCACGTGCCTCCAATTTAATATCCACAAAGTGTGTAGTCTCTTTCTTTTTCACATTCTGAAGCAATGAAGAAAAGAAATTTAGGACTGATCCAACTCATCAACACTTATGGCTCCTTTTAGGAGCCTATAGCAATTATACTTGCAGGTTCACCACATTCTCTTGGGTAGCCTCAGCTAAACAAAACAGTGGAGAGCAGAAATCTCAAATGCATGGTTTCAAATGGATGGTCAGCATTTGATTACAGAGGAGTTTCTTTCAACCTGCATAGTACTTTTTAAAAATTTGAAATATCGAAAATTAATTGAAAAAAAGAAATCAAGAGATTTCACATAAAAATCTTGATTTCTGCTATGGCAAAAATCAGAGCTGCTGAGGCTTACTTACATGGGGCTTGTACTCTCCCACTGGACCTGCACTGCCACCTAACTAGCAGGACTGTGGTGGGAAAGTCACCTAAACCCCCCAAGCACATCAGTTTCCCATATCTGGAGGATGACAGACGCATTTGGTTTCAAATGTGATTATGATGAGTAATGGATATTGACTATAAAATGAAGCATCTAGCAGAGTTTTGTGTGCATCTTCTTATCATCAATGTCAAATAAAAATACTTAATCTGTGCCATTTCTCTTTTTACTTCATCATACATGCCGAACATTCCTTTTATTGTTCTTCCAAAGATTCATTTTTTTGGTTTTACGGATCAATTTCACTAGTTTTATTTCCCATTTCAATTTTATCTTCATTAATTGTAATTATTAGAGTTGACCTTGTTATTCATTTTATAGCTTCTTAATTTGAATGCTTGATTCATTTTTTCTGTGTTTGCTCTTTTTTAATAAAATACATTTAGAGGGACACATTTTCCCCAGGGCCCCACCTGAGGCAATCTCCCATAGGTTTGGTAAGAAAGGCTCTCATACATTATTCTTTAGTTATTAGTTTGTAACTTCCCATAAAAAATTTGGATCAAACATAAAGTATTTTTAATTGTTTTATTGAATAACTCTTTATCAATATGGTTTATATGATAGCAATTTTTAAATTTTTTTGAGATATCCTGTGTGCTTAACACATGAGTAAATAGTTGATTTTTGTAAATTTTCCAAACACATGTTGAAATGATGATTATTTTCCATTTCTATTTATATATGCACACAAACGTGAGTGTGGATACCTGCCATTTGCTTTACTTGTATTCTCTGTGGCCATACTTGTTTCTGATCTGTTTATTTCTAAAAGAGCTGTCTTAAAGACTCAACTAGATTTTGATTGCCTCAGGTGCACAAATAAGCAAGTTCTTTTCTCCTCGATCAGTTTTTAATGTATAAATGCACAAACATCTAAGTTTTGTTGACTATAATATTTTAAGTAATTAAGACTTTCTTTTATCAATATCAGAATGTCCTTTCTGTGTCCTATTAAATGTATTTTGCACTGAAATCTATTTTGTCTGTAATTAATATTGGTACACATGATTTCCCTGTTACATTTTCTGATATATTCTTTTCTACACCTTAAA
This sequence comes from Choloepus didactylus, assembly GCF_015220235.1. Lineage (NCBI taxonomy): Eukaryota > Metazoa > Chordata > Mammalia > Pilosa > Megalonychidae > Choloepus > Choloepus didactylus. The sequence goes on along the minus strand of NC_051314.1, from coordinate 25,789,712 downwards.
TATTTTATTTTTCAAATTTTAAATCTGAAATGTGAGATAAGTGTAGAATTATATATAGAGACACATAAGTTATGAGGTATAAATATAAACACACATGAACCCATAATTCAGATTATAAGGAAGAATATTATCAATAATGTTGAAGTTTTCAGCCTGTTCCTTGCCGATCCCCATTCATCCCCCACACCATCCACCTAGGGGTAAATACTTTGTGAATGTGGCTTTTAACATTCCTTTGCTTTAGAAGAAAAAAAAGAGAAAGTTTTACCAAATATATCTATATCCCTTATAATATATTGTTTGGTTCCACTTCGTTTTAAGCTTTATGCAAATGACTAACACTTTATAGTCTTCCCATGACTTGTTTAGTTTTTATTTCATGGAACATTATGTTTCTAAGATTCATTCCAACTGTAACATGTTGCTGTAATTAATTCACTCTGTTACATAATATTCCACTGTGTGACTATTTCGCAATTTCATGTCCCTAGCCCAAGGACATGAAAATGTTCTTCCTTATTGTCTTTTAAAAGCTTTCTTGATTTGTCTTTCTTATGTCTCTAACCCATCTTGAACTGACCTTGTAGATGGTATGAGGTAAAATTCAAATTATTTTTTCTATAGGGATAATTAATTGTACCAGCACCATTGATTGAAAAATCCATAGTTTCATCACCAATCTGCAGTAATAGTGATAGCAAACAATAATAATATAATAGCAGCTAACTTTCATAAAGTGCTTACTATATGCCAGCCACTGTTCGAAGCAGTTTACATATACTACCAGCTCTACAATGTTTTGTAGTGCGATATCAGCTCCATCTGAAGGCAGGTTTCCCTATGTGCATGGCACTCTGTCCCATGACATTGGATTCTTTCTCTATCTCTAACCTGATAAAGCTATGTTTTAATGTCTATAAATTTATAATAATTCTTGATACCTAATATGGCAATTTTTGTACTTCCATCGACACTTCAGAATGCTTTCTTAGCTCCATTTTAAAAAAAAAAAACCTTTCACTTCTAAGTGGAAATGCACTGATTCTAAAATTAGTGGGGAGAATGGCCATCTTTATAATAGTAAGTCTTCCAAAATGAACATATTTTAACTTTCTATTTTTTAGGTTTCATTTAATGTACTTCAGTAAGTTTTTAAAATTTTCTCCACAAGACTTATCCTATCTTTTGATTTTTGTGATGCCTTTGTATATAACATCTTATTAAATTTTCTGTTTGTTAATGGTATATAGAACTGCAATTAATTAAATGCATTGATTTGATATTTAGATTTAGTATTTGTTATTTCTAGTTCATTAAATTATAGATCTATAATTTATAGATCATTTTGAGTTTACTGTGTGGACAACCATTGTCTGTGAATGAAGACAGTTCAGGTTTCTTTATTTCAGATACTCGTCCCTGTGGTATATGTGTCTGCTCGTGCATGTGTTTTCTCCATCTGAGCTGGCTTAGACCTCTAGAGTAAGGTTAAATGTCTTTAACTTGTTCTTAAAAGAAATGCTTTCAACATTAATCCATTAGGTCTGACATTTGCTGGGTTTTTTTGTTTGTTTGTTTTTATAGATTTGATTTATATTAAGGAAGTTCCCTTTCTACAAGATTTCCTAGGAGTTTGTTATCATGAAAGTGTGTAAAATGTCATCAAAAGTCATTTTTACAACTGTTGAAATGATCATATCATTTTTTCCACTTTAATCTCTTAGTGTGGTGAATTAATTGACTTCGTCATGTTAATTGCCCTTCCATTCCTGAAATAAATCTAGCATGATAGAATTGGTTTGCAAGGTTTTTGTTAAGGATTTTTGCATCAATGTTCATGAGTGAGACTGGCTGCCCAGTGAGCCTCAAAGCCTAGGGCACGGGGATGGGTGGAGCCGCCACAGGATCTGGACCCAACTCACTGTCCCTCCACCAAGGGCAAGAGAACCAGTGCTCGTCCCTTCAGAATGACTTTCACCCATTTCTCAGTGCCACCTGGGCCATGTTCAACTGCTGTTCACACAGAACCCTTCTCCACTTCGGCCTTCAACATTCTCGTTTTAAAAGTTGCTGCTACCACCAAAATCGTACCTGTGATGGCTTAAAAAATAGTCGTACTGTCACACCTTTGAATTTATCTATACCTCCAGGATGCATTTACCTTTGAACATCTTTTGCCAAATGGAAAGACTAGAGATGAGAAAGAGTTTTATTTTCAAGCCAGCAAATTCTGACCTCTTTATATGTCATTTAAATTAAGCAGGCACACTGGCAATTTCTTAAACTCATGTCTTTGTTGCTGTACTGTATCATCCCGAGCTAGATCTAATCAGCTGACACTTTAAACATTCTGCCTGGAAATCAATTTCACCAAATCCTAAAGCTAATCGGGTCTTTTTTCCCTCTTCCAAATTAATGCAAGCAATAGTTTTGACAATTGTTTTGCTGTGTAACATCTACCAGCATTTGCCAACTGCAACTCCTTTCTGCTCCCCTTAACCTTGCCCAACAAGCTTTACTTCTCTGTCACAAATCCCCTTAGGGTGCAAGGTTCTTCTATTTTCATTGCTTTTTCTTTAAGAATGAACCTGTGCAACTTTTTGTCCTTTCTCTCCTTAAAGAGCAGGAGTAAAAGAAAGATATGACCCCCCAGGCTGTTATCCTGTCAAATTTAGAATAATCATTTACGAGGCTAATAAGGCATTTAAAAACATCTACTTGTTTTCTACTAAAAACATCCATTTGTACACTATTCAGTTTTATTTTATGCAGGATAAACTCCCCTTACTAAGAATCTCTGACCTATGAATTCTTCCTTTTCTACTCAATGGTGGCTGTCACTGATCTCTCTAGGAAAAGAGAGTGCCTTAGAATATGAAGGTTTGACATTAAAAGGACTTTTTCTTGAAGTGAAACAAAAGGAGAAGGAATTTCTTAGCTACTGGGTTTCTCAAAACTTGTCAAGGTTAGTACAAAGACACAGACCTTCCCTCCCTCTCTTAGTGTACTAATGTTTGGAATCAGATCTTAGCTTTAGAAATGCCTTGTTCACTTGACCAAGAAAAGGACACTTTTCTTTCATTATGTACCGTTCTTGTTATGCAAACAACAGGCATGTAATGGTATGCATGAGAAAAGAACCAATAGCATAATAATAAACTGATTTTTTTTAGAAATTAAAGGTAGATATCTGCCTGGGTCTATGATACTGCGTACCTCTCCTTGAAAATCAATTATTTAAAGGTTGGTGTTAATAAGCAGACCTTTCCCTCTTCAATCTTAACCCACCCGCATTCTTTATTTTAGAAATTCTTCACACATGCAAGGGTATTCTTTACTCAATACTTTTTAAAATAAATTAACAATCCAGGCAAATCTATTCTACAATCATTTGTTATTTGTGGTATATTTATCTGTATTTTTAAATAATATAATCTGCTTTGGAAATTTCATCGGGATAATGAAAAGACACTTCTCAAGGAGGAAGATTAGTTGGTCCAACTACTGTTCTGAAAATGCTATTTCCAAGAAGCCCAAATAGTCCCTGCAGAACACGGAGAGGAAAGAACACCTAAGCCCAATGTTTCCTCTCCCTTTTGTAGTCTTTCCTCAATTAATTTTTTCACAAATATGAATTGAAGAATTCTATGTTCATACAACTTTACCCTTGTTGCTTTAAGACAAGACACTGAAAACTTTATTTTCTGCTTTTAACCTAAAGCATCTGATGACAAGGGGATAATTCTGGAAGTTTGTAATTCCAACTGAGTGTGTGGATAAGAGCATATGGATTTGTACATAACTTTCCAAAAAAAAAGTCCCATTTTAAATATGGTTGGTAAAAGAAGCCACCAGCAGGGCCCATACTGTATTTCTCTTAGGAAATTCACTTTTTTCTTCTCCATGTTTATACCCTGTGTCAGCCAGGTCAGCTGCATGGGTATCTGTATGTGTCTGTTTCAAAAATATTTTTAGTTCCCGTATGTTCGAAACCATCTAGTCAAGTTGCTTAAATACCTTGGTGTTTTAAGCTTTTTAAAAAGTTGCCATGGTAACAGATGTTCAAAGACAGGGACCTACAATTTTATATTAAACCATGTTTTCGTCAGCTTCCCACAAGTTTCGCATTTATTTGCTCTGTCCTCTAGGGGCCCAGGCACAAGTGAAATTCAATCCTCTTTCCACTTTGTATTAATGCTTTTTTAAAAATATAAAATCCCACATTGAGCTAAAAAATTTGGCCATAACATAATGCTATTTCATATTACTTTGGGTGCTTAATAAGTACTAAAAATATTGAAATAATGGTCATGATACTGAAAGGGAGAGAGAAAAAAGCATTAGGCTTTGTGCCTGTTCTCCTACTATACTTCAGACAAAATTAAAACTACACAACTCCATTGACTGTTCATCTTGAAACAAAGAACAAAAGCTTAATCACATATCTAGACAGGGCAATTAAAGTCAAGACCACAGAAATCTAATTCTCCAAGCACATCCATGCATAATAACCACTTTTGGAAATGTAGCCTAAACTGAAAAGACTCTGTGTCTGTGTAGAATCTGTACTTCTTAATTATGAGACATTTCACATAAAGAAGACGCAGGGGACAGGGGAGAATTCGGCAAATCATGGGAGGGGGCTTGTCCTCTCCACATACTCTTAAACTGGTAGGTTTCTGGGCACCAGATTGTGAGAAAGAACACAGACAGCACTTTTCCAAGAATTCACTGCAGAACTGTTCTCTGAAATGGCATGTGGCAAAGTGGAAAGAGCATCACAGGTTGTGGAAGAAGAAAGACCTGGGTTCAAATACTGGGTCTGCCTTTTATCAGATGTGTGACTCCGGGCATATTACTTATCCTCTAGGAGCCTCATCCCCAAGTTGGGACAAACATATCTATCTCAAAAGGGTTTTCATTTAATAATTAAATAATATCCCACATGAAAACCCCTGGCTCAGCAAAATCTCGGTGTTTGTTCTTTTCTGTTTTCCCATCACCATCAGCAATTCCTGAGTCTAAAAGCAAGAAGTTCCCTTTACCAATGGCTCTTACAATTTGATCGTCCGAGGGTAGAACACAGGGGACTGTGCAGCGATACCTTACCTACGGGTGCTGTAAACTGCTCAAGGGCAATCACCTGTGGTCTATATAACAGAATCATCCCCAATTAGGGAACTGGCCCTGTAACCACAGATTCCTCATATTTTAAGAGATGCATTTCCCTTTTTGAATCCAAATGAAAACGTTAGAATGACTTCTGTGTTAGTACAAATCCTCTGAGAAGAAGACATCAAGATAGAATTACATGTGCAAAAAACTTACTAGGGGAAACAATTGTTAGAGAACATGGGAAAGGACAAATCTGACCCCAAGGGAAAGAGAGAGGGAAGGAAGGCAGGAGGGCAGGAAGGGAGGGAGGGAGGGAGGATCTAAGGAAGTTCAACAGGGTCTTCAGAGAGCCCTCAAGCCTAAGGAGGCCGTCAGAGGAGCCCCACATCTCCCAGGAGCGGGCCTGCCTCAGTATCCCTGCTGCACACACCCAGGTTGAGAGCAGCCCTTGGGAAGCCAGGCCTCACTGCAGATCTAAGAGGAAAATCCTCATGGCTGCCACAGCTTCCTAATTAGTAGATGTAGACACAACCTTAAATTAAAACTTAGGTATTTCAAAAATGAACACTTTGATATATAAAGCAAGTGCCCCAGTTAATGAAGTCCTTATATGAAGTCAGCTTTGCACAGATCAAGCTGACGTCATTGCATCTGCTCTGCCTGGAGCCCTTGCCACAGCTAGAGGACGCTCCTTCATGGCCAAACTGTTACTCACTCTTGAGGCCCCCACTACTCCTGCCCTTCTTCGTATTACTACCCCAAGGAGCCTTCCTCTTCAGCTACTTTGAGAGCTACCCTATCCCCTGGGCCTCTTTCCAGGCTTTCCCCCTTGCTACCACCTCCATCTTCCTGGAAAGTTCAGTTCCAGACGGCTTAACTCCAAGAGCACAGGACTCATAAGAGCTATTAGTCAGCACTTGCTGCTATGATAGATAAGTCCCAAAATCTCAGGGGATTAATACAACGGAAGTAGTTGTGGTTTTTTGTTTGGTTGGTTTGTTCGTTTGTTTGTTTTCTTTATTTCCACCACTCCATGCAAGTATGCAGCAGGCAGCCTTTGACTCAATGTTTCAGAAACCTAGACTCAGCCAACCCCTAGGGAGTTGGGGTCAATCTTTTCCAACCAGTGGACAGAAAAGAGAATATAGGAATTCCTGTGGGAGATTTTTATGGACCAAGTCTGGATGTGGTGTCTATCACTTTCATGCATTTTTATTGGCAAAAACAATCCCATGGCCCATCAACATGCAAGGGAAGCTGGGAAGTGTAGTCCAGCTACACATTCAGGAAAAACAGTAAACAGATTCAGTTAGCACCCAGCTGTCTCTGCTAGAAAAGAGTCCAATACTGAGTCCTGAGGGCCGGGGTCTCTAACTAACTCTGAGTTACTTTTTAATTGTGTAATGGCAGGTGCTGCTGCAATTTTAAAAGTTTTCTAAGTTTGGCTTCAAAAGTTAACCACAAGACAGTAAGCTGCTTGAGGAATCAGTTTTGAGCCATTAGTAAATGCTTTCAGGTTGAAATTTTCTACCAAAAAAAATGTCTTGAGAGTTATAAACAACCAGACTTAAGTAAAAAAAAAAAAAAAAAAAAAAATGTAAGTTGGGAGTTGAATATGTATGTATGAGCATAAGTGCATATGTTGTATTTCTCAAAACCTTGAGATGGTGTGAATTTGGATACAAGCTAATTGGTGATTGGCTCCTGTCTTGAGTTTTTAAACAGCGACAAACTTAAATTCTTATTGCCAGGGGCAGATGGGACTCAGGCACATTAGGAAGTGATTAGCTGTGATCATTTAGGATTTTCTCAATGCACTGTAGAATCTGTTCTAAGCACCATCAAGTTGATCTTTACTTCTGTGGATTTTGCAACAGCACAAACTAAAGACACTGTCTTCCAATTGCCTCCAATGAAGCAACCTCACATATTCTACTAATAAAACTCTTGCACCCCATTTATTGCATTATGGTGAAACTTTATTTTATATTCTTACACATATGCATATATGCTATTTCAAACATATGCTTGGGGAGAATGCAAAAGACTGTTGCCATTCTAACCACTTAACTCAGGCAATAAACTGTAGAATCTTTTTTATTTTTTACACTACATCAGACCTTTCTCTTACTTTTGAAGATGGCAAATAGTTCTTCATATAGATGACACTGCATGGCCTTGGCCATTTTGGAGGACAAATATCATGAGTTTATGAGTTAAAGTCAGGAAATTTTACAACTATTCAAGAAGTTGAAGAGCACATTCCTGATTAGAGAAATGCACACAGATGGCCATCCGGTACACGTCACATTTACAAAATATTTCTACAACACTTACAGACACGTGAATATAAATGATATTATATATGTCATGATGCATTTACACTCTGGAATTAGGTCAGAGGTCTCAAAAGAGCTCTGATACAGGTGAAGGACTTGAATTGTTGAATTAGATCTGCATTTACTGTCCTTGAGCAAGTCATCTAACTTCTCTGGGCTTTGGTTTCCACTTTTGTAAAACTGAGATTGGATAAAATGACTTACTCCATATACACCATTCTGCATATTATCATAAACATTTCTGAGTTTCTATATCCACAACTAGAAAACTGTTTTAAAAACCAATAACCCTTCATCCATCTCATCTCAAGACTGTCTTAAGGATCAAAAGAAATAACATATGGAAAAGAGCTTTGGAAATTGCAAAGTGTGATGCAAAGGTAAGGTGTTTGAAGAAAAAGGATCAAATTTATACTATCTGACTCTTTTGCATATGTATTAGAATCCAAGGATAAATAGGATGGAGTTTAAGACTCGGGTATGCTTATCATAGAAGGATCATTTAGAAAACTGAGTTATTACCATTTGTGACAAGCTGTAGAAGACAAAGGAACATTGTTTACACTCAGAAAGCAAAGAATCCTCAAAATAGTACAATGCACAATAGGTTGTTGTTGTAGCCTGCCTGCTTTAGCAACCCAAACAGAATGAATCCCAAAAGTTATACACAAAACCTAAGTACACAAAGACAAATTTCATAGTAAAGTGAGCTGTTTAGGTAGAGGTAAAACATTAGTGCCATTGAGAAATGCATCACTTGCTAAACCTATAAAACCCAAGGGGTCAAAACAGAAAATCCACAGAAAATCGAAGCATCTGCTAGATTTGAAGAACACCTTGGTTGTTTGCACATCTGTTAACACACTGTCAGTGTAATGGCCAAAGTATTAAAGAGACTGTGGGTATCATTGTTCTGATTACTTATTAAAGCTCATCCATGGCTGGGATCCTATAAAGAAGTGCACTCACACCTTTTTTGTCCTTGCTTCACCGTGTTGTAGGCAGTGTCCTGGACAAGAACGTGGTAATGGTTAAGGGCTGGGCCTTTCAAGTGGCTCCTGGTAGTTTTGAATTCTAATTCTGTCACTTGTCATCTCTGTGAAATTAAGCAAGTGGCTTAAGTTCTTTGAGCCTCATTTCTTTCATGCTGAGGAAACTGTTCCTCAGTTTCCAATGATAAAGGGAGAGTTATAGGATTATTGTGATTATTAGATGGGAAACAATATATACATAAATGCTTAGCACAGTGCCTGGCACATACTGTTTAAAACTCTTTTCTGAATGGTCCCCTTATCTTCTTACTATAACTCAGTGGTTCTCAAACTTTGGCATTCATCAAAACTACCTGAAATGGAAGGCTTTGTGGTAGGCAGTTTCTAGAGAACCCCTAATGGAGGGATATTCTTGCCCTAAGTAAAGCCCCTTGGGTGTGGGGAGGGAGTAGTAACTCCTTCCAACTTAATAGAATGCAGCAGAAGTAATGGCACATCACTTCCATAATTTGGTAATAAAAAGATTGAGGCTTCCATCTTGCTCCCTCTCTTCTTTCTCTCTCTCTCTCTTTCTCTGTCATATAGAAGGGCCACATGAAGTTGTGACAGTGAGCTTGGAAGTGAATCCTTCAGTCCCAGACAAGTCTTGAATTGTCTACATCCCCAGCTCATAGCTTGACTGTAGTCTATTGGGAGACTTTGAGTCAGAGGCACCAGTTATTATTTCCAGATTCCCAACCTTCAGAAACTATGAGATAAGGTTTGTTGTTTTCCGCTGCTAAGTTAAGGGATCATTTTTCACACAGCAGTAGAAAAAAAATTACAGGCTTGTTAAAAACACAGCTTGCTAGGCCTTATGCTTTTTTCTACCTGGGCCTCTGACTGACCTAACCAGGTGCATCCATTTCAAGCAGGAAACAATCTATATTAACAACAAACCCTACTTTAAAAAATGACAAAAACATTAAGTTTCATACAAGGCACCTTGGAAAGTAACTTATCTCTGAATGTGTTGTATTATAAGAATAAAATTCTAATTAGTCATAGAAGTTCACCCTATAAATATTTATGATGAGTATTAGTGTTATTTAATAAACTTATTAACCACCCTCCTGATTTCATTCAGCCTGCTTTTAAATTTTAATGAGATATAGTGTTCAAGGCAAATACAAACCGCCAGCAGTCACAGAGGGGTTGACAGATAAAGAATAGTTTTCATCTTCATAAGTGAGGTCTGCCTTTCTGAATCCCACACTTGGGCTGTACATGGGTTCTTAGGATTCACTGAGTTGAGGAAAGCGGTTAATGTTTAGGGAACCGCTAACATAATGCATGTGACCATTACATTCGTAGAATGTGTATGTTGTTTTGCTCAACAGAAGAGCAGATTGCAGAATGCAAACTGCATACAGGTTGTAACCTGCAGTTGTTGCCGGATCAGACTTTAAAGGTAAAATCCCCATTTTTCCTAATACAGACCTCTTTTACCCTCAACTAAGAGGCAATATCCTCAATTCTTGCTGTTTAACGGGAGGCAGCAACTTTGGAATTCTCTCCCATTTCAAGTGCCCACAGAATTGTTACTGCCATTTACAAGAGCTGTGCTTGGATACAAAACAAACCCTGTGGGGGAAAAAAATGGATCTGATGAATTGACCCAAAGTGCAAATTACCTTGAGAGTCAGTCTCCCCTTTCTCTAGAACTAATAAGTAAATTTTATGAGTCCGGACAAAAACCCCACTGAAGTGAGCCTTTGAAAGACCCTTGTGCTGGTGATGACAGCGTTTTCATGGGAATTTGTTAATGTTCCTGCAAAGCAGGGTTAATTTGCTGCTGTAAAATCCTGCCAACAGCCTTGTAGATTTGAGGCCTTCTCCATGGAGCCTGCACACAGGCTTCCCAGCTGCTCAGTGCCCATCTGACTCCCTCCGCCACCCAGAGATCTGATGGCAAACTTTGTTCCGGCCAGACCCGCTGGACCACCTGGTCAGCTTTCCCACCCTCAGCCCCACAATGCCCTCACAATCCCAAACCCAGTAGCTGGTACCGGAAGACCGATTGGGGTTGGGAGGAGCAGGGAGCCTGGGGTGGGGGTGAGGCAATTCTATGGATTGAACATGTCCCCCAAAAGACAAGTTCAAGTCCTAAACCCCAGTCCTATGAATGTGAATTTACCTGTAAATAGGATCTTTGAAGATGTTATTCGTTAAGATGGGGTCACACTGAAGTAGGCTGGGTCCTAATCCAGTATGACCAATGTCCTAAGAAGGAGAGGACTTGGACAGAGAGACAGATGATTGATGCTAGACAAACTGGGGAGAGGGGAAGATGAAGGCAGGGATGGAGCTATGGATTCTCAACAAGCCAGCACCAGGAGGCACAGGCTTCGGAGGATGCAGGCCCCTGCCAGTACCTTGGTTTCATTCTTTCAGCCTCCAGAACTGTGAGACGAAAAATTGTCGTCAAAGCCAACTACTCTGTGGTACTTTAACACAGCAGCCCTGGCAAGCTAAGACAGCCATCACCCTGCAAGCCCTTCCTTTGGAAAGTTAAAAAAGGATGTGTAAAAGACATACATCAATAGCATTCCTTTTCTTTTCTGATTATAAAGGTAATACACACTCATTATAGAGATGTTTGAAAAAACAGACCTCAAAAGAGGACGAAATCTTCGGTATCTCTTCATCTCTTGGTGCAACACCTTCCAGTTTTTCTCTATGCGTAGTTCTAATTTATGCAACTTAATTGTAGACGAGTACTTTTTTTGAAAATATGATTTTCATCACCACATATCGTTGTCTTTATGCACTGTAAGTTATATAATGTTTCTATTACTGGACAATATAGGTGGTTTCCTTTATTGCATAACTATAAATAGTATTGCAGTGAAGCTGCTTGTACGGAAATCCTGGTCTCACGCTCTACTTATTTTCTTAAGATAGGTTCTCAGGAAAGGTGAGTGGTGTCAACAGATATGGATATTTCAACATGATGCATTAAGTACGTAAAATCAAGTCAAATTGCTTTCCACAAAAGGTACAGCAATTAGACCATTCGTTCAGCAGCAGAGTAGGAGGTCCCATATTCATACACTCTCACCAACAGGGAGTTTTTGATCAGTGCTATTTGACAGAACAAAAGTCACTTTTGAGTTTATGAATACAAAATGCAATAGATACAGCTTGGTTTGCTCATAAAATTAACATCTTTGGCCCATTTAGAGAGCTGTAAAATCAGTCATTGGAAACTGAAAGTGACCTCCAAGAGGGTCTAATACTGGGAAGGTGAAGTGGCTTGCCCGGGGCCACACAACTCTTTAGTGACGAATGTGGCCCTAATACCTGAAAATTCTTATAATGCTCATCCAATCATTCTTAAGTAGAGATTTTTAGTAAAATAAAACCCGTTTAAAGTTTTAGAAAGAAAGGAGAGGTAGTAGAGACATTTAAATGTCTTTTGGTGAATGTGTTTCCCCCACTAAATTTTCAAGATCTTTGTAAAACTGTTCCAGGCCAGTGCTCCTGCCACCCAGAGTTCTTCAACCACTACCTTCTGCCTCTCCTTTGGACAGAGGTCCTATGGGGGAGGGTCAAAAAATGCAAATTTTAGAATGAACCAAAGCAAAGCATCATTAGGAAGCTCAGTCCACTTTGAAGGAATCTCAAGAGATAGTTTAAAATCAAATATAAATGATGAGGGAACCTTCCTCTCACCATCTCTCTGTATTGACTCCTGGGTTGTCTGCTACTCATTTATGGTGAGAGGAACGCAAAAGGGAAGGCAAGGGCTGGAGAATTCCCTTGCTATCACCCTTCACATCAACAACTTCCTTAAATTTTTTCATTCAGATCTCTGTTCCCTCAGGCCTTGTTGTGGTTTTGGGTCTTGGCCACAAATTCTTCTACACTGTTCCCATTGTGAGGAGGAGTCTATGTCTCCTCTCCTTGAATCTGTGTGGGCTCATGACTGCCTTCCACAGAGTACAAGGGAAGTGATGCTCTGTGACTTACAAGGCTAAGTCATAAAAGGTGATGCATCTTCCTCCTTGTCTGCTGGGAACACATGTTCTTGGAGCCATGAGCCACCATGTAAGCAGTCCACCTACCCTGGGGCCATCATACTACAAGAATGTCCAAACCACCTGGAGAGGTGATAGGTGTGTGCCCAGGCTGACATTTCCAGCTGTCATTAGAAACCAGCCTTCAAGTCATCCCAGCCCAGGTGCCAAACAGCCCCCAGCCATTCAAGTGGGCCTCAGCCTTCACATCTTCCCAACTAATGCCCTAGACATTGTGGAGCAGAAACAAAACATCCCCACCATATGATGTCTGAATTCCTGACTCACAAAATTAATGAGCACAATAAAATGATTGCTGTTTCATGCCACCATATTTGGGAGGTGTGTTATATAGCAATAAGTAAGGGGAATTGAGCCCTGTCTCACTGCATTACTCTCCAGCTCTTTTCCTTTTCCTTACTGAATCCATGAGCCACCAGTCCTACGTTTTTCTTTCAAAAATACGTGAGGATTGGATCAGGGCCATTCATAATATTTAATATTAATATTTTTGATGCTTCCATTGAAAAAGAGACTTGGACCTCACCTAGAGCACATGAGAGAGCTTAGAAATCATTTTCCCTGTGGACATTAAATTGTCTCAGATGTTTTCTCTACTTTTTTATTGTTGGTCATTCATTCCCTATCCCAGCTTTAGATGCTTACCCATATCTCAGCTGTAAAGAACGTCCAGAAAATCCCCATCCTCAACCAAATAAATGGTTAACAGCTGTCAATTCCATTTAAAACAATAAAAGAAGGTACCATTCATTGAGTGCTATGTTAAGGGCTTTAGCCACATTATCTCAGCATCTTATTGATAAAGATCTTTGCATACATTTTATTAAGTAAAGCTTATTAATCCTTTTTACTGAAGAGAAAACTGTGATGGAAGGGTGAGGTAACAGTTCCTAAGCGATGGTGCTGGGATTTGAACACAGGGTGGCAGGACTCCAAAGGCCAGGTCTTAACCACTATACCAGTTTTCAAGCTTTTGACCATATCCGACAATAAGGAATGTGGTTTACATCATGACTAATAAGCACTCATGCACATAAAGTCGAAATAAAAGTGTCAGAAAACAACCCTTACCTTACCATGTATACAGCACACTGATATTCTCTTTTCTTTCCAGTCTATGTTTTTTTAAGGTAGATCATAATCTATCAAATTGACTGCATAATCTGTTGCTAATTGATCACAACACACTAAAAATCCCTGTAAGTACCTTCTCCAATTGACTTAAAATCTGGGAAGCTGATTACCCTGAATCCTTTTTCTTCTTTTAAACTAAAGGTCACTATCCATAGGATTAAAAGCAAAAAGTTTTAAGGCAGTTTAATTTTTTGAATTAGAAACAAGACTTAGAAGTTCTATATATTTCTTCTTCTTTCTTTTATTAATGTCAGACTATTTCATAAAAAGCCCTATTTTGTAAATTTAGTTCATTAAAGTAGACACCTCATTATCAAAGACTAGAGGAGGGGTTTGGGGAATTACTACTTAATAAGTGCTGAGTTTCTGTTTGGGTCATAAGAAAGTCTTGGTAATAGATCGTAGTGATGATAGCACAACATGGTAATAGTAACAAATTCTATGAAATATACACTTAAAAATGGTTAAGAAAGGAAATTCTGTGTTATCCACAAGAGACAGAAAAATAGATGTCTCAATTATACATTATGCCCAGTTATCAGGTAGGTGTAAAAGATATAGGAGAATTGTTCATCCCCAGTATGTCTTCCTGCATGATTCCCTTCCTGGAAAGCAACCCTGCACAGCCCCTGCCAGGCTTCACAGTCCGTGACACTGCTCACCCTCTTGCTCCAGGTGTTTGCACCATTAATAATTTCCCTTAAGCAAAAGGAAGACAACCATTAGTTGACCAGAGAATCATGATGTAGTGTCACGTGAGAAAATTAACTGGACCAATCTCAGAAATTAGAATGGGAATGATGGGGAAATACGGAGTTGTGAGAGTAGAAGCTGAATGCTCTCACAAGGCAGTTTTGGGGCTGCAGAGGCCATGACAAACACGGGCAAACCACAATGATGAAGACACTGAAGCAGCCACCTGGAGGGGAGAGGAGAACAGAGCAGACAGTCAGAGTGACTCAGAGAAGGCAGCCAGGCCCCCATCAGGAGTCACCAACTCAGGGAGAAGCTGGTCCCTCACACGGCAGCAGCCCCTGGTAGCTTTCTGGTTCCAACTCCAGTAACACATATCTCAAAATAACAATATGCTTTTCTTCCTCAAGGAGATTTGTAGGGCTTTTAATTCTTTGCAATCCAAAAGTCCTTAATTAAAATAGATGCCCCCAAAGTGGCTCATAGTGAGAATCTGAGAAAGGCAGTGTCACAGAGAAAGACACAGAGTCACACACAAGAGACAGAACTTCATAGAGGACTAGTCCCATGGTTTTGCCCTTCAGAATGTTAAAAATAATAATTACAATGTCTTTTCTTTAAATAATATGGTAATTTATAGTCCACCAAAATAAACTGATTAAACATAATTATCTCTAAACTGGGAGTAATAATAGTACCTGCATCACATTGTTGTGGAGATTAAACATGTGAAATTCTTATATTAGTACTTCTCACATAGTAAATGCTCAATTGATAGTGCCTGATCCTCATGGCAAGACAATGACATGGGTCGGTATTGCAGAGCCACTTGATAGGTGAAGAAAGAAACGTAGAGAGATTACAGGCCATGTGGAAGGTTACACAGCTAGTTAAGTGTTAACTAGGCTCTTTGAGCTTTATGTCAAACATTCATCCATTCCACAGATACTTACAGAGTGCCAGGCTCACATCAAACACAGTGAATGAGACAAATGCAATTTCTGCCCCTACAAAACTTAGAGTCTGATGCTCTTTTCCCAAGTCTTATGATGTTTCTTCAATATAGGCATCAACCAGAATGTTAGTCTTTGTTTTATGCCCTACAAATGAGATTAAATAAAGTTATATCAGCGTCATAATGCCAGAAACACATGCATCTTTCAGAACCTTGGCAAATATTTGAGTCGGCACCCCATCTGTGTGTGTCCATGGACTCATGGGGTTATACAGATTGAATTGTGTACCCCAGTTCAGCCATGTTCTTGGTCTTGGTCCACATCTTAATTAGTGTAGACCCATTATAAATAAGATCTCTTCAAGTTGTTACTTTAGTTAAGGTATGGCCCAACTGAATCAGGTTGGGCTTTTATCTGGATCTCTGAAGTCCTGTATAAACAGAGTGAAAGCTGGACAGAGAAAAGTCATGGGGAGCAGCAAGAAGTGGGAAGGCTAAGAGGACCCAGAAGAGAAAGGAGAAGACACTAGCATGTGCATTGTCATGTGACAGAAAAGCCAAGGACCAAGGAGCACTGGCATTCATCCCCAAACTACCATAGTCTTCAAGGAGAGCATTGCTTTGCTGACGGCTCAATTTTGGACTTCTCCCAGCCTCAGAACTGTGAGTCAAAGAATCCCCATTGTTTAAGTACACCCATTATATGGTATTTGTTTTAGCTGCTAGGAAACAAAAACATGGTGTCACTCCACCACTGCCCTGGGCACACTGCACTGTAGTTATTTGGATAATTATCTGTTCTCCAATGCACCAAATCCGACTATCAGCTCTGTGAGGGCAGGAAGTAACCCCCATAGTACACATAGTATTGCTTAATAAATATTAGTTGGTTTTAATTGATTGCAAGGGATTTCTTATCATATCAGTTCAGAAGAATTGATTTTTCTGAATACTCAGATTAGTCTTGGTTTTTAAGGTCACTGAGAACTTTTAATTCTTCAGATTTTGGGTGTTTTCACCTTCCATTTGTGTTGTTTGCTTATTTTGTTTCTTATTTTGTTGGTTTGTTGTTGTTGTTGTTGTTTGTCCCTATGTGGGTTTTCCAGTTTAAGAACTGAACAAGGCCCAGCGGGACCTGAAGTTAGCAGGCAGGAATGGAAATGGTTTCCGTCACTACCAATAACACATTTCTATGCATTTCCTAAACCCTGAGCTCTAAGAAGATGCGGAGCGGAAGAAAAAACTAAGTAAAGGAATAGAGAAGGGATAAAAAGGAACAGAAGGTTGAAGAGTTGTTATTAAGCAGTTCATACCCATTCAGACATGGCAAAGCAGAATTAAAACTAGCAAAGTGAAAAATTATAAAGTGTCACTCTTCCTTCACCTCTTTCCCACCAGAAAAGTGTCTGCCTAATAAAAATTAGATAGATAGATAGATAGATGATAGATACAGATGGATGGATGATGGGGGGAGGCAGATTGAGAGAATGAGAGAATGAGAGAGAGAAAGAGAGAATAGTTAGTTCAAAATCAGTGTGGAAACCTTTGGAGTCTCTTATTAGAAGCAAATCTTATTCAAAAGAACTATGATTATTTTGTAAATATAAAATCAAACATGTTCAAAGAAGTCTATCAACCAGAGACATAGTTACGACTTTAAAATAAAGCCACTACTTCTGGCTGACTAAAGCTCACCCAAAGTAGATTTTTCTTCATTTTTAAAGTATTGCATTAATATCAATACAGAGCAGAAAAATTTTGAGATGAAAATAGATTTCTACCAAAGTCTGCCAAGTCAATAATGCTAAATGCTAATGGATTCTGCCCTCATGAACTGGGAGAAACAGAGGGTGGCTGGTTCATTTTGAAACTTCCTAAAATTCTAAACATCAAATATTGGGAGTCAGCAGTGAATAGATGAAGTTTAGCAATCCTCAAGATAAACTTTCCATAGTTAGGTTTCCGGCCTGGTTAACCAAAGCCAAAGAATTCTCTGAGGAATACAGTAAATTTGGATTTTGTGTGGCCTTTTTGTTTGTATCTGTTTGTTTTAGCAAGCACCCTGGAATGGCAAATGCTTCCCCGTCAGTGGAACCATGTAGATTCAGAAAAAGCCATCTTCCATTGAGAAGACAATTGTTTTCTATAGAGACAAGAAACAAATGCCCATGACCCGGGTCACCTCATCCCAGCAGGCTTTTGCTGCGGCTTCCTCTGAGCAAACACAACGAAGTCCGGAGCAGTCAATCCTGCCGCCCCACACGGGGCCCCTGCAGTTGTGCTCTGCTATTTACCCTTCCTATTAATCTGTCAATGTTCTAGTCAAACATGCAAAACAATATGGTGGGCACATAGTTTGATTGGCCATTGCTAAGTAACTTGGGCCAAAGATGAAGAAATGGAACTTCCAACCAACAAAATGTGAGGCCCAACTTGATGGTTAGAAAACGTTCAACAATACCAGTGCATGACAATTTTTCAGGGTGGCTGTGATTTAGCATCCCTCTCACCAGAAAAGAGTGGTCCCAATAGATGACATTCAGTGCCAGAATCTAAATTCAAGTCATGTCATTGTTCCTATTGTGGTGGGATAGGACTGTCTGGGTATTTTGCAGAGGAGGATTTTTGTTACGAGATGCCATCATCCTTTTAGTGATGGGACTATAGAGGGATTTGGTTTGGTACACAGATTGAGAACCTGGCTAACCGACAAGTTCTTTGAACTGAAAAACAACAGCCCATGGTTCAACGCTTTCTGAATGCTGAAATGTACAATTCCATATTTCCAAAATGCAATCAGAATTAGCAAACATTTTGAGCAGATGTTATAGCATGTTTCCTCACTCTACTTCCCTCCTTTTCTGCTAGCCCAGATGGAGGTTCAGAATCCTTCTCCACACAAAGCTCTAGGTAGCCACTGGGATTAGCACAAAGGATGCAACTTACTTGTCATTCCAGGCCGGGAGCCTCACGTAAACAAATCCATCAGAATAGAAGCTGTATTGATGACCAACAACTGTCCAAGATATACCTTGGTTAGTAATACAGAATGTCCACATCCTTGCTATGTGTTTTCAGAAACCAGGCAGAATGAAGGAGTAGGTGGTTGTTTATATATCTGCGATGCCAAGACATAGTACAGGAAACTGAAAGAAAACATAGATTTTGATGTCAGGCTGACTTAGGGTCAAATTCCCCCATTTACTAGCTATTTACTAATTATGTGTCCTCTGGAAAGTTATTTAATCTCTCTGAGACACCTTTCTTCATTTGTCCAATGGAGAAAATAAAACTGTATACTCTACAAGTCAGGACTTTCTGACTCCTGTCCCTGCTTCTATTTTTGTATTAGCTCTATTTTCTCAGACTGTTTCTTCTCTACCAACCATAAGCAGTACTGGGCTCATATTTTTGCAGTTTGGGGTAAAAGAGGAAAAGGAACACTCTCTCTTCCCAGCTTGAGTTCAAAAATTGAGAGGAAGAAGTCTGATTGGCTCTGCTTTGGTCATGTGTCAACCACTGGACTCCCACTTTGGGTACTCTGATTGGTCCAACCTGGGTTACATGTCCATGCCTGTAGCCAAGAAGCCAAGATACTGTGCTGGGCTATCTCCAGAACTTGGCTGGAGTGGGAAGGAGCAGTTTACCAAAAGAAGTGCTGGGTTGGGGGAATACTTTTCTGGAGTAAACAAAACAGCAAATGCTCTACACCCTCATGGAGTGAGAATATTAAGATGGCCTATTTAAAGGACTTAAAGGATAGCAATGATAATGGTAATTATTATTATCACTCTCTATTCTCAAAAGATACAACCAACTGTAGGGGCATTCACAAAAAGAATATTCAGTGTTTCACACTGCGTTCTTCACTTACTGATATCAATTTCAAATCTGGCTACTTGGATTATAAACTCAAATAGCACTTTCAGCAAAATAACTGAATGCAATAGTCATAGCCTTCACACTATAATTTGAATTCAGCTCATAATTGAAATCATAGGGATTTCATTTTGGTCCAGATTACAGAATAAAATGTTACGCTAAGGAATGAAATTAAAAAATTGATTCAATCATGCATTTACTTGAACTCATACATGCCAGTCACCAGGCTAGAATCTTGGTGACACAAGGGAGCAAAACGGACTAAGACTCTGCCCTTAGGGAACTTACTTTCTAGAAGGAGAGCCAGAGAGTAGTGCGGGCGGCTATGGCAGGGGGCGGGGGGTGGGGGACGAAGCAGCGGCAGCAGCATGGGAAGAAGTTAGGAAGCACGAGGTGGATTTTAGGTACGGAGGCCAGGGCAAGTCCTCAAAGGAGGGGACACCTGGGCAGAGATATGAACAAAGTTCGGGAGCGGAGCTCTGCAAATCCCTGGGGGAACAGCCTTGCCTGCCGAGGAAATGGCGAGTGAGCCCTGAGTCTGGAGTCTGACAGTATGGCCGGAGCAGAGTGAGCAGTGGGAAGGAGGCAGGAAGGGATGTTAGAGAGGTTGTCTGGGGCCAGGAATAATGCCAGAAATGAAACACTCTGAAGTTTAGAAGTCTCTTTTTAAAAAGCAAAATGGTTACAAATACGCAAAAACCATTCTCCAGAGGCCTCCAGGCAACTCACAATTAATAGAGCATTAATCATCATAAAATTCCTAAAAGTTATCACAAGGCAATGGCACAAGGCAGTTAGGTAAGGCCTTTGAGCAGCGCCCTGAACAAAAGGATGGAAGGAGCCAGGCAATTATATGGGAGCAAGCATTCGAGAAAGATGGAATAGTGAATGAAAAGGGCTTAAGACTGAATCGGCTTTGGCAGGGGCAGGGAGGCAGGGGGATTGAGAACATACAGGGATGAAGGCCCAACAGGGAAAGGAAGGACCTGAGGATGACAAGTGAGGATGCTAAGGAGAGAAAACAAAGACAGAAATTCACAGATGACAGTGACTGTGTTATTTGGTTTCTAGGATTCTGAACCACTGCAGCTCATGTAGTTCGTTCACTTTTCTCATTTCCCAGATAGCTTCCAATTTATATTATTATGGACTAGATACATAATGTGTCCTCGGCTAATGCCATTCTCTACATCCTATACCACCCCAAATTCCCAGACTGACACATCAAGAGAGCATCTGAAACACAGTGGAGGAAAAACGCAAAACAGTAAAAGACAGGAATCAAGAAGCAAAGCCATATATTAAGAAGTACCCAGGTTTGATGGATATTGAGAACTGGCCCACCCAACCACCATACCACCCTCCTTCTTATGTGCCTTCTTGTACCACAGAACTGAACTGATAAAAAGAAAGGCAGGATAATGTGGGAGTTAGAAGCACAGACTCTGGAGCCACACAAACTAGTTTTGAATCCCAACTTTGCCACTAACTAGCTATATGACCTCAGGTTAGTTACTTAACCTCTCTGTACCTCAGTCAACTCATGTGGAAACTATGGATGAGGGTTTAGGTAAGTTTTTATTTGCAAAGTGCTGAAATACTGCCTGAAACCTACTGAGTTCTGTTCCCAGACTCCTTTGCTGCTAGGATTCTGAAAGCGAATTAAATTCTGCCAATCAGACACACTCATGTGAGATTTTAAAATAAACTGGAGGCCATTTTTCTGGCCTCTTTACTGCTCTTTGCTGTCAAGCAAAATTGTGTACATGTCAGGGTCTTCCACACAGGATGAAGTGTCCAATATACAATTTCCTGGCATTCTGCGTGCCAGTTACTAAGTCATTTACATATATTTTCTTAGTTCATCTTTTCATTCCATGAAATCATAGAACATACATTTACTTTTTGTCCCAGAAAAATAGTTCCCCCAACCAAGACTTCTTTTGGTGAACTGCTCCTTCCCACTCCAGCCAAGTTCTGGGGATAGCCCAGCACAGTACCTTGGCTTCTAATCTATAGGTGTGGACATGTGACCCCAGTTGAACCAATCGGAGTACCCAAAATGGGATTCTGGTAGTTGACACATGACCCAAGCAGAGCCAATCAGACTTCTTCCTCTCAATTTTTTGAACTCAAGCCAGGGAGAGAGGGTTCCTTTTCCTATGGATCCAAAACTGCAGGAATATGAATCCAGAGCTGCCTAATAATATGAAAAGTAATGAAGCTGACAGAAATAGAAGCAGGGGCAGGAGTCAGAAAGTCCTGACTTGTACAGTATACAATCTTATTTCCTCCATTTGACAGATAACAAAAGGTACCTCAGAGAAATTAAATAACTGGCCAGAGTCACATAATTAGTAAATAGTTAGTAAATGGTGGATTTTGACTCCAAGTCAGCCTCACATCAGGTTGGTACAGCAGCAGCTACAATTAGGCCAACATTGTGATTCCGGCTTCCTGATCCCTGACTTGTAGCCACATCGTTTTACCTTATCTCAACAGTTCTGGTGACAGTCTAAGATGTAATAGCTCCACTGGAGGGTCAGTTAAGTAGGGCTCTGAAAGTGATTCCTGGGAGTTTATTCTAGAATCCAATCTTCCAGCCTTTCGAATAATTTTGCAAATTTCTATTCCCTGAATTAAATCTTTTCCTTCTTAAAGTACTTAGAATGGTTTCTGTTTCCTGTACTGAATTCTGGACAATGTGTCAGCTCAGAATTAGGACAGAGCGGGTCTTAGGAGCAATTTGGAATGCCCAGAGTGTGGAATGGTACAAGGTAAGGGGCACTGGTCTAAGGCTACATGTGGCACAAGGGGTTTGGCCTGTTTTGATATGATGCTTGTTATGAGGCTGTTTAAAGGCTCTGTGAAGCACTTGGAGGAGCCAGCTTCTGATTTGCCTTTGCTGTGACCACAAAATAAATTAGATTTTTTTTCCAAGCAAAGGAAGTGGGGATTTTCCAGTTTAAAATTGGGTCTGGATAGCAACCAGACTCTCTCAACATCCCAACAGAATGCTTGTATAGGTAAGGGTGTGAGAATAAAAAGTCAAAACAATATAAAAAACCAAAGCAGTCAAACCACCTATTGTCAGAAGCTAAGAGGATGTTCCAAAGTATAAGACCAACAACTCTGAATTGAGAATCAAAAGAAGTTGTTGAAATTGAGCAAACTTACTGGCCTAAAATAATTTAGGATGTATTATCCCTAATACATTACCTGTATCCTGTTTTAAAGAGTTCTGATTCTTTAGTCAGTAAGAATGCTTCTTCTATTACCCCATAATTATGTTACTTTAAATATCCATTTGGTAACTTCAACTCCCGATAAAGAATGGATGGAGGAAGAAGGAAAAGTTAGCAATGATACAATGATGGGGAAAAAAAGTCATCTTGAAGATACTGACATCATCCTATCCATGAACATGATATATTTTTTTCCATTTAGTAAGTGACTTTCAATTAACTTTTTATACTTTCTACATAAAGTTCCTGATCATCATATGTAAGCTTTCATTCTGGGTATATTTTTTTTGCACTGTAAATGGCATATTTTAAATTAAAGTTTTCTAATCATTTCCAGGGTGTAGAAATGCAATTGACTTTGATACATCAATTTAAAACAGTAAGCCAGCTTAACTCATTAATTCAGAAAACTTTGTCTGTAGATTTTTGGGGATTTTTGATGCAAACAACTATATCAGCTGCTAATAATGACAGCTTTGCTTCTTCCTTTCAAATTCTTATGTTTTAAATTTCTTGTCTTATTGCACTGGGTTGGACATCTATAATAGTGTTGAACAATTGTGGTGGTAGTGGGAATCCAGATTTTTCCCAAAAACAGATTTACTGGGAAGCATATAAAGCCTAGACTTCAAAACTCTCACTTGCACTGGCTCTTGTGAGTTCTGGGGATTTGCAGAGCATTATGGGTATAGAGAGAAGGCTTCGTGAAATCAGGAAGCATTTTTGACAAATTGATTTAAAGTTTCTCATGATAAATCTATAAATAAATGAACATATATCTCTAAGTCTCTAATAATTTACATTTCTTTTCTCATTCATTTTGATACATACTTTTCTATTTGTAGTTTTGAGGTTTGAGTTTTGAGATACTTCAATTAAAGGAAAGTTAAGATAGGGGGTTGGTTACAAAAGTATTGAAGGTTAGAAAGTAAAGGACAAAGGAGGGGGTGTGAGGCTACAAAAAATAAGATCAGAAGATGTTAACACTCATGTAATAAAGGTCCCAAAATAAAATAAGCTTAAGCCTTCACAAAATTTGGATATACTTGCTTGTGCCTGATGCTAACAGGAATTCATACATTTTCCCATCAAGTTCAATGTTTGCTGTGTTGTTTTTTATAGATACCTTTATCAGATTGAGCAAGTTCCGTTCTAGTCCTAGTTTATAAGGGTTTTTCTTTCTAATTAGTAACAGATGGTGAATTGTATTGAACGCCTTTTCTGCATCTATTAATATGATCATTTTTTTTCTTTTAATCTGATAAAGTGATATTACATTAATCAAATTTCCATTAATAAGCCAACCTGGCAACTTGATTATAATATATTTTCCTTTTAGTATATTGCTCAAATTTGTTTGTTGAAATATTTTATTTAGATTTTTTCTTTCAGTGAACCTGAGTGAAACTGGCTTTTTTTCCCCTTAAAATGTCCTTGCCTTGTTTTGGTATAAAGGCTATGTTAACAACACAAAATGACTTGAGTAATACTCTCTTTATCTAATTGCTGATAGAGTGTGCAAGATTGGAATTACCTGTCTCTTAAATATTTGGCTAACTGTATTGCTGAAGCCATCTTAGTATGATGTTTTCTTTGTGGGAAGATTTTTTTAACTACTGATTCAAATTATTTAATGATTATAAGACTATGATTTCTATTTCTTTTCTAGTCAATTTTGGTAAATTTCATTTTTTTTTTTTTTTTTTTTTGCCTTATTAATGTAGGCCAAACAACTCCCTAAGCAAAGTGCTTGCTGATGTTTTACAATCTGAAATAGGAGATTCAATCTGGATCAGAAGCAACTATAAAGCTCACCTGCATAGCTTTATAGAGCTTCACTCTAATGTTTGTCCACTCACATGGCACAACTTTTCATAAAGTTGCTTTTCTCTGCCAGCTTCTCTCCCCTTTAACAGATGATTCCTCCCCCTCAACTCTGTTTCATAGCCTCTGCTTATTCACGGCATCCATTTGATCATGGATCTTAAAGTTCCTTCTCCAGTAAAGATTTTTTAGCTTCTCCATTGAACGTAACTCCCAGATTGTCAACAGTTTAGATTCATGATGAAGGGAATCCTGGCCTAGTTCATCCCTGTGAGCCCAGCCACATCACAGATCCTGGGAAGCATAAAGAATGGCTGCCTTTGGTCAACACTTAGCCTCCTCAATAGCAGCTTATAATTAACATGTCGAAACAGAATTCTTGATCCACACCCCTATTCTAGCTGCCCATTTCCTTCCCCATCTCAGGAACAAGCACCACCATCTATAGATTCAGCCCAAGACGCTGTCCTTGATACCTCCCTTTCTCTCATTGCCCCCACTCACACACTCTATTCATTAAGTCCCATAAATTCTTTCTCTAAATTAGATCTCAAATCCATTCCTTCACTTCCACTAACACCACTTTAATCCAGGCCACCATTAGTTCTTGACTGAATTACTACACAGCCTTTTAATAGCATCCTAACAGGACACCCCACTTCCAATTCTTTCCCTCATTCAATCCATAACCTACAGAGTAGCAGCAACAACTTCTTAAAATACAAATTCAATCATGTAACATCCTCACTTAAAATCCTTCAGTAGCTCCCTATTTCTCTTAGAATAAAATCTAGTCTTCTCCCATGCTTTGAATTCATTTTGATTATGATTCTGTCCCTGACTAATCTCTCCTGCACTCACAATTTTCCAGCCAGATGTTGTTACCATAAAACACAGTCCTAAATGGTCAGGCCTACCTGATCCCACATTAAACAGAGAAACAAGTCTCTTTTTGCTTTAGTGAGAAGGTGAGTTCATAGAAGATGCATAGAAGACTTTATTGAAGATTTATCAATAAAGAACTGGAGGGGAAAAAAAACTCCAAGACCAGTTCAGAGTGAGAAGAGTGGTTTGGGCTTTTATAACCCCAAACAGACAAAGGAATGGCTAGGATCCAGAAGAAAGCAGAAGGGGAAAAAAAAATAGAAGAGAAAGAGCTGTTTGGTCAGATTCTCCTGTTATTTTGAAGTCTTCCCCTCATTCAGTCTTGTTTTTCAAGAAGACGCTGATTATCAGACTATATGGTAATATCCCTTGCATTTTCTCCTGCAGGCAATCTAGGAAAGTTCCTGGACACAGAGAGAAAGTTTTTTGTTATTGAGATCAGAGCAACAGCAAGTTATTTTAACAAGGGCTTTTTATGCTTAGAATAACTCAAAGCTGATTGAGTGAAGTGCTCTTAATAAACAGGTTCTTTTTTTTTTGGGGGGGGGGTGGCAACTGGAAACTATACTAAGTATTTTCCAGCTAAAGAATAATACTGAGTATTTTTTCTACTCATCCAGCTATCAGTGTCTTCTTTCAAGGTCTCAGGATGTTGGAAGCTTTCTTCAGTGTGAGGGTCTCTACACATACCTCTGTTTGCTTGGTCTTCTCCCTGTTCTTTCTCACGCTTTAGGCCCCAGCTGAAATGTGATCTCCTCAGAGAACTTTCTTGACCACCCTCTCCAAAGGAAGTTTCCCCCAATTATCATTATTGTGTTGCAATAAAATTATTGGAGAGAAAATAGAGAGAACAGAGAAAAAGAAAAAATCTAAAGAGAAAGAAAAAGAAAACCTTCAAAGGAGCAGAAAAAGAAGAAAAAGGCAAGAATTTGAGAGGAAATAGACATGAAATCGTTAGCATTCTGGGAAAAGAAAAATAAGTTAGTAGACTTTTTAAATTAAATGCAAGTGCTGTAGCTCCTACAGCAAACATTCTAACCACTCATTGCAAAGTCTTAGGTAATGATTTCTAACTTCCCTGCCTTTGGGATTTATATAAGTCGACTTTCCTTGAAATCCAGTGATTACAACATTCTCCAGTTTGAGACCTATCCGAATGAAGGCTCACAATGAGTTAGAAGCATTTGAAAAAGTCATTATGAGCCACTAGAAGAGCTTAACACTTTTGTTTTCTCATAAGTTTGCATAGCGAGGATCTAAGACAAGTTTTAAAATAAAACAACCCTCTCTTATAGTCATGGGTACATGAGGCATCTCCCTTCCCTTTGTCCTCCGTAACTCCTGTTTGTAAATCACAGGTGTTTGTGGACATAAAGCCCATCAGAAGGGAGTATATTGTGAAGAGTTCTTTCTTGGCCACTTGTTCTAAACCTGCTCAGAGTGTTCCATGCCTTAGACCAAATCTCCATAAAAATCAAGACACAAGAAGTTCTCTGTAAGCCTGCCCAACAGCCGCACTATGACATTACTTTCGACAGCTCTGTAACCCCATATTGTCCCAACTTTATTCACTAGTCTCTTTTTCTCTTTCTCTCTCCATTCCCTTTTTCAAGCCTTTATTGGCATTTTTTATCTACTGTAAAATAAAAAGCAGCACGATGTTGTGTGTGTGTGTGTGTGTGTGTGTGTGTGTGTGTGTGTGTGTGTTGTGTTTTTTTTTTTAAAAAAAGCACTCCATGTGGCAGCTAGAAAAAGCTATCTGCAGTTACTGTAGTAATGGTTTCAAAAAACACCTGCAAATCAAAGACAGACACCATGGCAGTGTCTTCAGATTTTTTTTTCTTCCCTTAAAGTTCCTGCTTGGCCATTATAGAGTAGGCTCGGCAATGAATTTATGTGACAGCTATGAAGTTAGTATTAAAATTGTGAATAGTGCCTAGCGGTTTTCATGCCCTCACTATAAGATCGCCTCAATTTGCCACACAGCAGTGAATAGGGCAAAGAACAGGGAGGGGGACCAAATGAATGGGAGGAGGAGGGTGTGTGAATGGGAATGTTTCCCGGGAGGGGGCAGCACAGTAGTCACGGGAGAAGAGTGATTTATTTTTGAAATTCCAGAAAGAAAGGCCGAGAGAAGTTGCCCAAAAGATCCTGAAGCGTCGGATGGGGGTGTGAGATAAATATGTCTGTACAGCAAGTGTCAACGCCAATTCTAGAGGCAAGGACGGGGCGAGGGGTAAATCCATTCCTCTGGTCTTCAGTGATTGAATATTAAATGCCAGCAGGGAGCAGACGTGGGTAGGGGCTACAGAATGGGGATAAGGGGGAGGTTAAGCATTTATCTCAATGGAAATTAACTACTTGGGGAGAATTTGGAGAGAGCTGGAGCAGGACTGGGGGAGGGGTTGTCTCTCGGTGCATTTAAAGAGAGGAACTCCCTGGTGTGGGGATTTGGGGAGGGCATTCAGAAAAACTAGGTGAGCCGTGCAGCAAAGAGCTAGGGCGGGCGTGCCCTCCGTCGCCCCCGTGGCCCCGCCCTCGCGTCCCCTTTCCCCCGATCCCCCTCCACCCCGCCCCGGGTATTAATATGCGGGCCGCAGAGAGGCCGGCCGGGCGGGGGAGGGCGGCAGTGGGATCGCGGCGCTGGGAGCATTGTGGGCCGCGCTCGCCTCCGCGGGGGACCATCTGCTCGCTGTCAATGCATCACCTGCTCGTCTGGGCCGTTGCCGGGGCAACGGGGGGCGGGGGATTAAGGAGTGTGTGCCTCTCCGCCGCCCGCAGCTCCCGGACCGGTCGGCCCGGCGGAGGGGGCGAGCGACCATCGGGGCGGGTTCGCTGCTCGTCGCTGCCCCTTGGGCTTTGCAAAGCCTCGTGAGCCGCCTCCGCTCGCGGAGTTGGCTGGAGTTCCGAAACAGAGTGTAAACAGTCCGGCCTTACCCAACCCCCTGCGTCTACCTGGAGCTGCATGGGCCATGTCCCGGGCGCGCCGCCCGCAGCCTCCACCTCGGGTTTGCTGGCAGCCGCACCGGGTCCCTTTGGGCATGGCGCAGCGCACTCCGAGACCCCCGCGGTCGCTGGGCAACCACAGTGGGGTAACATCCCGGTTAGAACCTCCTCATCCGGTTAGAACCACCAAAGTAGCAGATGACTTCCACACCTCTCTCGACATTCCTGCCTTCCGCCGAACGCCAAAACTAGGGAATATGAGTGACACCTATGGGGGGGGGCCGATGTTTATCGAAACTGGTTGCTTTTCCCTGTAGGGTGCAGTTATGGAGATATACTTCCTGAAATACCCGTTCCCCCTTCTCTTCCTCGAAGCAATGTTGAATACATGAGCGGTGCAACGAGTAACGCAGCCAACAGCAGGGGGCAGAGCTAGGTTGTATAGATCGGAACGGTGACCACTTTGGGATACCTTTGATCCAAATTCGTGCTCTCTGATTTAGAAACGTCCAGAAAAGTCTATCCTCCATCCCCCCACCCTTTCTCCATCCCCACCCCAACTTCTGACCAAGAGACACTGTAGCTGCATCAGCAATTATTACAAGTAGCCAAACAAAGAGGAAAGGGTTAACCGCCTCCCATGGTTTTCCATCTACTACACCGACCCAGAAATGAAGTTTGAATCACAACTCATAATGTGTAATTGTTTTTTTCTTTCTGTGCTAATTACTGGACACCTTTGCAGAATAACAGGACCAGCGGAAAGTTGAGATTCACCCAGGATGGACTTCATACCCACATCTAAAACATTTCTAGCCAGGTAAAATTCTCACTTGTTTCCAAAGACTTCTGAGTCAAGAATGCCCCACTTCTTTCTTGTTAGCTCTCATTCCAGGGTTTGGCAACTTCTGAGGGACCAGCAGTCTTTCTTTGACTAATTCTTAGCTGTTGAAACCCATTTCCTGTAGTTCTGCTTTGTAAAGAAACAGAGACCTTGGCCTTTTTGCAAATTAACCCTTGGCCTTGAAGAAATTATTAAATTGCCAGTTAACCTCATATTGTCTCCTATCTTTTATTCCAGGCATTTTTATTTTCTCTAACAAAACCTTTATTGAATGTTATACCAAACACAAGTTTGTGACATTGACCCCTATGTTCATCTTCTCCAACTAAAATCTTGTGACCATCAAAGAAAATTTCTCCCATTCTTTTCTAATTTCAGATAAAGAATACCATGAATTAGACTAATTTTATGAATAAAGTGCAATTTTTAAAATTGTTCTTCACCAGGCAGCAAATGAGAGTCCCACTAACCTATCATTTTCTTATCATATGCAAGAGAAAACAATCAATTATCAAAATATCCATATGCTTTGACATAATAGATGAAAGGAGAACTAGTACATATGTATAAATTTGCTCAAAAGATATACAGAGAATTCAACCCACCCAAAGACTGACTTTTCAGTGTGAAATTCATAAATTAAAGTTGAGAGTTCTGAGAAGGTATGCTCTTTAATTCACAAGATGCTTCCACGTGCATATATCATGGCGTATTCCCACATAGAGAAGAAACGAGTCTGTGTCCAATCATCCTATTTATAGACAAGGTTACTGAAGCCTAAAGATGATAATGACTTGCCCAAGATGCTACAGCCAGTGGCAGTGAAAGCTCGGTACTCTCTCAAGCCCACCAACCTCCCAGAGATGCTTCAGGATACCCTTTGGCCATTCTTTTCCCGCCTTACACTCCTATACCTGCAGCCTTCCCAGCAGAGATGAGAACTCTTCATTAACTCAAGAAATAATCATTGAGCAAATGCCACATGTCAAGCAAAATTTACAAAGATCTCTGCCCTCATCGTTTAGTGGGATAAATAGATTTTTAAAACTCTTCATCCACTTATCCAAGAAACATTTATTGGTCACTTAATCAATTACTATGATAAGAGAAAAAATATGTCTGTAAAATTAAGATACTTTTTATTTATGTAAAAAACCATGTTTTCTCAGGAAGAGAAAAATATTCACAAAGATCAGTATGACAGCATCATGGAAGTACAAAGGAGGCAGCAAGTAATTTTGCTTGAGGTAACAACACAGTGAAGGTGTCATTAACTGGGCCATGAAGAATTAATAAGATGTGGAGAAATAGGAACACTCATTCACTGCTGGAGGGAATGTAAAATGGTGCAGCCGCTGTAGAAGACAGTTGGGTGGTTCCTCCGGAAGCTAAGTGTAGAACTACCATATGATCTGGCAATCCTACTACCAGGTATATACCCAGAAGAACTGAAAGCAGGGACTCTGACAGACATTTTCACACTGATGTTCACAGTGGCATTTTTCACAGTTGCCAAAAGATGGGAGCAACTCAAGTGTCCATCAACAGATGAATGGATAAACAAAATGTGGCATATACATATGATGGAATATTACCCAGCTGTAAGAAGGAATGAAGTCCTGAGGTATGCAACAACATGGATGAACCCTGAGGACATTATGTTGAGGGAAATAAGCCAGATACAAAAGCACAAATATTCTGTGATCTCACTGATATGAACTAATTAAAATGAGCAAACTCATAGAGTTAGAATCTAGAATATAGATTACCAGGGTTTAGAATGGAGGTAGAAAATGGGGATCTGATGTTTAATTTATACAGAGTTTCTATTTAGGTTGATTGTAAATGTTTGTAAATGGGTAGTGGTGATGGTAACACATTGGTATCATGCATGTAATTAACAGCATTGAATTATGTTTGTGAATGTGGATGAAAGGGGAAGTTTTGAGTCATATATGTTACTAGAAGGAAAGTTAGAAGATAAAACACGGGACTGTATAACACAGTGAACCCTGTTGTGGACGATAACCACAGTTAATCATACAAATATAACAATGTTCTTTCAGGAATTATGACAAATGTATATCATGATTACAGTGTGTTGATAATAGGATGGTATGTGGGGGGAAACACCTAAGATAAACTATGGACTATAGTTTTCAGTAATATTTTAATATTATTTCATCAATTGTAACAAAGGTACTACAACAATGCAAAGTGTCAACAGTAGGGGGGATAGATGGGAATGTTGTATTTTTTACATTACTTTTATGTAAACCTACAACTTCTTTAATTAAAAAAATCATAATTTTTAAAATTATGCTAAGTGAAAGAAGCCAGACATGAAGTATCCATATTTTATGATTCCATTTGTATAAATTGAAAATATAAATAAATCTACAGAGACAGAATAAGATTAGTGATTATGTAGGGCTGAAGAATAGAAGGATTGAAGGGTGACTGGTAAGGGGTATGAGGTTTTTCTTTCTGGGGTAATGGAAATGCAATAAAATTAACTGTGATGATGAATGCACAAATCTGTGATTGTACTAAAAGACATTGATTGTACACTTTGGATGGATTGTATGGATGTGAATATATCCAATAAAACTGCTTTGATAAAAAATTAATAGTGTCCCCAGTACCTGAAACAGCACAAGGCACCAAGTAGATGCTCAATAAATAATTGTTTGTATGAATGAATGAATGTCTCTTTATCCAAGTAGACAAAAAGAAGATGCTGCAGCTAAAGGTATCACAGTATGAACAAAGGCTCAGGAACATTTGTGTTCAAGGAAAGATGTGTGAGCAAAACAACACAAGAGAAAGGAAAGAGGAAAGTGGTGTGCTGTTTTGGAGGCATGTTGAGAAGTGATTTGAATACCATGCCCAGAAGGTGGACTTTGCATTGAGGACCAATAGATTTTCAACAGCAAAACACATGTTTTAAACAAAATCATGCAAGAAATCCAAATATAATAAAACTGACCACAGTAGAGCAGGCCTGGTTGAAGCAAGGATGGGAGCTGGCACCCTGACCACCACCTCACCAGCCAGACATTAGTGGGGAACCATAGTATGCCCCCAGAACACTAATTGAAAATCAATGCCATAGCACTGGGGAGTCATTGAATGTTATAAGACAGGAGAATGTGAAGTTGGATGAGAAGAAGTTAGGAAGAGCAATTAGGATGCTATTGAAATACTCCAAGCAAGTCATAATAAAGACTTAAATTAGATCACTGACATTGGGGGTGAAATGGAAGATTGAAGCTAGAATTCTTAATATATTTGGTCTTTCTGCTTCAGGGAAAACAGTTTCACCTTCAGTGCCTCTGGATTTGGATATTTTTAAATGATAACAAATGGCAGCATCTTTATGTCACTGTAGCCAACACATTCCCACACTTGCAAAAATTTGTGGAAAAAAACAAAAATTGCTTTGCAGTTACTGCTTAGAATATAGATTTTAGGATCCTGTGATGAGTAAATGGAAGCTATGGAAAGATAAAAAGAAAGGCAGAGATGATGTCTGTTACACCTTTCATTTACTAGGCAGGGCAACTAACTTTCAGGCAATGGCCAAAGTTAACATGACCCTTCCCCACCCTCCCTACAATGTAAGTTTTCAAGTGTTCTTATTAAAAGATATGTAAGATTCATCATTACCCACCTAGAATTAGATATAATTAACCATTTAAGAGCCCCTCCTGGGTAGAAAGCTTGTTGTTTAAGGAATTCATGACAGTCCTGTACTGGATAAAACAAAGATATGCTCATGCAGATAGCTAATGGAAGAGAGGCAGCAAAAGGAGAGCTGGGAAACAGAAAACTCACATGATGAAGATACCTGGCATTTAGCCAAAAGTAAAAACTATAAATGTTAATCAGATGAGAATCAGTGTCACTTTACTGCAAGAATGTTCTGTAATTAAAAGGGTGGGTATTGTGTTGTTCATGTTAGCACAATTGCCACCAATACTATTGGATGCCAGCAGCTTCTGAGTGCTGGAGAGAACACAGATTCCTAAAGATGTCACTTAAACAGAGAGTGTACTTCTTAAGCATCTATTGGCCCTTCATGTCAAATTCAAATGATATCTAAAGGAGGGGTGTGGGGGGAGAAATATCAGGCTTCACAATTGTGATCCTGTCTTTAAGGGAAAAGGAAAGGGAAGGAAAGGAACATTTGTTGGGTGCCTATTATATACCATGAACTTGCTGGGCACTTTCTATACATTATGTCATTTAATCCTCATCTCAAACTTGCAGAACAGGAATCATCCTAACCACATTTCAAAGATGCAGCAATTCCAAATTTGGCTTTGCAGAGCAGAGTGTGGCAGTGGGTAAATGTGTCTGAAGTGGTACAGAGGCAAAAATATCCCTGGAGTTGATAAAGTTACAGGATCACACAATCAGGATTTTTCATGGATTATCCATGTGGGAAGGGAGTCTCTCAGGAAATTGATGGGTCTTGGAATGAATGGGAAGGCTGGGAGGGAGATGCTTAAGCTCTCATTTGAGTAAATCAGAAGTAACTCAACTCAGTGGTCAGGCAAAGGGTGTTCAAGCAGTATACCATGGGCATCAAAGGAGAGGGGATTATCAAGGAGGGGCAAGATGGTGGCATAGAGAGGAGTGGAATTTAGTCAGTCCCCTGGAACAACCAATAAACAACCAGGAACAACTAGTAAATAATTTGGAATAACTGCTGGGAGACAGCCGTGACTGTCCGCACATCATACACCAACCTGGATTGGGAGGAATGCCTGAGATCACAGCATAGAATCTGTAAGTAAAACCTGCAGAACCACACCAAGAGCCCCTCCCCCCACAGCAGGCTGAGCTGCAAAACTTCCCTGTGGTAGAGTGCAGCATGGCACTCTCCCAGCAAGTAAATATAGCTCAGCTGAGCTCCAACTGGGGTTTTAATTAACAAGTGTGGACTGCTGAATGCAAGCCACAAACCCTCAACAAGCAGACAGAGGCTTTTAGTGACAATTGACTTTAAAGAACCAGAAGACTCATTTGCCCCAGGAGGGGGAGCCCAGAAGACCAGGTGTTACCTCTGGCTGATGAGTGAAATTGGGAGTCCATGGACTGGCTCTGAAAGGGGAATTTCTACCCCTTTTTCTCTCTCTCAACCTGAGTGGCTCATTGGAGAAAACTTCAGCCATTTTCAGTTCACAGAGCTCTGATCCAGACGAGAGTAGAGATAGCAGAGTCAGAGAGACAAAAAACCTATTTAAATGCAGATGATAACTCCCTAGGGGATGTATCTTCCCTAAGAAGAAGGAGATGGTGCCCAGCTCTGCTACCAGCCTTCCATTCAGAACCAGACCCCAGAGCCCAAAGCAGCCAATACAGAAACTAAGGGGGCCACACCTCCTTACACCAGTCAGGAACAACAGGGTGACAGGCACCACCTGCTGGGCAGGTTAGAAAAAAGCTAGAGGCCTCACAGGGTGTGTCAATCTTCTAAGACACACCCTCAGGGAAACCTGATACTGAATATTGCCTCCTTCTGGAACCTGAGCTGTTCTGGTCTGGGAAAACCTGATTGGGATAATCAAGGAAACCAGATGCCTACCCAACAGAAAACTACAACCTACACTAAGGAAAATGAAGATATGGCCCAGTCAAAGGAACAAACTTACACATCAGTTGAGATACAGGAATTGAAACAACTAATGCTAAATCAATTCAACAAGTTTAGGGAGGATATGGCAAAGATGAAGGTTATAATGAAAACACTGAGTGAACATAGAGTATAAATCAAAAATTTGATAAAACAACTAGCAGAATCTATGGAAATGAAAGGCACAACACAAGAGACGAAAGACACAATGGAGACATACAACAGCAAATCTCAAGAGACATAAGAAAACACTCAGGAACTGAAGAACAAGACACTTGAAAGCCTACATACAAAAGAACAGATAGGGAAAAGAATGGAAAAATATGAGCAAAGGCTCAGGGAATTGAATGACAATATGAAATGCATCAGTGTATGTGTCATGGGTGTCCCAGAAGGAGAAGAGAAGGGAAAGGGGGCAGAAGCAATAATAGAGGAAATAATAACTGAAAATTTCTCATCTCTTATGAAAGACATAAAATTAAAGATCCAAGAAGCACAGTGTACCCCAAACAGACTAGATCTGAATAGGCCTACGCCAAGACATTTAATAATCAGATTATCAAACATCAAAGACAAAGAGAGAATCCTGAAAGCAGCAAGAGAAAAGTGATCCATCACATACAAAGGAAGCTTGATAAGACTATGTGCAGATTTCTTAGTAGAAACCATGGAGGCAAGAAGGCAGTGGTGTGATATATTTAAGATACTGAAAGAGAAAAACTGCCAACCAAGAATCCTATATCCAACAAAACTGTCCTTCAAATACAAGGGAGCGTTTAAAATATTTTCTGACAAACATACAATGAGAGAGTTTGTGACCAAGATACCTGCTCTACAGAAAACACTAAAGGGAGCACCACAGGCAGATAGGAAGACAGGAGTGAGAGGTTTGGAACACAATTTTGGGTGATGGTAGCACAGCAATGTAAGTACAATGAAGAAGGATGACTGTGAGTATGGTTGAAAGAGGAAGGTTAGGAGCATGTGGGACACCAGAAGGAAAGAAGAAAGATAAAGACTGTGACTGTATGACTCAGTGAAACCTAAACTGCTCAACAATTGTGATAAAATGTACAAATATGTTTTTACATGAGGGAAAACAAATGAATGTCAACCTTGCAAGGTATTAAAAATAGGATGGTATTGGGGAAAAAATACAATCAACGCAAATTAGAGAATATAGTTAACAAAAACATTGTATTATGCTTCCTTTAATGTAACAAAGGCAATATGCCAAAGGTAAATGCCTGTAAGAAGGGGACATAAGGCATTTTGGGACTCCTGGCATTGGTGATGTTGTCTGACTTTTATTCTACTTTAGTTTAATTCTTTCTTTCCTTTCGTTGCTTTTTAGCTGTCATTTGTTTCTTTCTTTTTCTTTTTCTTTTGTCTCTCTACCTTCTTTGACTCCTCCTCCTTCTTTGTGGAAGAATGGAAATGTCTTTATATGGATAGCGGTGATGGTGGTGAATACATAAATATGTGACTATGCAGGGAACCATAGATTGTTTACTTAGGACGGAAAGTATGGTGGGTGAACAAAACCATCTTAAAAAAAAAAAAAACGGGTTGATGAAGAAATCTTGAGGGCACTGCAATCAGTGAAATAAGTCAGACATATAAGGACAAATATTGCATGGTCTCACTGATATGAACTAATTATAATATGTAAACTCACAGATATGAAATATAAGTTACCAAGATATAGAAATGAGGCTAAAGAATGGGGAGTGTTTGCTTATTATGAGGAGAATGTTCAACTAGGATGACCTTAAATGTTTTGAAATGCACAGCAGTGATGATAGTATGTTGTGAGAATAACTAACAGTGCTGAAAGGTGTGTGAATGTGGTGGAAATGGTAAGCTCAGAGTCATGCATGTCACCAGAAGGAAAGTTCAAGGTTAACAGATGAGAATGTATAAAACAGTGAATCTTGTGGTGGACAATGTCCATGATTAACTGTACAAATATTAGAAATCTCTTTCATGTTGAACAGAGGTACAACACTATAACTAGAAGTTAATAATAGAGGGTATATAGGGGAAAAAATATACCTACTACAAACTATGTACTACAGTTAACAGTACTTTAACATTATTTCATCAACAGTAACAAATGTATTATAGCAATACTATGAGTCAATAATGGATGCAGGGTGATAAGGCTTATGGGAGAAATTGAGTCTTCTTTTTTGGTCTTTATTTCTTTTCTGGAGTAATGAAAATGTTCTAAAAACTGGGAAAAAAAATTAATTGCAGTGATGGATGCACAGCTGTATGATGGTACTGTGGGCAGCTGACTGCACACTTTGGATCCTTGGATAATTGTATGGTACGTTTACAATCTCAATAAAATTAAATTTAAAAAAATAGGGTTGAGAGGTCATTCTGGAGGTTATTCTTATACATTATATAGATATACTATTTTATAGTGCATTAGAATAGTTAGAAGGCAATACTGAATCTGTTGAACTGTAACCTAGATTTGATTCTTGATGATGATTGTGTAACTATATAGCTTTTATTGTGGAACCATGTGATTGTGAAAACCTTGTGACTGACACTCCCTGGATCCAGTGTATGATGGGCAGATGAGTAATAAAATAAAAGACAAAAAATATATAAATATTAAAAGGGGGATAAGGGATATGGAATGTTTCGGGCACTCTTTTTTATTTTTTCTTTGTTTTGGAGTAATGAAAATATTCTAAAATTGATTGTGGTGATGAATGTACAACCATATAACGAAACTGTGAGCCATTGATTGTATACTTTGTATGGATTACATGTTGTATAATATCTCAATAAAATTGCATTTCCAATATATGTGAAAAGGGGGGGAGGGATTATCAAAGATCAGAGAATGAATAGTTGCAAAGGCAAAGAGGGACAAAAGTATGCTGTTCCTCTCTCTTCGCCTCTGTTCCTGGACCTAGAAGGGATGAGGTGGATGAGCAGCCTCCACTCCAGGAGGGTGAAAAGAATTCATCTCTTCCAAGGAAAATGAAGTTTTAGTCAGGTCCAGGCAGTGGAGGGAACTTTGAGTGAAGGGGCACAGAATGTAGAGTAGTTCTAATTGTAGAGGAGTTCTGTTGGCTCTCCTCTTCCCACAGTCTGAAGTCCAAATCCTTCAATGTTATTTAAGGTCTCCACAATATGGCTTTTGTTCAGTGGTGCTCTAGAAAATGTTTAACAACCAGCTCTGTGGAGATGGGGAGGGATAAAGTCTGGATTTATCACATGTATCAGTTTCCCTGGTGTAAATACTTCCGCCGTGGTTGATATCAAGCCAGCAACGTGGCATAGATGAGGGAAGAGTTAGGGGAAAATGTGCACAATCAGCTCCGACAAGTAATCAAGAGTGCGAGTTGGCTCTGTCACTGCCCTGGTCTATTTCATATTTTTCTACCACTTCTTCCCACTCTGTATTCTGGTTCAAAGACAGGGCTGCAAAGTACTACAGACAATACATTGCACAACTCTAGTGGTGCCATTTTCATCATAGTCGTCATTGGTGTGCATCTTTAATATGGCAATTTTCCTTCAGAAGGCTGTGAAATGTAGAGAACTATTTCTAATTTGTACAGAGGCACCATTTGGGTTGCTTGTCATGCTGCTCAAAGACCACAGATTAGCAGTTACAAGCCAAATCTAGCCCATAGACATGTTTTCTTTAGATCACGTTGGGCTAAAAAAAAAAAAAAAAAAAAAAGTCTTTTAACTAGCTTGCCAACATCTAAAAACCAGGAAATAAAAATCCAAATTTCTAGATTCTCTTAGAAAAATCAGAGGAGGTTGCATCACATTTAAAGCAATAACGTACAGAAAATGCCTATGCCTAGACCAGGGTAGTTCAACCTGATTGATGTTTCATGCTCACCTGTTTTTACCATGATATCCTGAAATCCCCGTCATCTAAACCCCATCTTACTCTGCAACCCCTCCCTCACCTTCTCTCCTTTTCTAGCTCAGTCTCTCCATCTCAGGGCCTTCCCTGCACTTGCATTCTTCTTCCTGAACCACTCCCACCCCCACCCCCTTCACTTGGCTTAACCTGCTTAACCTTCCATTCCAGCTTAAACATTATTTCCACCATCAGCTCAAAGCACACACACAAATAGCCTCCAGCCTGTTCTCCTTGCTCACATCAATACCATTCTCCATAAAACGGTCAGAGTGATCTGTTAACAATGCAAATCAGACCATGGCATAGCACAATTACAATGAAACACAAACTTCTTAAAATGATCCTCAAGGATCTAACTGATTTGAACATTCCCATTCTTCCATCATGCTGTTTTCCTTTCTCCCTTGCAAACACACTACGTTTGCATGGACCTTGGCGCCCGCTGTTCCTTCTGCCTAGAATACTCTTTCCTGGGTCTTCACAGAGTGTTCTCCATATTATCTTCCAGGTCTCAGAGCAAGTCAGTGGAACATCCTCAGTGAGGCTCTTCCCTGGCTGTCCCTGTAAGGTAGCACCCTCTTCTCTATCAGCTCCCCTTCAATTGCTCTCTATCCCATCCCTTTGCTTTATTTTCTTCTGGTCCTTATCAAATAGTATCTCATTTAATTTTTTTTACTCTGTCTCTTTTCACTAAACTGTAAGCACATGAGAGTAAGAAACATGTCTTTAATATGCCACCCATTCCTAGCACCTAAGATATTGCACAGAGAAGGTGGCCGCTAAGCACTTAAATTAGCACTGACGCACCACTCCCCACCCCTCTTACTCAACCCCCTAGCTCCCTCTATTTTTCCTGTCACGGAGCTTATCACACTGTTTGGAATTGAATATTTAATTGACTCTTCTACCAGCCTAGAGTTTCCATAAAGGCACACTCTAAATTTTTTCAGGGCTACATAATAGAGGGGTCAATAATGTAAACTTTGGAAGAAGAGATAACCTGGTTTCAACTCCCAGCTTGATTGTTTGCCAACTGCATGACTATGCAAATTATTTGGCCTTAGTGTCAGTTTCTTCATCCATTAAAAAGTGGTAATAATTTCTTAAAATAATAACAGTTAATAGTTATGAATGCTTACTTGCCAGATATTGAGCGTTCTAAGTGCTTTACGTGTAATATTATACTCAGTCCTCACAAGAGCCCTTTGAGGTGGCTATTATTAATTTCCCACTTTACAAATGAGGCACCTGAGGCATAACAATGTTAAGTAACTTTCTCAAGGTTACATAGCTAACAGGTGATGATATGGGATTCAAACCCAGCCCATCCAATGAGAGGGTGAGATGATGCTTATAAAGGCTCAGCACAGCAGTTGCCTGCCTAGAGGGACCTTTTTACACTGGGTTTTCCTCGTATCTCCTCCATCTGTGCCATTTTGCAGAAATTAACCCTAAACCATCCTATTCTCCAATCATGCTATGTTTCTTGCTGGAAAATCCAGAAAATAGAAAGACAAGAATAAGGATGTAGAGTGACACTCCCTCTGAAGTTAATCACCACCAAATTGAGAGCCCCAAGGAAGAATCACTTTCCTGGAAATTTTCCAAATCTACCATCTTCAAAGGAAAAAAAATTAATCTCAGCCCCTGAGCCAAGCTTGAACACCTAAAGGCAGCCTTGAAAATGCAATTTAAACAACCAAAGAAAGCATCCTTGTGTAAATACAGATAATACTGCCAAAGAAAAAATATGGCAAATCAAAGCAGGTTTCCAATCCTGAACCAAATTAGCATCAATCCCAAGCAAAGAAGGTGCAAGATATTATACATGTCTATACCAACCCTAACCAACTCCCATTTTATTCCAAATTCCCTTTTTGAGCAACACAGCCCAGGTAGATTTCAAAGGTCATTCCCATATATGGGATCTAATAAACCCTAACACAGAGGCTTTCTCTTTTCTTCCCTGTATGCATAATAACGGTTTCCACATCCTGTTTCACCTTGGACCTTTAAACTTTCTGAACCCAGGGAGTTTTGACACAAAGACATAATTTTCTTTAAATCCCCCTAAAGTAATCATTTCATCTGATTGCAGTGATAAAATGACAGTGTCACACTTTCACCCTGGGCTCCTTTCCTTTGTGTGGTGGGCTTAAGAGAGGCCAGATCATAGGCATTCAAGAACAGAAAACTTTAACATGAAATCAGTAGCCTTATATTTTACCCCTTCTTTAATAGCTGCAATTTAGTTTTTCACCCATCCTTAATCCCACTTGCACACACTACAGTCCTCTTTTGTATCCCATCCATGCACATCAGTTCCAGCCCCCTCTTCTACAAAAACACTGTAGGTTTCCAAGCTAGTAAGTGAAAGAAACAGTCTAGCCACATTGGAGAGTTGTCAGAGGCTACTCATTCCAGTCTCTTTCCATGAGGCCAGGGGACTGAGTTAACCATTCTGGCTTTAGGAGACTTACAGGTACACTCTGATTTTTTTAAAAACCTCTATAAAAGAAATTTGGTTGGGGAGGGATATTGGAGGAGGAAAACAAACACCTTTTAGAAGAGAATAGACTTTCATTCACCCAAGAGGCTAGTCTCATTATGACCTTAAATTGGTTCCCAATGTGGTTTGGAAAGCCTAAATAAAAGAGAACCAAAACTATGATACATATACATGAATATACATATATACATACATACATATACACATACACATACATATATACCTACCCATACACATGCATATAGGTAATACACATATGCATATATATAATTTAGGTATTGTTCTGGTTTGCTAAAGCTGCTGTTAACTCAAAATACTAGAAATGAATTGGCTTTTATAAAGGGGATTTAATAGGTTACAAATTTACAGTTCTATGGCCATGAAAGTGTCCAAGCTCAGGCATCAACAAGAGGATACTTTCACTGAGGAAAGGCCAATGGTGTCCGGAACACCTGTCAGCTGGGAAGGCGTGTGGCTAGTGTCTCCTTGTCCTTTGCTCCCAGGTTCTGGTTTCAAAATGACTTTCTCCAAAATGTCTCTGGGATTCTGTCTCTCTTAGCTTCTCTCTCTCAGCAGCTGTGCATCCTTGCTTATTCACCTAGGGTGTTTCTCTCTAAGTGTCTGGAGGTCCTGACACTTCTCCGGGGCAAGCACTGGATTTCATCTCTTAGCTTAGCATCTCCAAACATCTTTCTGTCTGTATTTCCAAGCATGTGGGTCTGTGTTAGCTCTAAGCTCTCTTAAGGACTCCAGTAAACTAATCAAGACCCACCCTGGATGGGCAGAGTCACATCTCCACAGAAACAATGTAATCAAAAGGTCCCACCCACAATAGGTCTGCCCCCACAAGATTGCATTAAAGAACATGGCTCTTTATGAGGTACATAACATATTCAAACCAACACAGGTATATATACTTAAATTAAAATTTAGTTCTATAAAATTTAGGTATTAAAATTTAGCTATATGTACCTAAATAAAAGGCACTATAACCTTTTAACCTTCAACTGGAGGTTTAAGGTGTTCCAAGTTGGCTCACTATATTGCTCAAATTCCCTTTCTCTTCTTTCTCCTAATATCACCCTCAAGCATAGATAAATGTATTTAATTATGCGAAAGAGCCACTGACTTGTTAGTGCATCTTCAAAGAGTTATCATAGGAAGGAGCAGGTACAGGTACAGACATGTTCCTTGGGTAATATATGTTGGGTAATATCCCTAGTAAGATAATGATTTGATGCCTCTTCAAACTGATGATGTTCAAATATTTTTTAAAAATTTCACACTTTTATTTACTTTGTCTTCAAATGTGTAAATATAATTTTGAAATTTAAATACTTTTTCCTGGGAGCACTGGGCACTGTGATGGGGAAGACAGGGAGTTTGGGCTTAGCTTCACATCTGTGTATTGGAAAATTAAGCTTCATCACCTAATCTTTAGAGGGCTTAATCTACTCTGCAAAACAGAACATCTGACAGTAACCTGACAGCTTCCTTTGATAGCAGCTGGGGAAAATAGGAGATTATTAATATTTGAGCCTGCTCCTTGGGAGTATTGGCCCCAGTGGCTTACCCATATTTCCTCTCCAATAGCCTATCATACTCTGCTTGAGAGAAAATAACTTCTATCTTCTCCCTCTCATTACATTTTCAGTGATATTTTGGTATCTTTTATGGAATTTCTAGAAAACAACCTCCCTTCAATGGTACTTTGGGAATTTGTAAGGATTGCTGTTGTTGGGGTTGAAGGCAGACACCTATTGCTTTTTCTGCCCAACAATCATTCCTCCTTCTTGAGGGAACCCTTCACTGAATCTCCCTTGAGGAAATCCTCCTCCTCTGCTGTCAGGTCAT
The DNA here is from genome assembly GCF_015220235.1 of Choloepus didactylus. Lineage (NCBI taxonomy): Eukaryota > Metazoa > Chordata > Mammalia > Pilosa > Megalonychidae > Choloepus > Choloepus didactylus. Next base: position 25,746,868 of record NC_051314.1, on the reverse strand, counting down.
GTGGCTCCAGCGGGCAAGTATCCCAGCACTGGGACAGTGACTGGGAAGGGGACGTGACCCAAGCCAGGCCAAGAAGGGTCATGATGTTTCTAAGAATCCCAAGGAAAAGTAAATTCTCTTTCCACAGGGTTTGCTAAACTGGTAGAAGAGAAAACTGTAGCTCTATTTGGCCATTTTTGCTACCGTGTGAAAAGAGAATGAAGCCACAGGGAAGGAAACAGATATAATGTAGAAGAAATATTCCTGAGGATATGGCTTAATAACTGATTCAGCCATGCCCGAAGCCACATGTGTCCCTGGATTTCAGTTACATAAGCAAATAAATTCCTCTCTTTGCTTAAACTCATCTGAAATGGGTTTTCTGTCTCTTGCAACTGAAAAAGTCCTGACTGATAAAACCAGTCATTGTGAGTAGCCTTCCCCTCAATCAAAAATTTTAAAATATTGATTTGAACCTGTAATTAGGAAATGGAATCTTTCTCTGAGGATTAATTACATTCCATCGCTGGACCCAGAGAACTCTAATTCAGGAAGAAAACCAAGAATGAGAACCAAAATGTTAGTTAGCCCATTTGAAATAAGTTTATGAACAAGAAAGATTATTTAATCCTTCAACAAGTATTTATTGAGCATCAAATGCATGCAATGTGCCAGACTAGAAGACAACCACTACCAAGAGACTGTCTGTGCCACATGATGCTTATACATCTGTGGAGAAAAACAAAAAATTAACAAATAAATATATACTATGCCACATGGTGACAGGATGTCAAAGAAAACTAAAGCAGGAATAGGGGGATAGGGGTGGAGAGATGGATTAAAAGGGGAGGTTACTCTGAAAACGTGATATACAAGCAGAACCTGAAGAGAGTGCAAGGACAAAGCATGTAGCTCTCTGAGGGAAAGGTGTTCCTGGCAGAGGGAAGGGCAAATGCAAAGTTTCCAAGATAGGAGTGTGCAGGCAAGGCCAAGGAACAGCAAGGAGGCTAGTGTGGCTGGTGAGGGCAAGTAAGAAGGAGTCATAGGAGATAAAGTCAGAGCGAGGAAAGAGGCCAGATCCTACAGGGCCCTGTGAGGATTTTGACTTGTATTCTGAATGGGCAGGGGGCCAATGATCTGACTTCATTAAAGGGATCCTTCTAGCAGTTATATAGAAAATAAATTGATGGGGGTTGGAGGAGCAAGGACAGAAGCTGAGAGATCTACCCTAGACAGTTCCAAACAAGCTTTTTAATGGACATAGTATCAACATCTCTAACTCCAATTAATCAGAAAACTGCTGCATTCTTTAAAATGGAGAACTATGCATTGAAAAAATTTTCCAAATATACCCTCAGAGTTCTAGGCCAGCGGTTCTCAGTTGGGGTAGGAGGGTATTTTGCCCCTCAGGAGACATTGGGCTTTGTCTGGAGACATTTTTGGTTGTCACGGCTTGTGGGGGTGGGGGAGAGTAGAGAGTGCTACTGGTGTCTAGTGAGTAGAGGCCAGGGATGCTGCTAAATATCCTATAATGCACAGGAGAGCCCCCCACAACAAAGAATCATCCAACCCCAAATGTCAGTAGTGTTATGGGTGAGAAACTCTGATCAAGACTAATGTAAAGATTCATTGTTGTCAGTTTCTGTGTTAGTGACTCTTAAAATTGCAATAAATATGAAAGTAGGGAAGTACAAACTGAGTTTGATTATCTTCCTCTTTGGGTAGTCATTTGAAAGGCAAAAATTATATTTGGTGTTTTGCATTTAAGAACAACTTGTTGAAAAAAAAAGATATGCTTAGTGACCTATGGTCTCAAATGAAAGCAGGTAAGAAAGAAGTGACATAAGAATGTTCTTGAATTTGTAACAGGAAGACTTAAAAAAATTTTTAATATGAAAATGTCATTCCAAGGAAACAAAAGTACCTGGCACAAATTTTGCTTCGGGGAGGAAAATGCCTTTGAAACCCAGCTAGTTGTATAACTAAGTGATAATGAATGCAGAGTTGTACTTTGTATTCCATTCCAGCACATTGGAGTTGAATCTGAGCTTGAAAAGCTAAATCCCCCAGTATTCTGGCCCCTCATCAGTGAAGTGCAAATCAAGGCCTTTAACTGCTATAGAAGGGGAGGTTGCAAAAAAATGCGAGCTGCAAATATTATGTTTTCAACCCACCTACTTTCTAATGATACGCTGAATTGTATACAAAAACCGTATTTGATTTGTTAAGAAAGTTTCATTGGAACAGTAAGGCAAACCATATGTGACATTTTATGTGATGGTTTTTGCTCAATGAAATGACAATTTTAAAAAAGAAATAAGGGCTATTAATCACCATTTTATGTGGGAATACTTTCTGATGTTGTAGTTTGCCAGTCATTTCACTTGAAGAAAAACTAAATAATATTTTTTTTTTTTTTTTTTTTTTTTTTTTTTTTTTTGTTTCATCAGTTTTATTGGTCCATATATCTGAATTCATTATACAAATCTTTCAAAATAACTAGATATTACAAGAATAGCTTACAATTCAGCTCTGATTGCACAAATATGTGACACAGGAAACCATTTTTACAAATACATGTTTTCTTATAAGAATAATTTAATAAAGAAAATAAGTCTTTATATATCTTACAGCAAATTTTATGCAATCCCAGTCAACTATCATTTCAGGTTTCTGTTACAGCATGTCCATCATATCCAATAAACCAAATTACAATCTGCTGCTTCTAATGTTTGACTCCTATTGAGATTTACGTTGTTAAGCCTCTTTTTCTAATTTTACTGGTCTGAAGAATTCATGTAATCAGGCTAGGAGAGGTCATTTAAACAACATTCCTTTTGAAATATAACTTGTATCAGGTTAATCATTGTGTTTGGTGAAAGATCTTTTTTACTTCTCACTTGTGCTGGACCAGCTGGTAGTTTTACCCCCATCATATCAAGAAGAAAGAGTAAAATCTTTACATTCTAAATGGCAAAAATAAAATGCTAGAAAAAAAGAGTTAAATAGAAATATTAAGAAAGCTAGAACATTTGCTATTGATTAGAGTAGAGAACACTTTTAAATTCAAGGTCTCTCCCAAGTTGAAGAGATAAAGTATAAGCATGTGGCAGTAGTTTCATAAAACATTGAAAAACTGAAAAATGTTACTTAGGCCAGTGGTATATCATTCTCAAAATGCCAGAGGATTCAAAATCTTGGACTCAGTGGTCAACTAAACTCAACACTTGACATTCTTATGTTGTAGCTTTGAAACAGCCTTATAAATATCCACTTGTGCAGAGCAAGAAATCCTTAAGGCCAGCGACCTTCCAGAATACTGACCACATTTACCTGAAGAGAAGTAACAAGGAGACATTTGGCATTCACTCCATTCCTTCTGTTTGTGAAAAGTATGTCCACTTGGCAGAGCTTGTGGTCTTCCTTTTCAGGTAGCATAAATTAATACCGAGAGACTAGCAATATTCTACAGTCAAATTCAAGTTCCTGAGGACTCAGCTCCAATTATCCAATATTCCTAAAAGGATTCTTTAATCAGACCCTTGTCCAGTAAGAGGTTTAGCAATACGCAGGGATTACCATGTGTCCCATTCCTCTTCTATTTCTCTTGATTTCTGTTTCTCACCCCAGTGTAACATGTGCTACAGGTTTTTACCAAAATACTGCAGCAATAAATTATTCCGCATTACTAAAAGTTCACATTATATCAGGTCACGTTTGCATATGACTATGAGGAAACCAAACAGCATCTACTGCAGTGATTTTGCAAATTCAGCATAGTCAATGTATCCATCATTGTTCTTATCATCATCTCTCAAAACACCATCTATTAAGTTAATCAGATCTTCTTCTTTCATTGGTAGTGTCTGGTCACTCCCTTCCTTATGGGCATGAGTGATGGCTGTGGAGAGTTCTAAGCCGTCAAGTAAATTATTGCCATCATAATCGTGCATTTTGAAATAATGGAGCTGCAGTTCTTGTGGAGACATCTCCGCCTCTGGTTTGTTGATGACACCTTCTAGATGCTCCAGGATATGCTCTTGGTCGTGCACGGTGTTCCTATCCAGGCCTGCGCTGCCAGGATGTGAGAAGCTGGCCCCGGGCTCCTCAGTCCTGGCACCTGGGGTGCAAAAGGCCCAGAGCAGGCTACATAGGAAAGGAGTTCTGAACAGCCACAGAGATCCCATGGTCATCGGCACCGTTGCCGTCCTCACCGCCGAATCGTTTTTCCAGACGCGAAGTTTTCCAAGATGAGCCTTCCAGGCCCGTGCTCAAGCACTCCCCCTCTCTGCCCCGCCCCCAGCCCGCCATCAACATGCCTCCCCCGTCCTGCGCACGCGCGCCCCTTTCTGCCGGCCCATTGGCGCGGCCGGGCGCTGCTCCCGGGCCGCGGCGGAAGGGTGGGCCGCTCCGGTGATTCCACGTGGCGCGGGCCCGGGCTCAGCATTCTAAATAATATTTTATATTTGCACTCTAGCTAATGTCATGCATAAGAAAGATGTGTGAGAGAAAGATGTGTGAGACCTTCTTTGGTTGATTGTAGAAATACAATATAGTATAAATAGTCCTTTGGAAATTTGGTTTAACAAATGTTGGGGAAACCTCAAAACAAATTACTGCAACAAAAAAATTAATAGAGTAACTTGCAAACATGAGAAATTCATAACTTGATTATATATTTAATATTTTATCATAACTAAAGAACATAATATAATAGACCCATGGATAGGCAGTCACTGAAAGAAGCCACTATCATTTAATGTTTTATCATGATGTTTAAAAAGAAGCAAACAGAAAGTTAGATGAGATAGAAATTTGTTTTTGTTTCTATATAAATTGGTATTTTCTCAAAAAGGAACTAAAATAAGAATTCTATATGCAAATAAATGTAGGAGGTAAGCCTGATGGGAAGCAAAATAGACAACATAATATATATTCAAGTAAAAATAGAATTTAATAAACAGGTCTGCTTAAGTCGGAAGAAAAACAGGGATTTACAATAGAAAGACACAGGAATGACAAAAACAATGAAAAAAACATACTTATATCTACCAGACATCAGAGAGAATATAGGTTCTTGCATAGCTTTGATCACAGGTACATACTGTGCTGCAAAAACCCTTGGAAGAAAATGAACCAGCCTCAGGGTAAGAGGACCATCAAGGAAGGACTGACTGGACAGGATTCAAATAAGGCTGCCCAAGTCATTCCCAGACTGTGATGTCATGATAACAGAAGAAGAGGTTTGAACAAACCAGCTTGATGATCCAGTAAGAGGCTCCCAAGTAAATATTTGGATATACATATACATATACATACATATACATATACATATACATATACATATACATATACAACCAACCCATTTTCTGGTGTATTGCATTCTGGCAGATATATGTGTGTGTGTGTATGTGTATATATATATGTGTGTGTGTGTGTGTGTGTGTGTGTGTGTGTGTGTGTGTGTGTGTGTTATATATATATACGCACATATATATATCCAAGCCTGTCTGCTTGAGAACTTTCTGGGCAAGGCAGGCAAGTTGCTTCTCCTGCTGACTCTAGTCAAACCAGTATAGGTAAAAAATCATGGCGCTATATGTCTGCATGGTCATTCCTGCTCTGCAAGTCAACATGCCTGCATGGACAAGACCTTGGATGGGGAAGCTTGCAGCTTGCAGCCTGGAGGGCACTCCTGCCCTAACAATCTCCCAAGAAGTTTCAGTGGAAGAATGAGTCAAGCCCATAGCTCCAAGAGCAGGGTGGGAATGAGGCTTTTGGGATGCTGTGGTAGTTTGAAAGCTGTTATGTACCCCAGAAAAGGCCATGTTCTTTTAATCCATTCCTGTGGGTATGGACCTATTGTGGGTGGGACCTTTCAATTAGGTTATTTCAGTTAAGATGTGAACCGCCTCATTCAGGGTAGGTCATGATCCTCTTGCTAAAGTCCTTTATAAGAGAATAAAACACATACAGAAGCTAAGGGATGAATTCCAGAGAAGCTCATGGAAAAAAAGCCCCAGAGAAGCTAAGAGAGGACCCACAGGAAACAAAGAAGGCACTGAAGCCAGTAGCTAAAAGCAATGAAACCTGTGAGAGAAGGACCAGCAGATGTGGCCATGTGCCTGACCATGTGATAGAGGAGTCCAAATTGCCAGCAGCCTTTCTTCAGAGAAGGTATCATCCTGTTGATACCTTGAGTTGGACATTTTCATAGACTAATTACTGTAAATTGTAAATTAATAAATTCCCATTGTAAAAGCCAACCCATTTCTGGCATATTGAATTCTGGCAGCTTTAGCAAACTGAAACAGATGTCAAACATGAAATAAAATCAGCCTGCTTGAAGTTCAAAAGTGGCATGATCCACTTAATCAATGAGCCACAAATAAAATTAGACCATTTCAGGTTGGAGAGTTAGATAAACCAAAACTTCATAGCAAGGCCTACTCAGAGGGAAGAAGAGAATTATAAAGACTAGTAGAGAATGTTTTTAAGATTTGAAATAAAATTTATTGCAAATAGCAATTTTAAATGGTTTCTTCTGAAGGAGAGTTATTTGTAAATCAATGGCACATTTGTGAATCATACCTCCATCTTTTCCTCCATTTGTTTTTTTTTAATCACGAGTCAGGAAGTATGAAAAAAGAAAAGTTTGAGCAATATTCAAAAGGTAACACAGACACTTTAATGCACTGAAGGCCCCCCAGAAATAACATAGTCTCATTAAAAAACTTCTATCAGGACATAAGGATTAAAGAAATTGTGACCCATGAAAAAGATACCCAGATATTACTTCAAAATTCAAGCCATAAATTGACCCACAAGTCTGCCACACTCTAACATCGTATCAGTCAGAGTTCTTGGTTGCAAATACCAGAATCTACTTTGGCTGGTTTAAGCAAAAGAGGCATTTATTTAAAGATATTAGGTAGCTCATAGAATCTCTGAAAGGGACAAGGAATCCTATCCAGCTATCTTGATGCATGTGCAAACCTGGAAGAAAAAAGCATAAACACCCCATGAGATAACCCTTGATTGCTGGAGGATGAGAGCCGGTGGCAACTCTTCCATGCCTTGGGGGCAACTCTGAGGTGCATTCAACATAGCTCTGCAGAGGGTCCCCAGCAGGATTGGGTTCAGGTTGCCCTGAGCAGTCATCAGCTACTAACTGCACTCTTGGACTGGCTTTCACTCCTGCTCAGTTTCCCCCTGCCTAGTCAACCTCCTCTCCTGCACCTTGAAATTATTTCCCCAAAGAAACTGCCTGTAAACAGGCCCTTGTCTCTGGTTCTACTAAGACACTAATTCACAATGGTTTTGAAAACTGTGAATCCAGTCATGCACAAGGGGATAAAACTTTCACAGTCAGGGCTACTTCTTTAGCCTCAACAGGTCAGCTTGAAAACAAGTCCCATTGTTTATGAGGATTAGGAAAGGAGACAGTATCCAGTGCACTCTTATGACTAGAAAAGCCCAAAGCTGTCACTCCCAAGAGAAAAACATCCCAAATTCATGCTCAGTTTGTAAGACAATTATTCTGAAGGTATCTCTTTGTGTAGCAAGGACACCTCCTACACATAACTTAGATGTGCCTGTATGGAGAGCTAAGATAAATTAGTCCTCACTTTTAAAGAGGTCCAACCTAGAGCTACAATTCTGTCCTTTCATACAGTGGCTCCCAGCCATCTGGAGCTCTGTAGGGCTATTTACAAGAGCCCTTGACCATTATTCATATGAACAACTTGCCTTGTCTGCAGAAAGAATAAATACATGTCTCACCATTTTCATCGCAGTGCCTATGTATGTAGATGCTGTTGCATTTAGTCAAGTAGGAATTAATTCTAAAGTATTGCTGGACTTTTTGTAGCTTTTGACCAGCATGTATTTTCTCCATCAATAGTATGTATTGTAGCTTAGGGGTATCTGCAAATTACTTTAGCATTATAAAGAGATGACCATATTCCAAAAGTTTGATCGCTCCTGTTTTAAATGATATTAAAATAAAACAATAATTGCTTAATAATAGCTACTATGTATTTGAGAGCCTAAATATACTATCTTAAACTTCTCAATAATCCTGTAAAAGGTATTATTAGTCCCACTTTAAAGATAAGGAAACTGAGTTTCATAATGTGTAAGGAAGTTGTCTAAGGCCACAAAGATAATTAGTGATAGAACCGAGATCAAAATCCAGGCTTGTGAGACCTTCCTGCCATCATCATCCATTCATGCATTCATTCTTTCACTGAACAGGCATGCTTGCGGACAAGCCATGTGCTGTATACTTTGGGTGAAACACAGTTGTTACCCAAGCCCTGCTCCTGGAAACATTTTCCCTCTACCAATTTAATACAATTATTCTGCGTCTCTGCTCAACTTAAGCAGGTTTAAGGTATAATAGAATCCAGAGTTCTCCATCAGCTTCTTTTTGCTGCCCCTTAAGCCCATCCTGTTTATTCTTTTACAAAGATTTCTTGCTCTTTTATTATCTGTTTTCTGCCCTTTAGCTCACCTGCAAAGAAAGATGAAAGGGACACAAGCTCAGTTATTTGAGTCTCTCCAGCCCCCACAATCCCTTCCTTTTGCCAGGGAAGAGTGCTTGGACATCCAGAGAGAAATCAAAAAGTTGACAAGAACAGAGCTCTGTGGTTTCCAAGCCATTCTTCCTTAAGGCACAGCGAGGGTGGTGGCAAGAGGGAAATGGGTGATCACGTTTTCCAAGTATGACCTTTGTGTTCCAAAACCCGGGAGACATACTTCTCACACCTCGCAGTTAACCCTCTCACTCATTCACACGGAGCAGGCCCTCCCTTTAAAATGCCACCAGTGAACAAATCCTGCAAACCAGGCAGCTCTGTCACTTCTCAGAATGATTGTCAGTCCAGTGACACAGTAAAGCTGGACCAAATCAACTTTGATTTACTTGAAACGTGTAATAATTCACTAAGTAATTTTATACGCCCTAGGCCATTCCCTGCCAGGGTGCCTCATGATGAATGGCTTCTAAGGGGCAGAAGGAACAGAAGGGATGTTCCCAGATCCATCACTCGATAGGACTGTGGGTATGCATATGTGCCAAAACAATCACAGGACATCTCCATCCAGGAAACCCAACAAACATTTTCACAGACACCCATGATGCCATCATGTCAAGGGAAGTTCAGTATTGCAATACATGCATCTGGTGTTGATCAGGGTTGCCTTCTCTTCAGTCCAAGAGGTGCTAGTAGTGACATGCACCTGGTCTAGCTACCAAATTAACAGATCTATTAGATGAAGTTCTTGATGTTGTAGGGAAGCAGAATGGCAAACACCCTTCAACCCAGCACATCAGTTCCTCTAGGAATTCATCTTAAAGAAAAAATCCAGGATGCATGCAACTATTTGGTTATGGGGATGTTCAGCATAGAGTTATTTATAATAATTATGATGGTGATAACGATCATGATAATAATAATTGTAAATCAAACTTGGCATTAGTCTACCCACACGCATTTTTAACTTGGCTTATCTTCATAACAACCCCATCAGTTAAGTACTATTCTTATTACCATTTAACAATGAAGAAACTGAAACATCAAGCAGTTAAACAATTTTGCCAATCTTATGCAACCAGTAAGCAGAAGAACTGGAATTGTGACCTTGGCCATCTGTCATTAAAGGCTTCTGTCTTATCCACTATGCAAGAAACCAGTCCCCTGCTGGCATATTTAATCTTTCAACTATGGAAAGTTTTCAATTTTACAACATTTAGTTCTTAACAAAGAATGATAGAGAAGCCGTAATAATATTCTTGTAACAAAATTACCA